>NC_052055.2:82242454-82877454 GCF_903992535.2 Arvicola amphibius
TGATGCTCGTCCTATAGAACCAGAGATAGTTATTTGACAGCCATTCTTCCTTCTTATTAACCAAGCATTGTCATCCATGTATGAAAAATTATCATGCTTTTGTTCCATCACAAACTCTCCAGTGTATATACCCACACTGACAACACAGAATATATGAAAACTGATTACTTAAGTATAGTAATATTGTACATTTAAAATATTACAAGACTTTACACAAGCAAAATGTGAAAAGTAACTGGTAAACAAAAGTTTAAAATCACATTCATTTAATTGATAATTACCACAAGAAGTTGGCTATAACTGTACATATGGAGAGATGGCTCAGTGATTAAGAGCATTGCCTGCTCTTCCAAAGGTCCTGAGTTCAATTCCTAGCAACCACATTGTGGCTCACAACCATCTGTAATGAGGTGTGGTGCCCTCTTGTGGCCAGCAAGCATACACACAGACAAAATATTGTATACATAATAAATAAATAAATATAAAAAAAGCTGGAAGTTACTTCTTTTCACACGCCAAGGTCATAATTAGTTAATAATTATACTCTGTTCCAATGTCCTTTAAAGTTATAAAAGTGGAGGATACCATATCTGGTGAGTTTAGAGCATGCTGAACAACATAAAGTAAAGTTTGGTTATAAAGAGAGAAAATTTTCTCCCCATCCCAATTTAGTTAAGTAGGCAAAAGAGAGAGCAATTAAGCGTCGAGACTGCTTTAGCAGAGAAGCCAAGGGCAGTTCTCACCACCTACAACTGGGGACTTGGCCCCAGTGTTATTCTTGCCTTTTATGCTCTCTTCTGCACCTGCACCCATAGCATATATGTGCACGCCTACATACACACGCATGTACATACGTCACATCCACATACGTAACTAAAATAAATACTTCATAATATAGAGGGAAATTGATTAGCAAGGTGATTCTAAGGAGAATGACTCTTTTGGACACCTGACGCCACACTGGTCCTAGGCTTAACTCTTTATTTGCAGCCTTGGTAAAGTGTAAACAACAGGTGGAAGAACAGACCAGCTGCTTTGTGTACACAGATTACACATGAGTGGAATCACGTTTTAAGGTTATGCATATGAATGATTCTTGGGGGTTTTCTTCTGTGGTGTGAGACCATGATGGATATCTATTTTTGTCCTTGTATTTGATATGTATTTACTTCTTGTATTTACTTTCTAAAATAAGAATTTATAAATTGTATTTTAATAGGTAGAACTCTGATACTTTTGCTAACAATAAAACCTGTAACATACAGCACCCGAGACACTGGGATCAGATTCCTATGTTTAGCCCTAGTGACTTCATGCTCTTTGCTTCTAGATTTGGTGATCATTGGATATCCTAACACGTTTAAAACCAAGATTTTAAAAATTATACTCAGATGAAACAATAGTGCCACTCAGATTGTTTATTCTTCCCAGATAACTTATTATTTTCTAAGCAGTTTTCCCCTTACATCATCAGTCATGAGGAGTTTGCTTGAGTGGTGGGTTTTGAACTCTGGTTACATGGTTCTACAGCAAGTGTTCTTAACCACTGAACCACTTCTCTGGCCTCCTTTAAAACATTTTTTCAAAAATAAAAATCAAAGAAGACAGTTGTGATCAAAAGTTCATCAGGAGTGTCTAAATGACTTTTGTATGATTATCTTATTTAAGTGTCTATGAAATGTGTCAGATTGTTATTTGTTATTAACTACAGAGTGGATGGTGATGTCCTTACCACAAATAATTATCAACATGAGAACTACTGTGTTTGGTTGTTTTTTATATACTTGGTATGAATTCCTTACTTATTTTCAACTATAAAACCAATTTACAAAATCCTTATAAACATTATTTATTTTTATTTAATTTTAAGATTAAGAGTGTGAAAGTAATAAGAACTGTTAACAATTGTGAAGTCAAGTCTTACTTTAGCTACTAAAAGTTACTTTATCAAATTCTTCACCTATACATATATAAACCATTTTTATAGTACCATAGTTTATATAAGGTAATGAATACTGGTCAATAATATTACATTTATAGATATTAAACCATCACTGTATTACTTTTAAATGTCAGAAGATGGTTATTTTAAGAACCCTAATAAAATACAATCATAACACTTAAAAGAAACTTTTGGATTTCATGATTAAAGGTATAGGCTCAGGCAGCCTTGGTATTTCAAGTCTGTAGATTGGCATTCAAGTTATCTTTTTCGATATTTATAGAAAGACATTTGGCAGACTTTCACTTGGCTTGGAATGGGATCCATAAACTGAGTTTGAGATGTGCTTCATACAGCCAAGTTATATAAGCAAGACAAAATATTTGAAAGACTGGAGTTATTTGGATGGATTTTCACCCTGCTATTCAAACTGCATGAGAGAAGTTACATGAATTCTTAAATTAAAAATTACTGGTTAAAATTTCACGTAGACTTCTTAGCAAGTGTGGAAATTTGGGGAAATTTAAGATCCAAAGAAATAGAACTTTATCAAACCTTGGATTTTTGTTTTCTGTATGTACTTTCAGTGAGTTTTGTAGAATTATTCCCTTCTCATAACTTTGTAGTGGACAAATCAGCAAACGAAGAGGTTCTGTTGATTTTCAGCAGGAATGACCCCCAAGGGCCTGAATAGTTCAACACTTGGTCCCCGGATGTGGTACTGTTTGAGGGTTGCCGTTGTTGCCTTGGAGGAAGGAGTCACTGCCAGGACTTTGAGACTTCCTAGCCTTGTCCTACTTCCATTTCATTCTCTCTGCTTTGTGTTTGTGGCTGAAGAGGTGATCTCTCAGCTTCCTGCCAGGCCTACCCTCCCCACCACCATTCTGGACTCTTCCTTTGGAACCATAAGCTGAAAAACAGTCTTTCTCCCATGAGTTACCTTTGCTCATAATGTTTTATCAGAGCAGTGGAAAACAAACTAATACATACTTCGACAATCTTTTGCTAACAATGTGCTAGATGTGAAAGAATTTGAAAGTAACTCCTCCATCTCTGTCTAATTTGTACTTCAATCAATTAAAAACAATTATTATATTCATAATACGCAATGGTACGGGGGACTAGTGCAGTGAGACACAGGACACACTGACTCTTTTTTCTGGGAATGAAGAACATGGATGTGGGAGCAGTGGTTAGTCAGGAAAGTGCAGACTATTTAACATGGAAGACTGCTCTACTGGGTTGATATTTCATTGCCAACAGGGAACTACATAGGACTTTGAGAAAAAGATGACCAGACAGGGACTCTGTTCATGTCAGTAAATCTTTTTCCTTAGTCTGGTGTCTACTAGAGCCATGGTTAAAAGCAAATATCATCTGTAAAAAAAACAAATAAACACATAATACAGTGATTCAGAAACTCATTCTGGTGATACCGCCAAGAAAAGGAAGGTGTGCTGGAAAGACAGTTGGCATGATGCTGTGAAAGCCAGGCATGAGGTAAAAGCGGATTGGGCAATGGCGGGGGAAAAGAAGAAAAGAACAAAATGTGTCACAGTGCAAACTATACAAGACAGACAGGCTGACTCATCGTAAGGTGTGGGTCCAATTAACCTTAAAAGAAAGACCTGACTTTAATGGGGGTAGCACCTCCAATCAGCTGGCGTCCCAGATAAAACAAGGGTGAAAGGTTTGGGGGAAGATGTTAGTCCTCTTCGAGTTATGCTAAATCCAAAGTGAGAAGAAATCCTTATCAAATTTCAATGTACAACCCAGTGGTTGAAGTTTGGGCAGGTACTTGGAAGGGCTCCCTACTGGAAATAAGTTGTCCATCCAGATTCAGCTGAGATACTTCATACTGCCCTACACACAGAATCTGCAGACCTTAAGTTAAAAGATAACGAACATTCATTGGTGTTTTACCTGGTAAGAAACTTAGCCTACCTTAGTAGCTGCTAGGTCACAACATGATTCCTTAGCTAGGAAGTCTGCATTGCAGGAGATTATGAGCTGGTGTAGTTCAATCTGTAAGAAGTAAGTAGTAATACGCATCGTTGGTATTGATAATCAAATCTAGGCATTATGAGCTATAGCAATTCAAATAGAAGGAAAAGAAAGTTCATGTAAGTGATGGATACACATTTATAGTGTTCAATTTTAAGTTAAGATTCATTACTTTAAGGATCATTTGAGGTCCCATCAGCTACACAGGAAGATCTTCAGACAGGAAATGAGCTAAATGTCTCAAGCAATAAAAACGAGATGTTGAGTTAAGGAGGCAATAGAGAAAAACATGTAATTAGAGATATATTGCTATGTGCTACCATATACTACTGTACGAAATGACATTTAAAAGTAAAACTTTGCAGGAAGGTAGACAAAGGTGTGAACATGGAATGGAAAAGGCTTTCTGTTTAGGTCCAAACGTCCTATTTGAGGAATGAAGTAAATGTGCCATTCCTAATAAAGTAAACAGAAGATATTTAGTTTTCACCTATGCTTAATAAAATCTGCATAAAACCTATTGATTTTTTTTATTAGAGCAAGACTCAAAAGCTGAACCCTGTAGCACCTACCTGAAATACTCATATTGGTGACTTTGATGCAAGAGGAGGGTTATTTCAAAGTTAACTTGAGTTATATGTGGTTTTCCAGAACAGTCTGGACCACCTGAGTGATCCTGAGTCAATAGCACTAAACCAAAAGACTCACAGTCTTTTTACAGAAGTTTCTTTATTGGCATTTGGGTAACTGGTGGTATTAGAGGAAGGAGAGCTGGTTCTGCTCATGGATCTGGCTCCTGACAGGCCACCATCTGATGCCTCAGTGGGTGGCTTTATACCCATGCATGTACTGGAAGCCTCTGGTAGATAGAGTGGGTTAGAAACAAGGCCATGAAAGGGAAGGGGGATGTGGAGGACTGGAAAAATGGATATGGAGGAAGATGGTAGATATGATCAAAATACTTTGAATGAAATCTCTAAGAAAAATTAAAAAATATATGCTGAAGTATTAGTGCCACTCTTATTAAAAATATAATATGTACAGGGCCAAAACATTAATTTCAAATTCACCTGCTAGAAATTAAGATTAAACTTTGGTGGTTGAGTGAGATATCTCAGCAGTTAAGGGCACTTGCTGAGCTTTTAGAGGACACAGGTTGTTTCCAACACCCACATGGCAAATTATAACCATCTTTAACTGCAGTTTCAGGGGATTTGATGCCTGCTTCTGGCTGTCAAAGGCACCAGGCATGGACATGGTGCATACAAAGTATGTGCAGGCAAAACACTTATACACATACTATAGCTAAATCTAATGAGCACTCCATTTGAAATAAACATGTTTTCAAATGACTGGATGGGCAGTAACATGCATATCTGTTTATTATTAGTGTCTTTTAACAACATAATTTTGAACAGAAAAAGAAAATAAAAGTGCTTGTATCCAGTTAAAATCTGTAGGATATATCTTAAAAAAATAAATACATGTGGTAGCTGATTTTGTTCTCCAATACCATTGCAAGACGTCCCAGTCTGTAGATTATAAGGATGAGTCACAATGGTGATGGACCACCTGATGATCTCTGCTTCCTTCTTCATGGAAGCTTTGCCAAAGACCCACTTAGCATACTGTACAGTGATAAATGATATGTTAATAGCTACAGCCACCATTTATTGGCAGATTTTAATTCTACTAGAAGCTTAGAGGTTTTGGAGAGCAAAGAACAGAAAGGATTTTTTTGTTGCTGTTGTTTGGTTGGTTGCTTGGTTGGTTTTGTTTTGTTGTTGTTTTGGTGTGTGTGTGTGTGTGTGTGTGTGTGTGTGTGTGTTTCTTTCATGTTCTAATCTGTAGAGACCAGATGATGAATAAGAAATCATGGTACCAATCCAACACTATTACAACAATCAACTCTACCAAATCTGTTTCGTAAGCGAAGAAACTGACAAATTAGCAGATGCAAACTGAGATTGTGACTCAAGCTAGCAAGCAATCTCTGTGGCCTTGACATGTCCCCAGGACAGGCTGTTCTGCTCTGCATGCTCCTCATCATCCTGACCACAAAGCCTGACAGTCTTGTCTTTCCGATCTGCCCACGCACAGTCTCTAAGAGAAAAATACCCATATTTCCTGGCCAGGTGGTGATGGCACAGGCCTTTAATCTCAGCACTCTGGAGGTAGAGGCAGGGGGATCTCTGTGAGTTTGAGGCCAGCCTGGTCTACAGAGAGAGCTCCAGGACAAACTCCAAAGCGACACAGAGAAACCCTGTCTTGAAAAACAAAAACAAAAAAAATCATATTTCCTGAAAATGTATCTGTATCTATACATTTTTCCTTCCAAACAGATCTTTAGAAATAACATTCTCCCAAACTTTATTTCTGAAATGCAATTTCACTGTCAGCACTTTGTGTTTACACCTCTGGCATTTATTCCTGGTCACCTGCATTCAGATTTTTGGAGACTTTCTTATCATTTTACCCATAAGAAAATATTTAGCTATTAAATTTAGGCAGATCTCTCCCTTTAAAGATTACGGGCCTTATTTTGCAAGAAAATCAACAGTAAATCTATATCACCTTAGCTTCAAAATTAATTTTTAAAGGGCCTTACATCTGAGTTTTCCCAGCTGTCTGCTCATCCAAATGAGCCACTGATAGATTTAATGACTGTTTTTCTGTGCAAAGAAACTCTAAAAAGACATTATAAGTTGTGGAAAATGCAGTAAGTAGAATCGCTTGAATGAATTGCCTGTTGTTCTTGAATGAAAGCACCAGATAGTCTGGAACCATTAAAAGTTTCTCTTCTTCCAATCACTTTACTTTAAACACAAGAGTTTGGCCAAGTTTATACTTTCTTTGTCTCCTACTTTCAATTTTTTGCTCAAAGTTATTCTCAATCATCTAGTGTTTAAAGGAATGATACATTTTTTTTTAAATTTGCTGACTGCAAAATGAGGTTGAAAATAAAATATAGAATATAATTATTTGTGAAAATAGAGTTGGGAATAAATATTCTTCAGATATCTAATGACATTATAAACATTGATGAGAGGAAGGTCTTTTGTGTGTGTAATCATTAAAGGAAGAAATGGGTTCCTCTTTTCCTCCCTTCCTTTCTTCCTTCCTTTCTTCCTTCTTTTCTTTCTCCCTCTGTCCTTCCTTCCTTCCTTCCTTCCTTCCTTCCTTCCTTCCTTCCTTCCTTCCTTCCTTCCTTCCTTCTTTCCTTTCTCCCTCTGTCCTTCCTTGCTTCCTTTTTCTTTCTTTTTCTTTCTAATACTGGGTCTTCTGTGGCCATGCTGACATTATACTCACAATGTGACTAAGCATGATCCTGAACTGAGCTTCTCATCCCCTTGCCTATATCTTTGTATCTTCATGGTGTGGTTGGGGACACACCATGAACCACCATGCCTGGTTTATGTGGTGATGGAGTTCAAATCTCAGGTGCCATACAGGCTATGCAAGCTTGCTACCTATGAAGTCACATCCATAGTCCCAGGAAGCCACTCTTTTTTTTGTTAGTTTGTTTGTTTGTTTTGTTTTGTTTTTCGATACAGGGTTTCTCTGTAGCTTTGGAGCCTGTCCTGGAACTAGCTCTTGTAGACCAGGCTGGTCTCGAACTCACAGAGATCCGCCTGCCTCTGCCTCCCGAGTGCTGGGATTAAAGGCGTGCGCCACCACTGCCCGGCTAGGAAGCCACTCTTAATAAGATATTTTGCTTTATCTTAGGGATAATGGAAGTACCCCGTGAGTATTACTATTACACTTACGTCCACAGGCTTGCCATCTGAAGCTCGCGAGGCAATAACTGTCTTCCCATGAAAATCCACAGAGTCCTTCTCTTCCGTGTGCCGACTTGCAATTAGATTACAGTCCATATAGAGTGAAAGGACTCGGGATTGCACACCAATGCCAAGTTTATGCCACTGACGATCGAAGAGAGGGCGGAGTTCTCGATTCTTAAAAACGTAGTTCAACAGATCCCCCTCAGCACCGCGGAACATAAATTCTATCACCTTCTTTGTGCCGTCAATCACTATAGAAATCTGAAAAAAACCAAGAAAGATAGAAAGATAAGCAGTGTATCTTTATATGGCTTGAGACTCAATGCTCAAAATTAGTAAAGCTCTCAAATAAAAGCTCCAAGTGTGCAACAGCATAACTCAAGAACTGGGTGAGTATGAGACAGTAGCTATGCCTGCCACACTGGTGGATACGAAAGAGCAAGTGTTCTGCTGCAAGTGCGTTAGCATGAAGCATCCTGTACAATCTGCTCTTTCACAAAAGAACATAAAATGGTAAGCATGCGTATACAAATGCAAATGATTATTTCACATTTACAAATGCAATCATAACTATATACTTGTGTTATAATTTCATAAGAGTCACTTTATGAAGTATAAAAGTTATTGATATTATCACATACCTAAATATGCTCATCTATATTATTGTTCTATGTGAGTATGTAGACTACAAAGTTTCTAATTTAAAAGAAAAACAATATATGCATTTTTTAACATGACAACTGTCATGGTCCTTTTAAGCCCTTAATCATTTTCATGGCAAAGATAGATGTTTTATAGGTGATATGCATTTCAGTTCAAATTATCCTCCCATTATAAAATCATGAACTATATTAATAGAGAAGATCAGCCAGAGCTAATGGCATCCAATGGTTATGTACAGAAGTGGACACAAATGTGTGATGCTAATAAGTAATTTTGCAGTCTACAGGGTGCCTGCATCACCAGCTTGGCTCCACCGGCATTTCCACAAGGTCTCCTGGGTTCTCCACTCTTCTTTCCTTTTCCTGCTCAGACATCTCCCATCATATTTCCTTTAGTATAATTGTGCTGTATAAGTCCTCATAAATGTTCTCCCAGTATATAGACTTTCTGCTTCATAAGAACATGAATTATGCTTTTAAAAATCTCTTATTTTCTTTTGGCATGTGTGTATGTGTGGCATGCTTGGGTATATGTGTTCCTATATGTGGAGTACATGTGTGTGTGTGTGATGCACATATATGCACACGAATGTAGGAACCAGAGCTGACATTAGGTGCCTTTTATCAAGTTCTCTCCACTTTCTGTATTGAGGCCAGGCCTCTCCCTTGAACCCAGAGCTCATTGATTTGACTAGTCTTGCTAGCTAAACTGCTCTGGGGATGCCTTCTCCCACCTTGTGAATTTTGGACTTACAGGTGAACCCCACCTTCACCTGGCATTATGTGTGTCCTAGAGATCTGAACTCCACCCCTCAGTATGGCATGACAAACTCTTTCCTCACTGAGCGATCTCCCTAGACCTAAATATCTTAGTCTTACCACTTCTTGGCGTAAAGCATGTGGCCCTTATTTGTGTTTATTGATGAAACAAATAGTTAAGTATCAGGATACTATATAATATTAGTGATGAGAGGAAGTGAAGGTCATTAATGGGGTGAAGTCAGTCAATTAGCCCCTGTAGAAAAAGTGATTTCACTGTCTTCAGATAAAGTATGAATCTCTATGTTAAAATAAACCAGGGCTGGAGGCATGTTTCAGTGGTTCAGAGCTCTGACTGCTTTGCAGAGGACCTGGATTCAATTCTCAGACCCACTTGGTGGCTCAAAATTGTTTATATCTCCAGTTCCTGGATATCCTGCACTCTCTTCTGGCCTCTCTGGTCATCAGATAAGCACATGGTATGTATACACACACATACATACATACATGTAAATATTTATGTGCAAAAATAAAAATAAATCTTTAAGACAAAACAAATCTCAAACCTCTGGTGTATTAGATTCTCACATCATTGATATCATCAAGGCTATCCTATTTATAATGCTTCCATTTCTCTGTTGATGAGTTCTCTAACCACAGTATTTGAGTAGTAACTATGTCTGTTCCTAGATTTGGGGGCACAGCACAGAGAACCATCTGACCTAATGAAGCAAATTAGCATCTTACCTGTGGCATATTCTGCTGGTTTAAAATCCGCCATAAAAACCACCGCTCCTTCTTGGTGCTTCTTCGTACTCGAAACATGACCGCTACAGAGTACTCCTCAGGAAGGCCTTTGGGAAATATCTTACTATGGGAAGAAAGCAAATAACTATTCAGGGGTGACTCAAGGTGTCCAGGGAAGAAATCCAGGTATGAACCCTGTGAAATGTGATCTCTCAGTCATAGAAACTCTCAATCAGTTTATAATTTATTATTTATTTTTCAGCTATTAGAAATATGGATGCAGTCATGTCGGCATTTTCTATGTAATTATTATTGTAATTCCCTCCCTTTTTGTAATCATCTAATATGGTTTTGATAAAGGTTGTAATATGTAAACGAGTGGGTAGACTACAGTAAGTAATATGTTGTTGTCTTATTGAGGGGTGTCTAACAGACAAGTTTAGAGTTCACTGCATTCAAATGAGCATCAGTGCTTTATCAAAATGAAAGTGGTCTTCCCTGGTGGTTTTTGGTAGAGAAAAGTAGGGATAATTTCAAAAAAACATTGATTATAAATCAATGAATATTTTCTGACAAAATTTTACCATATTCACGTTTTGCAGAGGAGTTCCTAATGTTGACCTCCTGGTAAGTTATGATTACACTAAATTGAATGATATTTAGCTTTATTTGTATTCCTTTAGAAAAAGTAATCTTTCTAGATGGTAGAATCCAAAACATTCCCCCAATATCCTTCTACCTCAGTCTCAGGTTCAAAATATTGGTCTTAGTAAAAACACAAGGAAACAAAAAATTTCACAATATACTTATCCACATAGTCATTTCCATTAGATAATTAGTAATGGTTTTATTTCTTTTCATTGAATTAGGGAATTCTTCAATATTGTAATATTGCTTTTGTTTTCTTTTTTAAGTAAGAAAGTATGTCCCTTAAAGACAAACAGACTGGAAGTTGTCATACATAAATAAAGCACCAAGCACTTAATTCGTAACTACTAACTTTGAATACTATGCTCAGCTCTACTAACAGTGATAAATGAGTCATTGACCACCAGACTGTAATGGAGAACACTGAACTTTTATTTTTTTCTCTTTGTGTTAGACTCAGCGTCACATGTGGTAGAGAATTTATAAAGAAAATATGAAAAAGATGTACTTGCTTAAGGTTGTAATTTACTTACTTGGTTAAATAAAACATTCACATATGTACCTATAAATCTATTTCTATACATACATATGTGTGTGTATGGTGTGTATGTGTGTGTGTGTGTGCATATAGAGACAGACAGAGTAAGATGCCAGCCTAAGAGAAGTTTAACTCTATGATAGTGGGAAGATGACATACATTGAGGGGAAACAGTACTACAGGTTGGTGAGAAACTAATTGAAGCTTTAGATTGCTAAAATAGTATCTAATATGTGAATACATTTTAATAAACACAGTTATATCCTATACCATTTATGTGCTTTTCTTACTTTATTTAATTTTTATTTTTTGCTGAAGATCTTTATTCCCTGTCTATTTTATAGTTTGGAAATAATATTAGACAAAGGGCAGATGCAGGTTATTTTTCATTCATATTCAAAATGACCCACAAAGTAGTGAAGACAACTTACATCTTCAGCAATGAATGTGGCACAGGAACTACTAGCAGATATACATTTGGTACATAATGGTTCAAGAAGTTTTGCAAGAAGAGAAGAGCCTTGAAGACGAGAAGCTTAGGGTTAGGGTTAGAAGTTGGTGATAACAATTGAGAACAAGCATCTAAACTGCTCTACTTCCAAGTACATGTGAAGTTAACAAAGACTGCAAAGTTATTCATTGATCCCTCAACATTTGATCAAACCAGAGAGGCAAAATCTCAGTAAACTGGTGCTTAGTAATTAAAATGTCCCCTTGAACTGTCATCTTCTGTTATTCAACACAGCAACAAACCATTTCTCAATCAAACTGTGTCGTGGAACCAAAAGAGGATTATATACAACAACCAGCAATGACCAATGAAAAGCACCAAAGCACTTTCCAAAGCCAAATGGCACCAGAAAATTGTTATGGTCACTGTTTAGTTTCATTGACTAATCCTTTCGGAATTCTAGAGAAATTGTCATCTATGAGAAGTATGTTCAACAAACTGATGACAGGTGTCAAAATCAGCAATGTTTGCAGCCACCATAGCTCATAAGAAAGGCACAATTCAAGGCCATGCTTGACAGCACACTGCACGACCAACATTTCATAAGTTCAACAAACTGCACTGTCAAGTTTTGCTTCGTCTGTGATATTCACCTGACCTCTTGCCAACCAACTACTATTTCTTCAAGCATTTCAGCAACTTTTGCAAGAAAGACACTTCCACAATCAACAGGAGGAAGAAATGCTTTCCAAGAGTCAATCAAATCCTGGAGCACATATTCCCATGCCAAGAAACAAGCAAACTTATTTCTCATTGACAAAAATGTGCTGACTACAAGGGTTCTTCTTTTACTTAACAAGGCCATGTTTCAGCCTGGTCATAATGATTTAAAATTCATGGAAAACTGCATGCCTTTTTCATTAACTGGTTTGTTTTCTAATATTGGTTGTTAGCTTGATATATCTGGGAAAATGGAACATCAGATATGGATGAGGAATTGCTTCCATCCCATTAGAGACTTGTGTGCAAGTCTGTGAAACATTGTCTTAATTACTAATTTAAGTTGGAAGGTCCAGGCAACCATGGACAGTGCCATTCTTCAGTGGCTTGGTTTGGACTGCAAAATAAAAAGTAGCTGAGTGTGAGCCTAACAGAAGCCAGTGTGCAGCATTTCTTCATGGTTAGTGCTTTAATCTCTAGCCTTGAGTTCCTGCCTTGGTTTCCCTGATTTCAGACAGGACCCTGAAAACTGAAAGAAACCCTTTTTTCCCCAGATGACTTCTGGTTTATTACAGCAGTAGAAAGCAGTAGAGCACAGCTGAATTTTACAGTGTGGTCCTTTCTGGATCGAGATATTTGGTGCACTGTACTCCTTTGTGATACTTGAAGGCAGCAAGAGGCCACAGGGCTCCATCAGTCACATGATCATGAGAGTAGAAGCCTGGTCTGCAGTGTACTATGCTGCTGACCTATGCTGTGAGGGAGACAGGTGTATGACATATATTCTCTACTTTGAAAATATTCGAATTACTAAAAACATCTGCATTATTATATCCCTTTAATCAATTAGGAAAAAACCTTTTTTTTTCCAATTCCCTAAAAATAAATCCCAGTAATGGGATATTGTTTCTTCTGGGATTTTTTCCACTATCAGATAAAATTTTTACTAAATTACTATTGACAATTACTGTGTTGTTAGAAGTAGTGTTGCTGACTTAAATATAACAACAAAGCATGTACAGATACCTGCCATTTCTCTTTGGGACTGTTTAAACCTGAAAGGTGGGCACATGAGGGTTGAAGAGATAACACCAAGCACACTTTCAAATGGAAGCTTTGAGTTAGGTGCAGCAAAAACTACTGTTGAAGAGAATCCCAAGCCCCACATTAATCCCTTATCACGTGTAATAATAGTTGATATTCTATTTTGCTTTCTATGTGAGAAGCAATGTCTCTGTTGGCATGATGAGTCCATGGGCATGCCTCATTGCCCAGCATTACTTGGGAGTTTTCACCAAGGGCTCTTCAAATGCTAATATGTCATGGTTATTGATGGGGGTGGTTGATCGGTAATTAGAATTAACCAGACCAGTTTAATATAATAGATTTAGCTTTAATAAACAGGGAACTTACAAAACCAGGGTTCCAGCGGTACAGAAGCACAGGAAACAAAAGAGAGTGAGGCGAGCACACCTGGATCTTTTATCTGTTTTACTTGGCCCAGGGGGACACACCCTAAACAGAATGTGATTGGCCGAACTTCCCCATCAGTTATTTATCCAGATATATTTCGTTTTACCCCAAAAGAATACTTTTGTTTATACCTAGTAAATGATGTTCAACTGGCTATAAAAGTATGTGTGTGGAGGGGGGAGGGTAATGTAGGAGTCTCGTGGTTCATTATAGAATTTTGCTTTTGACTCATTTTTGGTGTCCCAACTCATTCTTGTATTTACTCTCTTGTTTAGGTCAGTGTGACAGATTTGCAGCTCAATTTGTTTAGCTGATAAAAGCCCTCACCTCCTTTGTGGTTGGGTAATGACAGTGGTAAATTGGTAACATGGAACTCCAAACTCACATGCTCATCAGACACACATACACGGACAAACATGGCAGTGTTTGCACACCCATGCATAAACCTATGCATATACACCTACATACACACACTCCCTCACTGGTTTCTGCAGAGGCTGATTCCTCTTAACTATGCATGCTTCAGAAATCTGGTGAGGTAGATTCATTTCTTAACAATATTGCCTACCTACAACACCAAAGGTACAGCTCCTTGCTTTTGTTCAGTCAGGTACATAGTCCCCAATTGCCTTCTCACTTCTAGAATGAACTATAATTTTTTATTGTTTAATATCAGACTATAGATGTATTTGCATATTAAGAGTAAACCTCTTTTTCAATCTTTAATGTATCATTTTTAAATGGTCTCATAATCTTTGCAAATTATGTCTTCTCTTGCTATAAATCAGACTTCCTCTGACCTGGCTGTACAACTGGTAGCTTCTAACTCACTCCCCAAAGTAAGGAGCACTTCAAATATGGACATATTTGCCATCCATTCATTCCTTACCCACTGCCTCCTGAACTCTAGCATTATTACACTCAGCTAGCCCACTACCCTCTTCTCAGCCACCTTTCCCAATCTTCGTGCAGGTTTGAAGACTACTGGCACCTATTTTTGTTGTTGTTGTTGTTGTTGTTGTTGCAAACTAAGCCTTAAACCACATTGGCTACAGGTCCCTGCAAGGAGGACTGAAATGTAAATTCTCTGGGTGCTTATGTCTAACCCACTCACCTATTTGTCCTTAGCAGCTCCAACAGTGTCTGTGCAAAGTAGAGAATACACGCAAGCAAACAAATAATTGAACTGAACATTTTTACAGATAAGAACATGACTGACCCTCAATATACTTCCCCATTTTGATATAACAGTGAATACATAACATTTCAAAAATTCACAAATTCCTCTTATGTCTCTGTATGAAAACCAGAGCAATGAGCTAAGCACAGTGAAGTGACGCTGGTCCTTATGTAGAGGACACACGTGAGGACTGTAGGCAACAGCCCAGTCCATCTACAGGGACAGCTGTTAAATAGTACCAGCCAGGTGGTACCATATGGGAGCATAGATTCAGTGTTGCCAGATCATCCATTTTTCCACAGAAGCCAAAATCTGAAAGTCTAGATTTATGCCTAAAACGTTTAGAGTTTTAAATGTTGGCAATTAATTACATTTTTTTAAAAAAAAATGCTGTCCCGACCAACAATGGACAAGCCGAACAAAGCCAGGGAGCAGCAGTCAGTACACTTGGAATAACACAGTTGACAGCTGAATTCTCATCTGGTATAGAACACTATAAAACTTTGAAAGGCAACAAAAGGAAGGTCCTAGCCAGCATTTGCTGCTTCTTCAAACCAGTTGAGAGTGGAGAGTGTTCTTGGGGCATAAAGAAGTAATATAAATTGGTTCAGAACAGGGAAATGTTAAGGTGGCCAAAAAAACTACATTATATGTATGGAAAACCTAATGTTGAAAGTAAAATCAGTTTTAAAAGAAAGTCCTTATTAATAGCGAAGCAAGATGGCAGCTGTTGGGGAGTCTCACAGTGATCTGTTGAAAGGAATACACCATGAGGGTGTAGTGAGAGATGTCTTAAAATACCTTGTCTCGGAGTCGCAGACCCTAGCTCACTGTCAACTGTATCTCCAGGATTTGGTGATATTTTATGCTTCTGGGACTCCTACTTGGAGGTTTCACCAAAATGCAAGGGCTTACTAAATCATTTCTTAACCCACTTCTCTAAAACTCCTTATCTGACTCCTCTTTCAGGTGATTCCTCTCCATCTTTATTTCCATTCCTAAGACATTTACTAAAGCCACATTTAGAAAGCCTGTGAACTCTGTGCGCTGGCTGTCTTCTCTCCTGAGGAGTTCATGGGTGTGTTCAAGGAGGACATAGTTTAGATCCCATAGACTTTCACCGGCTTTGCTTCCATAGTGAATACCAAAAGTACAGGAAGAAAGGGAGGAGCTTGTCCCCTTGCTCCCTTCTGTGTGGTTTTGTCTTTTTCCTTATTCATAAAGTTTTCCACTCTCGACTGTTATTCCCATTCCCCTCGAGGTCTCTTACTTTGTCTGGCTGTGTTCTCTGTGCCTTTTCCAGTATTTCTAACAGATCACCTCTCAGCTCAGGCTTTCACTCTAGTGGACCCAGGCAGTAGGAAGGGGACTGTGGTGTGCACTTCATAGAATGTGCCAAAGATGGTCTTATAAGCATCGAGTTATCTGTAGGGGGTAAGTTTGGGAAAATTTTGCTTTCTACTCACGAATCTTAATATAGTTCATCCATGGATAATTCAAATGCAGAGTATTTAACATGTACATGTTTTTACATGTGGAGTACCTTTTGCTGTTTTCTGAGTACATTATGATTGGAAAACATATACAATATGAAACATTTAAATTTTTAAAATGTATTTATAGCCTATTTTGGACAATTAAGAAGCACATGTATTCTTCTATTTCAGGAAGGAATCTCCCCCAGAAAATGGTTAGGATAAGTTATCTCACAGACTTCAAGCTTCCTATTTCATTGAGAATTTTCTAATGGTCCATTAATCTTTACATTTGGTATTGAAATTTTCCACATTTTTTATTGAATTATCTATGTCTGCCTTCAACTCTGTTAGAGTTTGTGTATTTTAGGGTTGTAATGTTGGATACATATGTAATGATTATTGCTATCACCTTTTGAAGCACTAAGATTATAAAAATGATAAATTATAAAAGTAGCTTTTCCTTAAAGTCTATTTTGTCTGATATTTGTATAGTTGTTATAGGAGTCTTTATAGCCAATACTGCAATCTTTTAATTCAGACTGAGTGGCATATTTCTTCTCTTATTTTTAATGAATTTTTTAACTAAAATTTTAAAAAAAGAGTATGTCTATTTTAAATTCTACATATATGTATCATACTTTTATGAATTTGATAAATGAGATTCATATAATAACCATTTAGATGAGATCTATACTTATCATTTGCTGTTCATTTTCCACTTACTTTATGTTTTTATGGTTCCATTAATTATTTATTAAATGTTATACTACAGTGCCATTTTATTCCTTTTAAAAATATACTGTTTATGTTACTTTCTTATTGACTGCTCTCAGTATGCTACCTAACATAGATTTACAACACTGTGGTTTAGATTAATGACAACTTAATTTCAATTATACATATAACATATTTTATATATAAATTTAGCTTTTATATAACCATTTCTTCTCATTGTGTTATTTATGATTTTTATACTTTATATACCTATCAACATAGATTTATAATTATTGATGTATATACATACACATGTATTTACACCTATGTGTTTTAAACATAATAAGAAAATAAAAGAGCTAAAAATAAGCAAGGTACTGGATTGCTAGCCCAGTAAATTATTACTTTGGCACACAAGCAAGAGGAAATGAGTTCAGTCCCAACACACACATTAAAGCAAGGCATGATGTCTTGAATTTGCAGTCCCAGCACTGAGAAAGTAGAGAAGGGAGAGACCCTGAGACTCAGCTATAAGTCTCCCAGCTCTGCTCTACGGGTGCACTCATAGGGTACTAGGTAACTAGAGTATACTCAGAGGGTAGTGGCTAACTGGGGTACAGTCAGATGGTAATGGATAACTGGGGTACACCTAGAGTTTACTGGATAACTGGAGTATACTCAGAGGGTACTGGATAACCATTCAGGAAGTAGTCTACAGTTCCTGTGAGTCTTCTGGTTAGGTTTATCCAGAGCTTCAAATTCATCCAAAGTTAGACTCTTAAGGCCTTCTCGAGTCTTTCCTGTCTTTCCACACAACCTTATGAACAACAGTGTCTGGATCCCCCAAATGGTAGTTGTAATTCTCAACAGAGTCATTGATTGTTTTCCGCTATTTCCCAAAGGAAGAAGCAACTCCTACTGAGCGAGCTCTGCCCTGGTAAAATAAAGACGAACTTTGAGTATCAGCCAGGTAAAGCCAGGTCTAGGGAGGAGTCTATTAAGAACCCAGAGCCCCTTGTTGCCACCCTCCCGTGGCTCCTATGCTGCTGTCGATGCCTACTAGATTTAAGCAGCCATTAGATTGTTGTAAGCCCTTGCTGTATTGACAGAATTCAGAAACCACTGACATAGACAATTTTAGTCCATATTCTCTTTGCTTTAAATGGAGTAAATTCCTTTCCTTTTAAATCTTTCACTTTTTTTTAAAAAAAAATCAACAATGCAGTTATTTTAACTCGTTTTATGGCAAAACAAAAAAAATAATGAAACAACTCTGTCACCTTCTACTTAGATTTGTCTCTTCTACTTGGATTATCGCTGTGCTCATCTCTGACACTGAACACAAACATGGAATTTATATTTACCACCAAGTCTGTTGGCATTTCAGTGGGGCACCTAACGGCTTTGTATTAAAGAAAGAAGTAGTTGAGCAAGAAAATAGGTAAAGGCTGACGTAATTCTAGGGTGAAACTTAAATACTTCATACAGCAAGGTTCAATATGATTATTTTCAGCAATTTATAACCTAATTTTAAAGTTTAAATGTTTTTATTTAATATGGTTTTTTTTATATTTAAAAATTTCCATCTCCTCCCCTCTTCCTCCCATTTCCCTCCCCTCCCCTCCACCCATACCTCCCTCCCTCCCTCTCCAGGCCAAGGATCCATCGGGGTTCCCTACTCTATGATAAGACCAAGGTCCTCCCAACTCCATGAAACTTCTCTTGTGATAAAATGACTATGTAGTATAATTAACACATAACAATTACACCCTCAAATATGCGGGGAAGGAATGTCTCTGGCATGCATTTGTAGAGGATGACGATCTTTATAATTATCATATTTCTCTTTCAGAAATTTATATTCAGTCTTTGAGAACAAAAAACTAATTTTATTTTGCTTGCCAAGCATGTAAATTTTAAAGAGAAATTTCTGTGTTTTAAAAATAAGACGTTAAAAATGATATCTGTTCCTACCGACTTGGTTTCGTGTTTATAGGACACACACACAAACAGTCAGTGTGACACAGAATAGTTTCTCTGGGCCTTGCCAAAGTTTCTATTATAAAAGAGGCCATATTGGATTACTTGTGTGCTACCAGAGAGATATAATGACAGCTTGCTATGTCCAAGATATCCAGCCTGAATGTTTTTGAATGGAGTGTAATTTCCTATAAGAAACCCTACCCGCTGCTTATTCAGTGATATTGCCATTAAGGAAAATATTGTTAAGCTTTACTAGAATATATATAGCTTTGCTATAAATTATCAATGGAATATTTTCTGACTTCTCCCTATTTTATATTCATTGCTTCTAGTCCAACATCATCCATATAAATTTTAGCCCAAAGCATTAATATTAACCTACTTTTGAGGGCTCAGTGGAATTTTGAATATGACATTGTTTCCCTTTGGGTGTCAAAACTGAGTAAGATTTCATTTTTTCCTTTGTATTTTCTACATTTACTCATTTTTCCCAATGAACATTATCTCATTAATGATCATTTAAAAATCCCAACTGACTCACGCCTTTAAATCCAGCCCTCTGGAGGCAGAGGCAAGTGGATCTCTGAGTTTGAGGCCAACCTGGTCTACAGAGCCAGTTCCAGGGCAATCAGGGCTACACGCAGAGAAAATCCTGTCTCGAAAAACCAAAACCAAACAAAAACCAAAAAAATCCCACAACTGTTTCTATTTGGAAAAAAATAACACTAACCAATAAAATGACTATAAGTTAACTTGCTTTCTTCAGACACCTAATAATTGAGTAGTATAGACTATACCACCACCTCTTCCTAATCATCCAAATGCCACATGTATTCATAGGAAATTAGTGAGGCAAGTTTTTTGGATGGTAATAAGTAGACTAATAATTACATTTCTCTATTATAATAGGTAAATCTAAGTCACTAAAGTCTGTAATTACCACTTTACACTGAGGAATACCCTGAAGCATCAGAAAAGACTGAAAAGAAAAACTTCAAATGAAAATGTGCCTGAGTGAATATTTTCTCCATATACTTAAAATTCATCAATTAACGACAAAGCCCTAAGACATGTGAAACTGCATTTTATTTTTTTTAAATGCATTTAAAGTATCCATGAAAGAAATTATTGTTCAGACGTTTAGACTAGACTGTACTGATCCAACTTGTACATTTGCTACATTCTCTAG
Source organism: Arvicola amphibius (assembly GCF_903992535.2). Lineage (NCBI taxonomy): Eukaryota > Metazoa > Chordata > Mammalia > Rodentia > Cricetidae > Arvicola > Arvicola amphibius. Next base: position 82,262,725 of record NC_052055.2, read on the forward strand.
TGTTTTTTTTTTTCCTTGCTGATTAGTGAGATTTCTTGCTAGGCAAAATTTATTTAATGCCATTAGGAAGAATAAATAAGATAACAAAGTTTAGACAGTTTTGTATTGTAGGAAAGCTCTTGGCAAGAGAGAGTGACTTTGTTAGAGAATGACTATGTACTTTTAATTATTGTGAAATGGAATTGTGCTTCCAAAGTCATTTAAACATACGGTCTGAGTTCTAAAAGTGTGGGAAGGTGCCAGCATTCTCTCTAATTATGCAGTGCATTCCTGAATGCCCAAGCTTGTGATAGTCACTGGTAGGGTGCTCCTCCCTGGAAAGTGCTTCTGTTTATAAAACAGATGCCCTGCTAGCCCTAGACCTTAGTCAATATTAATTCTTGAAAACCAGTTACATCTTGCTACCAGGTTATCTAATAATCAGTTCTCACTTTGGAAAGCACAGAGTCGAGATCTGCAGGGATTATGACGAAGGAAGGAAATTTTAGTAGTGAACACAGAGGGAAGACCAAGTTTGATTTTCAAAACATCCCTGAGTTCGCTAGACCAAAATGACACACCTCTGTTATGAGATCCGAGCACTCAAAATGTCATGGAAGGGAGAGAGGGAGAGGTGGAGGGAGGGAGAAAAGAAGAGGGGAGAGGAGGAAGAGGAAGAAGGAGAATAAGGAAAAGGCAAAAGAAGAAAGAAGAGGAGGGAGGAGAAGAGAGAAGGAAGGGAAGGGAAGAGGGGGAAGGAGAGAGATAAGCTAGAAGGAAGATAAAAAAACCTGGTCAACTTTGTCAACTTCCCTCTTGTGTGCTCTGGACTCACATGCCTATGTTTCTCCTGGGCATCTCTGCTTAGAGGCCAAAATCATTCTTTTGTTCAACTTCTTGTTTTTCTAGCCTAATATATCTATCAGCATTCCACTACTCAAGAGATGCACAGACATTCTCCCAATCCCAGGAACTCAGTTTAATTCTTGCCTTTCCTTCATTATCAACCCAATCCACTGGCAAATCTTACTCCTTCCACCACCAAAACAGACCCCAATTCTAGCCATTCTTCTCCATCTACGCTGTCATTGCGTGAGTTCAGGCAGTCAATGTGTCTCTATGGAAGTCCTGTTCCACTATCGTGATTAGACATATTCCTTCTCCTCTTGGGTTCAGTCTGGTCAGCACATGGGAGAGAGAATAAACTTTTAAAATTGAAAAATGCTTAAAACTTTTAGAACATTTTGCAGAGGAAAGGGGACATTTCCAATGCTGGTCCAGAAGCCGATGAGGTCCCGCCTCAGACACATTGCCTTCTCCAGATTCTGTGTGGCAGCTGTGAATGCCACAGTGACCAAGATTTTGATTCTTTCAATGCACTGTGGTCACTGAGGCCTTGGTCCTTTGTATCTCCTGACTGAGCCCTGTCATGGGACAGTCTTTCCAAATTTACACAAATTCCCCCCATCTCTCTTGTCTCAGCTCAAATGTCATTTTTTTCTTAGAAGCTTAAACTCATCCTGGCTCCAGTCACTACCTGACGCATTGCCTTGCTCTATTGTCTTCAGTCTTCTGAGTCTTTAATCATTTACCATCTTACGCATTCATCACCTATTTCCAACACCATAAAATGATTTCCATGAAAGCAGGGATATGGCAAACTTGTTTCTGTTACACCACCATTGGGACTGTGACTTGTGCCATTTCAGAAACCCACAATGCCTGTGATCTTGTCCTAGGTGCTAAATGAGTCTAAACATCTATGTTCACCTGCTTAACCTTAGGAAACAGCACCACATTCTATTTGGCAGGAAAATGGCAGAAGAGGCAATTAAAGGACCAGGTGATGCTAAAGTTTCATGAAAAATTTAGAAACAAGAACTGGCTAACAATGAGCCCATCAGATGGCCATTCCCAAAGAGGAATGTAAAAATCCCACAGAGATTTAAGACCACTGACGGGAAAACAGCAACAGCTGAAGAGTTCAACAAAAATGTTATTCAGTATTATCCTTGCATTCGTGCAAATGTTTCAGGCCTGAGAAACCATACACCGTACTCTTAATCTGAAAGAGATCCTGACAGTAATTTTTATCAACAACCTTAGTTCCAAAGTGAGAAACCAAAGCCACAGGGCATAAATGACTGCCCTTCCATCCCTCTGCCAGGCAGAGATCACGATGGGACTTGAACTCATGACTTTTTGTTCCAAGGTCAGCTTTTCCCAGGAGATCAAGTTGCTTGCATCCTCTTGGTGACCAATAAGATTCTCCTCGTCGTTACTGATCTTGCTTAAAAGTAATCTTTTCAGATTCTGATGAAGAAAAGAAGTCTCCATTTCTTTTCCTGAGCATGAGGCAGTGAGTAAATTAATATAAAATACGAACGTTACAGAATCTAAGGAAAGGATCGTTTCCATGTTTACGATCACACGGTGATATTAGCAACAACAGCAAATCCTGTTTGGTCTCTAAGGAAAATAGTCACTGTGACATTTGTCCTTCCTAGGCGTCTGGTATCCCTGAGGTTGATAATTACAGCTCCTTCCCCTCCTGTTATCTGAGCGCACCAGGAAATGTCACAAAACACGCAGTAATAGCTTTAAAATGGGCTACTTACCGTCTTAGGAAAGATACATGCTAAAGAAGGTAAAATGAGAACAATTTTCCCTTATAAACTTGAGAAGTTATTTGTTTATTTTGGACAAGTACATCTTTAACAGTAACTCACCTTTCAGGAAGGAGTGGAAATCTTGAGGGAAGTATATACATCAATAGTTACACAGTGGGGCAAAAATTGAGAAATGTCTGTGTGTCTTATAGACGAAAGGTACCAGAATGAGACTCTAACACCCAGGGAAGAAAACTAATAGAATAGTACCCTAATTAAAAAGATAAAGAATTCTTTTCTTAAAAAAAAACAGACATAATTCACTTTATTTTTCTTGTATATAAACCCTTCCTTATGTGTTAGCCATGGCTGGAGCCTGGGCCGTCTGAATGGAGACTTGGCTGGGGTTTCCCGATGGAGTGTGAAAGGGGCTGAGGAGACTAACAAGGGTACTTAGTGAACACAATCCAAAGGTCAGGGATCAAGTAGCTGTATAGGTGTGGCCTTGGCTGGATAGCAATCCAAAGGGATTGGTGGCTTAATTTTTTTAAAGCTAGAAGCCCTTCTCATCCGGGAGCTGATGCTCTCCTAGGATCAGGTCACATATCTTGGGGCAGGTCTACTATGTATTAGGAAGGCCATCCTCTTCTCTTGCTTGAAAATCCCCCAATCACACACTGGACCTCTGTGATTGCCAGAGCTGAGGGGGGCAATGAACAACCCTTTAGGGTGTAAAGAAATGATCATATATCTGACAGTTGTGAACAATGATTGACAGGAGAACTCTTTGCTCAGATCCTGGATTACTGTCCTATATTCAGATCAGTGTCTATTCCACCCAATTCATCCACTGAATTGCCAAACCAGGGTCTGGCATTGCTACCTACCCACAAGGCTAACTTAATGAAGGTGAAGATTAGGCTTGCCTCACAAGGACAGAAGATTTCAACCGAGCAAATTGAAAGGCAGCCCTGGCTGACCAACTAATGAGAAGGCAGCAGGGCCTGACTCCAGGGGACAAGGCTTCACTGCCCACCTCCTTTCCAGGTAGCGGGCACTGGAAGTCTGGCAGATTCAAGAAGAACCACACTGAAAATAGCTCGCTTCTAAAATATGTCCAGATATGTACCGGCATGGCTGTTTTATGGGGAGAAGGAAGTGTAAGACAGATTGATTTATCCTCCATCACAAGCTTAGATGTTTCTCTGATGAGAAAAATAAAGAGCACAGCGAACAGTCATCAATTTCTGTTTCTTGGTGTGTCAAGTCATTTCCTTGTATAGAAAGCTCAGCCTGGTGGAGTTTTCTACGTTCCTAAGGGAATCACAGTCTGCAAGTGGCAAACAGCGCTTCTGTCTCACACACAGAGCAAAAGATAAAACCAAACTGCGGAGCAAGAGGCCGGGCAGAAAAACAACCTCCTAACTGCTATTTCCTTTCCGCAGACTTTCTTGTAATAAGGGAAGTGAGGCCAGGAGGAACCTATGGAAAACAAGAACAGAGATTTTTTTTTTTCAAGCTCTTGGCACTCATAAAGCACAAGAAGGAGGGCATAATTGCTTTAGAAAAACTTCACTTCATAAATTATGTTCCCCAAATCAAGTGTAATTTGTTTCCAAACAACAACTTGTTCAAAAGGCTTAAGTGTTGATTACTGGGGTCCCAATTCTAATTCCTCAAGCAGCTCATGGCCCCGGGGCTTTAAGGAAAGCGGCCTTCAGAAGAAAGCTCTGTTCCCGTAGAACTAAAACCAGTTTTCTAGATCATAGTTAACAAGACGGACATTTGTTTATTTATTTTTTTCCTTTTAAAATGAGTGGCCACATGGAAAAAATTCTATTTTTAAACATTAAGAACAGGCTTCCAAATTAATTCTTCCATTCTGAATAAGTGTGAGGCAGGGTTCATGAAGAACTTCCGTATTTACCAGTATCGCTGAGGTCTCTGCCTTGCTGAACGTCTTCCAGGAAGAGAAATATGATCCAAGTTACATTTCCTGAGAGTGAAGTGAGAGATGCCTGCAGTTTATAGTAAGTCATTTCTTTCCCAGCTGACATCCACATCACCTGTCTCCTTACAGGCGAGTGTGGCTAGCTGGGCTGGAGAGTCTGTCAAAATGCCTTCCCTCAGGCTTGGGGATAATGTTTGATTTCAGAGTCACAGAGAGTCTGAAATCTTAGCCTTTTTGTGTTTGCTAAGAGGATTCAGACAGATGGGTTGTTAATGGGAAAACAAAGCTTGGTGATGCTCTAATAATTTCTCGCCTGTTCTGGGAAGCACTTGTTCATTGTGGTGTTGTAAATGACTTCCTGTTGAACACAAGCCCTCCTACAAATGCCGTCCAGCTTCCAAGAAAAAAACAAAACCAAAAACATCACGGCAAGTTAAGCAAGTTGCTCTTCGGAAAAAGAAAACCATCACAAGTGAGTTCTGTCAGGTGTTTCTCACTCAAGGAAGAGCAAAACATCCCGAGTAAAACTCAGGCTTCACAAGAATCCCTGGAGATCAGAAATGATCTCTAGGATCTGGGTGCTCGGCTTCTGCTTCAAAATCCACTTCAGAAGTGTCACGCCTAACTGAAAGCTGTGATTTCTCAATGGCATTCACACAGTTCCTATTTTTATTTTCCTAGTGTGTATGCTACTGCTCCCAAACCTTTGACTTTTTAGATGAATGAGGTTCACACTTTTCAGACTGGCCCATACAGCCTTTCAGAATAGCCTTGCCTATCTCGACTCTCTCCCACCAGGGTTCACTAACTGCACAGGATTCTCTTAGTATCCCTCCAAGTGCCTTGACCTTTAAAAGGACTTTAATACTCTCTTTAACAGACAGAGCGCATGCTGTCCCCCAGCTCATCTTGCGCAAATCATGCTTTAAATCCCAACCTTTCAAATCCTCTGTGACACTGTTCTTTATCTGCTCTCCCGGAGTGCATGTCTCACACACACACACACACACACACACACACACACACACACACATATATGACATTACATTCCATAATAGCTAATTGTTGGCCTCTCTGGCTTTTGAGACAGAAATAACTTGAAAGCATGGACTATGCCTTTATTCATCTTTCAACTCACAGTGAGCACCCGAGATCATTTAGGAACTGAGGGAAATGCTTTGCAGAATTTCTTTTCCTTCAGTGGCATCAAAGCTGAACTTAACAGTGACGTAATATCATGAAGCGCTCTTCTCTATGGTCCTCCTAAGAACAGATAACTTTATATGCTGATTATGTGTATCAAAAAGAGCAAGGCAACATGAGGGCAGCTGAAAGAATTGATCATATTCATATCTCTAGCTTTTGAGCCTCACGGAAGAAGAACCGGGAGTCAATAGAATTTCTTTACTGAAAATTTTGTGAGGCTATGCGGGTATACTGTGCCACCTCAGTTCTCCAGAATCAGAGGTGCTGCATCCTTAACACACCCCTCCAAAGTGTGGATGCGTGTGTAGCTGTATGGTAACTCCATAACCCGAGGACTGAAGATGAGCAGGTCTGAGCAGAATTTCACTGGATCGTGGGGAGCAACATTTTCATGGAAAGGAATTCCAGCAAGGGAATGACCAGAAATTTAGAGAACAATGATGAAAGTGGACTTACTTTTATTTGTTCTTGTTTCAATTCCTATTTTCTTTATAGCACTGGGAATTAAACCCACCCCACGGGCATTACAGGTGCCATGGTAGTGGCCAGTGCTGGAACCACTGGGCTACAGCCCTTGCTCAACCATATCTTTTTGTTTTAAACATGTACACATGATGAACATCTGTGGTTCCCAGAAAATAAACCCAAATAACCATTTGGGGGAACTGACATTCGCTAGATAACCAGGTAAGGAGGAGGTTTCACAGTGATGGAGGTTTTGTGTGCTCATGACATCATTTGGACCCCTAAATTGATTGAGTCTTCTGGGACCACTTATATGACTCCGGCCAAAATGAGATCAGAATTGTGGGCAAAATTACATCAAAAGTGAAGTGCATTGGAGCACAAAATTGAAGTAAATTTGACTGAGGACATCAGCAAGGGCTGAATGCTGAAGATAGGACTGCATGAGGTTTTCTAGGCTGCAGAGCAGTCCAGTTGGCAGGAATAAGAAGAGAGGTACAAGAGAGACATTGTAATGCTGATGCGATTGTCACTGGAAATGGAACAGTATTACTAGGATCTCAGAAGAAGACATTTTTATAGGACTGAGGAAATCTTGTTCAGATGTGAATGGGTTAGGGGTTGATTAAGAAAATGTGTCAGTAACATGGAGGGTTTGTAAGTGAATGAGACTCTTTAGGAAATGTTTCTAGACTAGGGTGGGATTAAGTATATATTTGAAGACTAAGAGGCAAGAGTACTATGGAGAGACGATGAAGACACAAATACAAAGGATCAATGGTGGAAGAAGGCCTCAGAGGAGGTTGGCTTGGAGGAGACTAAGATCACAATAAGGGAAGCAGAAAGGCCAACTCTGGAGAAGACAGCTGAGACGAGGATTCCAAGATCTAAGAAGGAAGATGAGAGGGTTCAAGTAAGATTGCCTGATTCAAGCCTACATTCAAGCATCAAGGTGTTAATTCTTCATAGTGCCATCATGTGTGTCAGTGCTGATCAAACCTTTTACTGACAAAGCTATCACCAATTCACTTAAAATGTCTAGTCAAGCAAACCAAATTTTTCTTCTCAGTTATTTGAATATCTTATTTTTTGTTCAAAGTTATAAAATATTCACCTTTTTAGAGAGAATGTTCAGTTTCCATGAGTTTGTAGGCTTTCTGGGGGTAGCATTGTTGTTGAATTCTAATTTTAATCCATGGTGATCCGATAAGATGCAGGTGGTTACTAATATGTTTTTGTAACTGTGGAAGTTTGCTTTGTTACCGAGTATGTGGTCAATTTTCGAAAAGGTTCCATGAGCCGCAGAGAAGAAGGTATATTCTTTCCTGTTTGGGTGGAATGTTCTATAGATGTCTGTTAAGTCCATTTGGTTCATTACCTCTATTAAGTCTCTTAATTCTCTGTTAGGTTTCTGTCAAATTGACCTGTTCATTGGTGAGAGAGGAGTGTTGAAGTCTCCTACTATTAGTGTGTGTGGTTTGATGGCTGCCTTGAGTTCTAGTAATGTTTCTTTTACATAAGTGGGTGCTTTTGTATTAGGGGCATAGATATTCAGGATTGAGACTTCATTCTGATAGATTTTTCCTGTAATGAGTATAAAGTGTCCCTTTCCATCTCTTCTGATTGATTTTAGTTGGAAGTCAACTTTGTTAGAAATTAGTATGGCCACACCCGCTTGTTTCTTGGGTCCATTTGCTTGATAAACCTTTTCCCAACCCTTTACTCTGAGTAGATGTCTGTCTTTGTGGTTGAGGTGCGTTTCCTGTAAACAGCAGAATGTTGGATCCTGTTTTCGTATCCAATCTCTTAGCCTGTGCCTTTTTATAGGTGAATTGAGTCCATTGATATTAAGTGATATTAATGACCAGTGGATGTTAACTCCGGTTGTCATTTTTTATTTGGTAGTAGAGATTGTGTGTTTCCTTTCTTTGAGATGTGCTGGTGAAGGGTCACTAGATGTCTGAGTTATTTTGGGCAATGCTGGACTCCTTTGTTTGTGAATTTCCTTCTATTACTTTCTGTAAGGCTGGATTTGTGGCTATGTATTGTTTAAATTTGTTTTTATCCTGGAATATTTTGTTTTCTCCATTTATAGTGAATGAAAGCTTGGCTGGGTATAGTAATCTGGGCTTGCATCCATGGTCTCTTAGTTTCTGCAAAACATCTATCCAGGACCTTCTGGCTTTCATGGTTTCCATAGAGAAGTCAGGTGTTAGTCTGATAGGTTTTCCTTTATATGTTACTTGACCTTTTTCCTTTGCAGCTCTTAATATTCTTTCTTTATTCTGTATGTTTTGTGTTTTGATTATAATATGGCGAGGGGATATTTTTTTTTGATCCAGTCTATTTGGTGTTCTGTAAGCTTCTTGAACCTTAATATGAATATCTTTCTTTAGGTTTGGGAAGTTTTCTTCTATAATTTTATTAAATATATTTTCTGGGCCATTGAGCTGTAATTCTTCTCCTTCTTCTACGCCTATTATTCTTAGGTTTGGTCTTTTTATTGTGTCCCAGATTTCCTGAATGTTTTGTGATGAGAATTTGTTGGATTTGCTGTTTTCTTTGATCAGTGCGTTTATTTTCTCTATGGTATCTTCAGAATCTGAGATTCTTTCTTCTATCTCTTATATTCTGTTGGTTATGCTTGTTTCTGTAGTCTCTGTTCGTTTACATAGATTTTCCATATCCGGCTGGCCCTCGGGTTGTGTTTTCTTCCTTGCCTCCATTTCAGTTTTCAAGTCTTGCACTGTTTCCATTATCTGTTTGATTATTTTTTCTTGGATTCCTGGGATATCATTTACAGATTTACTCAATTCTTCAAACTTTTTGTTATTCTTCTCGTCCATTTCCTTAAGGGAGTTTTTCACCTCCTGTTTAAGGGACTCTATTACTTTCATAAAAATCTAAGTTGTCATTAAAATGAGGTTATGGACAAAATGAGTATTATTTTATGTGCCACATAAAATAATATAAGCAATTTTAGGCTACCATTTTGATTAGTCTTCATTGCTAAGAATAAAAAGTTGAAATGGTAAGAGGTTTATGAGTAATTGGGTACCACAGCTTTTCTTCCTTGGTTGACATAAATCCTAAAGTTTATCATTGAAATTGTGCTTTTATCTATTTATTTGTTAGCATCCAAGAGTGATTGTAAAACTGTTTTATGATTATAGTGATATTTTATAAAAAATAGAGTCCTACCACTTTATAAAAAGTCTATAGAGTTGCTATAAATGTATTTATATACATAGCAAGAGATCATATATTATGACCATCAGTTCTTTAGCTAATTCAACACTTTATGAAGCCAGAGAGGTGAATCAGTGGGGGTAGAGGTGCTGGTAGCCAAGATAATAACCTGACTTCAATTCAATTCAAAGCCACATGGTGGAATGAGGGCACCAAATTCCTCATATTATCCTCTAACTCCACGTTATATGTAATAGTATGTTTACATACACACACACATACATGTGCATGCACACACAGGCTAAATAAATAAAAAAGCAAAATTGATTCATAAAATGTAAGGTTATGCTTAGCTATTTAAAGCTTTACAAACATTATAAAAACAATACATTTTCCAATTCCTTAAGTTAATTACTAATTAATCTTCTCAGGACTGTTATGGGCTTAATAAGATCAGAGATGTGTGAAGCATGTGCTCATCCACCTGTTTTATTTTGTATAGTGTGAAAATGCTCCTCAGTCCTGCTCGTAGGTATTCTGATTGAGCCTTTTTCCTCATCTGAGATTCCCTCTTCCCAGGATTGAATCAAGTTGACAGAAAATGTGATACCAGCTATCATTTTTTCTCATTTCCTCTCCCTTCCTGCCCTTTCTTTTTTTCTTTCTTTTTCTTTTCTCCCACCACAAAGTTATATCCTATCTATATGGGGTTTCTGTTTTCCTCTGAATACTGTTTGCTCAGAGATACAAAGCTGGCCTTCAATTGCTTCCCTTCCTGTAACACGAGGGCATGCTTGTTGGGGTTTCTGTCCTGCCTGGTTTCTGTCCTCCCACCAGGTCCCACAGCCTTTAGCCCCAAAAAACTTACACAGAGAGTCTACATTAGATATAAACTGATTGGCCCATTAGCTCAGGCTTCTTGTTAACTCTTATAACTTATATTAACCCATTATTCTTATCTATGTTAGCCACATGGCTCGGTACCTTTTTCAGCAGGGCAGGTCCATCCTGCTTCTTTGGCTTCTACGGAGGAATGGGCTTCCTCCTTCCCAGAATTCTCCTGTTCTCATTGCCCTGTCTCTACTTCCTGTCTGGTTGTCCTGCCTATGCTCCTGCCTGGCTACCGCCCAATCAGTGTTCATTTAAAACATAATTGACAGAATACAGAATTGTCCCACACCACCTTACCTTCTGCTAGGAGAACATACTAGCTGTTCCATTGGAAGAATTGTGTTTTATATGGCTAGCATTCTGCTCTGCACTATAGCAAGTGGAGGGGGAAAAAAAACCACTGTTTTCCTCAGAAATGTAAACACAGTCACTTTCTTTATATGCATTTGAATCTAGAAAGAGGTAAATTTGTAAATGGACAGCAGTATTTCACAGGCATTTGCTTTAATTTTATTGACAGTGGGTTTAATCTTTGAAGGTGATAATGAGACTCCTTACTTTACTAATATATTAAATATTGATGTGGGGTTCCCCTCTGTATGCTGTGAATACCATTGGTTAATAAAGAAACTGTCTTGGACCTGTGGAGGGAATAGAAGTAGGCAGGAAAAACTAAGCTGAATGCTGGGAGAAAGGAGGTGGAGTCAGAGAGAAGCCATGGAGCCACCACTAAAGACAGACATGCTGACACTTTGCTGGTAGGCCATGACTTCATGGTGATGCACAGATTAATGGAAATGGGTTAAATTAAGATGTAAGAGTTAGCCAATAAGAAGCTAAAGCTAATAGGCCAAGCAGCGATTTAAATAATACAGTTTCAATGTTATTATTTGGGGGTTAAGTGGCCGGGAACTAACTAGCGGCTTCTTCACAACTAAATATAAGTTAATATTATGCAAATAAAATCTCTTCATAGTGTCTTCATTCACAACTCATGTGAAATAAAAATATTTAAGGTTTATAAATTTTTTTTCCACTAGCACTCACAAAATTTTAAAAGTTTCTGAAGAAATAAGATTATCTGTCTCTGGGTTTACACTCAAGTGAATCTTCAATTAAAGTGATAATGAACATCTATGCACTTGTGATCCATTACGCATGCAGTTTAGCTTTCCAAAATAATACTGAGTTATGTGGAATCTGAAGAAAAAATATTCATCTAACTAAGTTTGATGAAGAGAAGATAAAATCTTCTCAAGTCTTACTAGGTGACCAACAAGAAAGGCACATGGACTTCATATGAAATACAGTAAAGCAGTAGGAGGAGTAGGTTTTCTATAACCACATGACTTCATAGATGTAATCTCAAAGGGATCGCTTTACTTTCCCTTGCAATTAATGTAAGCATACTCTTAAATCTTCTGAAGTGTTATCAATAGAGACAGTGTAGTAAAGATGTAAGGCTTTATCCATTTAGCAGGTGTTTATTTCTTATATTCTTGAGGTGATTTATTCCTTCAACTCAGTGATACTGTGCTTTAAAATGATGAGCAAATGAAGCTGTCTCCACCTATCAATCAATACCATATTTAACATATTGTGTTGAGTATTTAATTAGCACTTTTATACATACAGAATTGTCTTGAAGGTCCTTTCTAATTGTATTATAGAAGAAGTTATGTAATAAATAGTTAATATGTCAGTCAAATCAAGTATTACTATGTTCCTTAATTTCCAAATGAACTCCGTGATAAAAAGACTTAAGGGTGAACTTGAAAAATACTGAAATTAGATTATCAGGTTCTGTAAAAATTGTTGGATATATCTGGCTTAACTTCTGATCATTAATTTATATCCAACCAGTTACAAAGTAAATTTAAGAAAAAAATAAAACTTTCCAAAACAAGCAAAAATTCTAGAGGATTTTGCATCATTTTTACATTTTTGTAGTCATTTTTATCTTAATTCATTTGTCGATAAATAAAAATGTCCCTGGATTTCTTAAAGATGTCTTGAGATAATTTTTTGTAACTATTGTTAGTATTTCCATACATTATTTAAAACTTCTACAAGAGTTATCTTTAAATTCCTTCCGATCTAATACTAGTAATTTTGCTAAATAGTTTGACTTGACTTAAACAATTCCATAGTTGTGAGTCCAGCAGTCTTCTCTTTCCATTTTAGAATGTATGAGCTGTGACTCACCTCGCATTCTTAGCATGCCAGATGATAATTAAGGAAGTACCACCGTGATGACATAAAGAATCATGTGTAACAGTCAGTCAGTCTCATAAAACAGCTGGGCAAGGTTTTAACTAAGTCACATCGCCCTTATATAGGAAGCTTCCTATCTCAAAACAAAAGAATGTCCAAAGAAAAGCCCAGGGGACACATAGTCATTCTCCATAGCTTAATGGAACTGCAAAGTGATCCTTCAAAATCGCTCAGGAATTAGAAGCCTGTGTCAGAGCTCTGAACATAGCTTCATGTCTCAGAATTTAGCTGGTTCTAAGTACTTGGAAAGGACCCAGCAAAGAGCGAAAAAAAAAGTGAATCACGGGTTAGAAAACAAGCCCTTATGAGGGAAAGAATGAAAATACTGAAAATTGACCCTTCCACGCATGGTGCTTAAAGTTTAGCCTCAATGACAGAGGGGTGGGCTTTGAGCCACATGGCTTAACCATGCTGAACCGTGAAAGACGGGAGGTTCCAGGTTCTTCTCAGACCAGCACAAAAAGAAATTATCATTGTTGGTGATGTTATTAATTATTATTACTATTATTTGCTGTCTTTTTTAAAGCTTTCTTTAGTTTGAATTATTTCTCTGTGTGAGCGGTTGTATACATATGAAGGCCAATAACCTAAGAGGTCAGACGGTCAGAAGTTTTGGGTCCTCCCGGAACTGGAATTGAAGGGTTCCATAAGGAGCCAGATGTGAGTACTGGACACTCAACTCAGGTTTGAGAGAAGAGCATGTGTTCTTTTCTTTTTGTTTTTGTTTTTTGCCAGATGAATTAGCAGTTTTATTTTGGGAGGAGCCTCAATACTTATTTCTACAGTGAGTGTGCAAGTTCATGCTCCCATCACAATCTACATGTTTCCCCTTTCCTCACATCTCTGTCAGCGTTTGTGTTCTTTTTTATTCCATTTTTTAAAAAAAATTTTTAATGGGCATGTGTTCTTAACAGCTGATCTGTCATCTCTGCAGTCCCTAGTAGCTGTTTCTTTCTTTCATATATATATAAAGCGAGGGGTTCCATTATGGCATTTTGATGCACAGTTAGTTCCTATTGATCCTCATCCTCCTCTTCCCTCCTCATCCTCCTGGTCCCCTCCCAGCTGACTCACTTCTTTCTCATGGCACGTGTACTCTATACCATCCTTTTAATTTCCCTCTTCCTTATTTTCCCCTTTTAATTTCATAATTATGTATATGTACATATATGGATTAACTATCACATATAATATTTATTCTATTATATCTATGTATAAGAGAGAAAACACGCAGTATTTGTCTTTATTAGCCTGGGATGCTTCACTTAGTGTAATATTTTTATGTTTATTTCTATTTTATTTACAATAACTAAGAAGTGGAATCGATTTTGTCTCTCAGTAGTTAAACAGATGAAGAAAATGTGATGTAATTGGATTTGCTTCAGTTGCAAAGATAAAGGAAATCATGACCTTTGCAGGGAAATCGTCAGAACTGTAAAATTTTTAGGGAAGTGTAACTTTTCCTTGTATCCTGTATCTCTCTAACAGATCCCAGGAAGGGAAGACAGACTCACATCCCTTACCAGTGGAAGCCTGGAACAGTGTTCAGTGCTGAGTCATAGGATGTTCGATGTTTGCTGACTGAAATAAGTGTTGATTGCATGAATTAGAGGGACTTACAAATGCTACTTCTCCTTCTTCCTTTAGCTGAGAGGAACCATTTAGGAACAGCTATGGCAGGTGCAAGACACACCTGCTCCTGTTAGCAATTGCGTAAGGATTTGAATTTAGAACCACAGGCCCTAATGCTACAGATGACTTCAGAGAATACAAAGTATGCAAGGATATGAATGTGCTGGGACAGAGCTAGTATTCTATCAGGATCCCTGAAGATGGCTTTCTTTCAGGTCTACAAATCAGTCTTTTGGAAATAATCCTATGTGAAGAGTAAAACCCCTTTCCTATAGTTTGGAGTACTGTTTGTATTCCTAAAAACGTGAGTTTGACTAATGGCAGCTTATGGTGGAGGAGAGGAGGGAGGGAAACCTGCAGTCAGGATGTAAGATAAATGAAGAAATGTAATTAATAAAAAAATAAACTTGAGTTTTATAAAAGCCCACGTAGAAAAAAAATTATACTTCTAGGGACCATCATTCAAAACTATTAAAGACAAGATGTAAATTTAGGCATAAGCTATCCAGTGCACCACTCAGATTAAGGGTGATTTGAAATGGACAGTGTAGTATCATTATTTGTGGTTATCCCTGTATGCTATCCAATGTCAGGAGCAACTCCTTTCTCACTGTGACTTAGTATCCACTGATTCCTCCTTCCCCATCCCTTCTGATACCCAACTGTGCTAGTTTAAATGAGAAAAGTCCTCCCATAGGCTCAAGTAATTGATCACTCATAGCCAGCTAGTCATGCTGGTAAGTCCAAATAAACTCTGTCTTCCATGATGAGCCTTTTTGGTCATGGTGTCTTTTGACAGCGATGAAATGTAACTAATACTTCTCTCTTGGACTCTCATAACCACTATTCTACTCCCATGGACTATCCCTTACTTCCAGGTAAAAGTATGAAGCTATATAACACTGCCTTCATAAAGCAATCACCGAGGATACACTAGACATTTTGACCACAAAAATCAGAACATGTTTATTCCATTCTAATATATTTATTCAATTCTAAGTAGAATATTTTAGGCATTGTAAAAGAATAACATACCCAGTGTCATATGTGTTAAATACATGGCAAGCCAAGTATACTATACTCACTCACTAATTATCTGGATATTTTTCAAGCAAAACATTGCTTCACCTCCATTCATAGGTGTTACTTCAAATGCAAAACCCACCAACTTCCAGACTTTTATCATAAATCAGAACAGTTACAGATCTGAAACTCATCTGTGTAGATGGAAGTTTCTGTCCAGCATGCTGTTCCCAAGTAACCAATCAAAGGTTTACTATTAATTATAAATGCTCCTTCAATAACTCAGGCTTGTTACTAGCTAACTCTTACATTTAATTTGATTCATATTGCTTATGTATGCTTTGCCATATGACTTGGTACCTTTTCTCAGCATCTGGCTTCTCTCTGCATCTTCTTTCTCCCAGTTTTCTCAGTTTAGCTCTCCCACCTAACATTGCCCTATTTAGTTATTAGCCTGTCAGCTTCTTTACCAAACCAATCACAGTGACATATATTCACACAGTATAAAGAAAAAGTCCACAGTTCCCCCTTTCTGTCTAATTAAAAATGCAGGTTTTATTTTTAACATAATAAAATTATATACAACAAAACCAGTTATCAGGTTGAAATTACAGTTACAATATCTAGTCCATTTGTATTTGGCAAAATTAGAGAAAATGTTCTATTATTTATTTTATACTTGAGAGTCTGAAATTTTAAACCTAATTTACCTTTCATCATAACTAAGAAAAATTTAAATCTATTATTTAGTCTTTAACTCTGACAAAGACCCCAGAAGGGTAAAATGTTATCTAATAACTGCTTTGAGTTCTAACAAGGCTGATTCTGTAATTACATATTTATTAGAAGTTATGGCCATCATTGGGATGCCTTACAAATTAAGACTGATAGTGCTCCAGCATACGTCTCTAGTAAAATGAAACAGGTTGTTTTGCATATTTTACAACATTAAGCATATTGCAGGTATACCACACAATCACACAGGACAATCAGTTGTAGAAAGATCTAATCACACTCTAAAAGATATGCTTAATAAACAGAAAGGAGTAATAAAGACCCCCAGAGATAGATTGCACAATGCTTTATTAACTTTAAATTTTTAATACTAATGAGAAAGGAACAACAGCTGCAGAGAGAGATTGGCAAAAGACTGCTGAATGCAATCAGCCTGTATACCTTAAAGATATGTTGACCTCAGAATAGAAACTACGATGTATGTTATATTAGGAAAGAGATTTTGCTTTTGTTTCCACAGGAAAAGAAAAGATATGGATACCTACCATCAAAATTGGTAAAGCTTAGATTCCAACAGGAGAGACCTCTTTATTAGAAGAGGTAATAAATCATCAAACAGTATGGCCATTAAATCTAAACTAACTTATAAAGCTAACAAATGCCTTTCATTTAATCAGATATAATCTGCCAAAAAGGAAACTCCCCAAAGTTAGGGTTGGGGTAGAGTTTTGTTTTTGTTTTTCCAAGAGAATGAAGGCATCCAACTAGGGAATCTAAAGACAACTGGACAAATGAGACATCTGAAGAAAAAAGTTGAATTATCCAGAGAAAATGTCCCAATAAAAGGAGTAAATTGGCCTAATGGTATAGCACATTTCCAACAGGATAAAATTTTATAAATCTTCCCAAATATTTGTTTTTGTTCTTCTCCACAGACATATTGGACAAATGGTCTTTTTCTATTCCCAGTCTTATAAGTTAGTTTATAACCTTGGGTGACTGTCCAGGCAGTCAGTTGTTTCTGTCATTTCTTTGTTTTGAAAGTTGTTTGCTCTGCACTTCCCATTTACTTGGGTAATATTATATTCTTCTCAGGTCTCTGATGGAGTTGAAGACAAGATAGTTACAGTTTTTCTTGTTACCAAATTCATAAAAGAAATTCACAGGAGAAGTGTAAGGAATATAAGGTTGAGTGGCATAAAAAGATAGTTTCTGGCTGCTGATACAAGTTAGGATAGAAAGTAAACTAGGTACAACACCTTGAACTCACCAAGATAGGATAGATAATGTAGTATTTTCTCTGAATTTCAAATGCAAATGACTGCACATTGTTAATGTAATTTTTTCCTGTATATATTTATACATAGTTATTGCACATATCGTATACTGTTTTACTATAGTAGAGTTAAACTCTTCCCTTTTTATTTATAAAAAAGGGGAGAAATGATATATGATGCTGACACTACAGTTTGTTTTGAATCAGAGGTAGAGCTAGATGTTAGTTGCCCACAATTAACCATAGAGCTTTTGGAGGACTGAGGAAGTAGTAAGGCAGAAGCTAGAGATGATCTCAGCCCTTTTGGAGGAAGGAACAGAAGAAGTAGAAAGTCATTGGTGGCTGCTCTGCTACTTCTCTCATCTTTCAGGTTCTTACCCCAATATCTGACACCCAGTATTTTATTGATAAAGAATAATTAGATAAATGCTTCACATTTGAGTGCCCCTCTAATAGATCAAAGTACTAAAAATCAACAAAACTCAATATGACCTCAAAATTCATCCTACTATAGAATTCCAAACAGCACTATAAATAAATAACCTGAGATACAGGGTGATTTACCTACCATAACAGAATCAATGATAAACCAGAAGATTCATTTCTTGAAATTTATTTCCCATTTCCCAATCCAACTCTGACTGCAGTGGCTTTAGGATCAATAATACATAAAAACTCAAAATTTATGAACACCTTTGTATTGTTAGAGTATTAATAAAGGCTCACTAAGGGAAAAAACCCTCCTTCTGGTCAAGAGAATAGAATCTCTGGTGACATAACATTCCAGTTGGGTCAAGTGAGTCACCTCTTCAAGGTCCAACTCCTAGAAAGGCAGGCTCCTCTCAAGCCAATCTAAGGAGACAGGTGGAGCACGCTCTCCTTTAATGTGGTACTGTATCTTTTCTATGCTGGATTCTTCCCATTGCATAGTGCCCTACAGAGTACATTCATGCTGCTTTCTGTGCCCGCCATCTTCCTGAAATACACAGAAGACTGTAGTATTTCCCTTCCCTTTTACCTGTTCCCTAAGTACACCTTAGGGCTGCCTTACTCCTTGCCATGAAGCTGTTTGTCTGCCACGGGTCTGACCTCCGTGCTGATTCAACAAACATGATTTTCTTTTTTCTCTTTCGCCTTCTGTTTCTCTGGGGAGAGTTATTGCTTGACTGCCCTAAGGGTTTTTCTTTTAAACTCTAATAAAATTGACTTCAAGATTCTACTTGAGTTCATTCTTAAATTCTTTTAGCAGTAAGACTAAAACCCCTAAGAGGGGAAAAAGCTTCCTCTGGAAAGATAACTCAGACAACTAAAGCATGCCACCCAGAATCTTTTAAAGCACCGATACTCACCCTTTATTTACTCAAGAAATACTGAAGAAATGGACAGGAGTTTCAAATGAAGAAAAGTACACCAAGTTCTCAAGACACCCTTTAGTCAATATAGTTTTATATGTACAATAATATAGATATAGATAGGTAGATTTAAGTATAGATATCTTGAGGACCCTTGTCTGAGCAAACTTTGGGTGTCCGATCGGAAGCCAGGCTAAGGATATTGAATGTACTCTAATGGGTTTCTGATCCCCACATTTGCAAGGCTTCTACCGTCATGAATGTCAAGTAGAATATGCCAGAACAATAAAAACAAGTTCAGGCACAGAAAGCATTTTCATTTTCCATATAAAACAGGCATCTGCCTTTTCCCATGCTGAGTCTGCAAGGCGGCTTATTTACAAATATATAAATAGCTGCAACTTTACTCCAGGCCCATTGAAAAATCAAAACGGTATCATGCAAGAGAAGCATCCTAGCATAGTTGGCTCAATGAGTAAAATGTAAGTGGAGAGGAGCCAAGTGACTTGACACTCGCTGGTCAGCTTAACCAGACACCCTCCAGTTTCCTGTCATGGAGGAACCAAGGGTTATGCTCTGCAGAGTCAGATAATTCACTTTCATTGATTGTCCAGAGACTGGGGAGAGATTTAGAGCCAAAGGGTTGAAAAGCAAACTTCAATTCATTGGTAATCCTGGGGGCTCAAAGGGAGATCACCTCATAGTGGCAGTACTTTTAAAATCAGCTTATTCTGCTTTCATGAAAGTCCAGTGAATTTAGAACGACTCACTCTAGTCAATTCTTTCCCCATATTGCCAGACTTACAGGGATTTACGTCAACCGGAGAAAAGAAGTAAGAAAAATAATGCATCTTAATGTTTGAACAGAATGTACTGCCTTTCCTAAATTTGTTAAGAAACATTATCTACCAAGAATTAATGCCTCTCCTTCCCTTCCTCCCTCCCTAGATACACACCACACCACACCACACACACACACACACACACACTAGCATGTATCTTGCTTGTCCTTACAGCATATGCATAACCAAGCATGGAAGTGTGGGGCTGTCCTCAGTGTTTCCTCATGAGGTTACCTGAACAGCCATACCTTCATACCTTATGGCACCTAATGACAATCACTCCTTATATATACCTCCAATATCAAATTACGCTCTTCCTTAATATCTTTGTTTCACATCAATGAATGAACAGAAGAATGCCATTAAATTAAAGTCTTCCAAAGCATCACAAAACAGGAAGTTTAAAGGAAACATTTTGCCGGGCGGTGGTGGTGCACGCCTTTAATCCCAGCACTCAGGAGGCAGAGGCAGACGGACCTCTGTGAGTTCAAGGCCAGCCTGGTCTACAAGAGCTAGTTCTAGGAAAGGCTCCAAAACTACAGCGAAACCCTATCTCGAAAAACTAAAAAGAAAAAAAAAACATTTCCAGAGGGGAACACGAGTTACGAACTTAGTCTGTGTGGAGAATCTGAGGACAGACAACAAGATGCATAGACACGTGACGAAAGTGAGAGCACTTGTGCATGCTGTATTCACTTTCCCACAAAGACATCTAGGCTGCATGTTAAACCCAGGGTGGCTGTGCTGCTTATTCACAACACTGCATTGACACACAAGGATGTTCAAGTTTGAGACAACATAGAAATGCCCAAAAACCAAACTGCAAAACAATTTCTCATCACTTCCTGCGCTATTCAGTATTTAGAGGAAGCACCCACAAATAAACCGTTATTTTAATTCCCCACAAAACATAGTTTATAGGAATAAATGCAGTATCTGTCTTTTGTCTCTAGATCTATATTGAGCCTTATGTTTCAAAGTTCACTTTTTAAATTACTTTTAAATTTATGTCTACTTTAAATGCTAACAAGATTACTCCAAAAGTGTATGTAATTTTCTGAAGACTTTCTGCGTGCATGCAAAAGATTTGATTGCAGAGTTTTATCAATAACAAATACATAAGTCGTATATTCATTACAGCATTGAGGGGCACAATGAGCTTTTATATTTTTGAGCAAGAATTTGGAATATCCTTAGAAAATACAGTTTTTGTACTGTTGTTGAAATGAAAAGAACGAATTAGTTTACTCACCCAGTGTCTCTGAGAAGAAGGGCACTTCCCAATTTGAAACAGGTTTTATCACCTTCGCAAAATGCACGCCTCAGAGCAAAACTCTCTCCCAGATCAAAGCCTGTAAAACGTCACATGCTATTAAACCCAGCAATAAACTCGCAGACAGATTGATTTTTTTTTAAAACAGGAACGTGTTATCATATCTACAGGTTGACTGATTTAAAATAAAATCCTTCTGTTTGAAATCAACAAATATGCTTGATTTCTTGTTGTTTATTTTCCTTTTAGGGTACAGGAGAATAAAATCCTCTTTGCCTAAGGAAGGGACGACATGGCTATCTTTCTGAAGAACGGTTCATAAGTAGAGGTCTCTCTGGCTTCGTCCGGCCTGATTGCACAGCAACACTCCCACCTCGGCCTCCCGAGTGCAAGAGCACACTAGATGCTGAGAATGCAAGCGTTCGCCTCCACCGTTGCTTCTCACTGGTGTTTCAAAAGAATACAATATCGCTTCATTTTAATTTAGGAGTTGACCTCAGCCAATTGTTATGGTAGCTCATTGTACCTTCTCTAAATTATAAAGAGAGCATTGGCCAGAATAAAAATCATAGCCATTCTTTTAGAATCTTGTACCGGCGGGTACCGGCGGGTACCGGCGGGTACCGGCGGTCGGAGGGGTTTGGAAATAACCAAAATAGTCCTTTTATAATAAATCAGTTTTAATAAAAGGGGAAATAAGGGAACTTACAGAACCAAGGGTCCAGCGGAGCAGAAGGTAACGGGGGATAGCAAACGGGGCTCCTTCCGGCGCCCCGATCCTTTTTAAGGGTATCCTACTCCCCTGGGGCAGCCACGCCCCTGAACGCAGGGATTGGGCCAGCTGCCCCAACAGAATCTAAACAGCCTCTTACAAAATTATGCTTCAGGGGAATTATATGGATGTAGGGAAATGTTTTGAATTCAAGTGTGATCTATGTGTTATCATCATATACATGTGAGAGAGTTGAGGAAACACGGAAAGGGAGTATGGAAAGGAACGGGAGGAAGAAAAGCGAAAATAGGAATGCTGATTGGGTTGGTAGAACAGGTGTATGATACATTTTTGAGACTGGAGTAGTAGAAAATTGAGTTTGAAGCCAGCCTGGGCTACACAGGGAGATCCTGTGAAAAACAAAGAAAAAAACAAAGCAACAATAACAACAAAACCAGCAAAAGCAACATTAATAGCAAAAGAAAGTACAAAGAAAAAAATAAAAATGTTACACCAACACAGTGTGTACATTATGACTACATCTGGGTGTTATAACATTGTCTCAATAGTCTTTCCTATTTTCAAAATTGCAACAGAAGTCGCAACTTTTGTGATTTTACATCCCGTTCCTTCTCCACCAAGGTCCCGTGTTGTTACCTGAGATTAAACAATTTAGGACTCTGCTGATAAGATTTTACCTGCAGCATTTACTTCATTTCTCTGTGAATGTTATGATCTTAACATGTTATATTGGGAAAGGAGCATGCTGGCCAACCTAGGCAAGACTTCTGGTCAGGAGGATAAAATCTCTGGCTTGGTGGAGATCTAACATGCCATCTGGGCAGCATCAGTGAGCTGGCTGAGGAGCCACCCCTAGGACGGGGATGGGGTGGGATGGAGGGGGATGACCTTAAGTATTTTAGCCTCCCTGAACTCCCACTCCCCAGAGCAGTCTCATATAGGGCCTGCAACCACACAGTGTGCAGTCACTATGGATGGACACTTTGCACAAAGTGCTGCTTAGCAAAGGATGCTCACCTGAAACTTGAAGTTTGCTTCTGTCATCTTGATATCCCTCCGTCCTCAGTATAGGGCAGGTACTTTCTATTTAAAAGACAAGCATGAATTATTTGAACTAAAATTTCCATCCTACTTTTTCCAAATAAAGTTCAATGCTACTGTATAATCAAAAACAAGATAACAGTGAAAATAAAAATAAACTGAACTACCTTATTGAAGTTCTATAAGGCAGGGATGATGATCCCCATCCCACAGTATGTCTATGAAAATTTAATGTTATATCTATAAAAAATAGAATATTGCCTGGCCCATGGTGAGAACACAGTGATGCTGGCTACTATTATCACTGTTACCCAAACCACGTTTCTGTGGATATATATATTATATATTATATATTATATATTATATAAATATATATATTTAACCATACGATTCAGTTAACTTTCATGACTTCATTGAACAATTAAATTCAATGCATATTCTCTCAAATAAACAAGTGAATTATTACTATATTTTATCATAATTTTATTCATGTTTTTATCTGGTGATCCTAAGCCTTTATAACAGAAGGGGACATGAATGGAACAAGTTAAATAAAATTAGAAAGCAATGAAATTTCTATATGACAAAGTTGAGGAAGTTAATATTTTATAAGTTTGTTCATAATACTCATGGGTATATAAAGTTAATCTCTACTCGGCGAGTTTACATGTCCAATAAAACCACATCATAATGTATATGTATATATTAGTCTTCAAGTATATGTTTAAATCTAACTCCGACTATAACCACAAATAAAGTAATGCTGACAAAATTGCAAGCCATTTTCAAGTCATGCCACTACACAACAATCCAGCTACACTCTTAAATTAAGTACATCAAACCTTTTACATTGTATAGTCACAGGTTCAATTCTCCACATCAAAAATTTGTGTTTGAGTTTCATGTCTTAAAGTTTATAGTATAGAAAGGAAATAAACTGCTGATGGCAAACTGACCACTACTGGGCTGAAAGTGACAGCCACTAATTTTCCAGTTAACCTCTGAATGCCTCAGCCCTTCATTTGACAAATGCACCTCATAGCTGGAGCTGTGGCCAGGAGTCAGTGTAGCATATTTAACTAGAAGAGCCTCAAAATCTAAGTGATGCTATCACATCATTGGCAAGGAAGAAGCAAATAATAACATATTCTTTCTGAATGACAATTAGAATCCCAATTTCAATAGATCGGGATGCGTGTGTGTGTGTGTGTGTATGTGTGTGTGTTTGTGTGTGCGTGTGTGTGAGTGTGTGTGTGTGTGTTTGAAAACTGACAAGTTTATTGTCTAGTTTAAATGGCAAAGCAAAGATAGAGAAGGGCAAAGCTGAACAATAACTTGGAGACAAACCATGAGATATAAGGAATCCTTTTAATGTGGTTTCAGTGTACATATAGGAAGACATCAGTCAAACAGAATAGAATGTCTAAATGCAGACCCTTCACATGTAGCTCCAATTACTGCAAAAACTACTGCAGTTCAGTTGGGAATGGAGGATCTTTTAATCAGTGGGGCCTGGTATTAGATATTGATACAGGAAAGCACTGAATCTTGATATTTTGGGTTTTATACTACATGAGGAAATTGGAGAAAATTATAAATGTGAAACGAAAACATAAAGTAGGTTTGGTAAAACATAAAGTTTGGTGAACCTGGAGAAGCAAAGGGCTCTGGAGAGAGACAAAGCATTGCTGTCAAAAGAAACTATTGATAAATGGGGCTTCACCAGCTGAAAGCATGTATTAATCAAAAGATCAGAAGTGTGAAAAGACAAGCCAGAGAATAAGAGAAGGTGTTTACAATAGAAGCATCTTAAAGAGAGAAGGCAAATGACACATAAGGAGAAATCATCCAATGAAGTCCTGAATCCAGAACAAGCCTTGAGCTCCCACAAATGGGCAAAACTTGAAAACGTTTATTTCTAATACACTCTAAACTTTTTTAAGCACTTTACAAAATGGAATATTCAAATTACCAACTCACATATTCCAAGGGGTGTCACCCCATCAGTGATCGGAAATGTAGAGGAAACCACTGAGAGTCCATTAAATGACCAAAATTAAAGAACTGTCACTCCGAGTGCTGATGAGGCTGTGACAAGCGGCGAGCACTTTCAGCTCAGCTCATCTACATTGCATGTGGATCGGAGAGCTGTGCAGCCGCTTGGGAAAACCCTCTGACAGTGTTTACTATACCAGTGATGCATGAACTCCAAGAGAAAGTCACTG
Source organism: Arvicola amphibius (assembly GCF_903992535.2). Lineage (NCBI taxonomy): Eukaryota > Metazoa > Chordata > Mammalia > Rodentia > Cricetidae > Arvicola > Arvicola amphibius. Next base: position 82,287,421 of record NC_052055.2, read on the forward strand.
ACCCAAGAGACAGGAGAGCAAAACAGGAATGGAAATGACCTTTTCAGATAAGAATGCCTACGTTATCGTTACTCGTAGAGTTACAGCCTAAAAGTTCATCAAGAGGACGTACTGCAAAATAAACAATGAAACACTGGACAACAGTTTAAAAAGAAAGATTTGGCTTGATACATTGAAATGTTTGGCTATTAGAGGGCAAGAAAGTGGGCGAATGTCATTTCTCTAAATATATACTACCTATTCCATTTATGTGATAATTACAAAGCCAATCTCTGTCGGAGAAGTGATTACCAGAGAGGGGGTACCACCTCAAAGCAAGTACACAGAAATCTTTTAGAATCCAAGAAACATTTTATGATTTTATTTGAGTGATAATTACATTAGTGTACATATAAACCTAAAAATTCAATATATTGTGCTTTTAACATTTACTGACCTTAGACTAAATAAGCAAAATCTCAACACAAGGAGGAAAGTAGAAGCTCTCTTGAGAAAATATTTTAATCTAAATGCAGCTCTAAAATTTAAGTGATTAAAATATCCCAATAAAAATGTCTATTGGCTATGAATGTCTATATGGCAATATGCCAAAAGAGGAACCTTGCATTCTTCATAGGCACATAGAGGAAAGATGTAGTGTGATTGACAGAAGGAATCTCTGGGCAGCAGAAGGGCTTCCCCACTGGGAGACTTGGGAAGGGAGGAGGAGGTGTGTGGCCTGTTTCCAGTAGGAAACTGTAAATCTCATTACAATTCTTCCTAGGGAATATATGTTGATGTCATTAGAATAAACACATTGCTTTGGAATAAATGAGATTCAACATTCCCAGCAATATATATGTATTTCCCCACTAAAAGTATTTCATTTATAAAACATTAATGCTGTTTCCTACCTTTAAAACACATGCTTTGTTGTGAACAACTGAACAAAACAAATTAAAACTAAGTGTTTTAAGATTTCAGGGGTAATAAGATAAATTCACGAAGATATATGAATTCATTGCATAAAAATGAAGAAAGAAGTAGTGGCACTGCCTATCATAAGCTAGAAATGCTAATCAATTTAAATAGTGACATATACATTATAATATAAAACAGTAGAAGTAACACTATCACAAGTTGGGCATGCTAATTTACTGAAATATAAACATACAGGTGTATTTTAATATTAATGTATCTTTAGATCTATGCCTAAGATTCAAATGTTGTCTTAGGCAGACAGGACCGAGCATAGCAACTGTGTCCCTCAGAGGCTCTCTGGAGTATTTCAGAGTAATGAATCCCATCTTTCTATGGATGGTGCATTGCTTGCCAAACTCAACAGGTTTCACAAGCAAATAAAAGTAGCTTTAACCAAAGCATGCTAAAGTGTTATTGTTTTACATGACTTGAAAGACCTGAGCAATCTCCAGGATAGATGAGGTACTGAAAGGAGCCACAGGAAACAAAAGGGAAGTCATCTAGCCTAGCTTTTTATATGCCATGACTTGATCGAATAACATCTTTTAACACTCTTGTTTCCTGGTCATCTGAAAATGAATCACCCTAGAAAAATAGGTCGTGCAGCTACTCAATGAGAGAGTAGAGAGAAACACATTTCCTGCAAACCAACTTTTTCTCCTGTATTGAACATCTCTCAAAAGCATATTTTAAACAAAATAATGACATACCTAAGAAACTCTCTCCATTCTTTTTTTAACATATATATGATTTTTTTCAAGACATGACTTCTCTGTAGCTTTGGAGCTTGTCCTAGAATTTGCTCTGTAGAGAAGGCTGGTCTCGAACTCACATAGATCCACCTGTCTCTGCCTTCAGAGTGCTGGGATTAAAGGTGTGTGCCACCACCACCCAACTTGGGCTGGAGAGATGGCTTAGTCATCAAAGGCTAGGCTCACAACCAAAAATGTAAGACTCTTTTCATTCTTTAGTGAAATGTATTTGTTCCCATCATCTGTTTTAACTATGTACTTAAGAAATGAATCCCTTTTCACACATAAACACTAATGTATCTAATCTATTAGTTCTGGTTCTCATTTTACCAGTAGGCATGACCTACTAGATCTTGGGACTGGTTTACTTTTCTTCTTAAAGACATTTTAAAATGTGTGTGTGTGTGTGTGTGTGTGTGTGTGTGTGTGTGAGTTGTTTGACTGTATGTATGTATCTGTACCACAAGAATGCAGTACTCTCAGAAGCCAGAAGAGGGCACTGAATATCATGGTACTAAAGTCACAGGCTGCTCTTAGCTTGTCATGAAGGTACTGGGAATTGAACCCAGATCCTCTGCAAGATCAGTCAGTGCTCTCTTAACCACTGACCCATTTCTCCAGCCTCATAAAAAAATGTTTTTAATGATGCACAGAAACATTGAAAGTATGTATGCAATACGGTTATAAGCAAGGATTTTTGGACAAGATCCCTCAAACACATAAAACAAAAACAAACAGCACTTTGGGTCAAAAAAAGTTTGTACATCTTAAATACATGCTTGCTCCTATCATAGAGAGTTTTCTACTCTGAATGATGTGAATTTACATTTTATTATGGTATTCACTAAAATACTTGACATGTTGAAATCTCCTTTCGCCTTCTTTCCTTCCTTCCTTCCCTCTCTCCCTCCCTCCCTCCCTCCTTTCTTTCTTTCTTTCTTTCTTTCTTTCTTTCTTTCTTTCTTTCTTCCTTTCTTTCTTTCTTTTGGTGTCTCCTTGCTTCTCATATCTAAGATCAGCTAAAATCTATTGTTTTGAGTTTGTCTTTTCAATTGATTAATACCTAAGCAGTCTGTGTTTGTTTACTGGTGGTCATTCATGCCAAATATGAACTAAAAAACTTTGTGAGTCTAGCTTAGGAAAAGCAAGAGGTGATATCATTTTTTAAAGGAGAAAATTGAATTTTCAGAGTCATGAAAAAATAAGGCCAGCGTGTTCTATTAGACCTTCTTCAGTTGACAGACAGGCCTTTGCATCACTTACAGAACACTTCACAAATTACAGGAAAAGAAAATGTGTCCGATGCTTGGTAAGGATATAATTTATATTTTAACTTCAAAATATACATATCTGAGGCTGGAGAGACGGCTCATCAGTTAAGAGCCCCTGTTCTTGCGGAGGACCAGGACTGGGTTCCTAGCACCCACCTAGCAGCTTATAACCATCCCAAATTCCAGTTCTAGGAGATCCAACACTGTCTTCTGAAGTCTGCAGGCACCAGACAGACACTCATGCAATGCACATGCATATGTGCAAACAAGACACTAAACACATAGAATAAAATAGACATATCTAAAAATTGAAACAAAGAATAAAGTGTACATCTCTGCACATTTCATTTTAACAGTAGCCCCACCCCACACACACACCATGGGTTTTACATTACAAAATCTTAGGAACTCAAAATCAATTGAAATATGCAAATATTAAATGGGAAAATTCTAGAAATAATTTTTTAAATTTAAATTTAATTACAGAATATTGGGGTTTTTAAATTTTATTTTAGTGCCAGCTATTGCTGTCAATCTCTCCCTTGGACTAATTTATAGACTGGTCTTCATTATAGGTAAGTAATGTATACATAGGAAAAACAGTGTATGCAGGATTTACCGCTACCCATAACTTCAGACACCCACTGGAAGCCTTGCAATATATCTCTTGTGGATAAGGGATGACGCTATCATAGGTCTCAGATAATCGTGACTTAAGTCTTTCTGAGAGAGACTGTACACCATAAATCCAGAAGTCCACCATTTGTATGTTATCTAGGAATAAACAAACAAAGCACTATTTCCCAGGAGAACTCACAGGACAGTGTACATTGCTCTGGTAAGTGTGCCAGAGTCCACGGTCCAGCTTTTGACGTTGCAGACTTAGAAATCAGATGATTTACAATCACAAAACACAGTAGCATGTGCCCCTATCCCCCTGTCCCCGACCCTCTACTCCCCTGCCCCTCATTCCTTTGACTCCTTTCTCCTGGCCTTTGTGACATTTCTCCCTCATGTTGAGCAGTAATCGGTCTCAGAACCTTTGTGCTGTCTGCTTCTCAGGTGTCCATGCCTTATTCTCACAACCTTTGTGCTTCCACTTAAAGCCCCTGCATGAGCCCAGCCTTCCCTGCCTGTCTGATCCTTGTATTACATCATATAGATTTGCCCAATATAGTGAATAAACAGAAGATTCATAATCAAATACCAGATACATGATGATACTATTTTAACGTCAGTATATCTGATACAATGTCTAGAACATCCAGGCACACTTGAAAGCATCATTTGCTATTTATCTAAACTTCAAATTTAGCTTGGTTCTTGAGATTTTATCTAGCCACTTTCCCACACTCTGTGAGCCCAGAGATGATGTTAGCATGGACTACAAAGATAACAGCACGGATGGGGAAAGGCAGAAAGAGTGAGCTGCAAGAATCAACAAGCCGTGGCAGTGAAAGAAGAGTTTATTAGACAGCATGTGTATTAATCAGCGGCAGGTAGTAGGAGCTAGAAGTGTTCAGACTGAGGAGCCACTAAATAATTCAAATGGCTGAACAGAAGTTCATGAATTAAGGGCATGGGATTGTATAAAACTGGGAAGCTGGGTACAACACAGAAGCAATCACTACAGGAAAGAGACAGCACACAGAATGTGAGAAAGTGACTGCAAACTTTTCGCCTTTTTCTGGAGGTTGATAGTTAATAACCAGAACATGCGACTCTAAAGTCTCGACAGAAGAAAAGATGCTGACTAAATCTGATGAAAAACATATGTAAATGACGTGAATTTCTCCAAAGATGACATACAAAAGGCAAACATGCATTGAAAAAGGTTCAGCATCACCAATCATCAGGGAAATGCAAATTCAAACTCAGTGAGAACATCTTGTTCCAATTTTAATTATCATAAAGACAAGAAATAGATTGAGATGGCGAAGAGAAAGGGGGTCTTTTGTTCACCATTGATACAAATGTGTTATTACAGTTTTTGTTGGAAATAGTGTAGTGCTCCTTGGGAAACATGAAACGGAACTAAATATGATCCAATTACCCCACTATAGGACATTCCCAGATGTACTGGAATTATTATACCAAAAATGTATATTTCTATATCTATTACAATATTATTCATAATAGCCAAGCTATAGAAATAACCAAAATGTCTTTTGACAAATAACTGGACAAAGAAAATGCAGAAATTTTAACCATGAAGATGGGTGGAGTCTTGTCATTGGTGGAAACATGAGCAGAACTGGAGAAACTTATATTAAGTGGAATAAACCTTCTGTAGAAAGAAAAATACTGTGTGTTCTTGTTCAGATGTTGGTGCTCTGGTAAAATAGTAGTCACAAGAATCGATACTAGTGTAAAGGTGAATGCCAACTTGGAAGGATCTAGGATCACCAGAAAACAAACGGCTTGGTATATCTATAGGGGACTTCAGTTAGGTTAATTACGGTGAGATGACCCAGCCTAAGTATGGGCAACATCATTCCATAGGCTTGTGTGCTGGACTCATAATAAAAGGAGGAAGCAAGCAAAAACACCAACATTCATTTCTCTGTTTCCTATCTGAGCGGCAATGTGACCAGTCACCTCAGTCTTCTGGTACCATGACTTCCTGGACATGCTGGAAACCGAACCCTTAAACTATGGGCCAAAATAAACCCTTAGTTGTTTATATCGGGTGTTCTGTTTCAGAAACTGGAAAAGCAACTAATACTGAAGGATGAAGGAACAGGAGGTGGGAATGGATTTCAGTGTTCAGTCCTACAGAAGGAGCAACTACGGCTAACAATAATTTATTAGAAACTGTATAAGTAGAGAGAAAATAGAATTTCAAGACTTCCCAACACAAAGAAATGTTTAAGACTATATAAATCTTTTTGGTCACATTTGTCATTACACATAGATTGAACTATCACAGTGCATCCCAAAAATATGAACAAACATTATATGCCAATTAAAATCTTTATCAACAGAGGAAGAAAGAAAGAAGGAAGGAAGGAAGGAAGGAAGGAAGGAAGGAAGGAAGGAAGGAAGGAAGCCAGAGGACTGTTCAGATGTCTGGAATGCACTATGTAGTCTAGGTAGCTGGCCTGCAGGTCTCAAGATTTTGACTGTCTCTTCCAAGAGTCAAAGTTACAAGAATGGGCCATCATACACAGCCTTAAAAAAGGGAGGGTGCATTCTGGGGTATCGAACTCGGGTCATTTAGCTTGAAAGGCGAGCCTTTTACTGACTGAGCCATCTCTCGTATTTTTCAAAAAACTAAAACAGAATTCTTATTGGATAGAGGCAATCAAGGGGCCGGTTTCTGATCTCTTTGCACCTACTTTCTATGTAGCCCAGGCATTTGAGAACAGAATACCACTATTCTATGTTGAAAATAAATCAAAGGCTAACAAAAGTAGACAAAGCATGCTGGGCTATAATATAACAAAACTACTATGAAAAAAAAAGCTGCCATAGATGAGGAAAAAAAGAGTCATAGCTATTTTGGGGAAAGGTCACAAGAGGTCACAAAAGTACCTCCACTACTTAGCTTTGATCCAAACCTCTTCCTCCAAAGAAAATATCTGGTGAGGAGCATGTTTTTGGGTCCCTGTGGTATTTACTTTCCACATGCAGGCGATAAGTACTGCATGTATCCCTATGAGGGTTTTTAGGTGGTCCCATATGAGCACTAAGATTTACTGAAAATAGAGAAGACAAATTTCTATATGAGGTTAATGGGAGATTTTTCTGTCTACAAATATAAGCTATATTTCAGAACAATAACTTGTACCTCTAAGTTGGTAGAGAATGGACTTAGTGAGGTTTCTGTGTTTAGCTTTCGGCCTGTGAGAATCCTTAATACCAGAGAGTACATGAAGTTGGAAAACTGTTTGAAAAATATTCTCTTGGATGGCACCCTGCCATCTATTTGACCTAGGCTTTTCACTCTGGTGTATCTGTTTTTTTAGGATTTCTTATAATAATTCAGTGCTCGCGTTTAAGGCCACATTAAGAGAAGAAACTAACCATGTGATATGGAAGTTCCTATCATAGAGAATCCAGTTTTAAGAAAACTGATTAAAGCCAATTTAAAAGTTGTTGAATATTGTATATATTAATACATTTTTCTTCTCTGTCCTGAAAGCTGAGCTGAAGCTGAAATTGAAGAGTCAAGTTGAAATTTATCAATACTATGAAAATACACAAATGTATCTTTTTCCATAATGGGAATATATAAAGCAAAATGATCAAAAATGGGAAACAGCTGAATTCAAGATTTTTCATTTTATGACATTATTGACTCTTCCATATTATTTTTGAAGTCTGTCCCACTCACAACAATATTTCAGCTCCTCGTTAAGGCTGCCATAGAGCGGAGGACGGCAATGGAGACTGGGGTTACCCTTTATTACATTAGTTTTAACTGTAACTGTTGACAACCTCACCAAGTCCAGAACTGAAACCCTAGCCTCTCCCTCAGATTTGCTAGATTTTATTTTTAGATGTAATCACTTCCCTCCGGTAAATGGTTAGTGACCACACACACAGGTCTGCACATGAGGAAACTAAAAAGGGAATCTTGCCCGTGAATCAGACACACAAGACACAACACAAGAAGAGTCTCCTGCCAGGCCAGGCCCAGTGTGTCATGTTCTCCAACTGTCCCAGTGATGGTAGTGTGCTGACATTTTCAATTAATGTAAATGATATTTGAGATGAAGCAATTTCCATGGCAGGCCAAATGCCCTTCTTGCTCTACAGGCACCCTCTGCCAAATGGCGTGAGAAAACTTGGTGTTTTCTAAATTAATTTCCTTTAGTGTACCTGTTTTCTGAATCTTATTACAATTCAGCTTCTTAGAAGAAAATCTTTCAAAGAAACCAATTCAGTAAGATATTTGAGGCTAGATTACATTTGGGTAGTTTTATATACAATATAACTTGATCAAAGAACTGTGATATTCAATGTAGAAAAGTAAAACATTCGGAGAAATTCCAAAATATGAAAGTTTGGTTATGTAAAATGATTGAGTTCTAGGGATATTCAGTAGACAGGGCCATTATGGTTAATAACGTTTTCTGTACTTGTCTAGAAAAACATATTTTAGTGTACTTTTTTCAAAGTAGAAAGTATGGTAAGTGTTCTTCTTACAATAAATGAGTTATTAAAGCTAGAGATTAAAATAAAATAACAGAAGATAACAAGCTAAGGAATAACACAGGAAAAAATGGCATTTAATTATCCCAAAAGTGAGTATTTTCCCGAGTGCATCACAGTCATCCTGCATCAGATTCAGATGGTTGGCTTGTCAAAGATGGAAAGTACCAAATTGACCATGGCTTCCACGGCAAATGGGAATGTCTTCTAGACAGTCAGAATCAGTACCTGCTGTGATTCTTGCTCTTGCTATAACTGGAGTCATTTGTGTAGACCCTTCAAACCATGTTTTCACTCAATCCTATTTTCTACATACGAGCATGGCCAAAAACACTGTACCTCTCAGCTAAAGATTTATCCTCCATTCTAGGTAAAGGAAGCCCACCCACTCATGTTAAATTGCAAAACATGGCACCTTGGCTTCCTAAAGAAACATAAATTTAAGGGAGCAGATTATCAAAATATAGTTGCTCTCTCTAAGTAACTTCTTACTTTAACGTGGCTGCAGTTGTTAGGAATCTCCATGAAGAAAAGGCACATTCCCTCAAGACCACATGACGAGCACAGAGTATCATAAACACGTAATAGAAAATTTAATTTTCACATGGACTGTTTTTAGGAAATGGGCTTCCTCTGAAATTAGTGATAAATAATCAAGATGTACAAAGATTTGCTAAAAGGTTATAGGTGACAGTTTTTATGTTGTATGTGTATAAACTAAAAGATCTTTATGAGATGGAAGTTGTCCTATTCATCAAAATTATTAAGAAATATTCTAAAGAACATAGACAGAAAGATTCAGTCTTCAGATCTCAAGAGAGATCACCGTATGTGGTTATTGCCAGAGTACATCCCACGTGATCTTTCCCTAGCAAATGACCTTATATATTCACTTCAACTTTGCAACATGAAATGCATGTAGGTTAATGATCTATATAGGCTCAATTAATTTTAAAAGTCAGTGATAAAAATGAACGCTCCAAATTACTGGAAAGACCTTTGGGAGTATTTAAGAGAAGATTCATAAATTTAACACTTGAAAATAAATGTTATCTATTTCTTGGATACTGTAAAGCTTGTCCGCCCTTTGTTTCTCTCATCTGAGACACCACAAGCCGACATATAATTAAACTCTATTTCTTTTTACACTTCAGAGCCTGTTTTTCACTTTTTCTTAATTAAGGGCAGACACGTCCTTGTTAATCCTAATTAGTGGTGAGGTTTTCGACTTATAACTTGAACAAATAATTCTTAGAGGCTAAAATGTGAGATAATATCATATAGACACACAGAGACATGCAAGCATATAATCACACTTACAAGTTCCAACTACAGAAAAAGATAAGATGCATCTGAAAAAGTCTGGAAGTTCACCATGGGCACTCTCTGAAGGTCAGTGGTAGCAAACAATGATTTCTGTTTTCTAGATCAGTAGATCTAATCTGTAGCCTCTCCAATCTTAACAAGATTTGCTTTGATGGATTTTTTTAAATGATTTAAAGACTATATATAACATTTATCATTCAAGGAGAGAGGTGACCCACATACCTGACTTGTCCCTGACCGTCACACAAGTGAAAGCAGGAAGCAGGAACATTGCCACACAGGTCCACAGTTTCCAAGAGCCAGTGTGCCTCATTGTGCCATGAAACCATGGGAACAAACGGCCTCAGATCTGGAATGGCAGAAACATTCAAGTTGAGATTCTGTACTTTGCTCCAACACAGCCACAAAATCAGTAGCAGCAAAGAGAAAACAATTGATTTCTATATATCTTATAATTTTATATGCGGGTATATGATGCTCTAACATGCAACTGAGTGTTTCGATGCATATTTTAATCTTTATGAGTGCTCAGGAAATGTTTCTAGAGTCTTCCTTAGTTAATTAGTCAATTATCTACTAATGATGACAGATTCTCATCACTTAAGTTTTCTCACCTTTTCAATGGTTTTAAAGCCATAACCCTGAAATGATTTCTTTATTTTAAAAATTGTGGTAAAAATATATTGTAATGCAAAATTTGTATTTTGACCATTTCTAGATGTGCATGTCAACGTAATGAAGGTCATTGCCACTGCTTTCCAACCCCCACAACCATCCATCTCAGCAATTCTTGTAGGTTCACAGAAGTGGGTATCTTTGACTGCTAAGTAAGACTTCCCATCTCATTGTCTGCAATTCCTGGTTCTCATTCCACTTTCTTTGCTACACATGGAACTGCTGTAAGTACCTGAATATTGGTTGATTCTGCAACCATTCCACTTTGCCTTCTGGTGACTTTATTTTACTTAACATGATATCTTTGGTGGTGGTGGTGGTGGTGGTGGTGGTGGTGGTAGTGGTGGTGGTGGTGGTAGTGGTGGTGGTGGTGGTGGTGGTAGTGGTGGTGGTGGTGGTGGTGGGGTGTGTGTGTGTGTGTGTGTGTGTTGTGTGTACTCACAAAGGTGCCTACAGTCTTGGCCTTATGGGTGCACATATACATGTGTATGTGTGGAAAGTTGAGGTCAGTGCCAGGTGTCATTTTTCGGGAGCCAGCCTCCTTTCTTTGTGAGACAAGGTCTTTCATTCACCTCACTTTCTCTGGTTAGAGCAGGCTGACTGATGAGCAAGCTCTCTTCCCCATAACTGGGTTTACAGGCACACACCACCCTATCCAGTTTTTCATGTGAGTTCTGGGAACTGATCTCTGCTCATCATGCCTGTGCATCAAGCATTAACTGACTAAGAGCTTTCCTGGCCAATAGTATAAGGACCTAAAAGCTCATTTGTGTTGAGAGGTGTGTCAGAAATTTCTCTTGTTTGGAGCTAGATGATACTTCCCTGTTCCCAAGTACCCATTTTTGTTCATCATCCATCGGTGGATATTCATTTGTTCCCATCTATTGGCTGCTGTGAATGCTCATTCCGAGCAAAGATGTACAGCCATCAACCTGTGCCCCCACTTACAATTCTCTTGGGTATGTGGTGTGAGAGGTCCTTCTGTTTTTGCATTGCTTTCATTGGTTAATGAATAAAGAAAGTGCCTTGGCCTGTGAATAGGACAGAAATTAGGGAGGCCAGAAAAGCTAGGCAGAATGCTGGGAGAAGGAAGGTGGGGAAAGAGACACCATGAAGTGGCCAGAGTCAGACATGCAAAATCTTTCCTGGTAAGCCACTGCCACATGGCAATATACAGATTAATAAAAATGGGTTAAATTAATGTAAGAGTTAGCCAATAAGAAACTATAGCTAATGGTACATGCAGTGATTTAATTAATACAGTTTCTGTGTGATTATTTCAGTTCTGGGTGGCCGGGATGAACTATCGGCCTCCTCCTACAGGTATATGTCCAAAGATAAAAATGCTAAGTGAATCACATGGTTCTCCAACTTTTAGTTTCCTGAGGCAGCACTATCCTGTTTTTCCAAAGCATCCCCACCATTCACATGGCCAATAGTGAGGGGCACTGATTTCTCCATGTCCTCTGTTACACTCCTTGTTTTCTTTCTTTTTGATCGATACTATACTAATGGTTATTAATGTTATAACTATAACAGTATAGTAATGCTATACTAATGACTCCTTGTGGTTTTGATCTGTATTTTCCTTAGGATTCGTAATGCTAAAGATGTTTCATGTACATTATGGCCATTCTTATGTCTTCTGTGGAGAAATGACACTCACACTTCTCTGTTTTTAATGGTTAACTGTTGTTGTGCTTTCATACATTCTGAGTTTTGACTCTTTATATCATCTTATAATTAACAAATGTTCTCTCTTATTTCACAGGTTTCCATTCATTCGACTGACTGTATCCTTTAATAAATACACTTTAAAATATACTTTATTTATTTTTTCATTTATTGCCTATATGTTTGGCATAAAATACCATGATTCAGAATTTTTAAACACAATCCCATTGTTCATGATTTTGTTTGAGAGTGTTATATTTATATACTATGGCTTAATTGACATAATAATATTTTATTATCTTGTTATGGGATTGCGTTCCACTCCTAAAATTACAACTGCACAGATGCAATCTTCATACTGTTTAAAGGGAAACTGATACATGAAATGCCAAGTGGACATTTTCTAATTGTCTGTTGACATCACTGCCTTTAAGAATTTATATTCTCCCTCTACAGGTAGTACAATGAGAGTTTCAGCATACAAAATCCATAGAGGGCCTGGAGGGTTTGCTCAGTGCTTAAGAGCACTGGCTACTCTTCCAGAGGACTTGGGTTAGAGTCCCAGCACCACACAAGGCAGCTCACATTGACTTGTTATTCCAATTCAGCTGATATGATGCCCTATTCTTGCTTCCATGGACATCAGGCATAGAATAAATGCATGCAAGAAATCCATACACACACAAAATAGTGACAGATAAAATATATTTAGATACTTATAACAATTTTTCTAAATTTAGCATTGTTTAAATTAACTTTACTGTAGTGAATTAGCAAAAATGGAAATAGCTTGGAAGGAAAATGTACTAGATCCCTCAATTTTATTTGATAAATACACTTTTATTAGAAATAGCTATTCAAGAGTCATAAATCACTTATTTGCCATTATCTACATTTTAATAAAGAGCCAATCATGACAGAATTCATCACACAAATGTCTAACTTCTGTCAAGAGATTTTCTATAGAGAACAGTAAGCCCACCATTTTGATAGTCTACATACACATGCCAAATACTCAATTCAGCGTTTTGAAATTAATTCAAGATTCTAGATATTTCTGGATGAATAACTAGAGGCAGCAATTTCAATATTAAAACTGTATGTGTGGTTCTAAATAACAAACATCTGGTCGTAAGTCTTATTTATTTTGAATTTTAGTAAGACATACTCCTAATCCTCACACAACCTTGCAAATTTATCACAGCTTTTATTTCTTGTCTTTTAGCAACTGTTAAGTAAATGTATTCTGGTTCAAATAAATTCTATAGATAATTTTGATCCAATTGCCAAAAAGATCTATGATTGTATTTTAACTGGGGGGGGGGGGGGGGGGTTTTTTTCAATTGATCAATTAGCACTGTAACATAGTAGTTAAAATCCTGACTTCCTGTGTGAGTTCTCCTAATTGTATGCAAGTTGCAGAACATTTTTAAGTTTTGATTCATTCACCTGCAAGCTAGGATCACTGACATTGAACTATGTGCTCTAAAGATGTCTGCTGTTATAGCTACTAAAGAATAATTAGTCTAATTTGCAGCTACATTTATCTCTTCTGCTCAGGTTGATTTGGTATCTGAAAAGGAGAAGTGTTAAATGGTTCTAGAAATTCATTTTCATCAAAACTTTGGTTCCTGTTACAGCAACAAAGAACTAGAGAGCGATAAAGTCGCAAGCATACAAAGTAGATCTTGACAGCCCCCAACAATTTTTCAGAGACACGCAGAGGATTACAGAACTTAGCATTAACCTTATTTATCCAGAGAGTTTTAAGTATAAGACCATATGATGAGTAGATCAAATGTTTGAGTACTTGAGCCTCCTACCACTATCTTTCAGTGAGATCAGCATTCACTCCTCATCTTAACCCAGTCCCTTCTGAATTTCCAATAGGCAAGCCTTCATCCTTCTGTAAACACTCACTGGGTTCCCAAACTTCACAGTGCCCATAATCTCTTCTAACCTCCCTACAGATCCATTGTTTCATACTTGACTTTTTCTATTTGTCTGTCTGCTTGCTTACTAACATCTATCCACCTGTCCATCTGTCTATCTATCTATCTACCTATCATCCATCTATGTGTCTATCTATGTATCTATATGTCTATTTATCTATCATCTAGCCATGCATTCATGCATCTATCAACCATCCACCTACCGATCTCTCTTCTATCCAGTTGGTTACGTCATTTCTATCATCCACTTTCTCATTTCAGTAGCTTGTATTTTCTAGATTTTTTTAAGTTATGCTGGAGGCATTTTCTGGGTTGACCACCAATAAAATTGCCATGGAAAGAACTTTTCCATATCTTTCTGAGTCTGTTCGCTCTTTTTTTCCCTGTCTCCATCCCAGACACATGCTGAGTTTGGGATGCTGGTTGCTGCCCTAAGTTTACCACTGTTTCCCTCTTGAATTTCTTCATATCAGAATGTGGCAGTTTTCTATATGTTCCCTCAGGTTTAGGTAAGATGATTATCAAGATAGTTTTGTAAATTAACTCAAGCCAATTGTAGTAATGAGGCTAGCAGGCCTGGCTCCCGCACGGCTAGCTTAAAACCCGAAATAACAACACACAAACTGTATTCATTTAAACACTGGCTGGCCCATTAGTTTCAGCCTCTTATTAGCTAATTCTCACATATCTTGCTTTAACCCATATCTAATAATCTATGTAGCACCACGAGGTGGTGGCTTACTAGGAAAATTCTAGCGTATGTCCATCTTGGGCCAGAGCTTCATTGCATCTGACCCAGAGAGGAGAGGCATGGTGATTGCCTGAAGTGTCTGCCTCACTTCCCTTCTTCCCAGCATTCTGTTCTGTCTACTCCACCCACCTAAGGGCTGGCCTATCAAATGGGCCAAGGCAGTTTCTTTATTAACCAATGAAATCAACTCAAAGAGAAGATCCTCCCACATCAGCCAATGTTATAACAACTTAGTGCTTTGCTTTTTACAACTGAAGTTAAGCTCTAGGACAGATGTCCCAAGTCTTCCCAGATCAGTGTAACCTAGAGCTACAAGATAGTGTATGCAGAGGCAGAAGTTTCTTAACACCCTGGAATTGCTTTCTGGAGAGCCTTACAAAGCCGTCTACATTTTTAATAAAGGTATAGAAAAATATTTGTTCTATGTGGTTTCATTTTCTAAAATAAAATATATTTTATGTGTAGCATTTATTTTAATACTCATAGTTCAGAAATATATGCCTGCCTCTAATATTTACAGGGTACAGAATAAGAAGGCTATGTAACATATGCCTAAATATTTGAAAAAAAAAATTTTTGGTTTTTCGAGACAGGGTTTCCCTGTGTAACAGTCCTCGCTGTCCTGGAACTAGCTCTTGTAGACCAGGCTGGCCTCGAACTCACAGGGATTCACCTGCCTCTGCCTCCCAAGTGCTGGGATTAAAGGCGTGCGCTACCACAGCCTGGTCTATTTGAAAAAAAAAATTAAAAGAGACTAGGAACATTGATTTTAAAAACATACATTTTCCCCTTCTACCCAAGCAAATATCTTGGGCTGGAAGATGGTTCAGTCAGTTGAGGCACTTGCTGTCAAGCCTCGGGAACTGAGTTTGCTCCCAGAACCTAACTGACTGAAGGAGGAAGATGCGACATGCTTGCCTGGGCCCTAAGTCTTGTAATTCCACAGGCATGAATGCTCGTGAAATGATCCATCTGGAAGTCTTGGGTCCAAGTCTAGGTTTGCTTGATCAAGACGCTTTTGTTATTACAATGTGTCATCTACTAGCAGGGTGCAGGTCATGGCTCTCGGATCATTATATATCACATCCTAAGTATTCGTTTATCCCCTGTCAAGATCCCAATCAGAACATTGATAGTTCCTATCCAGATCCACACAATGTAAAGACATACTTGTGCGTGTGCTCGGCACTGACAGGCCCTACACAGACAACAGTGGACCTTCTAAAGCAAACCTCTGAAATCCTTCAGATAGCCCTGCCTGAAACCTATTTCTAACTGCTGTGACAGCAACCACATAGTGGATGTCTGAATGCCTGGTCCTGATCGCTACTTATAACTCAAATATTCTCCTCCACCCTTTGCTGACCAGATAAGTTTTGGATAGTGTCTCTTATTCTTATTCCACTTATCAAAATTTTTAAAGCTTTTATAAAATCTAATGGATTTTTAAGAAAGACAAGTTTTGAAGAATTCCATGTTATGTTTTATAACATAAAGTCTATATTTGTACACAGAAAATATGAACAGTACAGGAAGGATCA
Source organism: Arvicola amphibius (assembly GCF_903992535.2). Classification (NCBI taxonomy): domain Eukaryota; kingdom Metazoa; phylum Chordata; class Mammalia; order Rodentia; family Cricetidae; genus Arvicola; species Arvicola amphibius. Next base: position 82,303,480 of record NC_052055.2, read on the forward strand.
ACTGAAAGCTTTATTCCTTAATTTGATTGATATGATGAAAGCCCTACTATGTACCATTAATTGGGCGGAGATATAGCAATGAGTCAAATAAAAGTCTGGTGCTAGGGCTAAGAGATGCCTCAGTAGTTAACAGCACTTGCTGCTTTTGGAGTGAACCTAGGTTTGGTCCCCAGAACCCACATAAGGCAGCTCACTGCTGGCTGTAAATGCAGTTCCAGGGAATCTGATGCCATCAGGTCTATATGAGCACCTTTTTGAATGTTATAGACATAAACTCATGTAATACACATACACATAATAACCACAATAAGTAAATAAGTGCTTAGTGTCACTGTGGTCCACGAGAGAAAAGTAAATAGGGTAGATGCCTAATTTTCAAACCAAACTCTCTTGACTATCCTCCAGTATGTCCGTGTGCAACTCCAGCAGGAAGGTCTCATTGTGTAAATAAGCAAAATAACAGGTGTCACACGTCTGTTCTCTTGTCAATCTTGAGAATCTAACTTTTATGAAGAGAAAAAACAAGCCAGCAGAAAAGTCATCATACAGAGTTAAAATCTGAAGCCAATAATCAAATACAATTGCTCTGTTATAGATGTGCTGTTATTTTATAATTTCACCATTTGTTTTACTAATGAAATTAAAGTCAGTCCACAGAAACCTCCCACCACTTGAACAAGGTTTCTACCCTCTTAAAAACTGCACAGAAATCTCCCCTTTATGCTTTTGTTACAAATCCTGTCAAAGTAGGAACACATTAAGTTTCAACATCGTCTTCAATTTCTTCTTCACTCTCCACAGCACTTCAGACCTGGAGAAAAGCCTGTTATGTCTCTGTAAAGCATGTCTTTTGAAACCCTGCACACTTTCTCCACACACAAAAGAAGTCTGTTCCCTTTGGTGCCATTTCTAGTCCTGAAAGCTACAACAGATTCTGCTAGACTCTTTTCTAGTGTTACAACAGCTACAACAAGACTCTTTCCCTCCACTCTTGTTTCCTTAACTTCCATTTCCCAACTGCTGAAAATTGATCTCTTCTTCCTCCTCTCCCGACAAGGCTTTGTAGGTATTCTGGGATATCTGCACACCAGTGATTAGCACACCAGCAGAGTGCCAGATTGCAGCAAAGTGTGGGAAGTCCTGCCTAAGAATTCTTTCTCTGAACCCATGAGGGCTCTCTTTTCCATCGTCAGTGATGTTCCATTTTGTACTGTGAAGCAAGGGACTTAAGGCTCTGGTACAGTGGAGCCTTACCTCTCCAGCTCCCTGCTTATCTACTGCTTTCCAAACTGCCCCTTCAAACTAGAAGCAGGACCCCAAGTACCATGCTTCTGCCCCTGCTTTCAGGGTGTGCACTGGGGATCAAAAGAAGGCTTGGTACATAATGAGCACATTCTACCTATGAATGACAACCGCAGTGCTGACTGTGCTTTTTACACCTTATTTATTCATTTATATTGTTTGCTTATTTCCTGGAGAAGCATTCTTCCAGTCTTCTCACCACCTGGGTACTCTTATGCTGCCTTTACCTTGCTGTCTGAAAGCCAGCTGCTGTGTGGTCTGTGAGCACCATCCTAGGCAATGTTCGCTATCCCCTGCCTTTTGAGCTCACTAATCTCCACTCCTCTGCATTGGCAGTCTCTACTACGCAGTGAGAACTGATTTGCATTGTCTCCACTCTCAAAGAAAAATAAATGGTTGCATTTTATTCGTTCATCCCCTGCAAACCTAGCATCCGTAGGCAGCTATGAGACCAGCTGGAAAAAGGAACACAGTCTCCGGCAAATTTTTAGATGAAAGCAAAACAGATATTGAGAACTATGAGCCAATATAGTGACACCTGGATTACTTCATATTTGTAGAAAGATACATGTGAAATAGGAGTTGTAGGGAAGTATAAAAAATTGCAAAAAGAAGGCTTGGTGAATTTAATTTCGTGAGATTCAAAAATAATAACAGTATTGAAGTGGGTCTTTGGCATCACAAAAAAACACTCCTTGACTGCGAATATTTGTAGTACTGACCAATTCGCTTAAATACTTCAAAGTTCTATAGAATCACTCCTTTCATTTCAGAAATAGTGCTCACTTCCCAGAAGACGTCCACCCTCCCATTTATGTGCACACACCTAAGGGTTTGTCTCCCTTCTTGACAGTGCATCTGCTTTGTTGACATGCCACTCACAATGACAGCTGTCTGCCATAGCTTCGCAGATACCCCAGATCTCAGCAACTGCAACTGGCCGACACTGCCTTCTCGTTACAAGCTCTAGTTCTGTTTTCCGTAGGCCCATCCCTACCTCTGACAGAATTTTATATTGAAAGATTTGTATATTTTCCCAACTCATCCATCTTTTCTTGTTTCTCTTTTATCTGAATGGCTCTGTAGGCTTCCTGATAAGATAGTCTTAAAATCGCATGACTGCCTTTGATTTCTTAACAAATAAGAGGGGCGTTTCCAATTCACAATCTACATATGCATAAGATAGGCCTGCTGGTCTGCCATCACCGTCTTTCTGTTAATTTCAGTGTGCAGCCTCCTCACCTGGGTATCTTGCTGGTGGTCTACACAACAGCATCCAGTGACCCCTGCTCCTTAGCCTCCCCATTCCAGTCTTCTTGCCATCTCTCCTCATCCTAGACTTCCCATCACCTGTGCTATCTGTCTTACCAGGCACATGAATGCTCCCCCTCGACACCTTTAAGCCTTCATACATGACGTTCCTTCTGTCTCCCCTGCTTGCTCAGCCTATCTGTTCTCTGCCTCTTTGGATGCAAGCTCGCAAAAAGGCCTACAATGGCTGGCGTGATTGAACTCAGCCCATTCCCAGCCCGCAGTATCCCTTCAAGGCTATGTATTAGTCTGTCTGCTGTCCCACTTCTTTGTATCCCTGCTTGCTTTTCATTTGTCATTTGGATTTCCACTTAAGATGCTATTAGTCGCTTTCCTATGGTTCCTGTCTCTAGAACCGCGCACTCAGAACCCACTGCCCATTTCTGCTGCCTCAGGAAAAAAAAAAAAAAAACTGAACTGAGATTTCAGCAAAAGAGATCAAACTGCAGGACCAGAAAAATAGATGGAAAGTTTCCATTTTTGAAGAATACCATGGACTCCCATCTGTTTGGAAAGGATTTGAGGAGAGCAATGATTCAGATACAAACATAATTGCAGGGCTTTCTTCCCTTCCCTTGGGCATTTCTCTTACCTGTCCATATGGAGCCACTCTCCCTGCTCTATTATCACAGATGTCCTTTCTCGGGACACCTCACTTAGGTTTCTGAACACTCGCAGAAATCGTTCTGATCAAAACCACGTGGAAGCACCCAGGCAGCTACTTCCAACATTTCCTTTTGGAGGGAGAATGAGTTCTCTAGCCCTGGCAGCTACCTCCTCTTTTGTGCCCTGAAGAATTATCCCTCTCAGATATTGTACTGTCCGTTTGTCTGGGAACTGGGAAATTACAGTTTGCACCATGAAAACATCCCGACTCCTCCTTTGCAGGAGCCTGGTGGCGAGCTCTTTACTTAGAAAGAGCCCAGCAGCTTTGCTTGCCTTGTCGGGAGAACCTAAAGGCCACCCTTATCAAGCCAGACTTCTTTCCCTTCTCTCACAGAACAACCGTGGGCCTTGGTTTGTGCAGGACTGTTGCTTTCATTAGCTCCCTTCCTTGGCCGTGGGGAGTGGGCAGATGTAAATTCCTCTAAAGCGCCTCTACCTCCTCTCCTAGGAGAGACTGGAAGTAAGTAGTCTCTGAATTGGCGATGGGGTGGGAGGAGGCAGCACAATTTATTTCTGTTACTCTTCCATTTCCCAGCCTCGAGCTAGGTCTCACATCACCCACTGTCGCAGTTCCTGGATGGTTCTATTAAAAGTACACATTTTCAGCATCTGGGTCCCATTCTTTCTACTGCGGAGTCTACTGTCCCCCGAGACCCACCATGCGTTCACCTCTGCCTCCCTCCCATGCAGTGGGGAACCTGCGCACCCACTCGACTGGCTCCAGAGCCTTCCACGACCTAGCTAGGGTAAGGTTAAGCTTCATCGCCCGCCTGCTTCAAAGGAGCTGGCTTGCGCGGTGGCGCGCTTGGTTCCGGGCCAACAAACTTCTCCCGGGCCGTGCGCGCTGCCTCCCTCCTCCCGGTCACGGTGGCTGCGGCGCCGGCCGGATTCCCGCAGAGCTGAGGGCCGCGGGCGGAGGCGGGGCGGCGTCCCCTTGCGCCGGGACCCTGACGTCCCCGCGGCGGCTGCCGTGGCAGTGAGGACGGCGGGGACGGCGGCTGCGCTCCGGCCGAACGCGCTGCGCGCTCTGCGGGTTGAAGAAGGCACAGGGCCGGGTACTCGAGGACCAGTCCCGGATTCTCGCCCCCGTCAGCCCAAGACTGGCTCAGGAACCCCCGTGGGAGTCGACGTGGGTAACTCCATGGAGGACTCGGGCGTCCGAGCTTGCGCGTCCTGGCTTTCGCCTCTCCTGGCACTGCATCCCAACCCCAGACCACAGCCCCGCAGAATTAGTAGCTTGCTCTGTGTGTAGCCCTGTGGATTCTCCTTCAGTGTCCGTTCCACCCGCATCAGCATCGCTCACACTTCTGCCTTCCCAAACCCATCCAGAAAACCCACCGAGAACTAAAGTGGAACGCGCGAGCCCGCGTGACCTGGACGCACAAAATACGAACCACATTATAGGTAGCGTATCAAAGTGGCCTGATCTGGCCAAATGCACTCGGTCCCCTCGGCTGGAGGGTAGGAATGCGTAACCGCAGGTGGGCAGATTTACCCCCGAAATATGTGCACATGTGCAGTACCGGTTTGACATTTTCTTAAAAAGCAGATGCAGGCAAATGACCAGAAACACAGCTTATGACAGAGACCAGGCTAGTGTAGGAGACATCAAGCAAAACGGCCGGTGGTAGAGCAGAGCAGCTTACCTTGGGTTGGTGTCGGAGCCCCTGGGAGGCGCGGTGGAGTCCGGACAGGGCTGCCGCACCACCGCGGAGTGGCCCGCGCCAGCTCCCAGCGAGTGGAAGCGGGACGCATCTCTGCCCTTATTCGTCCCTCCAGTGTGACCCTCCCACTCGGTGAGCACGGAGGACTCCGCAAGACAGTCTTCAGCCAACTCGTGCCCAGGTTTTCCTTGATCACACAGAGCTGGGAATTAGGTCTTTCAGGTTTCTGTTTTAATAGCAATATCATAGAAGCAATGACAGTTGGAGGCAGACCCTTTCACACTTCTGACTATGAAGAGTCCTCAAAGTACAATGTGTGGCACACGTTCACAGGTAGATAATTGGCTTTTTAACCGTTGAGCTAAAAATAAAAAGGGGATCATGTATATTTTATTTTTCACTTCCATGTCTGGAGTTTATTTTAAGTTAATCGAGTTGGCTCGAGTTCTAATCACTATCCTGCATGTAGGTTTGTGTTTGCGTAAAGGTATATTGTGACTGTTAAATATATAATCTTCTTAGGGAGTGATGTTATAAATACTGATCTTTTAATTCTTTGAGTTTTCTTCTGATATGTGGAGGGAATGGATATAGCAGCAAATATACAGAAAGTATATATGTATTTTCAGATCTATATTTATAGTAGATATATAAAAATATTTATATACATATAGTGTGTGTGACTTTTTAAATTTTAGAATTTGGAAGATTAAGCCAAGGAACAGAGAACATTTAATGAGTTTTTTCTTTAGTTATGTGTTGACACAGTTGGAGTTAAAGATGTATTATTGATCCATAATGATGGATATTGGGAAAATGTTACCTCAGAACCATGCGCATAAGCTTCATGCACTGAGGGTCACAAATCAAGGTATACATAAAATCGGGGTGGCAAAGATTTTTTTTTAATGCTCAGAACGAATTTTAAAAGAGCTCATTTTCACCTCATCGGAGGGAGACCATTACACCATCACCTGGTAGATGTTAAACCCACCTGTGACCCTGAAGAAAAACACTTAACAGTTTGAGAGTTCTCAGAGTGACAGGAACCACGTTGGGATTTCAATCCCTCTGATGTGTCTCTTCCTCATGTGATTTCTGTTACCAATTTTTGGTTGACTCTGGAAAGAGGCCAAAGAAGGAGGCTATCACATGAGTCGAGCACCCGAGGTGACCATTTAGAGATGTGATTCATAAGCCTTTCCTGGGCTTCTGGTGAACCTTTCCATTTGCTCAAGTATCCTTATTTCACTGGTGTTCCCATTTGTCAATTATCGTTTAAATTCGTCGTCTTTTGATGCCCGGTTTTACAGACTACTAAAATCAGGTATTTGCCTCCTACTCATACTCTTTAAAAGAAAACGTTTAAGCTATATGGCAAGACATCCACAATTTTGACTCCACTGTTTCAATAATTTCATAACCTTTAGTGTTTATGAAAGAACCAAGCACAGTTTTGTTTCTATGTCATAATTCTCATTTTGTTACATATAACACTGAACCAACAAAATTTTGGACACCATTGGAAATTAATAAGTAAGTTTAAAACACTGTCATCAGTTACTTTCTCTGTTCCTAGACACACCTGAAGGAGTGTGTTCTCCCTCTCCCTCTCCCTCTCCCTCTCCCCCCTCTCCCTCCCCCTCCCCCTCCCCCCCCTCTCTCTCCCTCTCCAGGAAATGGTTTGAATCTAGACTGGTTTTATGATCCCGACCAATTTTGTCCATACGTTTTGAGGTTTATCAAGTTTTTTGTTGACTTTTAAAGTGACTTCAGGTAGAAAGACAATTAAACCAAACACCTTTTATGTATCGAAGTCAAATACAACTCTAAATGATCCCCTTGACTCTGGAGCTGCTGTGGGGGGGGGGGGGTGGCGGGGGAGGGACGTCTCTGAAAATAGCCAAGGAATTTAAAATGACTAAATTCCCACAACAAGCTATAGAACTTGTCACATCCAGCTTCTCTCTCTCTCTCTCTCTCTCTCTCTCTCTCTCTCTCTCTCTCTCTCTCTCTCTCTCTCTCTCTCTCTCCTCTCTCTCTCTCTCTTCTCTCTCTCCTTAAATCTTTAAGATTTAAAATCACAACCTACTTTCAACATGTATGCCTCATAGAAGACACAGTTCACTATTTGTGACCCATGAGAGACAAGTTTCTTTTGAAGTATCTTAAATCTTCATATTTGTATGCTCTGCTTACATAAACTAGGCACACTGCAACCTATCTTGATACTTTGGGCAGATTAAATGTATACAATGTGTTTCTGTTAAGGCTCCCGACTCAACATCTTTCAGTTTCCTGTATTTTCTGCATCTGTACTCCCAGCCAGGCTACTTCTTTTCTCCTTTGTTATTTCTTTTACTTTTCTCCTTCACAGTTTCCATTTCTTCCAAGAAGGAAGAATTCCAGCATTGCCCCCAGCTAATTTCTTAGTTACCCAAACATGAAAGTGTTCATTCTTTATTGACTTTTCAGGGCACAGGCATACATGACTTTCATGCATGTCCCATGGAAATACTTCAATGCACCCATAGTGGATGAACAGAACTCACTGTTAGCTGTAATTGCCAAATCTGACTTGTCGTTGTTCAAATGCCCTTCCCATTATACTCCTTTCTAGACTAGTGTTACATTACGCCATTTTTATTCATATCAAGTCTAAATCCTCACAAATCATCCAAAGCAGGCTAGGCATCTGCTGATTTTAAAGTCTTGTTTTGCCACTGTTCCTGAAAAATCCTTGTCACACAGAAATTAATATTCCGCGGTTCGCCTTTCTCTTTGCTTCCTTTCCTGGAAGAATCTATAGCTCATGACGTGGACTCGGTTTACAAGCGATGGGGGAGGGAGCACAGCTGCATCTTTCTCCTGGTTTCTTCGTCCCTCCTCCTAGGATCAGTGACACTGAAAGGAAATATGCTAAAACACAAGTGACTGGCCGAGTCATGGGGACAGTTTAGCAACATGCGCTAAGTTCTCAAACACAATTTAAGAGCAACAGAGTGACATGCCCGGGTAGGAAAATTAGTCACCAGGGGAAAAAACCCCAAGAGACAAATTACCCAGAAATATATTGGGTAATTTGTCTCTTGGGGTTTTTATATGCCATAAACTCATGATGAAATATTTAACTTAGTTAGCATTAGAAGAAATACACATTCATTTTTTAAAATTCTTCCTTTCACCTATTTTTTTCAGGATTGAATATTGGTAATTGTGAGTGATGTTGGTGGAAGCAAAGAGCATGCTCCACAACTCGAGAAGTATAGAATAGCTCAGTCTTGCTAAAGGACAACTTAGCCACATGCATTTCAAATGAGGGAAAATAAAGCAGGGTGGGGCAGGTGTCAATTGCATAGTAAATTCTTATAAAACAGTAACTGGCTATTTTGAGGGTAGGATTATAGGGATTTTCTTTCTTTTGCTTATCTGTAGCATATAAAGTTTCTACAGTGCACACGCAACTCTACTATAATAAAAATATAAAAAGCACAACAGTGTGTGCTGTTCTGTCTCAGGCATGTTGATAAAGCTGTGGTCTTAGGGGAATCAAGAAACTGGCTTTGTCAGTACTTTTTTAAAAAATCAAATAAGCCGGGTGGTGGTGGCACATGCCTTTAATCCCAGCACTCGGGAGGCAGAGGCAGGCGGATCTCTGTGAGTTCAAGGTCAGCCTGGTCTACAAGAGCTAGATCCAAAACTACAGAGAAACCCTGTCTCAAAAAAGAAAAATCAAATAAGAGCATTTTGAGTATAAATTCATATGTAACTTGGTTCATTTAAACTGGGTCAAGTGAATTCATTAGGAAATGGGTTATCTATCAAGCCATCAAATCATTTAACATATATTTCAAATGGATTTTAAATCCAAAGGCAGGTTTAATGTAGCCCTGCTCCTTGGTGTTTGACGTTTGGTAAGAACACACACTCACATGTTTAATTACAACATTAAGAGAACATGCAAAGCATCACAAGCAAAGGAGATCTAAAAGATGAAGACACATCAGAGAAGACCATCTTCTCTCATGAACGTCAAGTTCTTAAAATTGTAGTAGATAAAATGCCACCACCTTTTTGTCAATCTGAATAACTACACTTCCAAATCATTGCACGATCTTAGTTCTAGGGCGGGCATTGGACTTCTCAGTTTGTGAAGTTATAAGCTTATCATTTCATTAATAAGTGTTTGCCCAAAACATCAACAGAGGGCGAGGGCGCATGTCTCTTGTGATGAGAACATGAGGTTTCTTGTTTCCTGCAGATTTAAATCCTTTCCCCTGGAATTCAAGGGAGTAAACTCTACCACCCCAATCTACTCCTACCTGTTCTCTCAGTCACAATCAGATTCGGTGACTTGGAACCCCAAGCAGAGCGTGTCTAATGCTCACTCACCCTGCTGCCTCCAGCTGAAATGTAGAAGAGCCACTGAAATCCTGCCCATCGGTCAGGGATTATTTAGGTGTCACGGTTAGCATGACTCCCTTCCTGCCACCCTCCATGTATACAAACCCTCCCCTCCCTCTCTACAGGGCGGTGTACGGTCCTGCTACAGTGACAGTCTGTGTTCCTCTGCCCGGCTTCTCACATATTTCTACACCTGTCTCTCTGGTGGAGGTCAAATAACCAAGGACACACAATTTTTAATGACAACTATGGATTGAGTATATGAAAAAAAATGATAGGCTCATTTTTTTCCTTCTAGCTGAGGGAATGACATTACCCCACTGATAAAAATCACTGGGCAAAGTATTCTTACAATTAAAAAAGCCTCCGGAGTATAGGAATTATGAGGACAGCAATACATCAAGACAGGACTTTCACTAGTTTAAAACACCATTGTATGTACTCGTTACTTTTTCCTAATTCAAAATTAATTTCCACTATAAAAATTAGAATATAATACCATTTGATTTCTTATTTGTTTATCTTTTTTTGAGTCAGAGTTTCTCTGCCTAGCCTTAGCTGTTTTGGAACTCACTCTGAGGACCATGGTGACCTCCAATTCACAAAGCTGAGTTCTGCCTCTACCTCCCAACCGCTGGCATTCTCCACACAGCACGACTTCTTACTAGGTTACAGCTCTTAAAGGATCAAATACTCTCTATTTGAACTTTGTTGTTATTCATGAACATTCTTAAGCAGCTTATCTCACCTACAAAATAATTTTAATAATATCTCCGTATTGGCACAGTACTGCTTATATATTAGCTAGGTTTATGTCCACAATATTGTGATTATTTTCCCTGAAAATTCTTTGCAGTGGACATCTGTTTTTCACTCAGAACTTATTTAGCTTGATCCATAAGAATCATAAAATCAAAACTGTGTTTCTAGAGAGTTCATCAAGTATTGTTCATGATGCTAAGTCCTTTCTATACTTGGTTCTTTAGAATGTGCAGTGGCTCCGTTGTCCTACTCAGACACTGAAGGCCCTGGGCTATGAACAAATCACAGGCAGAGTAAGGATTTCCGCGCAAGCCTGTCTCATTCCACAGCCAGGTGTCACTTCACTAGGATGCAGGACCTTGTCTTCAGCAGCTTCTATCAAACCTTCTTGGAACTTTGCCTCTCAGTACTACAACCATCAGTGGGTTGTATCAGCAGGCATTCACGAGAAGCAGAGGCCCACAAGCCCTGAGAAACTTACAGCTCGTTCCTCACTAAATGCTAAGAAAACACATAAAGTCAGCATAGCAGTCCTGCCTAAGAATGAATTGATTTTACTTCACATGTCACTCAGGCTGGCTTCAAACTATGTAGGCCATGACAACCTTGGATTTCTGGTGCTTCAGAGCCAGATCATCGTCAGGTGCCACCAAAATCTCTTTCCTGTGGTGATAGGCACTGGAGCCAGGGTTCCATATTCTAGATAAGAATACCACAAACAGAGCTACACCCTGAGCCAGCAAATCATCTCAAGGAATGCAAAACTGTAGATGGTGTTAAATGGAGCTAGCGTTATTTTATTTATTCAGATGCCCTGCTGCAATGTGCTTTAACTATTTCCAAAAAAGAACGAGAGTTACAAGACAGCAAACTGGGCAAAGAGCATTTCCAAGCTGAGTACTCAGCTAAGGCATGAATACAAAGTAAGAAAATTCGGCCAAACTCTGCTCTCCATTACGGATGACAGAATTACCTATCTTTTCAATATTCAAAAACATCCTTGCTGTCAAATAATGTTACCACAAGCCCATGTTTTACCTATCTGAAATGTAAACCTTTATGTTTATAGAACCCCTTCCAAGTAATCATGAGTGGTCATGCAACAAGTGAAAAATTATGAGACTTAATAACTCTATACATGTTCTAAGTCACTTCAAGTGTTAGCCAAAAACCACAGCTTTTTTTTTCTTTTTCTACATAGATCTGTTTTACTTACACACCCCACTTCCAGTTTTGTTGTTGTTACTGTGGTTGTTTGAGAAAGGGTCATCTCGTTATGTAGCCATAACTGTGCTGGAACTCATAGAAATTCACCTGCTAGTGCTGGAATTAAATGTGTGCACTGCTACACCAGGCCCATGTTTGTTTCATTCTTGAAACCTCATCATAAGCTTTAGTGTTTCAGATAGCCACAGTGAAATTTCCTCAGCACATTATTTTTCGAAGGCTTTGTCTCACTAACTGCCTGGCAGGCCCCTTATTGTCATCCCATCTCAGTGTGGTCACTGTTAAACTGCTTCTGCTGTATTGTCATCACCCCAGTTCTGGAGATGTGGACGGCTTCAGGAGCCTGCTCCCAGCCAAAGCAGAAAATTATAGTCGGAATGTGTGTGACCCGCCCACTTCATGCTGAAATTCTAACTCTTTATAGAGATAGTTCAAGAAGTTCGGACCTTTGAGCAGTTATCAGGACATGATAGTGGAGCCCTGGTGAACATTAGTACTCTTGTAAAAGAAGCCTGTGGAGACCCTTGACTGTAGACGGACGTTTCTGTCCTGCCCAGTCCCACAATTGTTCAGTCCCAACAGAACAGACAGAGGTTTATATTAATTATAAACTAATGGGCCTGTTACCTCAGGCTTATTATTAACTAGCTCTTACAACTTAAATTAACTTGTAATTCTTATTGATGTTTAGCCACATGACTTGGTACCTTTTGTCAGTGAAGAATTTTCATCTTGCTTCCTCTGCATCTGGGTGGCGACTGCAGACCTCAGTCTTACCTCTCCTCTTCCCAGAATTCTCCTTGTCTGGCCACCCCACCTATACTTCTTGCCTGGCTACTGGCCAATCAGCGTTTATTAAATCAATACAAGTGACAAATCTTTACAGGGTACAAGAGCACTATCCTACAGCATTTGACCCTTCTATTATCAGAGAACACATCAAAACAAACAGCTATCGATAAAACAATAGAACTTTTACATTGAATTTGCTTTTGCCTTAATCTTGGAACCTCAGCCTCCAGAATTGTGAAAGTACGTTTCTGCTGTTTCTCCAGTATGTTAGTCATCTTTCTGCTGCCGAAATGTATACCCAAGATAATAAACTTACTGAGAGAGAAAAGCCCATTTTGGCTCACAATTTTGGAGGTTTTCAGGCCATGGACAGTTGGCTGTGCTGGTTTTAGGTGATAAAACAGTATTTATGGAAAGCATAAATCCTATTGGAAATATCTCTCTAATCATGACTTATGATCTCTTTACCTCTAGAATTTTCTACCATCCTCAGTAGTAGCAAGTGGCTGGTGAAGAGCTGAAGAGAGCTGGCTGAAAGAAAGATCTTTCCTTTGGTAGAAATGACCTCCCTTCCAGCATGGTATCCTGGTCTAAGAGATCACAGAGATTCAAGAAATCATAGAAGACTGAGAAGATGCCACTTAAACTTAGGAACAGAAGAAAAAGAGCCTAAAAAATCATAAGAAACACAGGTAGATGCAGAGAAACACATGTTCCCACACAAAGAAATCCTTAAGAACACAAAACTAGTAGCAGTAATATCTATACAAAAGACCTGTAAGAATTTTTTAAAAAGCCCCTAACACGTTATGAGACAAAGAACCTCCAAAAATGTCATTGAATCTGTTGGCATCTATGGCTTGGCACAGACCCTTGCTTTAAGAGAGGTTTGACTTCCCATTGAGACTACATAGAGAAAACTAATTTTCCCTTTGTAAGAAATTATCAATTGAAGAATTTCTAGATCCCCTCTGAGCACTGGGATGCATCTGTCATGGAGGCTCTGTGCATACTGCCACAGTCCCTGTGAGTTCCTATGTGCCTCAGTCCTGTTGTGTCTAGGGGGCCTCATTTCCTTGGAGTCTTCTATACCCATTGGCTCTTAAAAATCTTTCTATCTCCTCTTCAAAGTTTCCAAAGACAAGAGGGAAGGGACTTGATAGAGAAAACCCATTTAGGACTGGGTGTTTCAAGGTCTCTACTCTCTGTACACTGTTCAGTTGTGGGTCTCTTCACTTGTTCCCATCTACTGCAGGAAGAAGCTTCTTTAATGATGACTGAGCAAGGCACTGATCTGAGTCCAGCAGAATGCCATTAGGGGTCATTTTATTGCTACTCTCCTTTAGCAGAATAGTAATAATGGTTTTCTCCTAGATCCCTGGACTACCTTGTCTTAGGTTCACTTCTACCCAGGGTGAGGTCTATCTCATGGAATGGAACTTAAATCCAACCAGACAGTGGTTGGTTACTCCTATAAGCTTTGTGTCACTATTGCACTAGTGCATCTGACCTGCGAGTCACCATTGTAGACCACAGGGTTTGTAGCTAGGATGGCGATTGCTTTATCCTCTGGTAGCACACAGAGTGTTTTCCGGCACCATGAACCAGTAGTGATGAAAGTTTTAGGTAGGCACCAGTTCAACTTCTTGATGTTCAGTTAGCTGTGTAGGCATTGTCTTCAGCAAAAGGACCTTGCCATCAATTCGTGGAGAGCAACCAGTAGCATTGGACATAGGCTGGAATGTTTGGGGGTTCTCATGGGCCCCTTTGGCCAACCAAACAATGAGAGGTAGCCTATCACTCAAACTGGAGGCTTCATTTGGTGATGAGAGATATCTAGTTGAGGCTCTATCTCTGCTGTTATACCATTTCGATCTCCTTCATATATGTGTATAATTTAGGAAGCCTCTACTGTATTAGGTTTCTATATGATCCTTCAAATGACCCTTAATTTTAGCTGCCCCTTTCTGTACCCTTTCTCTCATCCCTTTTTCTTCCCCCTCCCCATTTCATCCTCCCATCCCGCCCAACCCCAATCCATCCATACCTTTCTACTCTATTTCTCCTTCCTAGGGAGTTTCAGGTTTCCTCTCTAGTCCTTACTTTATACCTAACTTCTTTTGATACACAGATTGCTTATCAAAGATTTAACAGCTGATATCCACATATGGGTGAATACATACTATGTTTGTCTTCTTTCTGGATATGTATTATGTTACTCACCATAATTTTTTTCTGGTTCTATCCAATTACAGAAAAATTTCATAAGTTCATTTTTAACAGCTAGGTAATATTCCATTGTGAAAAAATGTATCACATTTTCTTTATTCATTCATTTGAGAACATTTTAATTATTTAATTAACAAAAATTAAATTAAAGCTTTTTTAAATTTTTTTTCAGCCTTCAGGAAAATGAATAAAGGATAAAATGTCTAAGTACAAATGATAGATATGCCAGGTGTTACAATTTGCATTAGAGTACCAAGGGCAGGTACAAAGTCCTTCCAAGAGATTTACTATCACATTTGGAGTGCATAGGTTTCAGGGGAGCAGGGGTGAGCTGGAATCTCATGAACTTCTCCAATATTAACCAGACTGAAGGAGTGAGGGCTGCAAAGGAACCAGATTGTTTTTCCCACAGAAGGAAGGCTATTAATAGCTCTTCTTGGTCCCTGAACTTCAACTGGAGTGCCAATATCCCCAAATGATTCTTTTTTCTAATCACGCTGGACAAATGAAAGTAGGAGAAGGAGACGGTGGGAGAAATGGAAGAGGATTCCAGAAAAAGATCTGAAGCAATGAACCTTTTTGCTGTTTATGAATCCTAATTATCAGCACAGAGACTCTTGCAGACATACAGAAATGAAAGAGAAAATTAAGCTTTGTGTTTTATAGATGTTTTATGGTCTTAGAGAAATAAATCAACTTTAAAATAACATACTAATCCAGTATTTAGGCGTTTTTTAAAAATAAAGTTGATTGCATAAGACTTGGCAAAATTCTATTGAGGTACATTTTAGTACTTGGTTGGGTCCTGAAGAGATCAGCTTCCAGACAGCCCGGCACCTTTGTTACTGTTCTTGTAGTGGTCCTGCCCTACACAAAACCCAGATCTCCTAAACGTTTAGTGCAACCATTGGGGGGAAATAGATCATTTTCCTAACATGTCTTCATTTATTTAATGATCCCAGAATGCTTGAGAGGCTGAGTTTATTTTAAGAAAAGATGAAAATAAACCAGTTATGAACAATTAGTATTCAGAATGTATATTTTAACACCAAGATCCTAACAGGCTTCATATAAACAAGGTAAAGCAAAAATTGTTTTTTTGAAGTAGTTTATATGTAGACATGGAAATATAATTTTGAGATTATTTATAAGCAAAACAAGTGGGTTTTTAAAAAATGATCAAAAAGTAAGTTGAGTGTACAGATTTCTGTGTCTCTCATCTCATTGTGTCATTCCAAGGGTGTGGACTACAGTAAAAAAAAAATCTGGGATGATTCTGCTTCTGTTACAAAGACGCTTTTCACTTGATTGCACACAGAGGGTTTAAAGATGGTGGTCAGCTAGTTATTTTTTTCCAAACATGGAGACTTTCAAGAATGAAAGGAAGCTTTATGAACATTATAATAGGACAATGGACATAGATGCCAACATAAATAGCCCAATGTTTAAAGCCGATAACTTGCTAATAGAATGTCAAAGGCTGAACAGCCTGCTCTACTTACCTTTAGATTTAGGACTTATTTCCAAGAGCCAGATTCGGGATATAGTATCTATGGATCAGCCAGAGCCCTGGTTGTTGCTCTGGGACAAGTGTCTGCAAATATTGTCAGTATGTTCCCTTTATCTCCAGACGTCATCACTCCTTCATATCTATGCTACTGAGTTGTGTGTCTTACAGTTCTAAAATAACTCCCCAGATGCTTGCAAGCATGACTATCCTCTAAGCCAAATTGAATTTCCTGTTCTAGCTTCTGCTTGGTGCATATTTAAGGTGATACCATAGTCTTAAATACTGTTGTCAGATTTATCAATGGTTTCATATTGGCCCCCACCTAAATGACCTTAATTATCATTGTGGATACTTTTTATAATGAATCCAATAACCTCAACTCTGGATTGTGTTATCACATTCAGTGTAAAAAGAATGGCCTTCTAGAATGAATGTCTGTGTGTGTTTTCCTCAGAGAATGTTGAATGCATCATTGGGCTTAAGGAATCTCTAAAAAGAAAGATTGTGTACTATAAAAAAATTGGAGGGCATGGACAAAAGAGATCAAATGCTATTCAATACCAAGGAACACGCATGCCCAAGCTGGCTTCTTGCTAATCTGGGGCATTTACAATTTGCAGCTGGCTTCAGTTAATACCTTGGTCATTTACAAGGGTGAAGCATTTGGCTTTCTGTTTTAATTGGAGGCACAAGAGAAAATAGAATCTCTCTTCATCAAATAATCACTGAAAATATTCAACTGCTATAGAATTTTACATATATCATGATACATATAATGCACACACAAGTAAATCCCAATTCAAAAATGTTTTTAATTTTATACTTGTTTATTTTGAAACAGCTATTAGCAAAAGAGACAGCATTACACGATCCCAACATAAACAGTGATGGAAAAATTCTTTTAAAAAAAGATAATTCCAAGTCTTTTATCAATACTTTGGACTAACCAGTCTCAAAGTGGCGTAGTGATCTTCTAGATTAAATAAACACATGACAGTATTCCCATGGAATCTGTAAGATTAAGTTTGTGAACAGCTACCTCCTAATGGCTCAAAAGATCTGAAATCCTCACAAATGCCTTCTTAATGTACGTTCAACACGGACTTCAACACATATTTATGGAGTGCTACCATGTGCTAAGCTCTGTTGTAGTCTTGGAGATCCAGGCCTGAGCAAAATGAACGTTCTACCCTTACAGAGTTTATATAACAAGGGACAAGGTGGAGCATATTGCAGAAATAAGGGAATGATATTTATTATGTCAGAAAGTGACATGTACAAGAGAAGAAGATAAATAGGAATGGGGCCGAGCTTCCCAGGTTGGGTCAGGGCATAGCTAGTTTCTGTTATATGAAGGATTTCCAGGAGACCTCACAGGAAGAGCACATTTGAGTAAAACCTGAGCAAGGAAAGGGACTGAAGTGCAGAGTTAGCTGGAGCAGGAGAGGAGAGTGTGGTGGGCAACAGGGAAAGCTAGCATGCAAGTCCTCATTTGAGAAGGTGCGCGGTGGATGCAAGAAACCCTAGAAATGGCAGTAGCTGCAAAAACAAGCAAAGGCCTTAGGAGAAGGTGTGAGAACCAGAGGGCTCTGTGGTGGCCAGTCGCCAAAGAGCAGTCTACTGCAGAATCCCAGCTGGTGAGAGAAGAAATGCTCACTTTGGTCTGTTTATCCTGCTAAATTCTTTCCAGCCCTTCTCACTCTAATCCTTGGGATTTTGGGGTTGTATATATAAAATAAGATTTCCTTGGTAATTTTTAGAATTTTGTTTTTGGCAAAGGGTATAACAATATTCACTCACTGAGGTGTCATTCAAAGGAGAAGCAAGAATATTTTTCTCCAGTCCTGGAAATCTTGATATATTTAGGTGCTAGACGCATGAAAGGGTGCCTGACTTATCTGTTATGGGAAGGAAAAGCATTCTTTTCCAAGTATGCACATATATAACTATGCATACTTAGTATGGGATATTTACATTTTCAACTTTATTCCTAGAAAATAAAGAAGCTAGTTTTAACACAAATTGCATATAACCTTTTATATTGTGTACTCATTAGCGGGATTTGTGTAAAAAAGTAGATGTTTTCTTCAGCAGAGACAGCATCAAAGGACAATTCAACCTCTAGTAACAAATAATATTTCTGCCACAGGTACGTGACATAAAAATACAGGTAAGGTTACAGCATTTTTAGTCTTGTGTCTAGTGTCCTAGGCATCATAGATGCATGGCTATAAGCTGTAGACTCAGAGAGAGCTGGGTTTGAGGTCAACTTTTGATACTTTCAAGTAAGTAACTTAATCTTACTCTAAATGTCTTCATGCAGTGGATCTGAGAAGATTTCTTCAAATAATTAATATGGAATATTTGGAAAACTATAAGATATATAATAATTGCTCCATAGAGTATATTAATTGTCTTTTCCTTATCTCCTTCATTCTCCTTAATCCCTAAATTCAGCCAATTGCCATTTCCTATTAGCCCTTCACCAGAAGGGATATGAGTTTGGTTTCTTTTTCTGAATTTCCAAGCCAATTAACCAAAGAACACATTTATTCATTCAAGCAGCGCTTATTGAGCACAAAGAGAGCCACCAAAGGGACACAGAGGTGCCATTAAGCTTTTATTCTAAATTGCACTGCCTTGAATACTAAATTTAGATAAAGTATCCCCACCGCCTCCAGCATAAAGCCTAATATTAGGGATATTACAAAACAGTTCCCAAAAGTGGCATTTTAAAATTAGGAAAGAACATACAGATAATTTCGTATAAACGTTTTAAGTTTCAGTGAAATTTTCAGGATAGACCGGAGTTTAGATGATGCTTCAAGTGCTGAGAATCAGAGCAGTGTTACTTGTGAAATAGGAGAACTCTTTGTCTGATAGAGCAGTGTTACTTGTGAAATAGGAGAACTCTTTGTCTGATAGAGCAGTGTTACTTGTGAAATAGGAGAACTCTTTGTCTGATAGAGCAGTGTTACTTGTGAAATAGGAGAACTCTTTGTCTGATAGAGCAGTGTTACTTGTGAAATAGGAGAACTCTTTGTCTGATAGAGCAGTGTTACTTGTGAAATAGGAGAACTCTTTGTCTGATAGAGCAGTGTTACTTGTGAAATAGGAGAACTCTTTGTCTGATAGAGCAGTGTTACTTGTGAAATAGGAGAACTCTTTGTCTGATAGAGCAGTGTTACTTGTGAAATAGGAGAACTCTTTGTCTGATAGAGCAGTGTTACTTGTGAAATAGGAGAACTCTTTGTCTGATAGAGATAGAACAATGAGGTAGAAAGTGATTTGTCCAGTTCTAGAAAGAGTGGTCAGTGGTATGATATTGAAAAGTTCTGGGGTTGAAAATCTCAAAGTTAAAATAACTAAGGACCTAAAACCAAGCAATAGATGAAGTGTGTTTTAGCAGAGATTGAATTATATAAACAATGATCAAGTGAAAACTTTAGGAGTAGACACTCACACACATGCATGTGTGTGAGCGCGTGAGAACACACACACACACACACACACACACACAGAGAGAGAGAGAGAGAGAGAGAGAGAGAGAGAGAGAAACAGAATAAATGGAAATTAATAGCAAATTACATACCGTAGAAGGAAACACTGGTAAAACTTGTGAGGACTGATTAAGAAAAAATAGAGCTTTCTGAGACAACATGAAAGTACCACTTTGTGAGTAATTAGAGTTTTCAAATTAGAAAATAGAAAATAGATCAATAACATTGGAGAAGAAAATGTGGTTCATGTTTTTCCAAGTCTGATAAAAGCTATTAGGCCAGGCAGTGATGGCGAATGTCTTTAATCACAGCTCCCGAGAGGCAGAGGCAGGCCGATCTCTGTGAGTTTGAGGCCAGCCTGTTCTGATGAAAAACATAAAAGTAAAAATTCAAGAATATAAGCCAAAGGGGCAACCACAAGTAAAACCATAAGAATTAAAACCAGATAGGGGTGGGGAAAGCTATAATTTCTAATGAGTAGCTAGTTTTGATTGTGTGTTTCTTAACATAAATGATGTGATCCAGACAACAGTGTAAACACATCATTGAAGCGTTTGGAATAAATAACTTCCCTAGAACTTCAGATCACCGCCTCCCACAAGGTTGTTCTTCAAGCCAAAGACAAAACAATAACTTCTCAGGGGCTGGAGAGATGGCTAAGATGTTACTTAGAGCTTGCTGCCCTTACAGAGGACTGAGCATGCGTCGTCCACCATTATCGTCTGCAGATGACTCCAGCGCCAAGAGATCTACCACCTCCTCTAGCCTTCACAGCCGTCTGCACACACACGGCAGACATACAAACACGCAAATAAAAACTGAAGAAACTTAAAAACAAAGCCAACCAACAAAAACATCTCTCAACAAAAGCAAGGTATTTCTAAGCCAGCCTGCACACTAACAGAATCGATTTAAGGTTCGTTTGGCAGACACAGTGAGAACGATCTTAGCTGACAAAACGAAAATTCAGAAACTGAGGAGGGACAAAAACAAAAGGAAAATAAGTAAGTAAATTGCATAGGCTTTGGCTGACTAAATCAAAATGCAATGGATTGTTTTAGTTTGATATACACGTGTTTGGCACTACTGAGATGACCCAGCTAGTAGGAACACTCGCTGCCAAACCTGACAGCCTGCGTTCTGTCTAGAGCACTCACCTGGTGGAAAGAGAAAACTCCTTCAGGCTGTCTTCTGACCTCCACACGTTGCTGTGCCACAGGGCACCCACATCTCAGCACACATACAAATACATACATACATACATACATACATACATACATACATTAAATAAATGTTTTAACAATTTATTTTATTAATTTTAACTGTGTGTAGAAAAATGTCTGCATGTGGGTGTGTGCACACAAGTGCGGATGTCAAAGCTGGAGTGTAGTGAGGAGCTGCCCGGCTCCTGGCCGCCCGGCTAGCTTTACCCGAAATAATTACACTGAAACTGTATTCTTTTAAACACTGCCTGGCCCATTATTTCAGCCTCTTATTCACATCTTGATTAACCCATATCTAATAATCTGTGTAGCACCACGAAATGGTGCCTTACAGGGAAGTTTCTAGCGTATGTCCATCTTGGGCTGGAGCTTCATTGCATCTGGCATCTCTCTGAGGAGAGGCACGGCAGTCTGCCTAACTTAGGAGAGGTGTGGCATCTGACTGAGCCATCTACCTCACTTCCTTCTTCCTGTTCTGTCTACTCCGCCCACCTAAGGGCTGGCCAATCAAATGGGCCAGGCAGTTTCTTTATTAGCCAATGAGAGTCCTCCATCACTGGAGTTACAGGTGGAAGTGAAGCCACTTGATGTGGGGTCTGGGAACCCTATTCAGGTCCTCTGGAAAAACAACAATCGCTTTTAACCACTGGGCTATTTATCTAGCCCCAAATGTAATTAAACAATTTTAAAGGTATACATATCATTATATGCACATAAATTATACATATGTAGAGACTCGACTATCTATGTATGTGTGTCTAGTAGCACAAAAGAAGGTAAGTAAAATATCCAAAATTTACTGTGTTGTTTTGCAAAAGTACAATGACTAAATAAATCTCATCAGGTCTTTAATAAGCTAGCTATTTATAGTTTATGTTCTATGGGCACATTCAGTTTTTCAACATTATCACACGACATAGTCCTCTTTAACGTTTATGCTCAAGAATTGATATAATCGAGTTACAAGTATTCATTTAAGAACATCTCATAATATTTTAAGTAATACTTTTGTGTTGGGCCTCATTCATTTCTCACGTGCCTTCAGAAAGCAGCAAGTTTGACACACCTAAGAGATTATGTACTTTCACAGATTAGTGAAAATTAGTGGGAGCTACACATTCTTGCATGTAGTTGATGGAATGGGGAAGAAATTCATGAATCCATGAATAATTTAAAGGAGAATACAGAGTAAAGAACATATTAATTAGAAAAAAGCATGAGTACCTCTATAGGTAATATAATCGAATCTTAGACTATTAATATTTTAGATGCAGCAATTTCCTTATATCCATCTCGAAAGAATGTAAAAATGTATTCCAAGACCCCAGAGGAAACTTGAAATTGCGGTTACTACTGAACCCTGTACATATAGTGTTTTACCTATATATAAATACCTATGATAAATTTCAGTCATAAACTAAGCAAAAGCAAAAAACAAAACCAAAAATTCCTACATAACATTGAGTATTTAACCTTTTTCTTTAAAACTCGACACTTCATATAATTTTGAAACACAGATTGTCTTAGTCAGGATTACTATTGCTCTGATGAAATGCCATGATCAAAAGTAACTTGGGGAGGAAAGAGTTTATTTGGCTTATACTTCCAGATTACAGTCCATCATTGGAGGAAGTCAAGCCAGGAACTCAAGCAGGAACCTGGAGGCAAGAGCTGATGCAGAGGTCATTTAGGGTGGAGCTGCTTGCTTCCTTGCTTCCCCTGCCTTGCTCAGTCTGCTTTCTTATAGACCCCAGGGCCACCAGCTCAGGAGTGTCCCCACTCATAATGAGCTGGGCCCACCGCCATCAACCATGAGTTTCTTGATTAGTGCACTACAGTCAGATCTTATGGGACTTTTTCTCAATGAAGCTTCCCTCCGTTCAGAAACTCTAGCTTGTGTCAAGTTGACATAAAACCACCAGGACATAAACACATGTTATAAACTTTTAAAATATGCTACTTATATGTTAACTTATCTTCACATTTATAAATGCTCTCACCTCCTGCTTTTTCTTAGAAACACAAAACTGAAAGTTTATACAATGTTAGAACTTAGAATTTTTGAGTCAAAAGAGCTGAATTGAAAGATTGTACTAACAAAGGGTTCTATGAAAGCAATGGGATTCAGAGATGTTCGGTTTTCTCTCCACAGTCTTTGAGATGGGTAATGTCAGAGCCAGCAGTGAATTCCAGTTCTTCATAGCCAGATGGTGCCTGCCCTTTCTTCACACACTCTACTCATTTAAGAGCACTTGCTGACTACACTGTATTTGGAAAACAGAAAATAGTGCCTGACACCCGTTCCATTCTGATACAAATATCATGCATATGTGTTTATATGTTAGTGTTTCTAGGTATAATAATAACATTACTATATTGATATTATCAAATATAAAATGTTTATTTAATTCATATTATATTCTAAAACATTAAATATGAAGTTTACTTTTCTTCCCTTCAAGCATAAAAAAATTCGTTTTGGTCCTAAAAGCTCTATTTATAAAACTTGCATAGAACCTCAGAAATTACATGGGGTCTGTGTCTTCTGGAAGGTTTTGGTTTGTGTCTATTTTTTTAAGTATGTAAAATCATTCTGAAAATACTTGTTAATCTACAATCTCCCGAACTTGAGACCACTTCTCCTAACCTTCTTACTCAAATTGCCTACCTTCTTGTGACTTCTAATATATACTAGTTATCTTTTAAATAACAATGAAATCAGCAACATCAAGCACTCCGTGTAAGGCTGGAGATATGGCTTAGTGATTGAGAGCCCTTCTTAAACTCCAGCTCTACAAGATCTAATGTCCTTTCTGGCCTCAGGAGAAACCTGCACTCATAGGCACATACCCACACACATCACACCCTTATTAGTTCAGACCTTGCTGTTCGTGCTTTTATTCTTGACTGGAGACACACTGTGACCAGTCTCTTCATGTCCCTGTCATGCTGCCTTCCCCAGCATGATGGACAATATTAAACTACAAATCAAAGAATATCTGTCTTACATTTCTTCTTCTTGGGTGTTTGGTCACAAAAATAAGTAACTGATATAATGAGCACCCATTTCATTGTGAAAACAATCACTTTTTATGTAATAATAAAAGTTATGAGCTTTATTTTGTCATAAACACTATTAGCATCAAACAGAGATCAAATAATTGGCTAATAATATAAATTAACACTTAAAGCTGTTTCGTGTGCATTGGGACTGCAAATTTAAGTATACAATAATTGAGATCATCATATAAAGTGACTTTCTTGCTTTTCTACAACTGATCAAATCTTCATTACTTAGTTAACCTACACATTGGAAAGTGGAACAGGAAGTCAACAGGAAGTACAATTCAAATGGCAATCTAAGTATCTGAGCAGGCTAGCAATGACAATCCTAAGATCCTGTGAAAATGCCTAATTATCTTTCCTCTATGTCTCTTTCACGTGTTATTTAGATCTTCAGGAGAGAAGTGTAAATCATGTTATAATTCTAGAAAGAAGGGACATGCTAGCTTCATGCTAGTCCTTGAGTATGCATCGACCAACCAGTCAATGGGATTTTATCCGTTATTGGTGACAACAGAAATAGTTAAATCCCAGCACAACATGGGTACCTAAGAAGAGAAACGATGGTGGTTGGTACTCATTCTCTGTGTATTGTCTAGTGTGCATCTATTGCTCATGTCTGATGCTAATAAACCTATTTCGGCCCTTTCAGGATTGATTGTCATTTTTCAGCATGTTAAGTCTTCTTTGACTGTTGCTGCCAACACCCCTCCTGACTGTCTCCCCAACTCTCTGCATAAATCTCTGAACCAAGGAAATAGATTTCTGCTACATCATAGCCCCTTCTTCCAGAAAAGAGAACTAACTGTCCACACCTCTCTTTTCCTGGACCTTAAATATTTCTTACATTTTTAACTGCTTGTGCATATGTCTGGGTGGGGAAACACACGCAGGTTAGTGCAGGTTCCCAGAGAGTCCAGAGGAAAGTGTTGTGTCCCCTGGAGCTGGAGTTATAAGTAGTTGGGAGCTGAAAACCTTGATACCAGGAACCAGACTTGCGTCCTATTCAACAGCAAGAAGCACTCTTTCCAGTCCCATTTCCTGGAACATTTTGACTTTATTTAAACAAGCTTCTTAATAAATTTTTGATCATATTCACTGCTGCCCCCTCCCAGCATATCCTCTAATCTGTATATCTACTCAAATTCATGTTTTTGCCCTTTTTCTAAAGCCCAACAAATCTAAGTGCCATTTAAAATGTATGCCAGGAGGTCAATAGATGAGTTAAAAGCTTTTAGTAACATTTACTTACAGATTGTTTATTTTTTTTGTTCTAGAACATTTTACAATATTCCTAGAGAACTATAGACCAATTTGTTAACTTTTACCTTTGAGATGGTAATATAATTACATTTCCCTTTTCCCTTCCCCATCTCCAAGCTCTCCCATATAAACCCACCCTGCCCTCCTTGAAATTATTTGCCTGTTGTCACTAACTAATCATGCATGCAAATATATATATATATTCTAATTATAACATTATCTAATTATATATATATATTCTAATTATAACATGATCAGTTTGCATAATGATACATATTTTTTTTCATGGCTGACTGTCTGGCACTGGACAACTAGTTTGTCCTTACACCTACAGATAAGTGTAGTCTTCACCCCTCATCCAGAAAACTTTTTTTTGCAATGACAGAAAACATTTCAGAAAACCTCAGCCAATCAAAAATGCAGAGTTCAGAGCTCAGTGCCAATGGATCCATCTACAAAATACTCCCACCTCTAAGACTCAGGGAACATTGCAGATAAGGGGCCTGAGAAACAGTAAGAGCGAAAGGACCAAGAGTTTACTGTGAGATGGCGTATCCTGGTAATATCAGAAATTACTCCCATAAAGTCTCACCAACATGATTTAACAAAAATATTAGCCTGGGAGATGGACATTCATGCGTTCAGAGGCATCCACGCAGAGAAAAACACCTGTGGAGTCACGTCTTGCTTTTCTACTTTATGAGTTCCAGGGATGGCTTTTGTTCGCCAGACTTGTGCAGCAAGAGCCATAACCCACTGAACCTTCTCTCCAGTTCCCAGCATTGTTTATCTTTAAAAAAATGCTGTATGTTGTGATGCTGGTGTGCTGAGGGAAGGTGGTTTAGTCTATGTATGTATTGTTTCCAGATTTTTGTAACAGGCTAAACATGTTCACCAAGATATTGTAGCATGTGCATTAAATATCAAACCACGGATGCTCTTTTAAAAATTAGATATGCTGGATCTGTTTCTAAGTCTGTCTCATGCAATACATAACAATTCTCTTTAGTCTCACTGGGAACAAAAATAGAAAGTTCATATGGTCTGCTATTGCTATTTATAGTTTTAATGACAAAAGAAATCTAAGTTTTAATAAAACAGGGACTGAGTATGCTGTCACCAAAATTTTAATATGAGAAAGTCAACATGATAAAAATAAACAAGATTGAAACTGGACCTCCTGTTATTTTGAGGCATTTTTTTTCAGGCTAATTTTAAAAAGACTCAGGCTCAGTCCAAAGCATTTGCACTCAAAAGGACAGCTTTACATTGTCATTTAACTCCATGTAACTCTAATGCCAATCTATGATGCCAATAAGCCCATGTCTTCCTTCACTAAATCAGCTATCAGTTGGTATCAGTTGGATCTTTCCTTTATGAATAGTTGGTATTCTATACCTTCACAAAGTGCCTCACATGTGAAACAGCAACATTAGGCCACCTCAAGTGTTGTCTTTTTTTTAAAGAAAAGAAATAGATAACATAGGAAAATGCATAATTTTGTTTACTTATTTATGAAGCACTGTTTTGAAATTTTCTCAAAACTAAAACTACCCAGGCTACATCTTATCCATGTCAAAATATTGAAAACGTTTCCAGTAAAACTTGGTATGTTTTATTATAATAGCATAAATTGAAAATATTTTACCTGCTTGTCTAAAATGTTTATGATCGTGTTTAGTGGTTTGGTTTTGTTTTTCAGTATACTGTTTCTTGTTGCAACTCAAGCATTCTCTTCCACATAGAAGACTTCATCCAATAGTGCACAAAGAAGACTGATCTGGGAGTCCTCCCCACTCAAACACAACTATTCCTTTTTCTAGGTTCTCATCTGCATTGAGTTTAATCTGTTAATTATGTTAAACTATCAACTTTCATTTAAAATTGCACGTCAACTACTTTAGAATAAATGAACAGTTATTTCTACCCATGCCATCTTGCATTCTCATGTTTATTCAGATATATTTCTATAGGGTTATTTAGGTGCAAACAAAGGTGACAGAAGCTAAGCTTGCATTCATAGTCCTGTCACTTATTACACCGCCAGTACTTGATACACCCATCACCTAACCCCCGGGGGTTTCAGTTCCTCAACACATGAAAGAATGGCATTGAACTATGTGGTATGACAACATTCTAGCATCTATAAGAGACCTGAATCAATCATGGACTCGTTGGGAAATACCCCGAAGACATGCTCAAGCCTAACACTCCATAACTTTGTGACAATTGACTTCTCTGTCCCGTGTGTTCTCTGATAACCTTCATTATGCTTCTTTCACACCTGTGGTGCCAGATTAAATAAAACTTTGAACTCTGGAAAGGCAGATTCTGCATTTAACTTAACTTTAATATCTACTTTAGTGATCTCAGTGATGTGACTTCAACATCTGCTTAATTTTTCAAGCATTTCTTTATACTTATGCATGCATAAGTGTGCCCATATGAGGGTATGTGCACAAGATGGCCAGAGCCCCCTTAAAGCTGGAGTTATAAATTGTTGTAGTTGTGTTGGTTCTGGGACTCAAACTTAGGTTCTTTGCAAAAGCAGTAGGTGCTCTTAACCAGTAAGTCATTCTTTCAATCCTTTAAGAATGAAAAATTCTACTTTATAAAACTTTAACTTTTTTTACATTTTTTCAGTATAATTGACTAATTATACTAATTATACTAATTAGCTGCTAATCCTAATGTAAAAGGGTTGTTCTGACTAGTTCTATATCAACTGTACACAAACTAGTGTCACCTGAGAGGTGAGAACATCAATTGAGAAAATAACTCCATGAGAATGGGCTGTAATCAGGCCTGATTGGTAATTTTTTAAATTATTGATTGATGGGAAAGTACCCAATCGATTTTAGGTGAGGATAACTTTGAACTGTTGGTCCAGAGTTCAGTAAGAAAGCTTGCTAGTAAGCCATGACTGTTCCAAGGTCTCTGTGTCAGCTCCTGCCTCCAGCTTCCTTCCCTGATTGAGTTCCTGTCCTACTTATTTCCAATTATAACCATTAATATGGATGTATGAGTGAAATAAACCCTTTCCTCCCCAAGTGGCTTTTGGTCATGGAGTTTCAACACAACAATAGTAACCCTAACTGATACAAGGGTTTGCATAATAAATTTATGTATTAAAATGTAAAATCAGAAGATTTGATTCATGAGCCCTGGAAATAGTCTATGTATCTTTTTCTAAAGTAACCTCACCAGTGTATTATTTCTCCTGTAACTGTCACAATACCTTAAAATAAGGAAGGAAGGGTTTCTTCTGGCTCACAGTTCAGAAGAATGCAGTCCATTATAGCCAGAAAGGCATGGTGATGTGAAGAATTTTTTCTGCAGTGCCAGCAAGGACACAGAGAAAGGGGAAAGCCAGTGCCACTCACATTCCCTCTTACCCTCTTATTCCCTCCTCAGCTTGTCTTATTGGGTACACACACACACACACACACACACACACACACACACCTTGTTAATGTCCTAAATATTTCTTAATTCAATCAAGTTAATAATGGAAATTAAATATGAAAAACAGAAAAAATAGAAAAGGTAACTCCTACTCCACCAGAGGCCAGGCCAGCAACCTGAAAACCAGATAATACTGTCTCCCCACCTGGCCTGTGCCCGCTCAGCATAACTCCAACAGCCTCTACTCTCCTTGTCACCATATCTTGGTCCACATCTCTAGCAGAAGCCTCCTACCACATCATAGCCCACGCGAGCTCCCTGAAAACCAGGTGAGCCACCACCCCACCCCCTACCCTGCCTGTACCCATGCAGAATAACCCTAACTGCCCCTCCTCTCCTTGCCACCATATACCAGCCCAACTACTGGAGGAAACCTCGTACTCCACTGGAGGCCAGAGCAGCATCCTGAACCCCAGAGGCCAGACCAGGATCCTGAACACCAGAGACCAGATTGGCTCCCTGAAAACCAGGCAGAAGCCTCCTGTCCAACCAGAAGCCAAGTTAGTATCCTGAACCACAGAAGACCTGCGGTCAGGTCAAAGGTCACACACGGAGCCAGAAATCCAAACCTAATCTTGGGCAGCAAGTCCAGGCCATCAGAAGTCCGACCCCCAACTCAGACAAAGGCCCTATACTCAACCACAGACCCTTGCAGTCAGAAGACCAGAGAGGAAACAAAAACCAATGAAGAAAACACCCACCCAACAGTCCAGACATTGGTACATTGTCACCATCAGCAACTACAACAAAATAACAGAAATTAATAATCATTGGTCACTGATATCTCTCAATATCAATAGGCTCAATTCTCTAACAAAAAGACACAGGGCAATATGTCACCACCAGAGACCAGTCATCCCACTATAGTACGCCCTGAATTTTCCAACACAGCTGAAGCATGAGAAAATGACCTTAAAACCTACTTTATGAAGATGATAGAAGATCTTAAAGAGGAAGTGAATAAATGCCTTGAGAAAATCAAGGAAAAGATAGCAAAAAATTAGAAATCAATAAGTCCCTTAAAGAATGTGAAGAAAGTCGAGAAAAACAAATGAACAATTGAAGGAAATAAATATAATTGTACGGGACCTGAAATAGAAATAGAAGCAATAAAGAAAACACAAGCTGATGGAATTCTGGAAATGGAAAATCTAGGTAAGAAAACAAGAATTACAGATGCAAGTATTACCAATAGAATAGAAAAGATGGAAGAGAGAGTCACAGGCATTGAAAACACGATAGGTGAACTAGATACATTAGTCAAAGAAAAAATGCTAAATATAAAAAAATCCCTGATACAAAACACACAGGAAATCTGGGACACCCTGAGAAGAACAAACCTAAGCATAACAGGAGTAGTAGAAGGAGAAGAATTCTACATCAAAGGTCCAGAAAGTATTTTAACAAAGTCATAGAAGAAAATTTACATAACCTAAAGAAGGAGGTGCCTATAAGAATACAAGAACCTTACAGAACACCAAATGAGAAAGACCCCTCACCACATAATAATAAAAACACTAAACACACGAAACAAATAAAGAATATTAAATGGAGACACTAAAAGCTGGAAGGGCCTGGACAGAAATTCTAAGACACCATGGATGACAGCCCAGGCTACTATACCCAGAAAAACTTTAAACCACTGTAGATGGATAAATAATTATTTCATGATAAAATCAAATTTCAAAAACACCTATCCATAAATCCAACCCTACAAAAGGTATTAGAAGGAAAACTCCAACCCAAGGAGGTTAACTATACCCATAAATACACAGGAACTAAATTATCACACACAAGCATAACCCAAAGAATGAAAACACATGCAATAAAACACATACACATTGTCACCACCAAGAATTACAACAAAATAACAGAAATTAGTAATCATTGGTCACTAATATCTCTCAATTTCAATAGGCTCAATTCTCTAACAAAAAGACACAGAGTAACAGAATGGATGCAAAAGCAAGATTCATCCTTCTGCTGCATACAAGAAACACACCCCACCATCAAAGATAAAGGGATAGAAAAAGATTTCCCAAGCAAATGGTCCCAAGAAGCAAGCTAGTGTAGCTATTCTAATATCTAACAAAATCAACTTCAAATCAAAATTAATCAAAAGAGGTGGGGAAAGGACACCCTACTCAGCAAAATAATCCACCAAGATGCCATCTCAATTCTCAATATCTATGCCCCAAACACAACGGAACCCATGTTTGTAAAGGAAACACTAATAAAGCTTACATCACACATTGACTCTCATACATTAATAGTGGAAAACTTCAATACTTCACTCTCAACAATGAACAGATTATCCAGACAAAAACTAAACAGAGTAAAATTAGAGCTAGCAGGCATTATGAACCAAATAGGTCTAACAGATATCTACAGAGCATTTCACCCAGACACAAAAGAATACACCTTTTTCTCAGGACTTCATGGAACATTCTCCAAAACTGACCACATACTCAGTCACAAAGCAAGTCTCAACAGATACAAGAAAATCAAAATAACCCTCTGCATCCTATCAGACCACCATGGGTTAAAGCTGGATTTCAATAACAGAAACAGCAGAAAGTCTACAAACTCATGGAGACTGAACAAGTCTCTACTGAATGAGTACTGTATAAAGGAAGAAATAAAGAAAGAAACTAAAGACTTCCTAGAATTCAATGGAAATGAATTCAACATACCCTACTTATGAGACACAATGAAAGCAGTATTAAGTCAAAAGTTCATAGTACTAAATGCCTACATAAAGAATTAAAACTTAAAAGCACACCTGAAAGCTCTAGAAGAAAAAGAGTCAAAAGCACCCAAGAAAAGTAGACAACAGGGAATAAAAAAAAAACCTGAAATCAATAAAACAGAAACAAAGAGAAAACATAAAGAATTAATGAAACAAAAAAATAAAGAATTGATGAAACAAAGAGCTCATTCTTTGAGAAAAGCAACAAGATATACAAACTGATAAACCTTTATCCAAAGTAACTGAAAGTCAGAGAAAGAATATTCAAATTAACAAAAACAGAAAGAAAAATGGGGGCATAACAGACTCTGAGTTAATCAAGAGAAATATTAAGTCGTACTTCAAAAACCTGTATTCCAAAAAATTGAAAAATCTAAAAGAAATGAGCAAATTTCTTGATACACACCACTTACCAAAGTTAAATCAAGATTAGATAAACAACTGAAATAGACCTGTAACTGCTGAGGAGATCGAAACAGTCATTAAAAGTCTTTCAACCAAAAAAAGCCCAGGGCCAGAAGGTTCTAGTGCAGAATTCTACCAGACTTTCAAAGAATAGCCAATACCAGTACTCATCAAATTATTCCACAAAGTAGAAACAGAGGAACATTACTAAATTCATTTTATGAGGCCACAGTCTCCTTGATACCCAAACCACATAAAGACTCAGGAAAGAAAGAGAATTACAGACCAATATACCTCATAAACATTGATGCCATGGAAATACAATCCAAAACCAAGAACACATCATAAAGCTCATCCACTAAGATTCAGCATACAAAAAAATCTGCCAATGTAATCCATCATATAAACAATCTGAAAGAAAAACAAACATATTATCTTCTCATTAGATGCTGAAAAAGCCTTTGACAAAATCCAACACCCCTTCGTGATAAAAAATTTGGAGAGATTAGGGATTCAAAGGGACATACATGCCTTTATGTAATCTTTATGTAATAAAGGTAATATACAGCAAGCCAATAGTCAACATCAAATTAAGTGGAGAGAAGTTCAAACAATTCCATGAAAATCAGGAACAAGACAGGGCTGTCTGCTCTTTCCATGTCTATTCATTACTGTACTTGAAGTTCTAGCTAGAACAATAAGACAACTAAAGGAGATTAAGGGAATACAAATTGGAAAGAAGTCAAAGTATCTTTATTTGCAGATGATATGATAGAATACATAAGAAACCCCAAAATTTATACCAGAGAATTCCTACAGCTGAAAAACACCTTAAGTGAAGTGGTTGGATGCAAGAGTAACTCAAAATCATCAGTAACTTTCCCATTATAGATGATAAATGAGTAGAAAAAGAAATCATGGAAACAAAACCCTTCACAATAGCCATAAGTAATACAAAATACCTTAGTGTAATTTAACCAAGCAAATGAGAGACCTGTATGACAAGAACTTTAAGTCTTTGAAGAAAGAAATTGGAGAAGATATCAGAAAACGGAAAGATCTCCTATGCTCATGAATTAGTAGGATTAACATAGTAAAAATGATCAGTACCTCCAGAGACTAGATGGCCCAAAGACCTAGGATTGATCTGAACAGGACTGGCAAAAAAAATTTAATGCCTAATGCTATTCTACTACACTGTACGTTGGTGCCTAGAAATATCAGAAAAACTTCATCCAGCAACTGATGGAAACAAATGCAGAGACATACAACAAAATATTAGGTGGAGCTTGGATAATCCTGTGGAAACTGTGGAGAGGGAGGAGGGATTGTAGGAGCCAAAAGGGTCAAGGACATCACAAAAAAAAAACAAGAGAATCAACTAACCTAGTCTCATCGAAACTCATAGAGACTGAATAGCCAACAAAGGAGCCTGCATGGGAGCAACCTAGATCCTCTTCATAAAAGCTACAGTTGTGTAGCATGGTCTTCTTGTGGGACTTTTAACAGTGGGAGCAGGGGCCATCTCTGACTCTTTTGCAAGCTTTTGGGACCCTATTCCTTATCTTGCCCATCCTTCATACAAGGGAAGGTGCTTAGTCTTACTTGATATGCCATGTTTGGTTGATATCCATGGGAGGGAGGCCTGTCTTTTTCTGAACAGAAATAGCGGAGGGGGCAGAGGGGAAGTGTAGTGATGAGGCGAGCAGGCCGGCTTTTGTCCCGGGCTCCTGCATGACTAGCTTTACACCCGAAATAACAACACACAAATTGTATTCTTTTAAACACCGCCTGGCCCATTAGCTCTATCCTCTTACTGGCTAACTCTCACATCTTGCTTAACCCATTTCTAATAATCTGTGTAGCACCACAAGGTGGTGGCTTACCGGGAAAGATTCAGCATGTCTGACCTGGTGGCTGGCTTCATGGAGACTGTCTCAGAGAGGAGAGGCATGGCGTCTAACTAACTTCCCTTCTTCTCAGCATTCTGTTCTGTCTATTCCACCTATCTAAATCCTGCCCTATCAAAAAGCCAAAGCAGTTTCTTTATTAAACAATGAGAGTCTTCCATCAGGGAAGTAGGGGGAGGGACTAGAAGGAGAAAAGGGAGGAGAAACTCTGGTCAAGATGTAAAAGAAGAAAGGAAGGAAGGAAGAAGGAAGGAAGACAAGAAGGTGAATAGCTGTGTTTCAGTATATAATTTTTACTTCATCATAACTGAACCTACCCCTAGGTGCTACTTACAGATTGAAATAAGAAACAAGATTGAAAAATAGTAATAAAGAAATGAAGAATAATCAATCTGAAAAGATAGTCAAGTAGGAGAATAAAAGACTGAAAATTATGTTATGGAAAGCTTTATGTGTGCTGAAAAGAGACAATTATTACATGGAAAGTTTACCCTGAGAAAAATATGAAAACAAAACTTCTCAGGCACAATTTATAAATCTAGGCAGTTGTTTTTATTGGACATGGATGTATCAACATAAAGAAGTTTTTCTATATTTATTTTAATGTATCAAAGGCAAACAGTAAAAGAATGCAAGGTTTGGGACTTACTAGCAGACATTATTTTTTTAATGCCAACACTACAGCATAGTTGAATTGGAAGAAAATATCAGGATGTTCTTTTACAGAGACACTAAGTAATAAAAGGAATCCAGAGGCAGAGAAATCTGAACTTTTATGGTATGTGGAGAAGTTAAAACACAGAAGCTCTTCAAAGTCAAGGGAACCTATAAACGAATAAGAATGCTTCGGGCAAGATTGAAAGTTGAGCTGGGAGAGGAGGCAGTGCTATGAATAGCGTGTTGAAATGTAAACAATTCAGCCTGCTTACTGGCGACAGAGAAGCTGAGATGAGAGATGCAGGCTGATACATAGAAAGAAAGAAATGAGATAAATGATAAGTGATAGATGACAGTCAGGCAGATGGAAGGATGGACGGGTGTGTAGATTGGGTGGATGAAACTCCACATATTCACAATTGATTGATGTGTCTGTTTTTGTTATGTAAATAAATTAGAACAAAGGAAAAGTTAAAGAGAACTATCTCAGTAAGTATGGATCACAGCACAAGGAAGGTGTAATGTCCAAATGCGTAACCAAGTTGATACTGAATCCTTTAGATCTGAGATGAATTTGGAGGTCCCATATTGGGCATTCCAGCCCCAAAGCAAATAGTTGTGACCATGGACAGCCATGTTACTTATGGTCTAGGGCCATTCGATGAGGTACATTTCAGCTGGTAAGCATGCCTGTCTAAGCCAGTACCACCAGTGAGCAGGAGGAAGGGGTCAGAGACGAGTGAGGTGAGGCTCTATCTCCAGAGAACCTCGATTCTGAAAGAAGAGACAGATGTAACTGAAGCAGTGGCAGAAGTTTTCTGGTTAGAACAGAAAAATAGAGCTATAAACAACCCGCTGAGTCTGGAAGAGAGAAACCCTTCTTCCCTCAGGGAGAAGAGCATAAAATGGGTTAAAGATACAGCGTACACAAATGTGCAGAAGCAATACAAATGCATAGTCCTTCTGTTTTTCCTTCTGTTCTTCCATCCTTTTTCTCTTCTTTCTCCTCCCTCCTTCTTTCCTCCTTCCCTCCTTCCTTCCTTCCTTCCTTCCTTCCTTCCTTCCTTCCTTCCTTCCTTCCGTCCTTTGCAATGGAGATAGTGCCACTTATAACAGCATGAGTCAACCTGGAAGACTTTAGTCTGGGCTACTATTGCTGCTGTGAAACTCTACTACCAAAATCAACTTGGGGAGGAATGGTTATTTGACTTGAATATCCAGAGTCAGAGACTACTGAAGGAAGCCAAAGCAGGTATTCAAAAATGGCAGAAACCTGGAGGTAGGAGCTGATGCAGAGACCATGGCAGTATGCTGCTTACTGGTTTCTTCCCCTGGTTTGCTGTGCTATAGAACTCAGGACCACCATGCCAAGGGTGGCACCACCCACAATTGTTCAGATCCTCCCCCATCAATCACTAGTTAAGAAAATGTCTTACATGTTTGTCTACAATTTTTTTTTTATTTTCACCAAGCTTTATCTTTTTTACATTATTGTATTTTAATATTGGCTTCTATTTAGTGTTTCTTATTTACAGTTTACCATATACATTTGAGGCATGGGGCATGCTTTGATTAAATGAAACTCTCTTCACATCCGTTTTCAGTAGACAATGTGCCAGCAATAGTCATCTTTACACTGTGCACTGGGTCCCCAGATTTATTCATTCTATTGGAAACCTGCGCTGCTCTAAACAAAAGCCAACATTAAAATTCAATAATTATAAAAAGATAAAATTCAGTGAAAGTAATGAACTTTAAAAACATCTCTGTCTCTTGAATCTTAAAGAAAAACTTAGAAAACAATTGGAATTTACTGATACACCGCACCAAAGCAACAGTTTTGCAAGAGAGAAAAATGATAGCAAGTCTAACTGTGTCCAAGAAAAGAATGGACCATCACAACACCTAAGGCAAAATTACGAGGAGCACAAATCTGTATTCTTTCCATATATTCATAGGATTAAGGAATAAGTTTGTGATTTTTGCTCTTATAGTTCTGAGACCTCCAAAGGCTTTTTCTTCTTATTTAGTCCTTACTTCAAATTATCCCAACCTTACCAAAGCAGTTGGAGGTTATAGTCTACACTGAAAATACAGTCTATGAGAATGATTGATGTTGTATCTCAGCAACAAGTGTTCTTTACTAAATAGAGTTGGTTTAGTTTTTGTTTGTTTGTTTTGTTTTTGAGGGTTTTTTTGTTTTTTGGTTTTCTTGTTTGTTTTTGTTTTTGTTTTTTTTTTTCTAGATATACTCTATGGTGGATTGAAGGAAAATGGCCCACAAAGTGCGTGACACTATTAGGAGGTTTGGTCCTGTTGGAGTAGGTATGGCTTTGTTGGAGGAACTGTGTCACTTTGGGGAGTGGGCTTTGAGATCTCCTATGTTCAAGCTACATCCAGTGAGACAGACCCCTTCTTGAGATGTATTAACTCTCAGCTTCAGCTCCAGCACGCATGCCACTGTGTCCCACCATGATGATAATGGACAAAACCTCTGAAAATGCAAGCCACCCAATTAAATGTTTTCCGTTAGAAGAGTTGCCATGGTCATGGTGTCTCTTCACAGCAATAAAAACATAACTAAAACATACTCTTTTCATAAAAATTTGAAATATTTATTACAGTATAAAAAAAATTAATAACACGTATTTGACTTTACTTTTATAAGATACACCAGAGATATTTTAATAATCGTGTGAAATTTTTTTGAAAACAAAAAATTTCTCTCTTGAGTTTCACAAGTATTGTTATTTAGTATTTACCTCATTTGTCTTCTTCGTCTCCTCCCTTCAATGTCTCTCATGTTCCTCCTAATTCCCTCTCAGATTCATGAACTTTTATTCTTTAAAAGTCATTGTTGGACACATGCAAACACACACACACACACACACACACAATTATAAATATAACCTACTCCCTTTATTGTTACTCCTATGTATATATTTAGGGCTGGCCACATGAGATTGAATAACCTATCAAGAGGCTCATCTCTGGAGAAGACTGATTATTCCTCACTTGGCAACCATTAATTGTCTGTAGCTCTGTATCTAGGGGTGTGGCTTTGTGAGACTTCCTTTATCCACACTGTCATGTCAACTGATGTGATCACTCTTTAGGTCACGGTTAGGTGACCATATTGTTGCCATTTCATGGGTGTAGCTTCCCTGTCTCACTGACATGTCCTGATCCTCTGGCTTCTACTTTCATTCTTCTCCTTCCTCCACCTGTGTTCCCTGACTTAACCTTAGGTATTAAGAGCTGTAGTTTAGGTTATTGATTGGAGCTGGGTACCCCATGGTAAGCACTTCTCTGCATTTTGACAAACTGTGACTTTCTGTAATATTCTCTGTCTACTGCAAAAAGAAGCTTCTTGGATGAAGTGTGAGGGTTACAATTACCTATGGGTAAAGGGCTTAGTATTTGAGATGCATTTAGAAATTATATTGGCTTAGTACATAGTAAATGCCTTTAATCCTAGCACTTGTGAGGCATTGCAGGCATAGCTCTGAGAGCTCCAGGCAAGCCAGGACTACACAGACCCTGTCTGAAACCGAAAAGAAAAACAAACTGGTTTAGGAATGTGGTAGCAATAGGTTCTCCTGTAGGGTCCATGGCCTCATCTGCCCATAGGTGATGGGCTATGTTTTCAGTACCAATCATAAATCCTCTACCATTTATCTGGCCTTAAGTGGATTCGACAGCTATTGGTTACCTAGTGCCACTGTTGCACTGTAAGACATATCTTGCCAATCTGGTCATTGTTTGGGTTTGTGGAAGTTACTGCTCAGTATAACTATTGATTGCCGTGTCCCCCCTCCCCCTCCCCCACTGCTTGGCAGCTTGCACAGCGCCTTCCAGTGCTATAAGAGCTAGTCCTAAGTAGAAGGCTTCCAGGTCAGATCAAGTTAAATTCCTCTAAATTCCTGGGTCCAAACACCCTGCTATCAAAAGCAGTCAGATGTTGAGGACCAGATAGTTAAGAATATGAAGAAGTATAAAAGTAATAAGACAGAAACCATAGAATAATACCGGGAGGGCATTCCAGCCAGTGACTGAAATCCTGAAATCTCTGCATTTATTTTTCCACAGCTTTTAAACCCAATGTAAACAGGGCCCACCCCACCACCACGGCAACACAGGGTGGGGGGGGGAGGTAACAAAAGACTTAATTAACATGATACAAACAATAACGCAAACAGTCAATCTTTTATCACTCTGAGACATTAAATCATTAGCGTTCTGTTGTCTAGGTAGTGAAGTTGCTCTAGGTCACTGATTCTGAAGACCACCCCTTCCCCAGGTGATCTCATAGTTTCGAAAGCAGGAGCAGAAATACATTTGCATATCTGACCCCTGTAGGATCGCATGGAGCTATCTTAATTTCGAAAGAACCAAGCAATCACATCTTGAGCTGGGACAAGTAACTATGCTTGTCAATCTCCAAGCTCTCTGACTGTCGGACAAGGTGGAAATGGGCCTTCATTTTTCGGCCTCCACAGTCGGGTCTTACCCTCAATTTCTAGGAGACAACCAAGGACAATAGCTGTAGCCTATATTGTTTGGGGAATCCCCTGGGCTCCCTTGATTAACAAGTCAAAAGGAAGCTTTATATCCCTGGCTCTGGGGTTTTTATTAGATCATTTGTGGCTTTTCGGAAGAGCATTATCATCTCAAGTAGCACAACTTCATTAAAAATTACTGGATAGTGGTGGTGCACGCCTTCAATCCCAGTACTTGGGGGGCAAAGACAGGCAGATCTCTGTGAGTTCAAGACCAGCCTGGTCTCCAAAGCAAGTACTGGGGCAGCTAAAGCTACACAGAGAAACCCTGTCCCAAGAGAAAATTAATAAATACAGAATATACTTATGTATTATAGGAAGTGTTAAGTAAAAAATAAAAGAATATGATTCTCGAGTACTTCTTCAAATGCATACTTAGTTTTATGTATGCCTCTTTTCTTCCTCTGTCTCCACATTTGCCTCTCCCCTGTCTGCAGAAAAGTCTCCCTTCCCCTGTGTTCCACACTTCCATGCTTCACAGCACTTGTGTTCTGCTGGTCTGCTTTCTAGAACTCAAGCCCCGACCTGCCCCACACCATCCTTTTTCCACTTTCCTTGTTTCTCTGGTTACTCCAGGTTAAATAACCACATCTAAATTTTTGGAATAGGATCCACAAATAAAGGAGAACATGAAGAATTCTTTGTTGTGCTGTTTCTGAACAGTTTAAGAGTAGAAGCATAAAGACCAACAGTTAGGGAGCCTGCATGGGACCGACCTAGGCCCCCTGCATGTCTGTGATAGTTCTGTCACTTGGTCTGTTTTTAAGGATCCTAGCAAGGAGATAAGGACCTGTCCCTGGCACGTAGCTGCTTTTTGGAAACCTGTTTCCCGTGCTGAATTACCTTGCCCAGATATTGTACAGGGGGGGAGGAGACCAGCCCTACCTCCACTTGATGTGCCATGCGTTGCTCAAGCCCCTGGAGGGAGGGCCTGTTCCTTTCGGAGTGGAGATAGAGGAGTGGATTGGGAGGGAAAGAAGGAGGGGAAATTGTGATTAGTATATAAAAATAAATAAATAAAAGTTAAATAAAATTTAAAGAAAGTTCAGTGTGTAACAGTCTGTCCTGTTCCTTTAAGCCTCACCCACTCCCTCCCCATCCACTGAGGCAAGCAGGTCTTCCTTCTGCTTCCAGCCTGAGTTCCTTCCTTTCTGCCTCTCTCCCAAAAAGGTATTGTGCTGCTCCTCTTCCCCATCCTTCCTTCTCTCTTTCTCTCTCTCTGCCCTCTCTCTCTCTTTCTTTTTTTCTTTCTCTCTCTGCCTCTCTCTGCTCTTCCCCCTTCTCCCCTTCCTCCTTTCCTTCCATAACCCACTAAATAAATATCCAACTTCACTCTGCATGGTGTGCTTTTCTGTCTCGGTCTCTCACCTGCTGCACGGGTCCCAGGCCAGCTGCCTTAGTGGCCTGTTGTGGTCTCATGCCCACTGCCCACTGCCGCCACTTGGGGACTTGTAGCATTTTATTTTTACCATAACACAGTATAAAAAATAAGCACATACAAATGAAGAGAAAATGAAGGTGGGGAGGGATTTTTATGAGTAAGTTTTGAGTGCAAAATCTGAGTGTTTCAGAGTAAGCAACAGCAGGAATAGAAAAAAATGGCATTAGTTGTGGATGTGGATTGAAGTGTTTCCTAATGATGACAGGGGTATCATGGTTTGATTTGATCACGTGTATCACAGTTGTAATCTATGAAGACTAAATCTTGGCCAGGAAAGCTAAGAACGTTTGCTATCAGACATCAAATAAGTGTCTTTTTGTGCTAAGTGACCTTGACACCAGTATTCACGCACCTTCTGGCTCTGGAGATATGTTTCAGGTTATCCTGGCAATCATAGGAAGTAAAATTGATCTTTCAGCCTCCAGGCTAACCTGCAGCGACCATGGAAAATGACAATTTTAAAAATTACACCTGTGACAAAGTTATACAATGTCAGCAGCTCTCCATTTCTCATGAGTGCTATCCCTTGCTATGTGATAATATTCTAATCAAATGCTGAGAAGAACTACAAATTGTCCACTGTGAAATTCATTATAATGGAAAAAGAACTCACAAAGCAGGAAAAAAAATGCTGTCAGGGGTAAAGTCATTCTGATTATTAGCCATCAGAAAACATCTCCTCGAGTGGAATCATGGTCACAAAGAGAGCGGCTGCTTAGGTTCTAAATCATCAAAACAGAACTCAGAAACCAGTGAAGCAGCTTAAGACTTTCACCCAGGAAATATGATCAAGAATAAATTGCATATTAAAAATAAACACTCTCTTCAACTCCCCAAAATAAAAGCTAGACAGAAGTAGGTGAAAGACTGAGGAGGGAATAGTTTCCATCTGGTGAAGGGACAGTTTGAAGAACCCATCTGCAGAAGTGGGTTTTTCATATGCCAGACAGGAAATGAGGTCTTGCCAGGATAGCAGTGACATTTCCCCCAAGTGTCAAGTGATTTTTTTTCTCCCCATATCCATTGTCTTAGTCATTGTTCTATTGCTGCAAAGAGACACCATGACCAAGGAAATTCTTATAAAGGAAAGCATTTCTTTGTGGCCTTGCTTACAGTTTCAGGAAATCATTATAGCAGGAAACATTGCAGCAGGGATAATGCGGTAGGCAGTCATGGTGCTGGAAACGTAGCTAAGAGTAATATCCTGATCTATTGGTCAAGAGAGAGAGAGAGAGAGAGAGAGAGAGAGAGAGAGAGAGAGAGAGAGAGCCTGGCATGGAGTTTTAAAATCTCAAAACCTATCCCACCCCTACCACCAGTGGCATACCTCCTCCAGCAAGGCCATACCTGCCCCAGCAAGGCCACACGTCCTAATCTTTCCAATCTTTTCAAATAGTACCACTTCCTGGTGACTACAAATTTAAATAGTTGAGCCTATAGGGAGCATTCTTACTCAAACCACCACATCAATGTCTAGAGAAAGGTAACTGTTAATGACTTTGGCAGTACCTGGGTGGTACTCGTTCCTCTATCCTCCCCATTAGGGCCTGATGTAGTCACACTTAACTCTTGGAGTTCCTGAGATAGTTTTGTAAACAGTCTTAAGTAGAAGCTCAGTGAATAAATCTTAAACACATTTATGCAATACACCATCAAGAGCTTGAAGGAACTAAGCCTTCTCTTTGTTTACATTTTTTACAGCATAAAAAGTTTAATAAATTTAAATAGATGTTTATTACGATGTGATCCTGCAATACCCCTCTTGAGTATCTACCCAAAGAAACCCAAGTTACCATAAGCAGAGCTTCTTGCATGCCCAGTATTATGAAGTTGATCACAAGAGCTAAAGGCTAAGCCTAATGCCCATCAACATTTGAAAAGATAAAGAAAATGTAGAAACACACAATGGAGTGGTATTGACCCATAAAGAAGAATAAGATTCTTTTTCTTGTAAGAAACTGCAGAGAACTAGAGATCATCTTCTAAGCCAAATAAACCAACTTCACCACAACAAATAGTACACCTTTCTCCATGTGCAAAATTTAGTTGTGTATGTGTCTGTACCTCTGTGTGTGTGTGTGTGTGTGTGTGTGTGTGTGTGTGTGTGTGTGTGAAGGCAGCAGAAAGGTAGAGAGTAAAGGGTCGTGGGTCATGCATAACATATATACATGAAAATGTTGCAATGAATATATACTGTTTTTAAAAGCTAATTGGTTGCTGCTTGTTTGCATTTTAGAGACATTACTTTAGATATTCTTGTGATCCCTTGGCGACTAGGAAAGTTACAAGCCAAAATAGTTTATATCCATGACAACGGATTTAAAGAAAAATAAAACCCACAGATTTGTGAATGGACAATTTTTGTGTCCTTCAATTTGTTATTAAGGAGCAAAGGCTCTAGGCACTTGCACTAACTGCCAATTTTTTGTTTTGTTTTGGTTTGGTTTTTTTCGAGACAGGGTTTCCCTGTAGTTTCTAGAGCCTGTCCTGGAACTAGCTCTTGTAGACCAGGCTGGCCTCGAACTCAGAGATCTGCCTGCCTCTGCCTCCCGAGAGCTGGGATTAAAGGCGTTCGCCACCACCGCCCGGCCTAACTGCCAATTTTAAGATGGAAATTTCACTCCCCATTTGTGGAGTTGCTATTAGACCAAGTGAGGTAATAGGCAGGACACCGCCTTGTACAGTGTAAGCCTGGCACTGAGGTGTGCATATTTCTCATCGCACCAACCGGGACTAGCTTTCTGGAATGTGTCAGACTTAATGGTAGAAAGCCGGATCTGTGAATTAGCGAGCATGTGGCCACACCTACCATTTACAGACTGACTCGAGGAGGTCTTCCTTCAAGTTCCCACGTACTTCACAGATAAGACAGTCCACTCATTCACACTACAAACCATCGCTTAAGAATATAAAGAAACATGTAACGCTCTTAATCCAATGCCTGGCACATGCACTGTGCTCACTAGAAGCCATTTTCCCTCTTTCTCTTCTGGTTCTTCCTCGTTGCGGTCATTGGTCCCTCATAGGTGTAGACAGTGAACAAGGATCTTCAGGGAAGGAGCCAACGCTACTCCAATGTCAAAAGGAACCAAACCTCCCAGGCCTCCCAGGTTCTAGTAATGACTTCTTTTTCCATAATGAACTTCATCTGAGTGCCTGCAGGGTTTCACATCGCTGGGGAAAGTAGCTAGTTTTAAAAGACCAAAGACCTGGCCCAGGGTGGGGTGGGGGCACTCTGACCAATAACTTGACTTGCCGTCTAAATCCTACTTCTTTTATGATTACTCTGGGATTTAATTTCTTTATCTAGCACATGACATCACAGGTAGGGTTGAGAAATAAGAAAGGGATTATGAAGACGATTAACAGACAACATGCCGTCTCTAGAAGAAGAGGAAATGGCGAGACAGCTCTGCTGGTTGAGGGACTTGGCTCTGCACGTGTTAGGGTCTGGGTTTGGTCTCTGAAACCCATGTAGAGGTGGAGAAAAAGAACCAGACTCCACAAAATGGTCCTCTGACTGTATGCCCTTCTCCCCCCAATAAAAAGTAAATAATTTTTTAAAGGTGGGATTAGGAGGGGAGATGAAATCAGAAAGGGTGTGGAGCGAGTCTGAAATTCAGAGTACATCCTTCACTGAGCCCTTGAATTCAGGCGCTC
The DNA here is from genome assembly GCF_903992535.2 of Arvicola amphibius. Taxonomy (NCBI): domain Eukaryota; kingdom Metazoa; phylum Chordata; class Mammalia; order Rodentia; family Cricetidae; genus Arvicola; species Arvicola amphibius. Next base: position 82,347,242 of record NC_052055.2, read on the forward strand.
TGGAGGGCAGGAAAATCGAGTACAGGCAACTGCAGAGCGCCATCTAGTATTGGTTGCTGGAACTGCAGCCGCGTTTCTGACCGGCCAGAGGGGAAATTTACTTCACGGTTTAGAATTCTTTAATTATTAAGGTGCTGAATTACAGGTGTTGCCTTTCTATGGCCACAGAGGGGGCAGCCTTCTCTGAAACAGCCGCTGTTCCGTTGACAATTTAAAGTTTCTCGTGAAAAATAAATAAGGTACAAACAGATGACAGCATCTGAGGTTGTGCGTGCAAGAGATGCTATGTGACCAATCCCTTTGAGCTCCTGCAGCTGCGACTTGGACCTGGGAACTGAAATGGATTCTTTGTCCTCCACAGTGCTTTCGTCAGGGTATTTTACCAGAGCAACTGTTGAGATTAAGACAGTCCCTGTCCTAATTCAGTTCCCGTCGCTGTGATGAACACTATGACCAGAAGCAGCTTAGGGAGAAAAGGGTTCATTTCATCTTGCATTTTCAGGTAACAGTCCATCACTGAGGGATGTCAAGGCAGGGACCTTGGAGGCAGAAACCGAAGAAGAGACTAAGGGCTAGCATCACTTACTGGCTTGCTCTCGATGTCTTACTTGCTTGATTTTTAAAAATACTACTGATAACCCTGTCCCAAGGTGGCAACACCAACACTGGGCTGGACCCTCCCACATTAATCGTTAATCAAGAAAACGCCCCCACAGACTACTCTACAGGACAATCCGATCGAGGTATTTCTCAATTGCGTTTCCCTCTCCCAAATGACACTAGCTTGTGTCAAATTGAGAAAGAAAAAACTAGTCAACACCGTATAATTTTGATTAATTTGGACATCCCTCCAGTTTAGTCTACCAAGCATATGTAAATACTGCGAAAAGATTAAAAAATAGGAACGTTGTTTATTATTTGATATTTTTTGATTGGTTGTTTGGTTTTTTGGGATAGGGCCTAACGTCATAGTCAGATTAGTCTGGAGCTTGGATTTTTCTTCCTCAATTGCTTTGGTCCTGAGGCTACAGGTCTGTGGTACTCTCAGCGATAAATACCAATTTTTCCAAGAAGGACTATTAAAAGAATGACTTTACAGACTCAGTCAGCCAACTTGAACTTCCTCTTTTAAAAAGACTTTCTCCCATAATACTCATGTTAAATTTCTATATAAACTTCTAAATTTCTCATTAGTTAGAGTGAGCATTATCACCTTTAATCTGACAGAAAATCTTTTTAATAGTTTGCCTAAATAAATTACATTTTATTGGTGATTCAGAGCATAATGCTTTGACTTCATATGCCATTGTAACATTTCAAAGGCACTAAATCACTCATTATAATGGAATCACTTCTCTGACAGTAAACGTCATGTAACAAATTACTTAACCACTTCAATAGTTTTCCTTTTCTATTCTTCAATTGTTCTCTTTATAATTAATTGAACTTCAAGGGCATATTTTTTCTTTAGTGTTGTAGTTAGAACTGCAGTTGTCTCTCCAGAGAAACAGTTATCATTGGTGCTGATGTTCTGTGGTTATTAGAAGGAAATAATCCTAGCATGCAGGCCATGCTACTTTTGGCTCCAGCCCTTCTCAGGGGCTAACTTCTAACTAGATAAAGCAGAACCTAAAGAAAGGTGAAAACAGAGCCCCCTCTGTGCAGTCATGAAACCCTGCTGAACTAGTCCCTGTCCGATGCCCTCCCCATGCTGTGCTTTATAAGGCAGTAAACTAATTTGTCAGTTATTCTTCATTACCTTTTTAAACCAGTTCTAGCTCTGTAAGACTGTGTCCTATTGTTTGCATCCATAAAAACCATATTTCCAGTATTCTCTAAAATATTGCTTAGGGTTCAGATTCTGTTGAATGAGTTTCAGGTTAAAAAAAAAATGTACCTGTCAGATAGCAAGAAGAAAATTTAGGTGGCAGCTAAGGGGGGCATGGTTAGTCACTGGTTTTCCAGATAAGGCAGAACTTAGTTCTGTAGAATATTTTAGTGAAGCTGACAGGTATAAACATGCTTCTGTTTTCAAATTGGCTTTTAGTGTTCCAGAAAAAATTTTAAATGTCAAGAACTAAAATTATTTGTTATTCAAATTAAAATATGCATATAAGGCTTAGCAAAGAATCATTACATATGTTATTTTGAAAAAGTGATTAATTCAGAAATGTTTTCCTCCTAAAGAGAATCATTGTCATCTTTTTCTGATAATACAGAAACTGCTTTTGGTTATACAACTGCCACCAAATTATTTTTTGATGTTTTAACCTAGAAAGGCAACTCAAAAACATATAAACCCCGTATAACATATACAAAAGATATGCCACCCCCTACAATAAATGTTTCAAACAGCATCTTTCTTAGAATCGATAGAAATATAAACATCAAAGAGAATTTGCAGTCTGAAAAAAAAAAAAAAAACACTGCTCATTGGTATCCTTCAACATCAGTGGTCTTAACTTCCCAAATAAAAGGACAGATTAACAGAGTGGATGCAAACACAGGATCCATTCTCACATTGCTTCCAAGAAACAAATCTTAGCATATGATATGTCTATGGATATGAAGGACAGGAAAAGATATTTTAAGCAAATGGACATCAGAAGCAAGTTGAAATAGCCATTTTAATATCTGACAAAATAGACTTGAAGCCAGAAATAATCAGAAGAGATACAGAAGGGTACTACATACTCATTGAAGGAAAAAATGGCTATATTGAGCCTCCACTCCTATGTTCTAGTGTCTTTAGCATAGCCTTCTGCAAGCTACCAAAGGAGAAGCCACCAAGCCAACCACAAAGTCTTTGATCTATAGTGGTGTCCTGCCTGCCATATATGCTAGTGTAATGATGACACAATGCTTGTGTGAGTAACCAACCCATCTTTGATTCGACTTTAAGCCTATTCCACAAGATGGAACCCATACCTGACACTGCTTGTTTGACCAAGATCTTGAGATAAGATCCTTGGACCTAGGGTAAAACTATGTACTACTGTTTTTTTAAAATAAAAAAAAGCATCAATAAAATGATTCCTAATGACATTCTAGTATATTCAGACCAATGTCATGCTCAGTTAGCATCAGAGACACTTCCTCCTGCAGCATATGAGAAGGAATACAGAGGGCCAAACATTATGCAGAAAAGGAGAAACCTTTAGAACACTCAGCCCTAACCTGGATATCTCCATCAAATCCCTGCTCTCAGTGCTCAGGGAACCCTGAGGAAGAAGAGACAGAAAGAGTGCAAGAGCCAGAGGGGATGGTAGACACCAAGAATACAGGAAGACTGATGAACACAGGAACTCAAAGATATGGAGGCAGGATGCATAGGACTATAAGGGTCTGCTCCAGATGCGTCCTATAGCTAAAAGGAGAAGTGAAGGTATGCTCACATCCTTGTGGCAGAAGCAGTCTGCTCTTGATAACCATTTGCAAATGAAAACTTAGTTTCCTCCAAAGGTGTCTTACTGGGTAAACAAATTACTCTAAAGGGTAGACTTCATGCCCAGCAGTAGAGGGCCAACAGAAAACAAACTTAATGGCACTTTTGGACATCCCTTTTCTTGCAATGTTATTGTGAACTCAATTGGATAAAGGAATGTCTAGCAGAGCACAGCTCTGGGTGTGTCCATGGTAGAACTTCCTACTGTGAATGTTCGGGCCTAGTCCATGAATTAACTTCTTGATGGAGTTCAGTATGATGATGGCTTTAGAAGCAGATGGTGAAATGTAGGTCAGGAGGTTGGGATAAGTTGGAGGAAGTAGATCGCTGGGGCATGCCTCTGGGCATGGTACCTTGCAACAGGTCCTTCCTGTGCCCCTACTTTGTTCCATTTCTTTTTCTTACCACCATGGTGGACTGAAATCCCCGATACTGGAAGCCAAAACAAAACCTTCTCTTGGGTTGTTTCTACCAGGCATTTCATAACTTGTCGCAAATGGTCTTAACTATTAAAAGCATTAATTATCTAAGCATATTAAGGAAAATAACTTAGACAAGGTGATCTAAAATAGAAGCGATGAAATTAATTTGAAAGTATTCATACTCTTCATGTAGCATCTTATTTTCTATTATAATTCCCTGACCCTGTCCCAATTATTTCTACTCAATGGGCTTTTGTGGAGGACAGTCAACTGTGAGATTTTTATCAACTTGGCTGAACCTGCATCTCATGGTACCATGTGTTCTTTATACAGGTGTGTTACAATAGATAATGGTTTTTCTGACATCTTGAAATTTCTGTTCTGAAGAAAGGACCACATGGTGGATATTCTAGCCAGTCTTTTCGAAGCTTCTGGTAAGAATGAACCTTGTGAAAAGTCTCTATTTCTGTGACCAGTCTCCATATCTGTGGCTCCTTTTGCTTCGCTGTGTGATAGTGATACTGGTAGACTTTGGAATGCAGAACCTTTGGTGCCTCAAAGATTCTGATACTTTTACCAGGCTAATGATAGTTCATGGAGACACACAGAAGTCATAAATATTGAGTACTCCTCCACAAAGTTTCCCACTTGTCCTTCTAGTGAGTGCCCACCTGTTGTGCTTCAGGAATGTGAGATGGAAGCCTAAATTGGAATGGAGTTAGAGATGAGATTGTGTTACAATAAGGACTTAGCTCATTTTGTTTGGGTCCCATGCTTGTGCTTGCTAATAGATATCCTGAAATCACTACATTTCCCAAGTTCCTATGAAGCACACTGACCTACATACTTTACAATCCTAGTTCTACACTTTACCATTAAAATAGAAAACCTCTAGGTATGGAGTCTTGGAATTTTCAATTTTAAAAACTTTCTTGTATGCCAGGCATGGGGAAGCACACTTTCGATCCCAGCATTTGGGAGGCTGAGGAGAGGGATCATGGGTTTGAGGTCAGTCTGAATTATATAGCAAGCCTGACACAACCTTGGCTGCCTAGTAAAATCATTTAAAACAAACAATGACCCTTTGTCAAGTTCCATTTCTCTAACTCACAGTTTTCTCAATATCAAAAGGATTGCTTTGAACTAAAGAATTGTTAGAGTTAAAATATGCACCTTCTAAATCATGGTTGTCAAGTTTGCAGCTCTGTTGGTGCTTATCGCCATTTAACAGTTCATAGTTGCCTTTTTGCTCGTTTATCCTACATCATAAGGACCTTAACAGTATACAGTGCTTCTTCTCCACCAATGCCCGGGAGAGTTTTTAAACATACAGTATCATAGGAATGGTTGTTTTATTGAACTTAGTTAAAGATATAGATGAACATTTAATTTTCACTATGGTTTCACACCCAGGATTTTCCTGCCTTGACTAACTTAGCACACTTGATATAAAGAATGAGTTTGAAATTCCTTCTAATGTTTAAATGGCTTAATGTTTAATTAAATAAAGCAATGTTAGCAGAATTTATTGTGGAATTAACATAAAAGAATGTGGCGTGTGAGACACAGAAATCAAAATTCCATTAGAAGGGATAGTTTTAGTCCCCTGTGAAGTGTTATGATTCAGTGGTATTTCTGTGGCCTCTCAATGTGAGCAATAGGCCAACTGCAATGCAATGGAATCCAAGAGGTCAAACATATAAATTAATTACATTGAAATCTGAAATGAAGAACTCTCCAAAACTATGATTTCTATTTAAGTAGTTCATGGAATATTTTTGGAAATTAGTCTTCAATATTAACAAGCTGTTCGGTAGGCTGATTATTGATGGATTTATGCAGGTATACTTCCTGGTAATAAGCATAAATTATCTGCAGCAGGAGGATAGTTAAACATCAGAAGGAACTTGATCTTAAGACACCTATGAAGTTATAGAAATATTAGTCAGAAGAAATACTTAAGTTATTCATAGATGATGAAAAAATTATTATCTTATCAGCCTGAATTATGCAGATGTATCTCTCTCAGGCGCATACCAGTTATGTCAGATGTGCAGATATAAATAGAGTTTATTAGGAGAAAAATTATAAAAAGAATAACAGCCATGCTGAACTCATTGGCTTGGGTCAGGCAGAAATAGGATGCGCGCACCTGCCTGGCAGTCCAGGTGAGACTCTCATCAGCTCTGCACAGATTTACAAGGAAGAAGGTCAGAGGACATCTGCATAGTCATGTAACAGCAGACGCCCGTGTTTGAGCAAGTGGCCTTGCTAAAAGGGGGTAATATTTGGAAACCAGTATCTGGTGTCAGCCAATTCTTCAATTGCACTAAGTGACCTGCAGAGTCAGCTCTCTGAGAAGTCACAGAAGGTGAAGAAAATAAGCCTTTGGCACCATTCCATTTTGTCATTGTCAGTCAGGCCCCTTGGTCCCAAGGGATGAAATAAATGTGAACGTTCCCTAGCAGTGAGTGACTCCAGATGAATATGTTTCCTACTTTGTTCTTGGGGGCCAGGCAGTGATGCGGCACTAGCTGGGAGCAACGCATGGTGGCACACGCTAGGTGAGACTTCTACTGCCAGCTCAGATAAGTGACCCACCACACTCACTTCTTCCACTGAGAATATTGGTTATTTTTTTCCTCCCCCCTGCAACAAAATTGCTAGGAAAAGAATATAACTCAAAGGAGGGAAGATTTATTTATATTGTGGTTTAGAGAACGCAGTTTGTGTTGGCGGGGAGCTCAGGCTGTGGCAGCTGAAGTGTGTTACTGTGGCTTCTCACATCCTACAGGGTCAGGACACCGAGCACTTGAGCTCTAAGCAGGGTAAGGCCATAACCCCCAGAGACCCGCCTTACACCATCATGCCTCCCATCCAAAACATTCTGTAACTTCTCCAGACACCACGAGCTGTTCAAATGCATGACCTTGTGTGAAACATTTCATATTCAGACCACAGCATTGACTAATATAAGATACTTTGACAAAGGACTGTTAGAAATTACCTGAGGGCTCTGAAAAGTTAGAAAAGAAACAAATACCTCAAAAAATGACTCTTACTGTGGAGAAGAGTGATTTTGCTTTCCTATTTTATTCCCTTCTTCCTTCTACCCTTCTCCTCTTTCTCCATTTGCCAATCCCCCAATTGATTACTTTCTCCTGTGATTTTGTTTCTGTCTTTGGTTTGTGTTTTTGAGGTCTTTATATGATATTTAGCCCAAGGTGGCTTTGAACTCATTATTCACCCAAACTCTGAGATGATATCTCACATCTGTAGCCTGAGCAATGGCTCAGTGAGTAGTCAAAAGTATCAAATGTTCTGACAGGGTACATGAGTTCAGTTCCCAGCATGCACATGGCAGTTCACAACTGCCTGTGACTGGAGTTCCATAGGTTCTAATACCCTCTTCTGACTTTCAAAGGCACTGCACTGCACTGCCCAGAGACATTCATACGTTGGGGTCTACGGTTCAGCTGTAGCCAAGGGAGTGTTGATGCCTGAGACCTGTTTTAGCACTGAAGGCCATGCAGATGATAGTGCTCTGTGCCTCTGCCTGTGCTCATGTTTGATGTCCATGGGCAGGCCTGCTGCGGAGTCTATATTAGTGTCAATGACCTGTGTTTTGGCAGAGGCTTATGCTGATGCCTGTGCTCTGTACTGCCACCAGAGACCATGTTGAGGTCAGTGGCACATGTTGACTCTGTGTAGAAGTCTGTGATCCATGTTCTGCCTGACTGTAAAGAACAGGGAACCTACTTTTTTTTTGTACTTCTTTTTTTTGTAGTGGTATTGATGACTGCAGACACACAGTTGAGAAGGAGAGACATAGAGGGTTTCTGGGACAACCCCTACCTCTACCCCACCCACTCCTCCCAAAAAGTAACAGCCTAGACAGGAAATCATCAAAGAAAACTCTTAAAATTGTGATAAGGAAGCTGAATAATTCAGGGTTTCTGGTGGAGAAGGACTCAATTTTCTTTAAGGGGCTGTCTACTGGGAGTTTGACCCTGCTCTAGTGAGTATATGGGCAACACAATTGAACTTGTGGTGGGGGCTTAGGGGAGGAGGGAGGGGAGGAAGAGGAGGAGGAGGAAGAAGAGGAGGAAGAGGAGGAGGAGGAGGAAGAGGAGGAGGAGAAGGAGGAAGAGGAGGAGGAGGAAGGAGAAAAAGGAGAAGAGGAGGAGGAGGAGGAGGAGGAGAAGAAGAAGAAGAAGAAGAAGAAGAAGAAGAGGAAGAGGAAGAGGAAGAGGAAGAGGAAGAGGAAGAGAGGAGAAGAAGAAGAAGAAGAAAGAGAGGAGAAGGGGAGAAGAAGAAAACGAAGAAGAGGGAAGAAGTGAGAAGAAGAAGTAGGAAGAAGGACGCAAGGGCAGGAACGAAGAGTAGGAAGAAGACGAAGGAGAAGCAAAGACACGATAGGCAGAAGGCCTCCTAGCTCCTCCTCCTCCTCCTCCTCCTCCTCCTCCTCCTCCTCCTCCTCCTCCTCCTCCTCCTCCTCCTTCTTCTTTGTCAGGGTTGGAATGGGCCTGGGAGGACTCAGAAGTGAATGTGATGAGTCTCATAATGTGAAATTCTCAAATAGCCAATAAAAATGTTGTTGGAAAAATGACTTAAAATAAAAATAAAATCCTTTTAAAACATGTATATGCTACCATGTTCAATCGCCACTTGATTTCCACTCACAATTCACACAAATTCAGGCAGCCATTAGACTAAAACTACTAATCCTAGTGCCCACAAAATGATTCCTATGTGTAGAGACCTGTAAAGAATCCATCACATTCCACCTCACTATTTCTATTTCTCTCCCAGATGTTCCACTGTCTGTCAGCCTTGACACACATACATACAACATTAAACCATAACCTTTTCTTTTCTTGTTTGTTCCAAAGATTTCACATTAATATTGCAATATAAAAATACAGTACAAATTTTAAAGTCTTACAATCTTTAATGCTTTCAACACTTCAAAAGTCCAAGAGAGCTTTGAAAATCCAAAATCTCATAACCGGGCTCTTATGAAATAAAAAATACACACTTTCTTATTTCAAGAAGGAATAATCATGGCACCATTCAATCAAATAAAAACAAGTACAGAAAACAAATTCAACAGCATAAAAGTTTAATTAATGACATCTGGAATCTCGCTCATGATCTAGACTCCGAAAGGCTTGGGCAGTTGCGCTTCTCCAGTTCGGCTACCCATATTACATGTAGTTCACGCTGACTCTGCTCCATAGTTGCCATTGTCCTTAGCAGATGTCCCACAGCCTTGGCATCTCCAACATCCTGGGGTTTTCTACAACTCAGTCTGCAGCTTCACTTTTGGCCTTTATTGGCTTTCTTCTGAGCTTACCACACCTACCAAGACTCAATTGTTCTCCTTTATGTCTTAAAAACCAGTAGTGTGTGTGAGAGATTCTTACACTTTGTTTGCCAAGTTGATGAGAAGCCTTATACCCTGTCCTTCCAGTGGGTTCCAGCTTCTGTTTGCTGACCTTGACGCAATGCAAAAACATTTTGCTTCAATGATACCCATGATTCTTATAATCACAGCTGATTTTCAGCCCCAACTAATCAGCAACAATTGTCCTAGTAAAGCAAAGGTTTCACTTCAGTGGTTCTGATCTTAGGCAATAAACTTACCAGAACTTATCTTATTTATACTACCACAGAAACAGTGCTGATAAGATTATTGGAAGGACTCTCAAACTTTCCTCTGAAATTTCACAAGCTAGTCCTCAATTGTCTGCATTTATCTCAACATTCTTATCTTCCAAGTTCTCACAGAACAGCATATTAAGTTATCGCTTTTCTAGCCCTAAGCTCCAAATGCTTCAACAAGCCATCCCCAGAACAAGGTGGTCAAGTCTGTAGCAGTGATGCTTTATGAACCCTGGAACCAATTTCCATTCCAGTTTGTTTTCCTGGTGTCATGACAAACACCAGGAGCATAACCTTTCCACGATAGGAAGAAAGAGGTTTATTTCAGTTATAGGTCACAGTCCATCATCAATGAAGCCAGGTCAAGAGATCAAGGAACTGGGATGCAGGAACTAAAGCAGAGACTGTGGAGAAATGCTGCCTATGGCTTGATTTATGACTCATAGTAAGCAGTTATGTCATTTATATATAAGGCCCAGGTCCAGTTGCTGAAGGTTGGGGATCACCAACAGAGGGCGGGCTCTCCTACATCAATTCTTCTTCCCAGCTGGCTAGGTTTGTATCATGCTTGATATATGCATGTGTTGGTGCTATTATAGACAACTAACCCTTGCATACTAGGAGAAAGATAGAAGAAATGTAATTATAGAATAATGTAGTTGTTCAATAAGCCTTACCCAAGGCTCAGACCATTATCAGAGAACTTCAGACAAGAGCAAGAAGAGTAGACAAGAACAGTAAAGCAAACTACTAATGTGAAATCAGCATAACACACAAATGACGAACCAGAATTTAATGGAGCCTCCCCCCAACGTTGTTGAAAGGAGCAGCGGGCTGTGTCCCGCCACCCGGCTAGCTTTACCCAAAATAATTACACGGAAATTGTATTCTTTTAAATACTGCCTGGCCCCTGGCCCGTTATCTGTAGCTTCTTATTGATTGATTCTCATATCTTGCTTTAACCCATATTTAGTAATTTATATAGCACCACGAGGGGTAGCTTACCAGGAGAGATCTTAACCTGCCTCCATCTCGGAGAGGAGAAGCATGGCGACTGCATATGGTGACTGCCTGAAGCGTCTCCCCACTGTCTGCTACCCAGCATTCTGTCTGTCTACTCCACCTACCTAATTTTCTGTTCTCTTAAAGGGCCAAGGCAGGTTTTTATTAATAAAAGTAACACATAGACACTCCTCCATCACAAAGTGTTTAGCAGAAAACTTTAGCAGAATCTAAGATTTCTTAAAATAATATTTAAAATGCTGTCAAGGTGCCTCAGTGGTTAAGAGCCCTTCCTGCTCTTACAGAGAACCAGAATGTGGGTTCCCAGAAATCACATCAGTCAGGTTACAACCACCTGTACTACAGTTGTAGGGCATCCAACACCTTCGTCTAACCTCCGTGGGCACCTGCACACGTCTCAAAAAGTACATGATGATGGGTATACATCCTGATAAATGTGTCACTAAGTCATTTAGCTGTTGTGTGAAAATCTTAAACTGTAGTTATAAAAACCAGCATGATACAACGTGACTAAGAAACATAATTTTATGAAAACACTACCATCCACATAGTTCCTTATTGACTGAAAGGTTGTTATGCAGTGCATAATAGTATATAAGTATATGTTATACCTTATCCATATTGAACATAAAGTATAAAGAGCTATCAGACACCTAGAATTTGATGTATGTTATTCTTCATTTTGCATTTTACACTTATCTTTCATATTTTTATGTCAGTTATAAAAGTTGTATAGTTAGAATTTTTAAATCCAAACATAAAACAGCTGTCTTTTTAAATGTTTGTTTTTATATTTCTTATTTGTGTTTTTGTATCAGTGTAAATATATGTCATTAACATGCAGGTGCCCATGAGCTAAAAAAAAAAAAAAAAGGGGCTTCAGATACCTTGAATTGTTAGTATGACAGGCAGTTATGACCCTCCAGATGTGGGTGTTGGAAAATGACCGCACTTCCTTTGGAAGAGCAGCAAGTGCTCTAAACCACTGAGCTATTGCTCTAGTTCCTAACATTTATCTTTCATTGAAACATTTGGCCCCTGTACACAGAATGTAATTACTGGTATAATTCCATTTTAATCTTATTTTTCACTTTTTATTTGTAATTCTGGCCCAAGTTTCTTTTCTCTTGCCCATTTAGAATATTTTTAACAGTCTATTCTTTTCCACTGGTTGTTTGAAAAGTATGTAGAGTGTTTTTAATATTTGAGATTGTTTATTATATTTTAATAAACATTGCTTCTCAAAGTCTAACAATAAATATTTCTATTATTTGAAATAAATCCAAGGCCTTCCTCTAGCATTCTGATAATACTGTTTGTATATGTTATGTTTATAATATTGATATTGTTTTGATACAGTCTACATAGTTAAAAAACAACTTTATGGGGAGAGTAGGCAGGTTTGTTCAGCGGGTAAAGTCACTTGCTGTGCAAGGCTGGTGACCTGAGTTTGATCCCTGGGATGTATGCCACAAAGCTGTCTTCCAACCTACACATGCACCTGTAGGATGTGTGCCTCCCCCCAATACAACTTTATAACTGTGTGCTATACCAACTACAGGTAAGAACATGTGACAGGCACATTTAAATGAATAACCGCTCACTGTGCCTACAAAATAGAGTGATACGAATGTATTTCCTTTCTGGAATCTCTACATAGATGTGTTCACTAGTTTAACACGACAGGAACTATTTCCCTGGTATGCGTGGGCTACCAATTGCCTATTCGAAGAGAGGAGTATTGGATGAACATTCATTACTGTCTTAAAGTTGGTCTAAAAATATTAATGTGCGTGCCTTGTCTGAACATGTGCTGATGAAAATCTGAGTTTAAAATCATTACTTAAATTTCATATGGTCTTCGCCCATGTTAAGTTTCACACAATGACATAATAACCACATTTATTCCTGTTTGCTTACATTCTCCACAATGCCTCGCCAACAGTTTCATTGCTTTCTATTTTGTCCAACACTAGAGATATTACTTTAGTTTTTGTTCATATGGGTAGATATAAATCATCAATCATCTGTTTGCTTCATGAATTTTGTTGATTAATAGAGTTTGAGTATCACTTCATGTTATTTGCCATATATGTTATTTGGATCAGTATGGCAGTATTAAATTAAAAAAAAAAGGCAGCACAAATCTGTGGTGATACAGGTCATAGCAATTGCTATGTAGTGAAGCGATGGGTAGTTTTTGTTTATCAGAGGGCTTACATTCGTGAAGCTTTATGCATTCTGTAGCTGGGTCTCATTTGGGGCTACCAGGGACATTTAGTTACATTGATTGAAATATAAACTAATTGTAAACTATATTGTAGCTGCTATATAGTACCAAACTGGGGAGAGAACCCTCATCTAAACAGTAGGAAAACAAGGCCTATAGATGTATGAGACTTGGTTGTTTGCCACTTTTGTAGATAATCACGTAGTAAACAAATGAGTTCTAAGGTTGGAGAAGGCTGGAAGCTACCTGCTTCTCTGACAGAAGAGAAACTGGGTGCTCTTTCTTCTTTGTCATTAAAATAACCACTGAGGAATGAGGATGATGCTAAGTAGGATGATACCCAGAAAGTATGGCATGGAGAAGCCTTTTATAGGACTGCAGGCTCCTTAATGTTTGGCTAAATAGATTCCACAAGAAAACAACAACACATTTTTCTTCTGTGACTTGGCTTTGCTGTGGTATATTGCTTGTAAGACAAACAAACAGACAGAAAAATGAATCACTAAAATATGCAATCAGGATCAAGCTCAAGGGAATGCAACCAGCACACACTCAGGAAGCCTCTCTTTCAGAAGCTGCCCACGGCTTCGCTAAAGCTTCAGCTATCACTATCTTGAAATTCATAACAATTATATTTTGAATTTGTTTCTGTTTTGAATTTTAATTTTTGTAAGTGAAATCTGACCAAAATAAATTTTATGCCTGAACAGAGGAAGATACATAGAAGATAGAAGGAAAAATACACCCTGCATTTCAGATTTTTAAAATCCTTTTCTCTAGTAAAACAAATTGTTCAGTCAGCTGAATACAGTTGCAATGTATAAAGAGAATAAGTTTTGTATTTCAAATATATGTTAAATCTACATCCGTTGTAGAATTAATCACTGTTGTGAGTTAATGAGTGCTCTGAGATTTTTTAAAATATTTTTTTATTTGTGTATTTATTCTGCATGTGAAGGGGTGTGGTGTGCTTACCTGTGCTATGGTGTGTGTGGAGGCCAGTGGACAACTTGCAGGAGTCAAATTTCTCCTCCCACCACATGGGAGGGGATTGCGGATTGAATTATCACCCTGTTCAGTGGCACCCTTACTCACTAAGCCTCTGGGTTAGCCCTCTGGATGCTTTAATTTAGTAAAAATGTGATAATCTATGTTACTTAACTAGAAAATGGTAATGCATCACAGATTTATATATGTAACTCAAGAAAATCGATGAGGTGGACTAACCCTTATTACTTGTATTCAAGGAACATCTTTTGCACCAGCCTCAAATAAAATCATGGAATGGATGTGAAAGCAATGAATGAGATGCCTTTGGAAATTAGAATTTTGAATTTAGGGATTTCTGACCTGTTGTCTTTGGCCACTGGGGGAGGCCAGGGTTCCTCTACGGCCACCAAAGGGAGGCCAGGGGTCAGGAAAGTGTGACTGGCAGGCAGAACATGGCTTAGAGAGCTTGTTCAAAGTGGTGATTGGGTACCATTGAAAGAGGCACACAGAGCAGATGGGCAAAACAAGAAGTAGGAGGATACACTGGGACATGGCCACCAAAGCTGCTGGCTGGCTCAGGCCCAGGACATGTGGGAGTAACAAGCTGGCTAGCATATCACAGCAAAAGAGCTTGCATTCCCTTTTATAAGTAAGCCCCAAAATAAGAGTAAAGCAAAAGAGGCTGTAGGCAAAAGGTGAGACAAAATATACTAATAAAAAGGCAAAAATTACGGAAAGAAATATGTCTAAACAGTGGGTTCCTAAAATCAGGATAAACTATAAGCAAGGCTCAAAGGAATTGTGAAAGACCTTGTGTGACGTTTCTTAGAAAGATTAGTTCCATCTTCCTGAAATGTTCTCATCCATTTCTCCCACCAATTCTCTAATAACCCCAAGTGCACGCTGTGATGCTGGGTTGTCAGCTGGACAGATCTAGGATCTTCTTGGAGATGCGCCTCTCAGTGTGCCGGTAGGAGGTTATCTCGATGGCTTCAACTGAGGGGGAAAGATTTGCCCATTATGGGAGGTGCTGTTCCCTGGTTTGGCTCCCACACCAATGAATGGGGAAAGGAAACTGAGCAGCAGTATGCAGCCATCCCTTGCTCTCGGTTTCTTTACTGTGGATGCTGTGTGAGCAGCTGCCCCCAGCTCCTTCTGCTTTAGCATCTCTGTCATGATGAACGAACTGCTCCTTGAACTGTGAGCTGAAATAAAGCACTTCCTCCTTAAAGACACGTTTGAGAGAATGTTTTATTATAGCAAGAGGCATTCAACTCTGAAGCCATTCAACTTTGTTTCTAAACAAACAATCAGATTGGGGTGCTGTAGGAATTCCTACCACCACTAGCCTTTAAGTTATCAGCCCACTTGGGCGTGGCCTCTTATTCTATTTATGCCCATCTAAAGCAGGAGTCGGGCCTCTTTTCCGGCCATGGGGTGCAGTTGCTGTTCCCTGTTCCAACAGAGGATTGTGATCTGTGAGTCTACCCCTAAACAAATAACCCTCTATTATTCTTAGTTCTGAGCTAGTGTGGGATTTCTTTTAAGGATCCTTCTTCATCGGGGAATGGATACAGTGTACAACTCCATTTCTTTTCCCTGGTACCCTGTGATTTTTAGATGCTGGTGCAGTGGACCTCCAGAGTCTTGTCTGTTGCCACAGTGATGTTCTTGCTTGTCCAAGGTAGTGCAAAGGTCATAATGGTGCCCCACATTGGGAGATGTGGTGGTGTCTACTAATTCCCTCGCTTGGTCCATATATCCCAAGACTAACAGCCGTGTTAGTGTCAGGGGTCACCTTCTGATGTAGGCTGGATTATCGACTCACTGAAAGCTTGAAGCTAAACTTTGGCATGCTATTTCAGAGACCTAATTTTCCAAAAAATGATTTTGTTTCCGAATTGTCTTGCCACTCATAGAGCTCTAAGGCATAATTAACTCTGAAAGTTCTGCTTTCTCTAGAACCCACCTGCTAGATCCCATGTTCTTTACATGGGAAGATCACTAGCTAAAGGTCAAAGGTCCTCTGCACATTGGCTCCAGTGAAGCTTATTTTCTCTGTTATGATCTAAGTAAGGGAGACCTTCTAAAACCTTCATAAAAGCAATAGTTGCTTGGGGCTGTCCTTCTGTTTTGTTTCTCTGAAACTACCTAAGGCAACAGTAATTTTCCTTATTAAAATACAGATGTATAAAACTGATGTAACTGCTCTGCCAGGAAACCCCATTTTGGAAAAGTCAGTATGCATAGATTTGTAATTATTATGTACTTTGTATTTTTAAATTTAATTTTGTATTTGTTTCTGAATGCATGTTTGTGTATATGTGTATGTTTTAGTGAGTATACATGAACATATATGTTGTGAGTGTGGAAGCCAGAATTGAATGTTGAGTGTCTTCCTCAATTACTCTCCACCTTCATTTTTGGAACAGAGTCTCTCACAGAACCTGGAGCTTCCTGATTGGTTACCCTGGCTGACCAACAAGACCCGTGGATACTTCTGTCTCTGCGTTCCCAGTGCTGGGATTTTAGGCATGTCCCTCAAGTTTGTTTTTTGTTTGTTTGTTTTGCTTTGTTTTATTTTGTTTACAGTGGCTATTTGACTCATTCATTAGACAAGAGCGCATGGACAAATTCTTATATGACAACCTTGAGGATACAAGAAACAAAGCCTCCGGACTAGAGGTACAGATGAAAGAAGCTGATAAGTAAATAGATCATTTTAATATGTCACAGCCAGTGAATATGCTGGCTAATGAGTGCAGGTCTGGGTAATTACAAAAAGGCTGTTTTAATTAGATCTTCTTTCTTAGTTATAAAGACAGAGGATCCCTAAGAATGCCTCAAGTCATGTGGAGTTTATTAAAAGACTCCACATGGGAATAAGCGAAATAGACATTGTGCTCATTCATTCTAGCTTCCGGCTAGTCTAAGGAACACATCAAACAAGAAGAACCGACTCTTTTTGGTAGCACTGATTTTCATCGGCTTCAGGAATGTAAAAGATGTCCTTTCGAACATCACAATGTTCCACCCATAATATTTTCATCCCTTGTGCTGTCTATTCTTCCTGGCTAAATTTTTGTTTGCCTCCTTCCTTCTGAATCATAGCTTGTATTTCTTGCATCTTGATCCTGGTGTTTGATTACTCAGCGATTCTGTTCTTCAACCTTTACTGCCAGATGTTGGCAACTGCCTTCTTTCTATGTATCTTTCTTCTTTGCTTACTGATTACCCCTCACTACACCTTCCTTAACGTTTCCATAGTAGATATTCTAGTAGATATTCTGTTTATCCCCATTTTAAACATGGGCCAAAGCTCTAGAGCCAGGCATGGTGGCCTACTCTTTTAATCCCAGCACTTGGGAGTCAGAGGCAGGCAAATATGTTCAAGGCAAGCTTGGTCTATACAAGAAGTCCTCTGTCAACTCTCAAAGAAAACTGTAAATCAAAATTTTTATTCTACATTTTATATTTTATTTAAAAATCTTACAAAGTTATAAGTACATATTGGATCAAAACTCCAGTTGAATGCCCTTCTATAGTTAAAACTTCTTGTCCTGCCTGCAATGGGCAAAAATCAGATGACAATATAATTGAATGTATTGAATTTCCTTGATTGGAAAAAAATTGTAATAGAATGGATAGAGGCCATGATTAGTCAGGACTCATCAACCCCTCGAGAATCTTACTGGGTAGTCAGTGTTACAAATGGGTAGTCATTGTAAATAAATGTTTTTTTTTAATATTCCTAACTTACAACCCATGTTCTAATGCTTTATTACTAAAATATACAATAATAAGTAGTTCTATTTGAAGTTGCAGTAGTAATTGGATCAATTATTGCAAACCTCAGTGGTACTAATATCACACTATCTCCAAATGAGGAAGAGAGTTCACACAATTATCAAGACTCCACTTTAAAACTGGCTCTCAAGGATTATTCCCTAGATTTACTTAAGCATAGAGTCTGATGACAATTACCAAACAAAGACTGGAAATTACCACTTGTACCACATACTTAGGGGAACTGATATTTTCTACGGTTGTGTTATTGAAATCAAAGTCCCCAAGCAGATTAATTCTAAAGCCAGACATGAGTATTAAGCCCAGGACTAGATAAAGCTTTGTTCCAGCAAGGTACCATCATGTATCACATTAAAATAGTGTCATTAACACAAACCTCTGTAAATTGTGTTGGAACTTTTTCGCTTTATAGGGTCATATAAGGTCGACAAGCTCCAGGCATTGGCACACAGATGTATAATTATAGATGACATCATAAAATAACTTGACATTGAGCTGGCTTGTGGAGGCACACACTTTTAATCCCAGCACTCTGCAGGCAGAGGCAGGTGGATCTCTGTGAGTTCAAGGTCAGCCTGGACTACAGAGTTAGTTTCAGGACAGCCAGAGCTGTTACACAGAGATACCCTGTTTCGAAAGAAAACAAAACCAACCAACCAAAAACTTGACATTGGACTCCTGCAAAGATTTTTTTCTTTAAAGGGATACATCTACATATTTTCAGAGCTCGAGAAACACCTTGTAATCATATAAAAGACAGATAATTTTATTCTCATTTAAATTGAAACTGGAGAGTCAGTGCTCAAGATAAATGCAGTCAAGAGGAGAAAGGGAAAGCCCAGATGTTTAGTGGGTTTGTGAGGGGAGTGGCATATTAGTTCAATAGGAGATGGAGGGAATGCCCAGCACATGCCTTGCACAATGCAAAGTGCTAGTTGTAGGTTTCTAGGAGGAGTCAGAGACAGAAAGGTGAGTTGTTTTCTTAATTGTATAGAGGGCAAAACTTCAGTTTGTATTGTTCAAGTTTTTGGAATACAACAGATTAGTATTATGAATACGAAATTAGGCTCAAGGGATTTAGAAATGGCTCAGAGGTTCAGAGTATTTGCTCTTCTCCAAGAGGGCCCAAGTTCATTTCTCAGCACTCACATCAGGTGGTTCACAATAACCTGGACCTCCAGCTCTAAGGGCTACAATGACCTCACCTGGCTTCTCCAGGTACCCACCTCTCTCTCTCTCTCTCTCTCTCTCTCTCTCTCTCTCTCTCTCTCTCTCTCTCTCTCTCTCTCTCTGTCTCTCTCTCTCTCTTCCTCGTGCACATGGGTGTGCACACACACACACACACACGAAAAATAGAATAAAAATAAATGTTTATTTGAAATGAGAGAAGACAATTTTAACAGCTGATAAAATACACATCATAAAATTCAGAAAAAAAGACAGCACAATCTAGATTCTTGTTTCATAGTATCAAAACTTGGGTCTTCCCATTACCCACAAACTTCTAGTGTCACACATATTCCCAACACAACACATCTCAGGTCCTGCCATTTGTCACAGTCCCAAATAAATTGAAATAGAGAGCAGAGTATTCCTGGAAGCCAATCAAATACCTGGTTATCCGTCAATAACAACTCTAACAGAGGATATATGGGCCATGTGCATATATCCCACTAGTGCTAACGAAAAAGCATTCCTAATACTAAATAATACTATCTGATGCTTAGGGTTTATGACTTCTCAAATGGCACACCTATGAGAAGTGTGACAGAAGGCTAGTTCCCTGGGAAGAGCCAGGGAACAAACATACAGGAATTGCAAACACTTCCGGAAATCTTGGGAGAATGTGGTAGGGACTCTTTCAAGACCCTGAGAAATGTCTGTGTCAATGGGGTCTGCAAATGGAGGGTTCATTAGAGCTAAGGCGAATTTACTCCTGCAGGCATGAGAGTAAAAGGCAGTGCTATCTAAAGAGGACCTTAAGGAAGCTTAATTACCCAATTACCTCTCAACAACTTCTCCAGAGATGGCGTTTTCACTTTCTAATTATATTTTTATGACCAGTTGGCGTTCCTTTAAATGTCAGTCCGAAAGACTAGATTAAATGAGAAGTCCCAGAATCACACAGGTTACAAGGCAATTAGAGCCTAGTCAATAGATGCTCGAGCTGAGCGGATGGGAAAGACAGAGTAGAATTCCAAACTCCATTGAAAACTTGCCTACAGTTGTCATGAAATAAATGTGACACAAAGGGGAAATGGGTAATTCCTTAACTTGTGTAAAATTCCATCTTTCCTTAGATACTTGGAACATGTCAGTACTGGGAAAATATTAATTAGTGTGGTGGCTTAATAAAGCAAAAGAAAAAAAGTTAAGGGAATAATAAGGGAATTTCTTTCTTTTTTTTATTTTTTTTTTAATTTTTATTTATTTTTTTTTAAAGGGAATTTCTTGAGGATATTCTATCACATCTACCAAAGCTGCTTTGCACTTCAACTTGGGGTCAAGGTACTCTAATGTGACATTCGTCAGATACACACACATTTCCGTACTAATAAAATTAATTTTAAAAATCAATATTTGATATTCAATTAGTAATGGGTCTTTCCCCAGTAAGGTTTCATTCATTTGATAATATATAATTTGGCACAATCCTTAAGTTGTCTCTAGCTAAAAATGACTAAAATTGAGGTTAAAGTGGAATGAGTACAGAAAAATATGGGCTGAAGTTACTTGATCTACTGAGACTTGATTCATCGGATTAGAGAGTAAAAAGTGTAAAATTTAAATGAGTAAAACTTTAGCATCAAAATTAAGTTGAAGGGGCTGTTCAATGTGCACTGCTCTTGTTGAGGACCAGAGTTCAGTTCCCAGCATCTGCTTGACATTTGCAGCCTCCTATATCTGCAGCTCCAGAATATCCAACATCCTCTTCTGAGTCCCTGGGGCATCTGCACCTGTATGTGCATAGACACGGGCAAAGGTACACACATAGACACATAATTCAAAAATTAAAATAAATTTTTAAAAATTAAGTAGAAATACTGACAATCTATAAAAATAAAGTTTTAACATTGTTTCTTTTTATATTCAGGACCAAGCCTGTTAGTGCTTTGTTTTTTTTATGGAAAATCCCCACAACATTAACTTGTTTATATTTTTTTTGAAATAAGGAGCATTGTTAATAATAAATCTGGTTTTTAACATAAAGATGAAACATTATACAGGTAATTGGTTATGCTGCAGAAAATTAGAGCCTTTTCTAAATCATAGGTATCATTGCTTTCATTATACACAATAAAAAGTAAACAACATTTTTTTATTAAAGAGAGCTATTGAACCTTTTCATATTAAGAAATATCAGTTTCCTGTTAACTATGCCACAAATACTGTAAGATTTGTTTTCTACTCCTGTGCATCATAGATCTTTGAAAAATGAAATCATCTCTTTTGTCTTCACCAGGATCCTCCTGCATGTCCTCTGTGAACGTCTTTACTCTTCCACTGAGTGACTTCTACTTGTCCCCCAGGTACACTGTCCACCCTTTATTCTGTTGGGAATCCCAGGAGGCTGAGATGTAAGGCTATGCACCCGATACATCCCTCTGCCCTCTGCTTCCTGTGAAGTTCATTTAAAAGAGGCACTGACTTAGAATAAGAGAGTGGGGAATAGTAGATACGTATTGATTCTTTCTAGGACTGCTAAGTAGATCTGTCCTAGGCTTATGTATTTTGTTCATTAAAGCTACTTCTTATTTAGGAAGAGGGGATATCCTCAACAGGAATGGAGGTAGAAATACCAACAATCTGCAAAGCCCACTAACCATTGGGGTGGTTTTCCTCTATCCTGCTCACAACTTTGTGAATAGTCTGTAAACTCTTAAATCACCCTTTTCAATGTACTCTGCAGTCTGCTAGAATATTTATTAACTGGTGAACTTGTCTCTTCTTGCTTGACTACCTCATTCTTCAGAGTTCAAGCGGTCAAGACGTTCTGATAACCACATGTAGGTAGCCATACTCAGGGAACCACCTTCCTATTCATCTTAGAAAGAAGTTCAAATCTCAGTCACTTCTCACTGAGAAACCACTTTAAATCCCCTTCCTTCTAAAAAAAAATAGTTTCCCCCCATTTTTGTTATCCATACTTCCTTATGATTTCCTTTCATCAATTCTGTTGCCCCAATTCTCCTTTACTCCTGAAGTAAGTGTTGTCTTCATGGCCAAAAATCATTCTGGAAATACTGTTAATAACACTTATCAGTCTTTACTATGCTTGGCACTGACATCTCACTGGTTCTCAAGCTGTTTTTGCTTTGCTTCTGAGACATATTCTGTTTATTTATTTATTTATTTATTTATTGGTTTTTCGAGACAGGGTTTCTCTGTAGCTTTGGAGCCTGTCCTGGAACTAGCTCTTGTAGACCAGGCTGGTCTTCTGTTTATTTTTTTAGACACATTTTTTTCTTTTGTTTCTACCCAAAAAAATTATGCTGATTTTCAGGATCATCTGTCTATACATTAGTCTCATTTATACTTGTTTTCCCTTGATATTTCTTCAATTTCCAGTTGAGTGCAGAGTAGTCCAAAGATTTATCTCTGTGGTAGGTCTCTTGTCTGAGAATCCTATCTAACAGTTCTATGACCAAGGGCCACCCATGCCTTCAGGCAAGTCAAATCCAAGACACCAAATCAAATCTGCGATCTCATTTCCTTAAATCTAAGGTGCCATTAATTATAAAATGTACTACCATTTTATAAATTATTAAGAGAAAACTTAGGGTAATTAAGACAAATTAATCAGAGGTGTCAAAATGAAGGGGAAAGGTACACTTTTATCTTCAATGAAGTAGGACATATTTCACCTTGACTTTCCTTGTGTGTTTAGGGTTCTTAATTACAGGCATCTTTCTCTGCCATCTTCCTCAGACCTGAACCAGAAAGGCATCTTGAATGTTTGGTTTTGCTTGTCAAACTGGCTGAGCATTCGACTATTCAGATGTTTAGTAGGTGCTGCTGTGACGGTATTCTGTAGACAAAACATTCCCAAGAGAATCAATTGACTCAATCAAATGATTCTTGTGCCTCTAGATGTGATTATTCAATCAGTTGAAATATCTTGAAAGCTAGACTCATTTTCCTCAGTTCTTTCTTTGCCTCTTTGGATAAATTGCAAGGACTGTCCAATGCTGTCACTCCTTCAAGAGTTTTAAATAGATTTGTTGGTGCATAATTATGTATTCCTAAAGTAGGATGTCGCCAAATTTGTAGGCGACAGAGGAAAGCAGCGAAAGGAGGCTCCAGTAATAGAGCTGAGGGAGTCATCGCCAGCATAGTGTTGGTGACGTTGCCTTTAATTTCTATTTTGCCTGAATAGGAAAAAAATCTTCTTTGCTTCTTCTACCAATTTTAAGGTTTGATCATTCAGTTTATATTCATTCGAGGAATTATCCATCCCTTCCTCATGATTAATATTCCCTTTATTTTCCGTAGGTTTCTTAATAACAGTCTAAAACAAGTGACATGAAACTGAGTGGGGATTTCCCCCTTGTTTGCCTTTTCAATCTTTTTTTTTTTTTTTGGACTCTGTTTCATACTTTTTCATCTAAATTTTTTTTCTGGAAACCAGGAATTATAATCATAAACAACTTGCAAGGGATCTAATAGTTGTAATTTTGATACTTGTTCTCCTCTTTTTTTAAAAAAAAATTTCACAAGCTCAACATAAGACAAAGCCTTCCCTGGTTTCTGCCCAATTATTCTCAGTCCATTCCTTCGGTGAGGGTTTCTACTCTTTCATCTCATAGTAGACTTCAGGTTGCCAATTGAGGTGTCACTTGTGTATTGTTCTAGAGGCAGCAGGACCTGGGAGAACGGAACTGATGATTGAGGCAAACTAAAGTCTTGTGCAATTTATTCAAAGCGTCGGACAATTTATACTCTGAGGGTTAAGGAGAGTCACCCAAGTTAAGTGAACAATCACAAGGACAAGCTGTACATGGTAAAACATGTTTTATCCCTAAAGGCATATAAAGGATAGTTTAAAAATTTAATTGAATAACATCAGCAAGCAATAATGAGTATTATAAAGTAAACTCACTTCCAAATGATACACCTAAAGGAAGTATGAAAACACATTCCAAAAACAGTTCTGTTTTGAAAAAACTGAGGTCATAAAAGACCCTTATCTTGTTTTTATTAATTAATTAATTTGTTGGAGTTTTCTTTTTCTTTTTTAAATATTTATTTATTATGTGTACAATATTCTTTCTGTGTGTACGCCTTCAGGCCAGAAGAGAGCACCAGACCCCATTACAGATGGTTGTGAGCCACCATGTGGTTGCTGGGAATTGAACTCAGGACCTTTGGAAGAGCAGGCAATGCTCTTAACCTCTGAGCCATCTCTCCAGCCCCTGGAGTTTTCTTATAGGTACTCAGAATTCTTCTTATATGACTCCATCCTTGGGCTGTGTTTGGACAGCCTGCTGCATGGATTTCAGGTTTACCTAGCCAGCAAGTCTCCCACAAATGCTCAAGCTAAGCTAATTCTGATTGTTCCAACTCTCATTTGTGTACATTACTTATCACCCGTCTATCTTATCTATCATCTAGTTACCTATCTTGTTCCTCTTCACTTATCTCTGGATCTTTAATCTACTGTTCAGTTTGTTGAAACCCTAATACAGCATATTTCTACATTCTTCTTCATTCACCTAGATACCACATCTTGAAAATTAATCTTTATTACCATTTCATAAATTTACCATATCCTTTTGTATTGACAAAATTGATGTAGTTTCTTTATCTCTTGCAATGACTCTAGCAACCGCAGCAAATTAAAGACTCATGTGGTCAGAAAAAGAATATACAGTAAAGAGAGATTGAAAGATGAAGAAAACCTCTAAATTGTTTACAGTGTGTTAAAAAATATATACAGGCTTGTGAGAGAAAAGAAAAAGGTTAAAGTCCTTAAAGTAAAAAAGAAAGAAAGAGAGTAGTTGGGTGTGGTGGCACACACCTTTAATCCCAGCATTTGG
Source organism: Arvicola amphibius (assembly GCF_903992535.2). Classification (NCBI taxonomy): domain Eukaryota; kingdom Metazoa; phylum Chordata; class Mammalia; order Rodentia; family Cricetidae; genus Arvicola; species Arvicola amphibius. The sequence continues at coordinate 82,371,860 of NC_052055.2, forward strand.
GAGACAGAGGCAGGCAGATGTCTGTGCTGGGATTAAAGGCATGCACCACCACCACCCAGCTTTTTAATTTAAACATATTAAGCAAAGACTAAGATATAGAAGTTGAAATACAGTTTCTATCTTTCTATAATTAGAAATTAGAAAATTTTACAAAGTTTGATAGTCAGAAACCACAGGAATGACAATGTCTATCATTTGTCTACCAATTTTTAACTATGTCACATGCTATAGGTATGATTAGCTATAAGATACTTCAGTTTAGTGGGTCTCAATCTTCCTAATGCTGGAGCCCTTTAAGGCAGTTCCTCATGTTGAGGTGACCCCCCAACCATAAAATTATTTTTGTTGCTACTTCACAACTTTAAGTTTGCTATTGTTATGAATCATAAAGTAAATACTTGTGTTTTCCCATGGTCTTAGAAGACCCTTGTGATAATCCAATAAAAATAATGGAGTACAGACCTAAACAGAGAACTCTCAACAGAGGAATCTAAAATGGCTGAAAGACACCTTTGTTCAACATCCTTCATCAGAGAAAGGCAAATCAAAACAACTCTGTGATTCCATCTTACACCTGAAAGAATGGCCAAGATCAAAAACACTGATGATAACTTATGCTGGAGAGGTTGTGGGGAAAAGGGAACACTTTTGCATTGCTGGTGGGAATGCAAGCTGGTATAACCTTTTTTAATATCAGTGTGGCAATTTCTCCAAAAGTTAGGAAACAACCTTCCTCAAGACCCAGTAATATCACTTTTGGGTATATATCCAAAGGATTATCAATCGTGCCATAAGGACATGTGCTCAACTATGTTCATAGCAGCTCTGTTTGTCATAGCAAGAACCTGGAAACAACCTAAATGCCCCTCGATCAAAGGATGGATAAAAAAATGTGGTACATTTACACAATGGAGTACTACACAGCAGAAAAAAATAAAAACAGCTTGAAATTTGCAGGAAAATGGATGGAGCTAGAAAATATTGTTTTGAGTGAGGTAACCAAGACACAGAAAGACAATTATCACATGTACTCACTCATAGGTGGTTTCTAAACATAACACAAAGAAAACCAGCCTACAAACCACAATCCCAGAGAACTTAGACAACAATGAGGACACTAAGAGAAACTTACATAGATATAATCTACATGGGAAGTAGAAAGTAGGAAAAGACAAGATCTCCTGAGTAAATTAGAAGCTTGGAGACCTTGGGGGATGATTGAAGAGGGGAGGGGAAAGGCAGGGAGGAGAGCAGAGGAAAAATGTAGAGCTCAATAAATATCAATAAAATATATAAAAAGGAAAAATAGAAGACCCCTATGAAAGGGTCATTTGACTCCCAAAGGGTCAAATCTATAAAACATTAGCATGCAAAAACTGAATACAGAAGGTCGCAATTTGAATTTAAATTTAAGGTGGAAAATTCTGCAAAAATGAAGCAAACAAAAGTACATTATGAAAAGAACAGATGTTTGCATCAGGAGAGGAACCCTATTGTTATGAAAAAGAGCAATATATGCTACCAAATATATAAATAAATCAAAAGCATCTTTTGTTAAAAATCAATGTGTGTACTATGAATAATTTTAAGTATGAGTTAAAAACAGTTTTTAAAAAATTATATATATTTACAAACTGACATTATGAACTGTACATCCAAGTTTTTTTCATCTTAATGCACATAAGTAATAAGTTTGACATTTGATAATGAAAAACAGTTGGGAGCATTAAATGATTTTAACATGTCTAAACTATGAATAAATCATTTCACTTTTAGTCATTCAAAAAATCTTGAGACTACCATGCATTGCCAGTCCATGAAGAGATGCTTGTTCCATTAGGAGATTATGAACAGCGCCCACTAAGAGCCCATCATTGTAGAAACATGGACATGTGGATGTCACAATTCGCATCACGATACTGTGTGCAATTTAATTTTAGGATGGTAAGTTGGGAAATTGCTTGTGCATTTTTTAAATTAAAAACACCCAGGTATTAACATTTTAGTGGCATTTTCTTCTTGGCATGCTTTTCTCCCCTCTCTCTCCAGTGAAATAGATGTGCTATGTTTGAAATGTACCTTATATGTTGGTGTGAAAAAATCTTAAGTTTGACAGGAAATGTAGACGAGCACAATTTTTCATGAATTGGCTCTTGTGCAAAGTTCTCTGGCTCCCCACTGAGTTATATATAAATGAACAAATGTGCTCCTAGAACCAAATAGGCCCCACAATCTCACGTGTAGAGGACCTTATAAACACAATCGAGCCCCTTTCTCAAGGAAAAGAGAAACTTCTTAGGGTTGTGATGAGCAATTTAGGGGGTTCACAGTGGAATAGTTATGAGAGGAAATAGCTGATATAATACTGAATAGAAAAGGCTGGCATGCTTCTACTCCCTCAGTCCCACATCAATCTTCACCCTAGATAACTCCTAAATCCTTTTGACAGAAGATTAAGTACAAGGGAAACCAGGAGCACAGAGAACTAAATACTGTATAAACACATTAAGAATCAAGACAGACATGTGCAAAGTCACCAGACAGCAAAGCTTCAATGTAACCTGACTGAAGGAATTAAAATAGCTAAAGAAAGAATTTGTCATTCAAAAGAGGGATTACCTTTGAGACAAAATGACAGCCAGAAACACAAATTTTAAGGCTTATTGCGATTTAGTCTAGTGTTTTCAGTTTCCATGAAAGTAATGCATTTCAGAAATTTGACTTAGCAATGTTCGGCTACCTAACGATATGAAAATGTCAACATCTAAATATACTGTCAATAGGTAATTTGGACATATAGCTCTATATAGTTAATTTGGGCACAGAGTTTAACTTCACTGTGGCTTAAATGCAATTAACCATATATACACATATGTTTTTGTGTTTATGTATGTATATGTACCCATGTTTTAGTTTCCTTCTTGCAGTTAGAGTGACTCAGTACAGAACTGAGTTCCTGCTCAATTCTCTGAGATCCTTCTTAGGTTGCAGCCCTCCCTCGTGGGTTCCCATCAGCCTACTTCTATTTTGCAGGTGCAAGCCCAAAGGAATTCTCCATTCTATTTCTTGGCTTTTCAAGAGACCAGGTCCTTTCTTCTAGCTCCTACTTTGTGTCCAAATGATATAACTTTCTTCAAGCCTGTTCATCTGTCCCCTTTATTAGTACATTCAATGTCTCCTGTGCTTTCTACTAATTCTTATATTAGTATTCTTTTGAATTTTGTTTTCTAGTTTATGGCTGTTAATAAGAATCTTACCTTGGTTTTCCAAAAGTACTTCATAAAAGGATGGTGGCTACATATGTATACCCGTTGGGCCCCAAACAAACACACTCTCAACTGCTCAGCTCAAGGAGGAAGCATACTTTGAGTACTTTGGGGAGCAAAACTAATTGTCTTTGCTCTAGTCTTCCTATTTAGGCCAAGAGAATTCTCTGGAAGACCTACTTTAGTGAAGCTGCATTCCTGTGGTACCTTGTATTAGGATATCACAGTTGTCAATCTGATGAAATGTACAATCACCTGGGAGATAGGCACATTCCCCCTACCTTCCTTCTCTATATTTTAATTTAAACAGAATTACATCACTTTTCCTCCCCCATCCTCGTCCTGTTTGTCTTGAGCTGTAAAAATCCTTCCACCTTGACTAGCCATAGTGATACATTTTTATGAAAAAAAATCTCTTACATTCAAAGAAATTGGACTTTGTGGGGCCCAACCTCACAGTCAAAATAGCAAGTAATATTCCTTGAGATCACTTAAGATTTAACCTGCTATCCTACTATGGTAATCAGTCTGTTTAAGTTTAGTCTGCCTTTAAAGAGAACAATGTACAAACCAACCTTATTTGTCTTGAGTTCCCCATACAACTAGCTTTACAACCCAAGGTGAATACATAACTTTAATTTTAAATTATGTACTCATCCATGCAGGTGACCTGGAGCAGTTCATGTGTATTTGTATTATAGTAATTGTTATGGAATAATCTTTTTGTACACTTTGAAGATGTGTCTTTGCCAAGGGGTCTTCTGATTGGTCTAATAAAAGAGATGACTGGTTGGTAGCTAGACAGGAAGTATAGGCTGGACAGCCAGACAGAGAAGGGTAGAGTCTCAGGAGTTTCCAGAGAGAAGGACAGCAAACATGCCATGTTGAAAGAAGGTACAGCCATGTGGCAGATGGTACATAAGAAATATGGGTTAATTCAAAATGTAAGAGTTAGCTAGTAATCAGCCTGAACTATTGACCGAGCATTTATAATTAGTAATGTGTCTCTGAATGGTTATTTGGGAGAAGCCACAGAGACACAGAGAAACTCCGCCTACAAATAATCATTTTCTGAAAACAATTAGCAGGTAGGAGGCAACCTCATATTACACATAGTCATAAAAGTTGGATTTGGAACATTAGACAAATGCATGGGCACTGAAGGCAATTACATTCTGCAGTCTGCAGTGTTTTTTGGAAGGTAGGAGAACCTGCAGAAGGTGGGCCCTAATGAAAATTAGGACACTGAGGAGATGTCTTTTGAAGGGACTCAGTTCTCTTCCTCTTTCTTTGCTTCTCAGTCACCATGAGGTAAAGTTCTTCTCCACTATGTCCTCTTATATAATATACTGTGACTAAGCAATAGGATAAAGTAACCATAGGTTGAAACCTCTGAAACTATGGACCAAAATAAGACTTTTCCTTTTATAAGTTGATTACTTCAAGAGTTCTTTCTTAGTGACGGAAAACTGACAAGTGCAAGAGGTCTCAAGCGACCTATTTAGAGAATTTGAAAATGGACACAACACAGAGATATACAGAAAGCTGTTGCCTGATTTAGGCCTGAACAAATTATACCCACTGTGGAATGGGAACTGAATCCAAAAGAAATATACAAAAAAAGAGAGACTGATTTATTCCATGGCAGAACTAGGGAAATGCAGCTTCACTGGGCATCAGCTTGTGCTCACAAAATTATCGATCACGTGACTATTTCCAGAAGAGGATTTGGACTATGTGAAGAGAATGGGGGTGACTGGTCCCGAATTGTTTTAGTTATCTCCTCCAAACAGGAGGCCTACTGTGGAGAATTAAAGACCTGGGCAGCAAGAAGCAAAGCTCAAGTATGACCTGCAGCTAATGGAGAAATTCTAAGGGCTTCTAATTGCTTTAAGGAAAATACGAGAGGTCTCCAAAGATGTGCATAAATCTCCACCAGAGAGCCTAGTTCTACACGGAAGTCAGTTTGTGAAGCTACCAGTTCACCTCAAACTTGTTCTCCCCAAATTTCTTCACATTTCTATTCTGATAGGTAGCTCCACCCCCCCCCCCAAAGCTACTGCTAAGTTCCAGCAGGAAGTCTAGGGTGTGTAACAGTATCACCATATAATAAGCTGTAGAGATTGTGACCTTCATTTCATAAACTTTGTTTTGAATGCATCCTAGGTATCCTAGATTCCTTTGCTAGTGCAGTAATAAAATATCTTGATAACTGAAATTTAAATGCGGAAGGTTTATTGGGCACACGATTCAGGGTTCCAGTCCATCGTTGTGGAGAAGTTAAGAGCAGAAAATTGTAGAGGCTATTCACATCCACAGTCAGGAGCAGACAGCCATGAGTTCATGCATGCATGCTAAGTGCTCAGCTCAGCTCAGCTCAGCTCTTGTGCAGGAACATGAAATAGTACCGCCCATACCTCAGTTAACCCAATAAGAAAATTTCTCATATGACCACACGCCAACCTAGTCTAGACAATTCTTCCTTGCGACTCTTTTCCTGTTGGTTCTGCATTGTGTCAAGTCTACAGTCAAAACTACACATCACTCCAGGATTTATTCATTTAACTTAAAGATGCACTAATACACCACAGGACCCAGGCAATCATCCCAGTATTTCCCTCAGTTTCCTTTATGGCAATGCCTGTTTTGCCCACTTGAAAATATTATAAGCACCTACAATCTCATTATCAGTATGTTTACAGACTCCGATATCTTGTGTGGAAACCACCATGGAAATGGACAGGTATTCGCAGATGAAAACATCACGTGATAACGAAGTGCTGGGCAAACAATGACGTGGCCTAGTCACCAGCAAACTATCAAGTCATTTGGGCAGCTAGCATTCTTTTATCCTGACTCATTCCTGCACCATGATGATTTCTGCTTGGATACTGGAAACAAAACCTCGTTTGGGGGAGTCATGGAAGCCCCTAAACCTCACTTGAACATTAAGTGGCGCAGAAGGCACTCTCGGTTAGAGATTTTCCAAAGCCTCCGCGATACCCCAGAACGCAGTCTGCGCGTGGGCGGGCAGCGTGGTGACGTCACGGTGCGTCGGGTGTGCCCCGCTCCCGTTCGGCTGGTCGCCAGGGGACGCTCGCGGGTCGGGTCTCCTTGGCAACCCTCCGCTCCGCCCCTCCACCCCTTTAACCTTTAGGCTGCGCGGTTCCGGGTCCCTCTCCGTCCCTGTCCCTTCCCTCCCCTCCCCTTCGGGCCTGTCGGGACCGGAAGCAAAGATGGCGGCGGCGGCGGCCGAGCTGGTGATCGGCTGGTGCATCTTCGGCCTCTTGCTCCTGGTAGGGGAGGCGCTCCGAGTTCTCCCGGGGTGCGGAGGTGGGAGGAGGAGGGCGGGCCAGCCCGGGCCCTGCGAGCCCGGAGAGCTTCCTCACTCGTCCCGCTCTCTGCTGGGTCCGCGAGGGTCCCAGAGGAAGGTGGGCGAGGCGCTGACTCCCGAGGTCTTCTCCCTAACTTCAGCCTCTGTCTCTTGTCTGAGGACGTGGCTGGAGGGTCTGTTTGGGGCCGAGCGACCCTCGGGGTGGAGGAGGTCGTGATGGCTTTGATTGGAGTCCGCGCCGCCTCTGTGCCAGTCTCCCGGGCGCTGCCTTGGTCACTTGTTTGTTTTTCTAAATGCCCCATTTCTCCCACGTGCTCCAGCCCGTGGGGTAGTAAGTGCCCAGACTTCCCCGTGCTCATTGTGTGATTCTGCCTTGATGACGTGAGTGTCACGTTCTAGATGTCACATTCCACCTAGAACAGTGCTAGCCAGGAATATGGCCAGTGTGACAGCCCTCCTGTCAGCCAGTGTTAGGGTACCCTAACGCTGAGATTATACTACTACCTCTCTGGCCTCAGGTGCCGTCTTTCCAACCGTCTCGTCGTAGATTATTGAGTGCACAAACTCTACTGTCATAGCCCTGAATACTTTGGTTATCACTCTGCTATCCAAAGGCAATGGGCTCTGTTTAGTTTGCTACTCTTTGGGCCTTTTACGTTGTCAAGCCCTTCCCCTGCTCTTCAAGGACTTCAGTCCTACAGTTATGCAGTTTGCATTTTGAAACTCGTTGGACATAGTTTACCCGATTCCCTAGACTGACATTTATGTAGTGTGTTCCTCTAGTAGAGTTTTTCACCAAGAACCACATACACACAGCACTTGTGTAGCATGTTCAGCGATCCTAAGCCGAGGTTCAAGGATGGTACCCTCACTTTCACTAATCCTATTGCCCAGGGCCATTCTTGGGGGTTGGGGAGTGTGAGGGGAGGGCTATTGGACATCCCTAAGGTGTTAGTGGTGTGGTCTTCAAAGCCGTGCAGTCCTGTACTTAGAGAATTTTCCAGTCCATTTATTTGGGAGAAAATAAACATGTAACCAGTATGAAAGTATAGTGGGACTGTTTTGATTGATGAAAAAAATTAAATCACAATAGTTTTGCTGTAGACCATAGAAGGATACAAAGGGAATAATAACATGGCTTTTATAAAGGACTGATATGTGGGAAACATGGATTTTTAAGTATTGAAAGACAAAATATGATTTTGTAAATGAACTAGAACTTGGGAGAGGACGTTGTTGGAAGAAAGTGCAAGCCGAAGCAGACTTTGGAAAGTCAGTGAAATTGCATCAGCAACAACTTTGAGACTGATAGAATCGTGCATAGGTGAGGTGCAAAAGTAGCGATTTATTCAAAATGAAGTTAGTGTCTGTTTAGTGCTTGGCTTGTTAGAATGGATCTGTATTCACGTCTGCTTCTCATTCAGGCTTGAAGTAAGTTATTTGGCTGAAATGTATGCACAAAATCTAGTGTAAGCGGTGTGGAGTCAGAAGTAGAGGATTGCTTTTGATAGCTGGGGATGTTCTTCGTGACTGCACCAGAAGTCAGCAAACTCCAGTGTCTTCAGGTTCTGTGTGTACTCTAAAACAGTGGACATTTTCTTTACGTTCAAGGCTGTTAGTCCAACTTGTGGTTTGAGCGACTCTTTTACCCACTCCTTTCTTTTTTCTTTTTTTTTTCTTCCATGTGATCTATGTTTGCTACTCAGGAGGAGGTACTGGTAACTAAGTGAGGTGCATCCTCAAAACCTGGATGCATTGTATTATGTAATATCAGATGTGATGTTTATTAAATCACCACAGACCCTGTCAGAAATGTCCTGAGAAGTTCCAAGTAGAGATAAGTTGTCAAGTTCACAGAACTATGGACAAGTTTTGCAAAATTCTCACTTGAAAGCTTGAAATTTTAAATTTCATTTTACTTATTCATTTGTGTGATGTGTATGTGTGCTAGCCTGAGGGAGCACTGCAGGGGTGTGTGTGTGTGTGTGTGTGTGTGTGTGTGTGTGTGTGTGTACCTGCAATCAAGAGTGCACCAGGGTGTGTGGGTGGAGGCCGGAGGACACCTTCCTTCCACTGTGTGGGTCTCGGGAGCAAACTCAGCTTTGGCAATAACATCTTTGCTGGCTAAACTCCCTCACTGACCCAAAAGCATGAATTTTGTCACTGGCAACAAGTACTGTTGGATGTACTAAAGTGATATTTTGCTGTTGTTGTTGTTGTTCACGTGATAAAGTCCATTAAAAAGCAAGGGCGGTGGTGGCGCACGCCTTTAATCCCAGCACTTGGGGAAGCCGAGGCAGGTGGATCTCTGTGAGTTCAAGGCCAGCCTGGTTTACAAGAGCTAGTTCCAGGACAGGCTCCAAAGCCACAGAAAAACTCTGTCTCGAAAAAAAACCGATGTCAGAATGGGTTTTTAAAATGAAGTATTATTCTGAGGGTAGTTTTCAGTTTTTGAATCTCTAGACACATAGGATCTGCGGACTTCTCATTTTGAGAACGAATGTCAGTCGTATAGAGAGGGTCAAGTAATGAGTGTTTCCTTTTTATGATCTTTGACAAACAAAATGGATGTTAGTTTCTAGGGCCACATGCAGAATAATTACGTTTGTTCCCTTATGCTCTAAAATGTAAGCACTTTTACTGACTTCCCCATGTTCTCAGTAATTTGGCCTACGCCACCTTCCAGCTTTTTCTGTTACTATAGAGGCAAGCTCCATTGTGAAGCACACATTTATTAGTGTTCCTTGAGGTGTGGGCATCACCTGTGGAGTTGTGACCACTCCATAGTCTGTGGGCAGCCCCATTAAAGTAGTCTAATAAACTCCCTGGGAGCATTTCTGCTGCTTAGTTTGACAAAACTCTTTAGCATTCTCATTCTTTCCTCTACCCCGTTGTTGGTTCTCAACCTTAGCCGTTTGTTAAAGCCATCTAGGGAGTTTTTAAAATCCTAGTGCCCAGAACAATTAAATCCAAACTGGGAAGAGTTGGAGAACTATTTAAAAATCTTTCCCTAGCTTTTTAAAAGAAAAGAAAATGCCCTGAGGTGTTATTTTATGAGATATCAACTACAGTGCCATTTGTTAAGTAGTTACTGTAGCTATGCAGTGTACTACACAATAGCTTGTTTAATCTTGAAAACCCATTCGAAGAGTTTTCGTTCATGTCTTATAGGCCAGGAGAATTGGTTCATGATACAGTTAATATTGTTATCTGTAGCATAACCTAAAGGAAAACATGGGGTCCTCTTAAAATAACCAAAATCTCTTGCTTGGCGATTCTACCTGGCAGCTCTTTATAGCTTGTCTCTCTGAGATTGGTATATGCTTTCTGTGCACTTGCTGTCAGCTTCAGCTTGGTAAAAAAATGCCGGTGAGTCTTTCCTGAGCTCTGTAAATGAATGCACTGAGCTCTGTGTTAAGTGCTATTCAGTGTAGAGAGAAAGGACTTAGCTGCCAGTGATTTCAAAACAAACTTGAGGAATGTTTACAAGAATTTTGAATTCACCTTAGAAACATGTTAATATAACATTTTATGGACAGTAACTTCCTGAAAACAAAACAAACCAACAGAAAGTTTGAACTTTTAAACCAGAATTTGAGCTTAAGGCATTTTTTGCTGTGGTTGTATTTTATTATTATTATTATTATTATTATTATTATTATTATTATTATTATTCCTAACATCTAGCTTCTTTTCACTTAATTTTTTCCTTTTTGTAAATAACAATGTTGAAATGACAGCAATAGGAAAGACATGCAGCTTTGATGGATTTCAAATGCAATGGGCCAAGTGAACGAAACTGGACCCAAAAGATGAGCTGTAACGTGAATACATACATAATGGCATTTGAGAAATGATACAAAGTGTAGGGACAGATCGCAGGTAGTAGTGGTTAAGGCGGAAGATGTAGAGTGAGGTTAGCCAAGACAAATCAGAATATTCAGTTTAGTGGAAATGTCTTGGTATCTTAATTGTGGTAGAATTTGGATGCTTACAGAACGAGTTAATAATGGTACAAAGTAAGTTTTTGTCTCTGTACTCTGACAGATCTTGTTTAGAACAGTGGTTCTTAGTGTTGACTTATAAAGCCCCCGACTCTTGAGGATCCGTATAAATTTGCTGTGGAGTAGGGGATGCATAGAGGTATTTAAAAATTGCTAAGATAACTAGCTCACAGTCAGGGCTGAGGACATTGACTTAGTATGTGTCGGCAACTCTCTGTCATGGGGTAGAACATAGGAGCTCAAAATGCAGTTCCTGACCACTGCCACGATCATGTCCGTTAACATGGAGCTGTTCAGAGCATACCTGGCCCTCTAATTAAGAACCTCTGGGAGGTGGGCCCAGCACCCTGCCTCAGCAGGCCCCCTGTGTGATCCCAGTGCTGCTTAATGATGTAGAAGCCTAGGACCTACGTATGCTCTAGAAAGGTCCAAAGAGTGCCATGCAGCTAAAGATGTCAACTCCATTACCTCTGGGCACAGTCTTCACAGGAAAACTTGTTAGGCACATGAATCTGTTTTCATTATTGGCTTTTCTTCAATGACCTTAAAGTTTGAATTACAGCTTTTGTGTGGTGATTAGCAGTTAACTTCTAGGTGGATGGCATCTGTGGGCTGTAATTTCTGGTACATTTCCTTTAGATTGGAGAGAGATATTGGGGCATGACACTGCATGCAACTATTAATGTTTGGTGCGGACGTATACAGTGCTGCACTGTTATTCATAAGGTGTGTGGGCTTACAGAAAATTGTACTGCGTTTTCATTCATAAGTAGACTTGAACATTCTATCTTGTGCAAGTTAATAAAAGTTTTCTTTACACATGTAAAAGAACTTTTGGCCAAATAAACTCCAAATACAGGCTGATGTTAGTGCTAAGGTGGTAATAGGTCTTTCTTTTTGCTGTGTTTCAGGCTATTTTGGCATTTTGCTGGATATACGTTCGTAAATACCAGAGTCAGCGGGAGAGTGAAGTTGTCTCCACTGTAACAGCCATTTTCTCATTGGCAGTTGCACTGATCACCTCAGCACTTCTGCCAGTGGACATATTTTTGGTTTCTTACATGAAAAATCAAAATGGTACATTTAAGGTAAGTGTTGCTGTGCTTTGTGATTGTTTTCTCCTTGTGGGTACTTAGCAGTTGTTTCATTAGCAAACCGGTGTATTTTGTTCTCTCTCTCTGTCTCTCTCTCTCTCTCTCTCTCTGTCTCTCTCTCTGTCTCTCTCTCTGTCTCTCTCTCTCTCTCTCTCTCTCTCTCTCTCTCTCTCTCTCTGTGTGTGTGTGTGTGTGTGTGTGTGTGTGTGTGTGTGTGTGTGTGTGTGCGCCTTTGCATAGGCATGTAGAGTCCAGAGGTGCACATCAGACATCTTCTATCCTGACCCTGAAACTTGGTGTTTAGGCAAGGCTGGTGGGTCGCATTGCCTTCCTGCATCCCCTGTCTCTGCCCCAACCTGTTCAGTGCTGAGGATATAGGTGTGGGCAGCCATGCTTGGCTTGCATGTGGGTGCTGAGGATCTAAACTCAGTTTCTGCTGCTTACATAGCAAGCTAGCATTCGTTGCCACCGAACAACCCCTGCAGTCCTGTTTTCTTGGGTGGGAAAAGGTAAGCATAGAGATGAACCGTAGAGAATGAAAACACAAAGTGATAGACTAGATGCAGACAACTATCTTATGAGAATTGTCTGTTCAACATCGCAGCCAGTATTGGGAGTCATTTTTTTTTTTTTAATGTGAAAATACTTCATTACAATTGCTTTTATTTTTGTGCTTCTTATAATTCCTTTGCAGCATATTTGATTTTATTGACAGTGATGGCACAATTAAATGTTTTAGAAGGACTTTAGTAACGACAGAACAGCATTTACTTCATAGAGTATAGAGAGAGTTTGCTATGCTAGCAGCCATTAGACTTAGCTGAGTGATTTTGGCCAAGTTCCTTAACTTTTCTCCACTTTGGGTTCCTCATTTTAAAAGGGAAACGCATAGCTTGGAGGAAGTTCTTTTTTATTTATGTAAATTTCTTTAGTTTCTTACTAGCTCAGCCTCTGTGAAGTGAAGATACCACGTCAGTATCTGCACATGGTACTTAATAAGTAGACATTTTTTAATTTTCAGTAATTCATAGTGTTTTAATAACTCTGATTTTGGTCCAAACGCCTTCAATAATTGGTAACTTTTTTGTGACTATGTTTCGATATATTCTGACTGTTGCAGAAACTAAAATTTCTTTTTCTTCTGTATGGCAGACTCCCAGTTAGTATTATGGAGTCTTAGTGTGTGCCAAAGTATAGTGTTGGGAAGATTGTTGGCATCGACTGTATTGTACCTGTCTATTAAATGTTTACATACATTGGACTCCTTTGACCTCCCAAGCAGTGCTGTGAGGTAGTCAGATTATCTATGGCTTTATGGTGGGAAAAAAAAAAAAAAACAGAAGTTAAGCCTGAAAAAAAAATATATATATATATATATATATATATATATATATATATATATATATATATATATATATATAAAATTAAAGCTCTGCTGTATGCCTCCAGAGGTCTTCTTTCATTTATTTTGTTTTTGTGGGGGAAGATGTCCTTTTAATAAATATACTTTTCAATTTAGTGAAGAGTCTCTTCCTGTCTTCATTTATTTTCATTCAGTTTTGTATTTACATTTTGTGTTTTACACTGAGACATTTTAGGACATGATTATTTTCAATGGTTTCATTAGATTATTTGTTAATTTTTTTTAAATTGTTGGTCAAGAAGTAAATACCTTTAATGATTTTGGATACAGGTAATTAAGTAATTTATCTTAGCATTATGAGGCCATTTTCTCTGATGTCATTTTAGTATTAAATTACATGGAAGTGTCTGATTTCTTGTGATTGCGGTTGGGTACACAGCTGTGTTTCTTAGATAAATGAGTCTGACATTGTAAGAATGTGGGGGTGTTTTTATTTTGAAGTAGTATAATGAAATCCAGGAAGTACATAATTATCAACTTCTGGGATGTTTTTCTCCCTGCAGCCTGTGAAATTAATGCATATGTGTATGTATGTGCATAACTGTTCTGACATAGTACAAGCAGTGTAATTATCCCCTACATAATTACTGCTTGGACTGAGATTGGTTTTAGTTTTTAATTTAGAATATTTATTTATACATTATAGAGAACTGTTTTTATCTTTGAATTTCTAAAGTAAATATTTCTATGACCTTATGAACTTTGTTACATATTGTTGATTTTTGGTACTCATGCCTTTTTCTGGGTTGCAGTTATTTTCCTTCATAAACATTTAGTCTGTGTTCATTAGTTTTTCTTCTTTTTTCAGTGCTAGGGATCACAACTCAGGGTTAACACACGCAGGCCGGTACTTTACCAGTGAACTGCTTTCCTAGCCTAGGTGTTGTTTACTTTGGGAAATCTTATTATACTTATAAGAAGAGTTGAAGCATTTTCCTTCTGACTGGGCATGTCACTTGCGAAGCATTCTGCAACCTTGGACTCTGGGTTCGAATCCAGTTTCCATATCTTATTGTCTCTAGTTTGTTTAGCTCCTATAATCTGAATACTGTGATCGTATTTTTCGTTGGTAACTTTTATTTGATTTTGATTGTTACTTTTATTGTTGTCATCATCTTCATCATTATCATCTCAGTGTGTAACCCTGGCTGGCCAGAACACCCCCATCCTCCTGCCTCAGGCTGTCAAGCATAGGGATGACAGATAAACATCATCATCCTCATCACACCCAGCCTCACGTGTGTTCTCATGTGCATGCACGCATTGTGTCTTTTATTCCTCGTTTGAAGCCTATTTGCTGTTTCACCAAAGTAAAAATGGAAAAGACAGACAAAGTTTCTTCCTAGCCCAGTCTTCTCTCCGAGTTCTTGCTCAGTTCTTTTCGGTGCATAGTAAAAGTCAAGTCCAGGTTTGTGACTGTTACTTCTGTAGACTTTAGGCTGCCATTGTACGTTGTCATGCTGAGTAGAGATGAGCTACTGCCTCCTAGTTGTTTTCCATACTGGATGATGCAATATCCTAGTGTGATTTGTGTGCGTTCATGAATATGTACTATACACGCCAACTTTCTCCATTTCCACCTCGTACATTTTGAATCTGTCAAACTCATGGCTTTGCTTTCAAAGTTTGATTATTTGTAGTGATTGCTAACTCTGCAGAAGTACGGGTGCTGCGTCTCCCTGTGTGCAGTCCACACCGTTTCCCTGTTTTCGTCTAGTGACACTACTGGTGTCCTCACCATTCTATGCCAGGTGTGTGTGGTAATGCCGGAGTTGTTTCTGGTGACATTTTTTCAAATGTCATAATATGAATGAATTTAGCATAATAATTTGTTCCTAACTTTTTGGTTTTTCGAGACAGGGTTTCTTTGTGTTAAGTCCTGGCTGTCCTGGAACTCACTTTGTAGACCAGCTGACCTCGAGATCCGCCTATTAGCCAGTGACCTTGAGTAAAGATATACATAAAGTAAAAGTATACTGATAAAATTTATAATTCGACACTAATGTGAACAATGTTATGCTTTTACAACATGTGTGGATTTTAAAAATGATCCAAGCTACAGCCTTAGAATGTTTGGTGTTAGGCCGGGCGGTGGTGGCGCACGCCTTTAATCCCAGCACTCGGGAGGCAGAGGCAGGCGGATCTCTGAGTTCGAGGCCAGCCTGGTCTACAAGAGCTAGCTCCAGGACAGGCTCTAGAAACTACAGGGAAACCCTGTCTCGAAAAACAAAAAAAAAAAAAAAAAAAAAAAAAAGAATGTTTGGTGTTTTGGTGCTGACCATGTCTTCCCTCCTGTCTTGATTTATTACCTTATGCCTTATTATTTTTATGTGTCTAAATGGCACTACTCTTACTCCTATTTTAATGGTGATAATGATACCCTGGAGCTTTTTTGCTTCCTGAACCCTAAGAGTCAGTTCAATGTGGGCGGTGAGGTGAGGAAGCTGGGCTAGGGAGTGCTGATAATGTTTGAGGGCTTTGGTTTATAGCAGTGATTCTCAATGTGTGGGCCAACCCCTCTTGCAATCCTCTGTCTCCAAAAATGTTTACATTATGATTCATAACAGTAGCAAAATTACAGTTATGAAGTAACAAGGAAAATAATGTTATAGTTGGGGGGGGGTGGTCCCCACACCATGAGGAACTATATTAAAGGGTCACAGCATTAGGAAGTTTGAGAGCCACTATGATTGGGAAGTAGAGGGGCAGTACAGGTACTTTCACTTGCGGTGGTTATGTGTTCCTCTCTGTGTGTCTAAGAATGAAAGTTACTGGAGTTGTGTGTGTTATGAATCAGAGAAGGAAGTTTTTTTTTTTGAGACAAGAAAGGGTAACATTGTAAGAGTAGTGTCCTGAAGAAGGGAAGGAGCTAGAGATGTCAATATGATTGTGATACAGAGGAAATCAGGGTCCCCTTTAGGGGTTCTTGGTCTCACTAATAAAGGAATTTAAGAGTAGACTCAAGTGGAAACTGAAGGACGATTTATTAGCATTTCAAAGAAAACCCCGAGTCTGGCCAGCTGTAACTTCCACTGCTGTGCAGAGAAGGGTAAACACCATGCCATTTAAGCTGGTATGGAGGGTAGCCACATGGAGATGACAGGGAGGGGGATTAAGAGAAACCCTGGGGGAAGTCAAAGTGATAGGGAAAGCCTGCTGAGAAAGAAGGAGGAAGTGAGTCACTCTAAGGGGGAAACGCAGACTGACTGACAGGATGCATGGCTGGGCCTGCAGTACATGTGTACTCAGTACAGTATTTCAGTGAGAACTAAGGATTCTGCCTGTGTCGTTAGCATGGATTGAGGTGAGCCCACTGTCTTAGGGGGATTGTCCCCTGCTAACTCAGATGTTAGGTCTCCACCCAGGCCACAGACCCTATTTTCTTGACCAGAAGGAGTTTTCCTTACTAGGCTTTTATTGCTACTCTAACAGAAGGGTTGATTATAAAGTAGTGTGGACACTTTGAAGGAGGCTAGGCCTAAAATTTGAGTACAAATAGAGATGAGTTTTAGATTTGTTAGTAAGTTGAGTCATGTCTATTTCAGAGTCAGAACTCTGAGACCTACTTCTAAGTGACTGCTTCCCTTCTGTTGGTGTTTTGCCTTGGATAATTGTTGTAGAAGACTCTCCTACAATAGATACCTGTAGCCCTGGACTTCCCTTCCCCTCTCCCAGCTTCTGATGACATTGCCAGATGCCCTGAGAGAAAGTAATTGCTTCGGACTTAGAATCCCTTTCCCAAGGTGAGGCTATTGCATGAGAGTGGGGAGGGCTGTGTTGGAGTTCAGGTTGGACAGAGAGGTCAAAGTTATCCTGAAGAATAGCAAAGAAAATGTGTGTACACACCAGTTATGCCCTTTTTCTGTGGAATCCGGAACCCTCCTGAAATATTCCAGTCTATTAGTCTCTAGTCCTAGTTCTTGGTTGTTCCCCATTCCTCTGGCCTTTAAATAGCTGAAGTTCCCATTAGTTTCTGCTCTGGGAGACAAGAGTTTACAAACCATATCAAGGCCATAGCAGTTCCAAAGTGTGCTAGAAGGAAGGCTGTCTAAAAATCAGACCCTTGGAAGGCAGGGAAGCATAGAAAGCCAATACATTAATCGCCTTTGCATCCTGTTGTGTACTTTACACATACTTGGAGCTTTAAAATAACAGCAATTTAACTAGACTATTGTCTAAAAATGGGTTAGACAGAAGAGCCCTCTAAATTAAAAGATGTTAAATTTCAATGAATATTTTCCATTAAATTACTTTTATATTTTCTATCCTTAATTTATATTTTGAAATTGTGGAATTTCCAAATTTTAACTTTAAGTGGTTTCCAGTAAGGATAGCACTTCTCCCTCAGATTGTCTGGGGAATGTGTTGGAGCTTCCTATGATGTGTACCAAAGAAAAAGAGAGAAATATAGTGACCCTCCAGCTCACTGATATTATCATCTTAATTAAGATCCTTTTTTAGTTTTCGACTTTGATGTATAAGGAATCATAAGGGACGCCTGGCTCTGAGGAGCTGACACTTATGATTGTGTCTGTTCTCATTTGGGGTCTTAGGACAGTGGGACGAAAATGTTCTCCTGGGCCATAGATTTTTCAGTGCTTCGCCATGGTAGGCAGTGGGTCCTACTTACAATTTCAGTTTCTGTGTGTTTGGATGTCTTCCTTTGTTGAGTTTTTTTGTTTTTCGAGACAGGGTTTCTCTTCAGCTTTTTTAGAGCCTGTCCTGGAACTAGCTCTTGTAGACCAGGCTGGCCTCGAACTCACAGAGATCCGCCTGCCTCTGCCTCCCGAGTGCTGGGATTAAAGGCGTGCGCCACCACCGCCCGGCCCTTTGTTGAGTTTTTAAAGAGAGAAGTAAAATGCGTTGAAACTGTTGGGTTCAGTGTGTTCTGTTCGCCTTAATTTCAAGTACTCCATTCCACTTTTTCTTAAATAGACCTTAGGCTTTAATATTTATGTGATATTTTATCTTAAGAATTTTTGAAAAACTTTTTCTCATCTTTCCTCTGATCAATGATGTCTTCAGCTTCGTTTTGTATTTTGCTTGTTTTATTTGTTTTTTTCTTTTCTTTTTTTATTGATATTTATTGAGCTCTACATTTTTCTCTGCTCCCCTCCTTGCCTCTCCCCTTCCCCCTCAACCCTCCCACAAGGTCCCCATGCTTCCAATTTACTCAGGAGATCTTGTCTTTTTCTACTTTCTAATTCTCATGTAGATTAGATCTATGTAAGTCTCTCTTAGTGTCCGCATTGTTGTCTAAGTTCTCTGGGATTATGGTTTGTAGGATGACTTTCTTTGCTTTATGTTTAAAAATCACCTATGAGTGAGTACTTGTGATAATTGTCTTTCTGTGTCTGGGTTACCTCACTCAAAATAATGCTTTCTAGCTCCATTTTCCTGCAAAATTCAAGCTGTTGTTATTTTTTTCTGCTGTGTAGTACTCCATTTTGTAAATGTACCACATTTTCCTTATCCATTCTTCAGTGGAGAGGCATTTAGGTTGTCTCCAGGTTCTGGCTATGACAAACAACGCTGCTATGAACATAACTGAGCACATGTCTTTGTGGCACGATTGAGCATCCTTTGGATATATACCCAAAAGTGATATTACTGGGTCTTGAGGAAGGTTGTTTTCTGATTTTCTGAGAAATCTCCACACTGACATCCAATGGGGTTGTACCAGCTTGCATTCCCACCAGCAATGCAGAAGTGTTCCCTTTTCCCCACAACCTCTCCAGCATAAGTTGTCATCAGTGTTTTTGATCTTGGCCATTCTTTCAGGTGTAAGATGGAATCTCAGAGTTGTTTTGATTTGCATTTCTCTGATGACTAAGGATGTTGAACATTTCCTTAAGTGTCTTTCAGCCATTTTAGATTCCTCTGTTGAGAGTTCTCTGTTTAGATCTGTACTCCATTTTTTTTAAATTGGATTATGTGTTCTTTTGGTGTCCAACTTCTTGAGTTCTTTGTATATTTTGGAGATCAGACCCCTGTCTGATGTGGGGTTAGTGAAGATCTTTTCCCATTCTGTAGGCTGTCGTTTTGTCTTGTTGACTGTGTCCTTTGCTTTACAGAAGCTTTTCAGTTTCAGGAGGTCCCATTTATTAATTGTTTCTCTCAGTGTCGGTGCTGCTGGGGTTAAATTTAGGAAGTGGTTTCCTGTGCCAATGTGTTCAAGTGTACTTCCCACTTTCTCTTCTATAAGGTTCAGTGTGACTGGCTTTATGTTGAAGTCATTGATCCATTTGGACTTGAGTTTTGTGCATGGTGATAGATATGGGTCTATTTTCATTCTTCTACATGTTGATATCCAGTTATGCCAGCACCACTTGTTAAACATGCTTTCTTTTTCCCATTTAACATTTTTTGCTTCCTTATCAAAGGTCAGGTGTTCAAAGATGTGTGGATTGATATCCAGGTCTTCTATTCGGTTTCATGTTTGTTTGTTTTTTTTTAAACACACTGCACTGCATATTTTTTGGTAAAGAGCCGTTAATCAAAATAAGAGGTGCAGACTGGAGTTTACTGGACTATAGGCTCATCTGTTCCTTAACTTTCTTTCTTATGTTTACTCTAGGGCAGGCAGAACAGTCTTGTCAGTGAGTAAGCTAGGTATCAACTAGTTTGAACGGTTCCTGATGTGCTAGCATATTGTGATTGTTGAGCACCTTAAGGCTGGGTTCCTGGGTTCACGGAGTCACTGAAGCTCCTTCTGGGTGGGAGAAGAAAGCCCAATTTGGGCTTCCTGGTTTCCAAAAACGCAGTAAGAGTTCAAAAGCCATCCAGTCATTCATTGGACAGTACTGGTTAAATGATGTATATACTGTTATGTGTCTTGGTTTGTCAGATTATTTTTATGTTAGATTTAACACAGAATATGTAAATCATAACTCATCTTTCTCTAATATATGAGATGGTTTTACGCCACAGTTTTGAACTTTCTGTTATTAGAGTCCTAAGTTGTGGGGATGGGTGAAAGGCTACTATAATAACATTGTGATGTTTTATCTGTATAGTAATTTAGAAAATTACTATGAAAATGATGAATCTAAATTATATTTTCTAAACTTATTTTAAATAACAGCTATGAAGGATGAATGCAAAGGAGTTTGAATTAGCTTTTAGGTATTTTTAAAAGGTGTTGTACACTTGTGTCAGTCAGTGTTTGTGCTTAGTTTGTGTCCACTTCACACAAACATGAGTCACCTGGGAAGAGGGGCCCTCAATTGAGAAATTGTGTCCGTCAGATTGCCCTGTAGGCAACTCCATAGATTATTTTCTTAATGATGAGGTGGACAGGGCAGCCCTCCTGGGCAGTGCCACTCCTGGACACGTAGTCCTGGTTTACATAAGGAAGCAAGCTGAGTAAGTCATGAGAGCAAGTTAGTAAGCCGTGACCTCCATGGTCTCAGCTGCAGTTCCTGCCCTGACTTCACTGTATGATGGACTAACTTATAGGGAAATAAACCCGTTGCTCTCCCGGTTTTGGTGAAGTGTTTCAGCACACCAACAAAACCAAAGGACAGCAGTTACTTTGTGTTTCTGTGACAATGTGTCCGTCAGAGACAGTCTAAGGAAGAGAGGGCTCATTTTAGCTCCAGTTTCAGTGGGTTAGTCATTTATTGGACAGACACCCTGGTGTGGGAGCATGCAGAGAGAGGCGAGGTTGCAAGCTCGCCTTGTTCTTTCTTCATCTGCGGCAGGGCTCCCAACCCATGGGATGGTGCGATCTTCTTTGTAGGTGTGTCTCACTTCCTCCTTAATTCTTTCTGGAAAAACCTTCACAGGCATACTCAGCAATCTATAAATCCTAAAGCCCAGTTCTAAATATAGCCAAAGACTGCCACAATGTCCAATATCCAGATTTTCCTAGAGCACAAACCACAGCTGTTATTCTACACCAGTTTTTCACTGTTTTCTTTAGCTCTTAAGACAAAATGCAAAATACTTACACTGACTCAGAAGTACCTCCAATGTTAGCCCTTCCTGTGCCTACATTCACTCTGTGCTACCTACCTTTCCACAGCTGCTGAGTCCGCCTTGAGCTTCTTGTGGGTTTTTTTCAAGCCTGCTCTATATATTCTGTTCTCTTTTCCCTCCCTGTATCTTCTCTCCGTTTTTCCAAGACTGTCCTTTCTTCCTTGAGTCACATCACTCCTGATTGTTGTTCCCCGTGACTCTGTTGCCATCTCAGTGTTGATGCATGTGTGATTTGTCTGCTCTCATTTCTTGTAGAGATCATCCTGTATTTGAGCCAGTGACAGACCCCAGAGATGATACTCAGTTGTACTTTGCATGTTAGGCAAAACAGTTGTTAAAGAGAATATACTCATTGTTTCCCTTTTATCCTAGGAGTGGGCAAATGCCAATGTCAGCGTCCAGATTGAGAACACTGTTCTGTATGGCTACTATAGTAAGTATCGTTCCGTGTCATTTTCTCTTCTGCCTGCCAATCAAATTTAGAGTGAGACTACATGAAGACTCTTAATTTTGATATTAGTTACAAGATTATAGTTTTGAACATGAGGAATAAATAATATGCATTTGTTCTTAATATTCTAAGACATTTTAAACCTCTGTGTTCATTAATTTTACTTGTAACACTTGTTGAGGATAATGTAATGAAGTTATTTGAATTCTCCTGTGTTGCGTTAAAGGAGCCATTTCCTCCACTTGGACTCTGTATTTGATACTTGTGTTTTCTAGCGTTCCTTCACAGACTTGAGGGTAGTAGAGTGCACTCTGGGGAGCTTCTTCTACTCTGCCAGCTTTAATCCAGCTTGGCCTCTTTCCCTTTCTCCTCTTGTCAGGTATTAGACTGGAGAACGTGTAAAGAACCACCTAAATGCTTACTTTTGTGTAGATGGTCCCAGAGTCAGGCTTTCCTAAAATAAGGTTTAAATGTATATTCCGGAAAGGGATGCCATTTTTAAATCAGTAAATCAAGATGTTAATAAGATTTTACTAGGTTTATAATATTGGAAACTGAAAAATACACAGACATTTCAAATGCAGGAATAGTTAAGAAAATCTGTGTGTGTGTGTGTGTGTGTGTGCGTGTGTGTGTGTGTGTGTGTGTGTGTGTGTGTGTGTACTTTGAGTGCTACCGTGTGCATATCAGGTCAGGGCGCGGTTCACTCCTCCTGTCATAGGAATCCTGGGTGTTGAATTTGTGTCAGCAGAGTTGGGGTCACACCCCTACTCACTGAACTGTTTTGCTGGTCCTAAGTAAATGATTCTTTTTCCAAGAGGCTTACTGGATTGTAATTCAGTAGTTTTGGTTCTGCCCTGTGTCTTTCCTCCTGCTCCATAAGAACCATGAAATTCCTTTAGTTTATGTTTTAGAAGATTTTTATAGTATTTATATAGAATGTATTTATTTTTATTGTTTATTTTTATTTTTAGAGCTTGCATATTTTACTAGAGTTTAAGAGGAAAACATAGTGCAGGTTGGGGATAATCCCAGCTGCTGCCAGGAGAGAGAAAAAAATAGTAATGCCTTTTAAGAAATGATGGGCTCTCCCATGAACAGAAGTCTGCTAGTCAGCTGAGAGAGGAGCCTCACGTCCTGAATATGTGGCTCAATACTTCTGGTTAATATAGTAACAATAGACGATAAGATATAAACAGTTCTGTTTTAAGTTTTCTCTACAAATCCTCTGAAATGATAGAAACGACCTCTTTAAACATTCCTTTTATGGGGACTGTGCCTGCCTTCTGCTACAGTACAGCCACCACCCTGTAGGCTTTGTGACAAGATACCAAACTTGCTAGTGAATTCTGAGTCTGGGAACCTTATCTTATCATTGAACTTGACTGCCACAGCAACGACCTTCTGTTACCAAGGTCACGAGACACTTGTAAACAAGGTTATTGTTTTAGGCAGACTTTTAAGTTTGATTCTGTCAACCTATAGGGAAGGATTTTAGTATTTTCTGAATCTTCCCAAGGATAGTCTTTGTCTCCTCAAAGATCAAGTGTCCTGGTCTCATTTTAAATACAGAGGAAATAAGCTAATCATTACTAATAGTGGGGTGCTTTGGGGGTGGAGGGCTGAATGCTCTGCAGAAGATAAGGTGTGCTGAAAAATCATCTGTTGGCATCTCGATTTTAGTTTTTCCTCTGGGGGCCAGGAATAATTTGCATTGTTTTGTTGCTTTTGGACTGTTTGTTTTGTGTCTGATACTTAGGACTGACATTATGGGACAGTACTAAGTACTAAGTAAGCCAAGTACTCCCACTCTCTTGACTTGATGATTTTCAGGAGTTCTCTTGGTTGTCCTTAGAGCAACAGTCTGTCCATGTCTGTCAATTTGTCTGTAGTTTTGTTTAGTTGCTTAATTGTTGCTCTGTGTTTTATTTATTTATTGTTAGAGTAGCTCTTTTACAAAAACTGACAAGTGACTCTGCTATGGGCTATTGCACCTGCAACTCCTTTCAGCCAAGTATCACTGCTGCCCAGAGCTGCAACCTGAAATAATTCAATGCCAATGTGTAGTTAAAGAATGCAGTATCTGGGCTTGTGGGGCAGCTTTCTCCGGTGCCCATGAAAATTGGAGCCAACAGGTGACAAGGCTTCTCTCCTTAAAACGATAACTTAAAAAAGTGAAAACAAATTGTCTGTTTTAGTGTTGGAATGCATGAATGTTGCCACTACATGTTTATGTCTGAGTGGTCTTGAATGTATGAGTTTACTGTGTTCTGTATGTCTTGGTTACAGCTCAGCTGTTACTATTGCAGCCAGCCACCCAAGCTGAAAATTTATCTCTGGGCGTTCTGGCCATTAAAACTAATAGAATAGGGATCTAAATGTCAATTGGATGTAGATCATATTAAAGTTGGTTTGTGCTGTTCTGTTTTGTTAAGAAGCTGGCTCTGAAATGAGATTATGGCCCACCCTTTCTCAGACTCACACTTGCTTTTAAAGTCTCTATCTGGAATCAAAAACTGGCAGACAAGAAAAACAAAAACAGAACAACCAAAAATTATTGGTTTATAAATTTATTGGAATGAAATGAAAATGAAATTTGTGCTCTGGCAATGCTGAAGCATGCATGAGCAGCCCGTACATGGAGGCTCTGTTGAACTTCTCCATATTGGGTTTCATGGTCTAAGTTGATGAGGACCGCTGACCCAGCCTCTTCTTCAAGAGGGCATCAGATCTCAGTATAGGTGGTTGTAAACCACCAGTGTGGTTGTTGGGACTTGAGCTCAGGACATATTTAAGAATCTTTAATATTTGTAACAAAAAGTTAACTCAAAACTTTAACACAGGGTTAATCATCAAAAGGCTACATAGATAATCTTAAAACAGAAATCTAATCTATCCATGTCTGTAGTTCTGGGCAAATACTCAAATGTACCAGCTTTGCTTTTTAGCCCCTTTAGTTCCATTTCTGACTGTATTAGTCGACTAAAATATATCAACCTCAAAACATGGTTTTTATGTTTAAAGGTTCACCCTTAAGAAAGGCTCATGAGACAGGCATAACATTAACCTTGCTATGCACTGTGGACTCTCACACTTAGTATCTCAATGAATTTTCCTGATCCATTACTTTTATACCATGTTACAGATGGAGAACTTGGTGTTGGTGATCATCCTGTTAGTGAGTGGCAATGCCCGAAGTGGATGTTACAACCTTAGCTGGGACTGTTTGCTGTTAAGGGAGCTAGCTGCTTTCTAGTCAGTGGCTCTGGGAATGTGACCTGTGGGAATAATTAGTAGTATTAAAACCCCAGCGCAATTTCATGATCATCTGGGATCTTTAAATAATTCAGAATTGTTCCAGAGAGATTCTAATTTAGTGTGTATGTCTTAGTTAGAGTTTCTATTGCTATGAAGAGACACCATGACCATGGTAACTCTTTTAAAGGAAAACATTTAATTGAGCTTCTTCACAGTTCAGAGGTTTGGTCTATTATGGTCATGGTGGGAAGTATGGCAGCCTATACGCAGATGTGGTGATAGAGAAGGTGCTGAGAGTTCTACATCTGGAATTACTGGCAGCAGCAAAGATGACTTGACTATTTGAGAACTCAGAGACCACTCCCAGTGACACACTTCCTCCAACAGTGCCACACCTACTTCTATCAGGCCATACTTCCTAATATTGCCTAATAGCAAACATTTAAGCACGTGAGTCTATGGGAGCCATTCCTATTCACCACCATAGGGTGTGATAGACAGCTTGGAAATCTACTAGTAAAAAGTAATGATTCTGATTTAGCACTCAGGTTGAGAAACTGTGGTGTAAGTGAGTGGCTCTTCATATGACATCCTGTGCGCATGTGTGGAGAGAGTTGAAGGCTGCAGACAATAATACTGAAATCACTGAGATCTGTTTTACTTTGACTGGTCTTGAAGTGTGTTTTCAACAACAAAAATACCTACTTGCAAATTATTTGACAGCCATTTTTTTCCTAGATTATTGAAATTAATATATCTTTCCTAAGCCGAACCCAGCTTTTAGGTTCCTTAGACTGTGGAAGAACTGGAAATACAGCTGCACCCCACTGTTCTCAACATCCCATGTCCTTGTTTGATAATCTGCCTGATCCACTCAGTTGGCAGGGGATTCTGTCCTGCCTGGTTTATGTCCTCCCACCATGTCCCACAGCCATTTAACCCCAAAGAAATCACACGAAGGTCTATACTAATGATAAACTGATTGGCCCATTAGCTCAGGCTTCATAATTGCTCTTATAATGTATATTAGCCCATTATTCTAGTATATGCTAGTCACAAGGCTCTGTGCCTTTTTCGGCGGGGCAGGTCACATCTTCCTTCTTCTGTGTCTGGACAGGACTTCAGAGGAATGGGCTTCCTCCTTCCCAGAATTCTCCTGCTCTCATCCACCCGCCTCTACTTCCTGTCTGGTTGTTCCGCTTATACTTCCTGCCTGGCTACTGGCCAATCAGCATTTATTTAAAACATAATTGACAGAATATAGACAATTCTCCCACACCACCACTCAAACCTGGATAACCATTGTTATCTCTCATCTGTTTTCTCGCATTTAAAAGGGGAGGATGGGACTAAAATTTTGGACAGTGAGGCTCACAATTGCAGTCACATACATCCTGCTGCGCTGTTGTGAGATGTGTGCTTTACTGTGCTCTTCCACGGAGCCATGAAAGCTCCATCCTCAGTGGTGGGTATCCAACCTTCTCTCCCTCTGAAGAACACAGCGAGTACAAACATAGTTTGGACCCACCATTGTCGTTCCTCCTAAACCAGGTTTATCCACTGTTGCCCTGCATCATGCCTCAGTTCCAGCGTTAGTGCAGCATAAGGGCAGATACCATCCCAGTACCAGGATAACCAGTGCCTGCGCTGCAGGCGAAACAGTCTGCATGGGGACATCTGCAAGCCTTCGAATCTAGGAACCACATTCTTATTGATCTGTTCAATTCATAGAATTTTGTTTTGTTTGTTCATAGAAAGTCTCCACAAGTAAGGCTGAGTGCTGCTGGGTAGTCAGATTGACTGTTGTCTTTAGCTTTCTACCATTTCTTTATTGTAAGTTTTTGTACTGTTGCCTTTATTCTTGTGGTTGTTTTAACCGTACTTGAAAATGTAGTATGGCAAAACCAACCATTTTACTGCTTACCACCTTATAGAATTTCATTTAAATGTATTACCCTGGCCTTCACCCCTCCCCACCACCAAGCTGCTTGGCTCAGGTTTTGGATGCCTATAGAGGTTGTAGAAATGAGGAATGTGCCAATCCTGTGTGGGAATTCATAATAATTTTATTTTGCCACTAGGAAGTTGGTCCTCATTTCCTGTTGGTTAATTGCTATTTCTATCTGCAGTTCTTCTTGCATATTTATTTTATTCGTGTGTTTACATGTATGCCCATTTGTGTGTGCACCATGAGTATACGGGTATCTTCTAAGGCTAGAAGAAGATATGGGATTCCCTAGAACTGGAATTATTACATTTGATTGTGAGTTACCCAGCACAGATGCTGGGAACCCTCTGCAGAGCAGCAAGTGTTCCCAGCTGCTTAGGCATCTTTCCATCCTTTTCCTGTGTATTTTGAACCTGAAATTAGTCTTGCTTGTCTCATGTTGCTTTAACAGAACAGTGAGACTGAGTGTATTGAGCAGAAATGTATTGGGTTATAGTACTAGAGCCTGGGAAAAACCACGATAGAATTACTTGTACCTAGAGGGCCTTCCTGTTGTATCATCCTGTGACAGAAGAGCAAAGAGCACAAGAGATCCATCCTTTCACAAGTCTGCATATTCCTAAGATAATGGCAGCAATGAGTTCATCTCCCATCAAGTCCTGCTTTCTAGCACTGCTGTATTAGGGCTCAGGCTTCCAATACATGAGCTTAGGGCATATATTTAAGGCTTAGCAGGGCTTATAACTCCTACAATCTTGTTTGAAAAACTCATAGGATTTGTCAGAATTTTGTGACTTTTCTACCTGCAAATGCTGATCAAATAGTACCAGTTCCATACTGTTAAGGTTGTAGACACATGGTTAGTAACATGTAAATAAGTAATAAGTAGATGTTCCTGCTGATGTTCATTCACACCCTGTCAGAGATTAGTGATGGGAAAAGTCGGTATTGAAAGCATTAGCCTACAGTCTTCTTCACGTTCATCTTTATGGCAGTTTTTATTTTAGAAATGTCTATAATGATGTATTTCAGTGCTTTCCAGACAAGATAAAGGGTGAAGGTTTGTTGTTTGTAACTCAGGTCTGTAAAGTCCCTTTGGTAAGACAGTGTGTCTTGTCCCCTGTTCCCTCACCTCTTTAAAAGAAAGTGTTGTCAATCACCCAGGATATTCCGAAGTAATTTCCTCTCCTCTTCATGTAAAAATTGTTTTCATTGTCTCCAAGTAGAAGGTAGGAAAACTGAAGCAGTCTTCACTTGTGTGACCTGCAGATTCTGCATCTAAACAGACTGTCAGTTGGTCCCCAGGAAGTCACAGACCTTGCCCACTTGCGATTTAGGAGAAGCAAGAACCTGCGGGTTTTCTTCTTATCCCTCTATGCCTCTGAGTGTTCCTGGTTGGTTCTTTGCTGTCTTCTCTGCTGCCTACCTCTCTAATGTGTCAGTGCCCCAGGGTTTAATCTTCTGACTTATTCTTTATCTCAGTTAATCCCTGGCTTATTTTAAACTGTTTAATCTTCAGGCCAGTTCTTAATCTCAGTGTCTTACTTGTTTCATATTGTGGCTTGATTCAGTAACTTCCAGATTCAAATCTTGGTGCAGGTATCTCTTGAACTTCATATTCCAGTTGTAACTATTGAAGAAATGTCTACTAAGAAGTCAAAGACGCTTCGAATATAGCACAGCTAAAGCACCTGACTTTCAGCCTGCTAGACCTCTTGATTTTCCTGTTTGCAGTGGATAGAAATTGGAGGGGTGGAGTTTCTTCAGATTAAAAACTTTGGAGACATCACTACCTTATTTTTCCATTTTTGTATGTCAAATATGGCAAGATGTTTTCTATGCTTGATCATCCCAGTTAATTCAAAATCCAACTCCTGCTCACTACTTTCTTGCTACTCTGCTGCTTAAGGCACCTTTGTCTCATCTTGGGTTATTGCAGCAGCTTTCTAATACATCATTTTACTCTCCTTTGTCCCAGAGTATTCATGACATGGTTATCTTGGAGATTATTTAACAACATGTGATCCTGTCCTCATTTGCTCAGAGCCCTAAAATACTTTCTTTTTTTCAGTCACAGGAAGAGTAAGTTGTAACCGAAATCCGCAGGGCCTTATGGGATCTGACATTTTTCATCTCCCAAACCTCTCTGCCTTGTTTTGTACAACTCTCTTGTGTATGCAAATGCCTAAGATGGTCCATGATGCTAATGCTCTCTGCCTCCTCAGATCTGTGCCCTTTGTTACCCATTCCTCTTATGTGCTGGACCTAGTAATGTGCTTTTAACAAAGAAAATTAAACAAAAAGTGTGGTGTATCGCTTCTGAGGTGGGGCTTTAAGAAATGAATTTTTGCCTTGCTTGTGCACCCTGGCTCTTTTCTCTCCCTTGCTTTGATTAAGCATACTGCCTTGCAGTCTCCTGCCTTGTATAGAACGGCTCACATAGTAAGGGAATGAAGTAGCTTCCAGTCACAGCCAGTAAGGAATAGAATAGACTAGACAACACAGTGAGCTCAGAGGCAGATCCACCCCTAGTTGAGCCTTGCAATAACTGCTAGTGGCCAGTTGTAGCCATGGGAGAAATTCTAAGCACGACTAGTGGGTTAAACTTGGTTCATATTCATGGCCCATAGAATCTTTGACAGTTCATGTTTTTTATAAATATACTTTCTGTTCTTTTTTTTTGTGATGCTGTTTTTTGCCTGGATCTCATTGTGTAGTCCAGCTTACTTTAAAGTCAGAATCCTAAACGTTGGGATTACAGGTGTATACCATTGTGCTGGTTCTCCATGCCCCTTCCAGCCATGAAGTTTAGTCATGCCATTAATATCTATATTTTCATCAGTATCTGTTGCTGTGATAAAACATTATTTTAAAAAAAATCTTGCAGGACGACTTAAGCTCGGGCTTCAGAGGCCTCAGTCCAGGTTTGAATCGACTGCTTTGGGCTTGAAGTCAGGCAGAACATCATGATGATGGGGATGCAGTGCAGAGCTTCTCAGCCCACACTGACTCCAATGCAGAGGGATAACAGGAATGGCCCAGGACTAACTAGATCCTCTTCAAGTCATGCATCCCCCAGTGGGGGCCACTCTTGAGATCTCACCGTCTGCTGACAGTTCACTCAGAGTTAAAATAATCATTGAATTAAAGATTGGTTAGGTCAGAGCCCTCACGATCTGCTTCTGAAAATTCCTCATGG
This sequence comes from Arvicola amphibius, assembly GCF_903992535.2. Taxonomy (NCBI): domain Eukaryota; kingdom Metazoa; phylum Chordata; class Mammalia; order Rodentia; family Cricetidae; genus Arvicola; species Arvicola amphibius. The sequence goes on from NC_052055.2 coordinate 82,401,817, forward strand.
ACATACCCAGAAGTGTGCATTACATCTCGATAGGTGTAGAGTGGGGTGCAGATATTTGTGAAATGAGTATTTCTGAGTTTCTCACTTGTAAATGGAAGAAGAGATTATTTGCATTATTATATAAGTGAGCCTAGGGTAGGGTTTTGGACATAGTCAGCTAAGAACATTGGCAGATCCCCCCCCCCCAATAGAAAACTGAACTAAAATTGATTAAAACCCCACTACTGAAATACTTTGGAAACCATTGTAATGTCTTTAACAGTTGGAGTAGTTTAAGAATTGCTGCAGACTATGTTGGAATTATATTTTGTCCTTGTCTGTTAGCCACCCCTTCCTGCCCCGGAACTGGTGATGTGTCAGGCAAGCCAGGCCACAAAGACAGGCAGCTCTAGAAGGACCGCTCAGCTGCGGGCACTCATTTTGAGTAGTACTTTCTAGTGTTTGGATGATCATTGATTTACTCAGACACAAAGAAGGACACCAGAAAGACAGGCTTGGAAAGGATCAAAACAAAGCAGGAATTAAAACAGGAATCAAACAGCTGAATAAAGACAGTGGAAATAGATTTGACAGATTTAACGCAGACAGTGGTTGATCAAAGAGACAAAGCAAGAACAGCATTCTTCTAGCAGTGCAGCAGCCCAGAGTGAGTGCTATCCAAAATACAGAGCTCAAATGGTATTGTGTCGAATGTCAGAGTTCAGAGGACCGTCCATGCTAGGGTACAGCCATTCATCAAACAGGATTTCTAGATGTTAAATTTAGGTGGCTGACTTCAAAGCAGCCACTGTGAACTGGTTCAAAGCATAAGGAATTTAAAGAATTAGGGGGAAGTGAGACTAATGGAAATTTTTTCTATAAGGAGCTAGAAATAATTTCTAAAAGACCAAATAGAAATTCTGTGGTTGAGGAGTTAGAATAGAGAAATGAAAACTCTGCTGAAATGCCCCACTGGTAGGTTTGACATGGCAGGAGAAAAACCTCAGTGAACTTGAAGACAGATGACCTGATCTGAAGATCCAAGGAAAAAAAAAGGTTGAAAAGAAATCAATAGAGCTTCAAAGTACTGTGTGTTAACTATCAGACTCTTTCCAAAAGGAAAGGAGAAGGAAGGGGCAAAAAGTTAGAGGAAATTATAAACCAGCCCACACATTGAGGAGTCAGTGCAGCCCAAATAGGAAGAACAGAGAATCACTGCAATGTCGCTCGAAAAATGTAGCACAAAGGGGAAAAGCCTTGAAAACTAGGAAATGCCTGAGCGTCTTTGTGCGATCGTAGCTGGTCCTTAAGGGACACAGTAAAAGGCACTGGGTTCCAGTAGTCCAGGTACGGAAGACATGGACAGGTTAATTAAGGATCCGGTAAGCACTGACATTACCCTTCAAGAAGTGAAGACAGAGTAGACGTTCTGTGGTAAAACTTGGGAGAAGTAATTGCTAGCAGGACTTTCCAAAAAACATAGTGAAGGAAGCCCTTCAGGACGGAAGGGAATGACTCTAGACTGTAGGCCACATTCACATGCATGCACAAACGTGTCATTAGAAAGCTTTGTAAGGTAGTTAATATAAAGATAATTTTCTCCTTTCATCTTTATAAAAGATTCAACATTACATAAAACCGTAATTATAACACTACAGTGTTGGGTTTCCTTCATAGATAAATAGATAGGCAAGCTGACTGACTATTCAATAGTAACATTACAAAGAAAAAGAGGAAAAATTGGAACTATACAAGAATATATTTCCCTGGGACTATTTGTTGGGATTAAATTGCAATAAATTGAGGGGTGTATTTAATTCCTATAGCAACCACCAAGAAAATCATTCCAAAAATATACACTGAGATAAATCAGAAATCAAAATGCTATACTAGAAAACAATTATTTAATACAAAATAAGAGAGTAAAAGAGAGGGGCTGGGAGGCATGGAGAGAAAGGCAGGAGTAATGATGAGATGCAAATAGAAACTGTAAATATATCTTATCAGAAATTATATTAAATGTAAATGATATAACTACTTCATTTACATTAGCCATTGATTGATTTAGAGGGTTAAAGAAAATCCTTCTAATCAGTTTACTCTCAGATAGACAACTTCTATTCAGGGTTACAAATAAAAGAAAAGTAAATAGATTACAATGAGATGCCATACAAACAGTAATTATAGCAGTTGCAATAAGTGTATTAATATCAGACAAGATGAACTTTAAAATGAGTATTACCTGAAACAAATAAGGGAGTTTCATAATGGCTAAAGGACTATACACTAAAACATGTAATGATAATAATGTTTAATGTATTATTAATGTTAAGTCTGTAATTATGTAATATGCTCTAACCTCAGGACCCAAGATACAAACAAAACATGACTGGCTGGTTGTGGTGGTGTATACCTTTAGTCCTGTTTATTTGAACCTCTGAGTTTAAAGCACTCTTTTGGATCCGTACAGAAAGGAAAAAAGATAATTGCCAGACAGGGAGAACATAGTTGTAAATCATATGACAGGGAATGTGCATTGATGCCATTGCTTATTAATCATTCACAACACAAACTGATTAGTTAGAAATGAGCAAAATATTGAATAGGCATTCTTACTGGTGGAAATAAATGAATGGCTAATAAATACATACAAATGCCAGCATTATTAATCACTAGACAAATATATTTCTAGAGAGCTATGCAATGCCTCAGCTGAGATGGCTTCTTAGCTGAGCCAGTCTTCTAAAATACAGCTGACTTGGTGGTTTAAACAAGCAAGTTCCTCATGAGGGCCTGAATGATCTAGTTCTGTAGGAGATGATAGGTCTGTCTGTCTACCTTAATGTCATCTCGCCTTCATCCCCTTCACTTCACACTGGAGATGTCTCTGCTGGGGTGCCTGATCAGGTTCATGGCTTTTTAATACTCATCAAATACTTTTTAGAATTTGGGGAGCATTAGCTGTTCAAGTCCATAGCGGATTATAATACATATATTGTCAAGTATAGAGAGAGTCTTCGAAAGCTGCCGCTGGGGATGTAAAATGGTACATTGCCTTGGAAAACAGCCTGTAATTTTCTTGAAACAATTAATCTTTTATGTGACCCTGTAGTTTCACTTCTAGAATCTACCTAACAGAAGCAGGCAGTGCCCACAAGCCACATGTGTTCACAGTAGCCTCAGGCTGTGAATAGGAAAGCCCGAAGCTGGTGTAGCTTAAATAAATGCTTGTCCTTATAGTGGACTGTATATTCAGAAGTTAAGTTAGAGATCAGCAAGCCCCTAGGACTGTTCTACACCAGGCTGGGTGTTCACTTGCTTGTGTTGTCTGCCGTCGGTGCTGCAAATGCTGAATACCTACAACAGAGATAGATGTACAGCCATTGAAGCATGTTCCTTTTTATGCCAGCATTTGCAAAAACAAACAACTTCTGAGCTTAATGAGGAAACCAGATGAAAACGATGATCTTGAGTAATTCCATGTGTATGAAATATACCGAAAAGCCAAATTTCTGTGCCAGTGGTTGCCTCAGATTGGGAAGCAGTTGGGCATTACTTACAGACTGCACAGGCAGCCTCTTAGAAGTGCTCTAAATGTGGACCATAGTAATAGTTACACAAGTCTTTAAATTTACCACCTCTTTCCCTTTGGCATGTGTAATGTATGAGTTTTGTCAGAGTAAATTCCTTGTTGACATTAGAGACAAGTATGGCGGTCAGTATAGTAGCTAAATAGCTGGAAATTTGAGGGCACTCTTCTGGGCACTATTAGTTGGAGGCACCATGGCTTTGGGAAAAAAGTCATTGGGGTGTGCCCTCCAAGGGTACCTGACATCCTGCCCTCCCCCCCCCCCCCGTTTCCTTGACCATTGATCATGAAGTGATCACTGTGTTTGACCATGCTCTACCATCTGGCAGCCCCACCGTCCGCTCACATTAATCCACCTTCTTTGACTGACTTCTCCAAACTGTGAGCAAAATTAGCCTTTCAGGTATTCATGATAACATGAAACTTAACTACTTAACTTTTGTTTTTTATCATGTTATGTGCTTTTCTGTAGTTGGAATCTTATGCTTAATGTGAGGATGAAAAAAAGGAAAATGAGGCTAATGAAGACAAAGACTTAGGAATTGGAATGTGCTTCTTTGCCTTGTGTGAATCATGGCCTTGAGAGTCACCTGTTTGTAAAGTTTATTGCCTTGTTCCTGCCTATTGCTATTTCAGCTAATGTCTGTGCAGCTTTGAAGCAAACATTCTAGTCTTCATTTGCTAGACAGTGTGGGAGTAACAACAGAAATTGCCTAATCTTTTTTTCTGATTATTTATCAATTATTCCTATTAAAAAGAACCTTGTAGTGTGAGCTTTAGAATAAATACTATAAAGAGGGAAACAACAACAAAATCATGAACAAAATGACTATTGTTCACTGTACCAATTCCAAGCTGATGCTCGCCAATAGCTTTATTCACTGTTCTGTATTCTCAGTGCGAATACAGGAGAATGCTTGAGTGGCTTTGCTTTTCTCTCTGAATTTATCTCACTTATCTCTTACATTTAACAAAGTAGCTGAGAAATTAGCAGTGTGAAAAACAGCTCTTATGTTGCAGTTTCTCTGCATCAGGAATCTGGATGCATCTCAGCTGGGCCTCCTGCAAAGATGCTGGGGAGCTGTCTGTGGGTGTGAGTCCTCCTGAGCATCAGCTCCCCGAGTTCTCACTCGCCTGTTGACCAGCAGCCCGAGTTTTGTGCAGCAGCTTTTCTGTAGGCCATACTACAGCATAACAACTGTAAAGAGAGGGACCAGGTGGTCAAGATAGAAGCCAGAGTCTTCTGTAATGTAATCTCAGAGTGACTTTGATTACTTTCTTTATGTTCTCCTTATAAAAATGACTCCTATGTCCCAAGAGTTGAGATGTTGCATCTTTTCCTTATTGCAATATAATCTCCTTAGAGTAGGGCTCTGAATTTTGTTTAGGTGTATGTTTACCTCTGGAGTGAATGCTGAAGCATATTCATGGTGCTTAGTCATGGAACACATTACTTAGAGTCTTTTTCTCTGGATGGAGAGGATCATTCCACTTAGGGGTTTTATGTCTTTTAAACATAATACATGCTACATAGGTTAATTATTAGTCGGCCAACATTGCATGTTGTAGGAAATCAGAATTGGTGAAGATGGTGGCATTTTAAAAAGTTCTTTGCTGCATTTGATTTGCTCTTCTCTCATTTAGAATTCTTCAGGCAACTTGCTTGATACAGGCCTGTGATTTTTCTTATTCTTGTCAGGTTTAAGTATGAAGACTCAGGTAGCTTTATAAAATGAATAGAGAAACCTTTCTCTTGGAGAATGCCGTGGATCACAGAGCACAGCATGGCTTCTCCCTTCCATATCCTGAGGGGTTACTAATTAACAAAGGGAAAAGGCAGTTTATACCACCATTTCTGGTCCCTTAATGAGTAGTCTATTATCAGCAGTAAGTTTTCAAGTCATTCGTTATGAAACTTTCTTAACTGTGTGATGGTTGTTAATTCTTAGAAGCTGTTTGGGAATGCTTCCAGTAGAGGGTGAGGAATCACATTCACCCTCTCTCTTGCAAAGGGAGCAAAGTGTGGTTCCTCCCTGGCCATTTTGGTCTCATTCCAGAACGACCAGGAAATAGCAGCTATCACAGCAGCTGGAATGGGAGGCTGGCCCGGGCTGGTATGTTTTGTCATAAGAGTCTGAAATTCATTTCTTCTCTGCTCTTCATCCTCAGCTCATAGTCCCTTAAGATCAGAACAAGTACAAAATGACACTGGGGTTCTTTTAAGCCATTGTGTTATCAATTTCAAACAGGAAGCAGGAGAAAGGGAATAGAAACAGAAAGGAATATGGGTGTTGGGAGTGCAGCTCCCCTGTGTTTCTTCAGCAGGATAAATGATGAAGAAATTTGAAAATGTTCTTATTCCCAGAATAGAGTATCTTTGTACTTTGACCCTCCAAGATTAAAAGTTTTGTGATGACTAATTATTCTTAGGGTTGGGGACTGGACCTTGGCAAGCCAGGCAAGCATCATACCGCCAGGCTAAATCCCTGTGCTTTTTTTACTTTAATTTTGAGACAGGATTTCAGTAAGTTGTCTAAGGTGTTCTTGAACTTGATTTTAGCCAGATGGTGGATGAGGAGAATCTTGAATTTATGATCTTGGTACTTCAGCCTTCAAATTAGCTGGGATTACAGGTCTATGCAGAAAGACTTATCTGCTACCATTTATCATAGTGCGTTGGGTTAAAGGTTAACCATTTTACTGGTAGTCAGGAAGAAAGTGTTCTTGTGTTCTTGAATTTGAATACTTCAGAAGCCTGATGTATTTAAGTTCATTTTACATGTGTTGGCCTCTAGTGACACAAAGCATTTACATGGTAGATTTCTTGCTTTTTGTGTATCTAAAGAAACAGAGTGTGAGAGATTAGCATGTGGTCTTTGCCAGTCGCTCTCTGTTTGCTTGTTTTCCTGGTTCATATATATTAAATTTATTTAAATTTCCTAAGAGACCATGAGTTTAATTTGTGTCAATTTCTATGCATATATGATCATTTGTTAATGTAATCTTTGATATTAATAGGCCTCTTAGCCCAAAACCTGCTTCCTGTAATTTGTTAATGGCAGTCTTTAATCCATGCACAAGTAAAAGTACACTTTCTAAAGGTGTTGGGATTGTTCAGGTGTTGACAGTGGAGTTATAAAGGTGTCAGGATTGATAGGGTGTTGACGGTGGAGTGAATGGAGGACGTCCTTTGCTGATAGGTGAGAGTCCAAGGCACATCTTTAAATGAAAGAGTTCTGGTTCATGACAGTATAAGACACTTTTTTTCCTTTTCTGTTTGTAGATATAAAAAGATGACTGGGAGATAGAAATAACCCAGGAATAAACGTTAATTTAGTTCTACCTCTACAGTTCAGCATTTATGAGCTAAAGGCAGAAATCCTGATGAAGCGCACTGAAGAAAAATAACCTCATTGAGAACAGGGTTTAGCCTGGGATTTCAAGAAACTAGCATTTAGGGAAAGTGTCTAGTGTGTTTTGTGGCCACTACCTATACAGTGTACAATCTCTACAATTTCTTCTGATTCTTGCTGTCTTGGAGAAGTGTTCACTGTCAGAAAGTCTTTTTCTCTTGAGTTTTCCTCTTAGTCAGTCACTGCCCTAGACAAGTTTTTAAATTCTTTTTTCCTTTTTCTTCTTCTCCTCCTTTTTTTTTTTCCTGATTTCCCATGAGACTAGTTTGGCTACTTTGTAGAATTTCTTTATCAGTCATACCTTTGTGTCCAGGGCTTTTTTTTTATTCAGTATAAGATCTGTGAACTTCATTTGTGTAACACTGCTTGGCTAGCTGTATGTCTTTTGTATAAATGTATACTTAGTCTGTTGGTGGACATCTGATCTTTTCAGTTATTTTTAATCATTACAAATAATTTAGTTTGGTTGGTTTGAGGATCGGGACAATGAGCATCATTAAGAGTGCTTTTGGTCTCTGTGTGTCTAATTTGTGAGTGGTGTATTTCAGTTAGTGCAGTGACTGTAGATTCATCCAAGTTATAGTGTATGTGTAGTGTATTTTGACTAATAGTCGTTCTGCATATATACTATATTGTACTTCACTGTCTATTAGTGGACCCTAGGTTGTAGCTGTGTTTTTGCTATTATAAATAATGAAGCTTTATGCATGGGATGTGGTTATGTAATAAATCAGGTACCATTTTTAATTCTTTTTGGATACATACACAGAAGTATAATTCTCACTCATAGTAGTTGTAACTTTCAGAGTTTGAGAAATCATTGTAGTGTTCTCCATGGTAACATTTCACATTCCTACAGGAGTACACAGGGTTCTCTGTGTCCTTGTCAACCTGTTATTTTCTCATGTACAGTCGTCATTCTGAGTGTGTGAGCAGGTAGCTTTGCTCCCTTGTATGGAGGAATGTGATAGCTGCTGCTTGGTAACTGGTTTATGAGGCTGTCCTGCTATTGTTTTTCCTGAATTTATGTCTGTGTCAGAAAATGCTGATGCACAGATTTGAAAAACAGGTTTGGTGGATCTTAAAGTCTCTAAAAGTTACTTACATTGTTTTCTTTACCTCATAAATGTACTGGATCTTCATTCATGGTTTAAGCTTTTTATTGAATTAAATATTTTAATATCTGAAAATATTTTAAATCTAATATTATTTTAAGTAGAAAAATAATTCCTGCCAAATGACTCTGAATCTAGTTTTACTGATTTAATGCTTTTCTTACCTTTTCTTTACCTTATTTCATTTAAGATCAGTGTGCTAATTCTATGTGTTTATATTTAGCATAGAAAAATTATTCCTATAAAAATTATGGTATCATTTTAGCTTAGTCTTTAACTTGCCAGAGTGACTGGTAAATGTTGGGCTGGAATGAGTGCAAAAGTTAATTGAAATGAGGCAGTGTACAGGTCTGTGTGCTGTACACATAATGATTGAAATGAGACAGTATACAAGTCTGTGTGCTGTACACATAATAAGAACCTACATGTTAGCTTCCACAGTTTCCATAATTAATTTTGTTATACATTGCCTAGAAGTTAGCTTGTGTTGTTATATATATTATTCTGATCTATTTGTTGATTTATTGGGATGGGAAGAGGACAGGCTGTTTGAATACTAGCAGAGTTAGGATTACAGGACATCAGTTTGGTAAATTTGATTGTGCCATTTGTTATTCATCCCTACAGCCTTGTATTCTGTTATTCTCTTCTGTGTGTTCTTCTGGATCCCCTTCGTCTACTTCTACTATGAAGAGAAGGACGACGATGACACCAGTAAATGCACTGTGAGTTGTCTCAATCGAGAGTGGTCATCTCAGTCATAAATTACTTCCTCAGTTTTCAAAAAATGGCATGACTCTACTTGACTTTATTCTAGCTCATGTTTATATAATAACTTAGGTGATACAGGAAAAACTGTTAATTTTTCTGCGCTTCGGCTCGGCTCCCTGTCTCTAACTTAGAGGCTAGACTACCTACAATACACTTGCTGTGAGAATTGGGTAAATTAACTTTTATAAATGCTTAGAATAGTGCCTGCCATGATACATAGATTGTACATAGATTTAAATAACACACACAAGCTACGTGGTGGTGGTGCAACACTTGGGAGAAGGAGGCAGGAGGATTGCCAGTCTGAATACATAGTGATTTATAGCATATAGGTGTTTATATAGTTGTTTTGTATTTATATTTTGTGGACATAAACATGTATGTGTTATGCCCAGATCTGCGAAGTCCCCCAAAAACCAACAAGGAGACCGGAGTCCTGTACGTAAAAGCAAAGAGCCTTTATTTTATACAAGTTTGCAAACTTGGTCTTTCCGTGTGTCCAATGTATTGGAATAATCAGAGAGCCCCAAGCACAGTTAGAGTTGGGTTTTTATAGTAGTAAAGGAGGGAATGAGGGGTTTCTAAGGTTCAGGACCCCTGATTGGCTGACATTTGTCTAGGGGTGTCCCGGTGAATGGGTGCTTGCAGGTGATCCTATCTACAATGGTTGGAACGTTAGGAATTTTCTTTGGATGTTCTGTTCATGGGTGGTGCCTGGGTAATCTCAGTTTGTGATCCTTCCTGCAACCAAGGTCCTTCCTGAAACCAAGTATTGCCTTAGGGTAAACTGTTGAGACCCAAGCTTCCCTTCAACTTATGGCCAGGCCCAACACTGGCAAGTGATAATGGTTGGAAGTTACTTCCTTTAGGTGGTCCCTCTCTATTAAGCTAATCATAGCTGGATCCTACATATGTATGTACATAAGACTATTACTTATTCTTAGCCAGACATGTTAACACATAACTTTAATCCCAATACTTGGGAGAAAGAGGCAGGCAGATCTCTGAGTTTGAGGCCAACCTGGTTTACAGAATGCTTATTTTTCACTGCTTTTGGTGATTGCATTAAAGGTTTTTATGATAGGTGCTGAGTGCTGTTCATTTTGGGGAATATTTTTCTGCTTTGACAGTTTCACCTATTTATGCTTTCAGCATGTACTTTTCAAAAGGTCTATCCATTGCAGATTTTAGACTCTTGCAAAGACACGTAAGATGCAAAAACTGACTATGGCTTTCTTTAAATTTAATTTGAAGGCTTTTCTGTCCAATAATTGAAACTTTGTGCTCTTGATTTGAAATGTATATTTGCTATGAAAGAGAGCATTATTGTATTGTCATAATACCTTTGTGTGTAAAGGCTTGCTAAGTGATATGTTTTCCCCCTTGGCCTCTAGCAAATTAAAACGGCGCTCAAGTACACTGTGGGATTTGTTGTAATTTGCGCACTTCTTCTTCTCGTTGGGTAAGTCTTGATTTTTCATTGTGCCAATGGGAAAAAATTGGATAATAGTAACTGAAGGTTCATTCAGAAAATTTTAGACAAGAAAAACAAAGAAAAGGTTGGGGGGGGGGAGAAAACTAAACAAATGGCCTTTTATGTAACTACTGTATGGTGTATGGAGACGCATGAACTCTGGTTGTTGTGTCTAGTCATTTCGCACATCTCTGCATGTACCCTCGGTTATTACTTTTTACACAAACACATTTGCGTTCTATATATTGTATTTTTCCCATTCTTGGTGATGTTCCAAAGTTAACACTACTGCTGCAGTGTTTTGGGTGACTCCTCAAGTCTGAGAGTGTGGATTCCTCAGCTGATGGCAGCAGAGCCTTCTTGGAGGACAGCTGTTCATGTGACTGAGCTCCCAGGACATACGTGATGTTCACACGTTAAAAACTAAACTTTAGAGCTCTTATGTTTGACCCTCCTGCCAAATCTTTGTCAGTAAGCTCCCTTCTGAATCCTTCTATCTTATTTCAGTAGAAATGTCAGTGAAGTTTCAAACTGACTCACATATACGATGTCTGTCCTTATTCGTTGTAGACTTTCGCCTTTGTTAAAATAGATCTGATCACTTCACATTTTTTATAGCAAAAGGGGTCAATAAAATGATCCTTATTTGCAATGATGCAGTTTTTGAAAATTGTAATTAAAATTCTTCCGCTATTATAATACAATTACATCATTTCCCCTTTCATCCCTCCAAACCCATGCACTCATATTCTGTTGAGAGCATACATTAGGTGGCAATATGCGCTTAATTTTTGTTTATAATTAATTTGGTGGGTTTTTAATAATATAAATTTTATTCTATCTGTAGGATTGTTTTGCCTTCATGTCTATCTATGCATTACCTGTGTGCCTGGTGCCTGGGGCCCAGGGTCTGGGACCTGGAGCCTGTAGAGATCAGAGAGGGCATTGGACCCCGTGGAACTGGAGTTATAGACAATTGTGAACATTCATATGGGTGCTGGAAATTGAACCCAGATCTTCTGGAAGCGCTCTTAACCACTAGCCATCCTTTCTGCCCATAATTTGGTGTTTTATATTTCAGTAACTAACTTACAATACTTTAAACATTCATTAGATGTAATTGTGATGGGAATGAAATCTGCCGTGGCTTCTGTGGCTCCCAAGGACCATGGAGCTTATGTTTCCCGTTCAGTTACATTCCTGTTTCTTCCCCCCCCCCCAGCCCCCCCCCCCCCCGCCCCCCCCCCCCCCCCCCCGTCTTGCTGGGTCATAAAGGGGGTGCATTGAAAGACCATGACTTCAGGATTTTGTTACTTGTTTTAGCTACAGAATATACTTTTACAAGCCCCCTTTCCTACTAAAGGAGGCCAGAGGTGTTTATGCTAATTTTCTCTGATGACATGAAAACCTTTTCACTTAGCCTGTTACTTAGAACAGGGGTCAGCAAGCTTAAGGGGCAGATAGGAAGTAAATGCTTTAAACTTTCAGTGCAGTTAGTTTATGTGGTTTGTGGGTCCTTTTGTATCTCTGGGGTAATCATAGACTCAAGAAGCAACAGTAAAACTTATGTTTTCATAAATACAGTCACTTAATATGTGGCAGATCCCTGATTTAGAATGTGACTGAGAACTACCAATAAAATCACCTATTCCCTGCAGAAACCAGCATACAAGAATTATGAATTAAAGACTAGTAATGTTTCGGTTATCTGAGACTGTGTTCTTCTCAGTACCATATGTAAAGATTTGAATGAGGCATGTATGTCAGTTAAATGATTTACTGAACTTTTTGGGAATTTTTTTAAATTTACTTTTCATTTTCAATACATCCCCACTATAGTTTCCCCTACTTCACTCCTCCCAGTCCCCACCCTCACCTTTCCTTTCCCTCACATCCACTCTTCCTCCTCCTCTCTCCCTCCTCCTCTGCTTCCCTTTATAAAAGAGCAGGCCTCCCAGGGATAACCACAGCATAACAAGATACAATAAGCTCGGCACAAACCCTCATATCAAAGCTGGGTGAGACAACTCAGTAGGAGGAAAAGGGTCCCAAGAGCAGACAAGAGTCCTAGATACCCCTACTACCACTGTTAGGAGGGACTGCTAGTGTGTGTGTGTGTGTGTGTGTGTGTGTGTGTGTGTGTGTGTGTAGAGGTTCTAGCTCAGATCCATGCAAGCTCTGATTGCTGCCACAGTCTCCTGAGCCCTGTGAGCACTGCTTAGTTGACAGTTGATGTCTGTGAACTATGTTCTGGTGTCCTTGACCTCTCTGGCTCCTACAAAAATACCCTGGTTTCATTTCTTTTCCTTCCTTCCTTCCTTCCTTCCTTCCTTCCTTCCTTCCTTCCTTCCTTCCTTCCATCTTTCCTTCCTTCTCTTTCTTTCTTTCTTTCTTTCTTTCTTTCTTTCTTTCTTTCTTTCTTTCTTTCTTTCTTTCTTTCTTTCTGTTTTCTTTTCTTTTTTGTTTTTTTATGTTTTTTCAAGACGAGGTTTCTCTGTGTAACAGTTCTATCTGTCCTGGAAATAGCTCTGTAGACCAGGCTGGCCTTGAACTCAACAGAGACTGCCTGCCTCTGCCTCCCAGGTGCACCACCACCACCTGGCCCTAGTTTCTCTGAAAAGGGTTTCCTACTGGTACATCTTTAGATAATTTGTATCACTAGGGTCTGGTCTAGGTTTGACATTTGTTGGACTCATCAATTTTTATAGTACTGTGGCTTGTGTCCATGCTAGATCTTGGGGCCAGAAATGAAAATTGAGGGTCTCTGTTCTCAAGGTTCACACATAGGACACATGTAAACAAGTGAACGGCAGGTTCAAGCCCTCTAGTGAGAGATGCATACGAGCTGTTGGTGCTAAAGAACAGAAGTTTACTCTTCTCTGCGGAATCAGAAGATTAGCAATGAATGGCAATTGAGCTGAAATTTGAATTGCTCGGTCAGTTAGTCACCTGAAGAGAAAAGGCGAACGGCATGCAGACTGCAGGAGTTTGCTCATGCTGCCATAGCAGAGTGCCACAGACCAGAAGGCTTCAACAGTGGACATTTCATTTTCAGAGTTCTTGAAGCAAAAAGTCTGTGATCAAGATCTTGGCAAGTGCGGCCTCTGGTAAAAATGCTGCCTGACTCACAGATGGCCACTTCTTACTATACCATATTTTCTCTGCTATGTGGAGGAAACTGTTTGGTCTCTCCACTTATTTCAAGGGTACCAGTCTTATGGGACAAAGACCCCACTCAGCTGGAGAATGACATAAGAAGTATGTGACTTTAAACCACTTTTCCCTTCAGTCTAACCAGCAAACAACCAACAGACCACAATGGGATGTTTCCAATGGTCACATGGACCACTGTCACATGATATTAGACAGCTATGTAGGCTCTAAGTCTAGTGTGCACTGTTTAAGGAATAGTGGATTTTCTCTACTTAGCTATGAGAAGACTGGAGATGTGTGATTGTGAGTCCAGGAAAGTAATATATATGGCTTTGACTTAAAAGTTACAGCTCTATGAAGGATGTGTGGACAGGGCTCTTGGGGATGGTGTTTGAGAAGTGATGTATTAAAGGTAGCAGCATCAGCCAGGTAAGCATCTAGTAATTCAGGTGAGTGCGGATCTGAAAGAGCAGTTTCTCAAGAGAGCAGGAAGGAACACGATGAGCCATTGGGAAGAGAGAGATGTGATGTGCTAGTTGAGGGTAGGAGGTGAAAATCTTGTGATTGATTGCGCTAAATTCATCCTTTCAGTTTCATATCCCAGGAAGTCATTGGTTAGCCTCTCCTTTGCCTCTTATACACTGAATTAAGATAATTCAGTAAGTCAGCAGAGTGTAGAATGTTTTTCCTAAGCAGCTTTTTAGGTTTATTATTTTCAGTGATGAGAGGGAGAATTCTAATCTTACTGTGTTCCCATTCTGTTTGCTACTGTCTGTGCCTGTGGAAACTGGGGTGCGCTGTATTCACTGTTTTTGAGAAAATCAAATTAAGAAGATCCTGATTTGATTTGGCTATATCTGTCCTATTAAACTATAATTCTCGATTGCCAAAAATCATCATCATTTACTAAATGCCTGATAGTCTTAGTAACTGCTTTTGCCCCCAAAACTAATATATCACATCATTATTTGATTTTAATTGCCAGTTTATTAATTTTTGAGAATTTCACCAAATTCACCCCACAGTCTTCACCTTAACTCTTCTTATATCTATCTATCCCCACTGCCCTCCCCCTCCCAACTTCATATTTCCCCATTTTAAAAAAAATGTAATAACTAATGGACTTTACTGGATGTGGGGCCTCCACTGGAGCATTGGCAGCCTACCAGGAGCTCAGCTTTCAGGAAAGCTGACTAGTCCTCACCCAGAAGCCATCACCTGTCCAGAGAGCCCCAGTTACATGTGGTCCTCAGTTACATGTGGGCCTCATAAGAACTCAGTTACATGTGTGTCTCAGTTACATGTGGGCCTCATAAGAACTCAGTTACATGTGGGCCTCAGTTACACGTGGGCAGTCATGAAGCCCTTCCTATGTCATGCCCGACGCCTGGCTGGCTTTATCTGCAGGTTTGTGCAGCCACCCCAGCTTCTGTTCCAGAAGACAGTGTTGCTTGTGGTCTGCTCTCTCCGGTCTTCTGACCTGAGCTAGGCCCCATTTAAAGAGAAACTTGCGCCGGTACACATTCCTCATTATTACCTTTACTGGACCGGTCCTTAGATATTTGACTGTTGTTTAGGATTTAGTTATAGAGTTATTTTTTATTCTGACTATTGCTATTTCTCTTTGCATAAAATTGTTTTGGTTCTGTCTCTTAATAATGAAATCCCAGCAGTGATGTGTTGAGGAGGTGCTTTGAGTCTCTGCTCATTTCTGCCTGAACTAATGACTGGGAAGTCTCTGATGGATTGGATTCAAATAATTAATTTTTTAAAGTCACTCTGACTAACAGTTTGTATCATTTCTTAAAGTTTAGTTTAAAAGTTCAGGTCATTTGGCCTTTCTACTGTTACTTTTGTGTTGTTGAACAGCCAACCTCAGAAGTTGGATTATGAGGTTCCTCAAAGCTTGGTTTATTCTGCCAATGCATAATATTTTTGATTACCAAATGAAATTCTTGAGAATGAATACTACATTTTAAGTATTTGTAATATATGTTCTAATCGTAGTTAAATGAATTTTTTTATAAAATATTTTTCTATGCCCACAAAGTGATTATTCCCAACAGAAATTTTCAAAATATACTTTCTGGTCTCTCAAGAAAAAATTATGCTCAGATAATTGAGTTATTATATAACTAGTTCTTTCTTGCTTATTTTTCTGTTATATAAATCTTAGTAGTTAAATTAATTATCATTGATATATATAGTATATAGTAGTTGTTTTTTAAAAAGCTATTCCACTTGACTTCTTCCGTTTGTTTTTTATTGCTGGGCAATAAATGAACTTTTTACATTTATGCTTGTGCTTTTGAGTAGTTACTTTTCTTTCTTAATGTGATAAGAATTGAAGTTTTCAAGATTAAGAAGACTCAAGGCAATGCAACCAGTTAGAATTGCCCTCTACAAGGTGGGAATTGAACTCGAGCCTTGGTATGTTAGGCAAACCTTGAGAAACATTGTACCACTGACCTGTACCTGCAGCTGACTGGTTAGGAATTAAATAGCCTGGCATATACATCCCATTCATCTTTTCAGAAGAACTGGAGTAAAGGTTAGAATACTAAAGTTTAAAGGTAATTGCTGTTTTGGGAAAATGTTTTCTATACAGATACTTTAACATATCAACATATTCATTATTTCTTCTATAAAAAAACCACATGCACCTTACTGCTTTTCTTATAATTAAATTAGTTTAGGAAGGAGGTGTAAAAGTTATCTTTTGCCCGTTAGAGTGGTTTTCCATATACGTTTTCTTGGGGCATCTGCTTTTTACCTGAAGGTCTTGATGTCTTGGTTTATTGTTTGGGGCTAGAAAATAAATTGACTGATCTATTTTCTATTTGTTTTTTAGTGTAAGCTCTTGTAGTTGTGTTTCTGTTTGAGTGTGCTCCACTTGCTTGTAGATTAGAAAACAAGACAAATGTATTGATTATTTGTATTGGGTAGGATCTTGAAAGATATTGAAAAGAAGAAAAACAAAAACCATCTCTAGTGCCACTGTAATATTTACTGTTTATCGTGATGCATTTTATTTCAGTTTACATATAAATATTTTGAAATGATTGTATGTATTTTTCTGCTGATTCACCATAGAATTTTTCTTATATCATGGTTCAGAATGAATATGTGATACAGTTAGTACGTAGATGAGAAACTCCCAGGCCTCTGTGTCGTAGAGGTTAGTATAAAGTTAGTACGTAGATGAGAAACCCCCAGGCCTCTGTGTCGTACAGGTTAGTATACAGTTAGTATGTAGATGAGAAACCCCCAGGCCTCTGTGTCGTACAGGTTAGTATACAGTTAGTATGTAGATGAGAAACCCCCAGGCCTCTGTGTCGTACAGGTTAGTATACAGTTAGTATGTAGATGAGAAACCCCCAGGCCTCGGTGTCGTGCAGGTTAGTATATAGTTAGTATGTAGATGAGAAACCCCCAGGCCTCGGTGTCGTGCAGGTTAGTATACAGTTAGTATGTAGATGAGAAACTCCCCATACCTCTGTGTCTGTACAGGGTCAGTTTTTGGAAAAATTGATTCTTCTTTTAAAAATCTTGAAAATTGAGTTTTAGACCTCTCGGTTTTCTGTAACTTCCTTTGAGGCGTTTAAACAGAGTTATCTTTTCCTTTAGTGCTTTTGTGCCACTGAATCTTCCCAGCAACAAAAATTCTACCGAGTGGGAAAAGGTGAAGTTCCTGTTTGAAGAACTTGGCAGCAGTCGTAAGTATTGAAAACATTTTCTCAAGTAATTCTTGTCTTGTGTTCTTTGGGAACTTATGGAAATTAGCAAGTGTTTATTTCCCTAGGAACTTACTCTACCATTCTTTACTTAACTTGTTCAAGCTGCCTTCCAGTTATTATGTAGGTAGAGTCTTCAGTTTTGCGTCAAGTTACCATGTTATAAAGAAACTTTAATGTGCAAAGTATTTTAATGGACTTATTATTTTAATGTGCTCTTTAATTCTTTATAACAGTAACTTGTTAAAAAAGTATGATGGTGGCATATTGATTTTTATTTTAAATTTTTAATAGAATGCTCTATGATGCTATTAAAGATGAAGTAATATTTCATTGAGACTGTAAATTACATGTTTCATATGAATTAAACAATGTTTGACTGTAGATTTATGTCACCAGAACACATCAGGATTGCTTTTCTTGAAATTCTAACAAAACAAAGCCTAGGTCATAGAGAGTAGGTTAATAATTGAAGATTTCTTTAAGACCCTCTAGTTGTATGCATATGTGAGGAGGGCATGGGTATGTGCACGTGAATACAGGTGAGGGCAGAAGTGTTGGGTCCCCCGGAGCTGCTGTTACAGATGGTTGTGAACCCCCACTTACAGCCCCGTGTCGGTGCTGGGAACTGAACCCTGGTTCTGCAAGAACTGTAAGAGCTATGAGCTGCTGAGACATCCCTCGGCAAGTTCAGGTGGCTACATTTAAAGAGTTCCTTAGTTTTTGAAAAATAGCTTTATCATTAGAAAGAGAAATTAGGTCAAAACAGTAAAATATTACTCAAAACTTTGTGTGTGTTTGAACATATCAACTAATTCTAAACAAAGGTAGCATCCTAACTTTTATAAACACTGTACTGAGGTGTTCCTGCTTTGTGTTTGCTCTCTCACAGTCCCGTACATCCTTTGATCAGCCTTGCTTCTTACCCAGAAGGTGCATTAAATAATGATTAAACTGTGCCATGGGATCTGTCATGCAACTTGTAATTTTCTCGCCTTTCACATGATGCTTCATCTTATACACAAAGTCCCTTAGTATCTCCCAGTGGCAGCAAGAGTAAGGACAGTGGGACTGACTGGCATTGCTGCAGTCATTGCAAGTTTGTGGCCTTGACCCCACGGCTACACTGGCCACTGCTTTTCTTGCTGCTAAGTCCTTTACAGTTTTGGATTGCTTTTCTGCCCCAAACATCAGTGCTTAGATGGCAGCATTCTTGATTTTTGTCATTATCTTACAATTTTGTCCCTCTTTAGTCTTGGTTTTATTTTATATTAAATCTAAAATGCCACATTTTACATAATCTAGTTATAATATATTTTAAAGTCTCGTTTCGTTATCCAGCTGTACTTTCTTGTGTGTATGGATATATTGCATGTATGTATGTATGTATGTGCACCACATACATGCCTGGTAGCATGGAGGCCAGAGAGGAAATCTTTTTCCTAGGAACAGGAGTTACATATGTTGTGAGCTGCTGTGTGGGTGCTGGGGATTGAACCTGGGTCTTTTGGAAGAGGAACCAGTGCTCTTAACTACTGAGCCATCTCTTCAGTCTCTACCCAAGAGTTTCTAGTTTCATTTTTCCCATCCCACTTCTTATATATGTTAGAAATCAAGTACATTTAACTATTTCAAAATGTATACTTAAATGCATTCTAAAACAAACATATTGTGTACATGCATGTTATGTAAATATGTGTGTGCATAACTGAGTTCAGTCAAGGTGTAGAACAAGTCTAACAACAAAATTCCACTTAATGTACAAGTCAGTTAATATCACCTCCCATGTTGTAATTTATTAAACTATATATTACTTTGTTTTAAAGTATTATCAGTGTATTGCCATTTTCATATATATCTGTCTTCTTTCACTGAATAGTGCTTTAAGATTAATTTATGTAGTTGTTTTTTGTAGCAAAGTAATAGATTGTATAACTGTGCCACAACTTCTCAGTCAATAGGATCTGTTTATGTCCATTCCCAGTTCATTGATCCTATTTTATCAAGGAAATATCATTCTCAATTAATAATAGCTATATTTTCATAGTATTTCTTTATGTGACCTTATAAAATTTTGTTCCACTGTAGACTCTTGCTCTTAACCTTCTTAACTTGTTAGATAGCATTTCTAATTTATTTGTTTGGTAGGGATTTAACCTCCACAATGGCAATACCAGTTGAGGTGACAGTGCATTAGGGGCATTTCCCAGCCCCCTGCCCCCGGATGTGGAGCTAGGTAATGGATTGCTGCAGAGAGAAGTGGGGTCGTTATCCAGGAATGAGCCCCTGGTAGGTGATCCAGTTTCAGGAGGTCATCCCTAAGTGCGTGTACACAAGAGCAACAGTGAATGAACTTAGTAAGCTGTATATGCGCGTAATAATAGAAGAGATCAGAACTTGAGTGGGTTTGGAGGCTGGAAGCATGTGCAGAATTGGAGGACAGGCGGAAATGTTGTAAATACGGTACTTACGAAATTCTCAAAACAATTAATTTAAATAAAATTAAAAAATAAATCTTGAATAAATGAAATATACTCAAGATTTTAGGCTACATATAAAATAATATTATCAAATTAAGGAAAAATTAACCCCAAATTATCACAACTAAAGGAAGGCAGAAAAAAACAGAAGGGTAGGGTATTCCGCATGGGCTGGGGAGATGGCACGTTGGTGGGCATAGGACATAAGTATGGACCCCGGCGACCAGCATTAAAGGTCTGTAACCTCACAACTGACTGGAGATGAGAGGAGCCCCCAGGCTTGCTGACTAGTCGGTCTAGATGAATTGCTGAACTTCAGGTTCAATGAAAGACAACGTGGAGACCACAGAGGAAGACACAGTGCGGACATTGCACCTGCACCTCGACACACACAAGTGGACACAGAAGACGAGCTCCAGGCAGTCCTTTTGTCATCTTTTTATGCATCTAATAGTTTACTGATTTCTTTTTAGGTCCAACAATTAAACTGGTTTTTCTTCATATTTTTAAAAGCTGAAGGAAAGGAAATCTTAGCTGATCTAAAGGACTGTGTGAAGATCAATTTATAAAGAGTTCTTTAGAAAGTCCTCTCTTGAATAGGATTAGCACTTGAAAGACACAGTAATATTTATTTGTTTTATTCCTTCATAATGCCTAAGGAGCCTTATTTATATATTTGCATTGCTGTAATAAACGTAAACATTAGAGTAGTAAAGATGTACATTAACCGCGTGTCTTCATTTTCCGCAGATGGCTTAGCTGCACTGTCGTTTTCCATCAGTTCTCTGACCTTGATTGGGATGTTGGCTGCCATCACGTACACAGTAAGTGCAGCGGGGGTCTGAGCTCCGCACAGCAGCGTCCTTTGCGCCCGCCCGCCCGCCCGTCTTGCACTTCAGTCGTCCACGCACCGTCCTTAGCTCTTCAAATTAAGAGATGTAGAGGACGATAAATTTTCAGTAACTTGGTCACAGTTACCTGTTTGCAAATTTAGTACTGAGAAATGAGTCTTACAACTTGTGAATGAATTACAACTAGTTCTATCCTATGCAGTAAGTAACTTAGTGTTGGTGCCAGACCCCAGAACCGTAGGCCAGTATGTTACTAGCTTATAGATTTGTTCTGTCTGCACGTGTACTTTTACAACCAGATGCTGACACTCCTCCAGTCTGTAGAGCCTGGTGCTGTATTTTCTAGCTTTCTGATTTTGTTCAAGTGTCTCTTGAAATAGCAAGGCATGGCAGACGACTACTATGTATACACATTGCTCTGTGGTTGGGTCAGATTAAGAAGAAAGGGGCCATAGTCGATGCTCTATCTTACTCCTTCCCCCACTGAACTGTATAAGCAGCATCTAAATGATCTGGAAGCTTTTGAGATTAATGAAATTATGCATAGAGCATTCTTGATTCTTGTAAAGATGGGAAATACTATTCTTTTGGAAACACTTTTGGATATCTTTCTTTAGGCATAAAAGAGATGGGCTGTTACTCTAGTAGCAGAATCAAGTCATCTTACATGATCATTCATGTTTCATTACACACATAATTAAAAGACCGTGGGCTGGCACGATTGTTTAGTGGGTAAAGGTATCTGCCACCAAGACTAACAGATTCTGAATTTGATTTCTAGAACTAATTATCCATACACATGTCCATACACACACACACACACACACACACACACACACACACACACACACACACAGACAGCGAGAGAGAGAGAGAGAGAGTATAAAGATTATTTTTTAAAAAATAGCCTAACATGCATATATCTTTAATATCTTGAGGTGCTTATTTGGGTACTTAGTTTTATTATTTGTTTTCAGTTTTCTATAGTTTTCTATGTTTTAATGTATTATACATAAGGAATTTGCCATCTGCTAGTAGTGGGTAGTAGTTATCTGTCTGCCTCACAGAGTATATTTATAGCTCGTTAGTTATTTGTGTCTTTTGCAGAGAAGTCACAGATTGTAACCCAATCAGGAGTTAGACCTGGGGCTACTGTTCTCTGACTGGTCTGACATACTGATTTTGAGTTAGTTTCTTAACCTTCTTGAGTCGGTATCTTCTAGATTAGATGGGACTAGGAGAAGTTTCACAGGTGTTTGTGAAGTTCGAGGTATTGTTTATAGAAGTCCTTGGTAATTTATGGGGAAATGAGACAAACAGTAGATGAAAGATTAGTCAGGAGAAACGAATGGACACAAGAGGAAACCAATGTGTAATGCCACTGTCAAGAACTCTATAAGGCCTAGGAGTCACCCGGCTTGAGTCTGCTGCATTTCTCTGGATTCTCGAGAGTATGCAAACTTCTGAGTCAGAGACAAAAGACTTTGTTAATCAATTAGCAGCACTCCATAGACTTGATGTTGTCTTGTTCAGGTTTTCTGGGTTTCAATTTCCACCAGCAACTGTTTGTAGAATCAAAGGAAACATGAGGTGAGATGCATTACAGAATAGGAGTTCCAGCTCAGGAACGCTGAATCATTTATATGGACAGTAAACATGAGTGCCCCTTCTTCCAAAGGAACACACTGCCTGTATCTGCCAAGGCTGTTTGCTACACAGATGTCCTTCAAATGAGACTCTGGGGGTGGGGGGTGTCAGGTGATTCCTGACTTCTAATTTGTGAATTAGAAGGAAAGTGAGTGAAGTCTTCTAAGATCATTTGAAAGACAGCTTCCTGCAGGAGCAGTGTTATGATATAGAGAAATAGATGTTTTCAATCCACTAACTTTATTTTGTGTGTGGGTGTGGGTCTATTGCCCGCATGTATGTGTACCCCTTGTGTTCGGCTGCCTGCATAGGTCAGAAGAGGGAACCAGATCTCCTGGAACGGAAGTTGTAGATAATTGTGAACTGCCATGTGGGTGTTATGGATTGGACATGGGTCCTCTGCAAGAGCAGCCCGTGTTCTTAATGCTGAGCTATTTCTCCAGCCCATAAAGAAATATATTTAACTGTTTCATTTTGTTCAAAATAAAACTTTGAAATTTTTTCATTTAATCATTTAAACCAAATGATCATGTTGAATTTAAATATTCTTAAAGCAGTTTTTCTCAAACACAAAAGAGTGACCTTCACGATAGCACTAAAGTAACCAGAGTAACACTTATTACTAGTATTGGGACCCAGAGGGCACCCAGGAGCTGCAGAGTAGAAAGGAAGGCTCTGAGGTCTCCAGGTCAAAGAAGAGGTTTCTGGGGAGTGGCCTAGGAGTCACAGCTTTTCTCTAGTAAAACGGAGGTTCTTACTAGGAATCTCACCTTCAAGACTTCCCTAACTTCTCTGTCATCACCATTTCTTCGTGGTCAAGGTGAATAATATTTCAGAAATTCAGTGTGATGGTTCAACTAAACAGTGTAACAAGTTAGAATCCACTGACTACCTGCGATATAAT
The DNA here is from genome assembly GCF_903992535.2 of Arvicola amphibius. Lineage (NCBI taxonomy): Eukaryota > Metazoa > Chordata > Mammalia > Rodentia > Cricetidae > Arvicola > Arvicola amphibius. The sequence continues at coordinate 82,424,927 of NC_052055.2, forward strand.
TGTTGTTAACTTTGCTGACTATTTAGTTTTGTCTACACCAAACTGCAATTTCTACTTCTTTCTTTTCTCTGTGAAACTAAAAGCATGCACAAAGCAATTATATCTTGAACAGTGAGGAAATGAATTATTCAAATATGTGCAAGTCAGAGATGTATTCATAATTGATGGTTAGTTGGAATTGGGCGGATGTGGAAAAGAATAAATATCATTTAAATAGCACCGGAAATATGCTTGGAGCACAGTGAGATAATATTTCACACCTAACCCAGGGCTTGGCATTTTATCACCGATATTGGCAGTGGAAGGAAGGAGAGCGTGTAGAGCTGAGTTAGTTTGTGTGGTTTATATGACATCTCTCTGATCACTTGCTCTCCTGGTAGAAATGGGCCAGTAATCTTAACTTTATTAAACTCTAGTCTAGACTTTATAAAAGTCTTTATTAAAGTTCAATTCTTTTGGAAATTACAAACAAAAAACAAAAATAACCCCACAATCATTTGTAGATGGCGCTTTTAGTGTAAATAGGTAATTAATGTTACTAACTATATTTGTTTACAGTTGATCTACAGAGGTTTCCAACCTCATATGGAAGGGCTTGATTGGCCAGCTTCTGACATGTAGTGTGAAAGAAGGCGTGGCAGACAAAGAGCCAGACTGCTGTGACCCTGACTAGACAGTCAGCTAAATAGGAAATGGTGTCTCCTCCAGAATTCATAGCTAATTTTTATATTGAGTTTACAGTCATTTCTAAACCAACAGCGTGTTTAAACTATGTTTTATATATATATGAATTTCATATATATGTATTTAATTTAGTTTAGAAACTAGTTGATTATTAAATTTTCACTTTGCTTCTGACATTGTTTTGTGTCATAAGGATTAGCTATGTAATCTTACACACTCAGTTTTTAGAGAATGAAAAACTAGTTTAATCTGCATATTATTTTAAGTTTAAGTTGAAAAGGGAGCTGATACCTTCCAAATTTAACAAATGAAACCTCTGGGGATACATATCTTTGTAGATATTGTAAATTTTCTTGGTGCCACCAAGTGGGGAAATGCTAAGATATTTCCATGCACAGTATGGCCAGTGGTGTGCTTAGAGACAAGATCACTAACTGTACTCCTCGGGACTTTAAAATGCCATATGCTATCCTACTCTATGTACATTTACTATAGATTGGGTATTAGTGGCCATGTGTAGTACAGTATTTTCTTTTATGCTATTGAGAACTCATGTATCTGGTTTGCAGTATTCTCCGCTCATGTTTGGGATCTGCTTTGAGGCTGCTAATGCACCAGTCAGTGAATTGACATTGTTGGGTTGTTTTTTGTCTCACCATTAAGGCACTACTTAAGGAGAAAAATATATACCCACCTCTGTCTATTTGTCTGTCCATCTATATACATATGTATGTATGTGTGTATGTATGTATGTATGTGTATATATGCAAAACAACTTCTAAATGAGTCTCACCCCTTCCAAGAACACAGAACACTTTGCTGTTGCTCTACAAAAAGCCGTGCAGTTGTGTTTGTTCTAGTGAATGTTTATTTTACTCTTTGTGTTCCTTTGTTCTCTCCAGTCTGTCTGGACTGTTTCTGTGTCATGCCTAAGACCATCTTAGATATGCAGGTGGCAGTTAAACTCAGTGTTTTATACCAGCCATGCACGTAGCTCAAGGAAGGTGACTATTCTGTAACCAGGACTGCATTGCGTTGTGCTAGGGACACTGCTGTGTCACGGCAGTTAGAAGAGTGTCAGTGTCAGGGCATAGTCAGCCTTCCCTGATGGGAAAGGGGAGACAATGTATGTGTCCTTCCTTATAAGGAAGACCTAAGTCACAACACGTGTGTCACTGAATTATGGGTTTTCCAGTGCATGTGGAATGTTTGCTTATTTTCCATATCCTCGTTGTTGTCCAATCTTAGCAAAAATCCAAGAATTTTGAGTCAAAAACATCATTCTAAGTAAGGGAGTAACATATATAAAAAAGTTTCCATCCTAAACTGAGCAGGGAAATAATATGGAAGAAATGTTTGAACTTTCTGCATAATGTTTTTAAACACTTTGGTTGTTGATTTATTCTTGGAAGCAAAACAAAACAACAAAAATTGGAGGCAATTAGGGCTAACCTACAAGCATTTTAAAGGCTTATCATGTTAAACTTGTCAATTTCCTAAAATCCACTGGAGGGCAGTAGTAAGCAATAAAAGTGCTTTGTACATCCGCTCCCCCACCTTTTGAAGTTAAATTCAAAAGATTATTTAGAAACCTTAATATTTTAAAATGTTTATTTCAAGCTTACCAAAATCTAGACATTAGAGTTAAATTTTTGATAATCATTGAAAGTTAAACGTGTAATTGAGAAGCAAGCCCAAGCTGGGTGTCCAGGCAGTGGTTACTGCCTTGTTTTTAGTACCTTCCATGAGATTTCAGAGAAAGGTGGAGTTCCCTGGTGTCCTCTTCAAACAGGTTATTACCATAGGAATCTTTTTATTTTTTAAGTCCTTTCCATGACGCTACTGAGCAGTTCACATTAGCTCTTCTACTAAGCACATCAGTGTGTGTAAGAAAATAACTCCATGTTAAGAGGTCTCTCTTCTGAAGGTTTTTAATCAAGTACTATCCTCATAGGCAAATTCTTTTATCAGCTTAGTAAATGTTTTAGAATAAAGAATAAAGAGGAAGAAAAAGAATTGGGACCTCGTCTGAAAATATCAAATAGTCTCCGCGCTTGTTACTCAGCTCTAGCTTAGAAGCCTGATTAGCCAAGTTTGAAAGACCAATAATGGTGACTGCACATTGTTATGTATTATAAACAAGACACATTTGCAAATCAGAGCAAGTTTCTCAGGCATGGCCTAATTAAGCTGACTTGAAATGCACTGAACTTCTCTCATGAGGCAGCGTAATAAGTGGCATTCTAGGGAGGGTCCTGCATGTATTAAAGAGTGACCGAGCAGAGTTTGGAGTGGATCACTGGAGTGTTTTCAGAGTGGTGAGCAATTGTGGGGTCAGGGTAACAAGATGATGGAAATGCAAGATTGCTACAAGAGCTCTAGTTCATATTAAAAATTAGTAAAACTTTTTAACACAATCTTTAGTGAGAATTGGAGAAGGTGTGTGTGTGTGTGTGTGTGTGTGTGTGTGTGTGTGTGTGTGCGTGCGTGCGTGCGCACGTTAAAAATGGATGGACAAGGAGAACCGCTCTGGCTTATAGCAGTTGAGGATACTATCTGCTGTTTCTCTCCTTATCTTCTGCATTGACCCTCAAAGCACTTTCCTAGAATCCCCTTCTGTGAGAAGATTTTGAATGATATCCCCTAAGTCCTGGAGACTCTTAAAGGTTATTAATTAGAAGACAGCATAGTCTGGTGCGGGTAGAGCACCATCACTTTGAAGCACTTGGAAGATGAACATGAACCAAGTCAGAGCCGCAGAACAGTCAGGAAGATGTACATAGCCAGCGCTGTGACAGCAGCCTGAATTGGGAGCGTGTTATAAATAATGACTAAAGCAATGGATTCCTACTGCAGTGGTACTGGAGTTACCATGTTAAAAAACTCAGAGCTGTTCAGCACAGAGTGAGGAGCCCAGTTCGTGCTCCTTCCTAACTATGGGGAGAATGGGTAAGGTACTGTGGTTGTGTGCATAGAAGAAACGTGAAAAAGATTTTAGATGACAAGCTTGCGTCTGGTTCAGAGTCTGCTGTTGTAACCACGAGGTGATAGTTGTCAATGTTTCTTAAGTACTTAATGTGTCTCTGAATAATGACCACATACTGAAGGAAATAAAGAAATAAAAAAGAAGAGGAACATGACTGTTCCTAAGTGTGATGGAGGGGAAGGTTCATATGTGGAAAGCATAGCCAGAGGCAGGAACCTCTGAGAGTACAGAGTGGACTTGACCCTGAGCCCAGGCCATGTGAGGAAAGGGGAGGGGAAGCCGTGTGCAGCAGCCAGGAGGCCCAAAGGTACAAAGAGAGTGGGCAACCAAAATGGTTGGATTATACAGAGAAGAAAAACCCAGCCCCCTGGGCTGGAGAGTTTTAGGGTAGTGGTTGGGTATGCCAGCCTGGTGTGCTAAGAAGGCCCTCAGCCATTTGTCCTGAGTTTGAAACCTAACACAGAACAAATGCCATTGTGTAGTGTGAAGCGGTGGGGCTGTGTCCCGCCACCCGGCCGCCGGCTAGCTTTACACCCGAAATAATTACACGGAAACTGTATTCTTTTAAAACACTGCCTGGCCCATAGTTTCAGCCTCTTATTGGTTAATTCTCACATCTTCCTTTAACCCATATTTAGTAATCTGGGAAGCACCACGAGGTGTGCCTTACCAGGAGAGATCTTAACCTGCGTCCATCTCGGAGAGGAGCAGCATGGAGACTCCTCATGGAGACTGCCTGAAGCGTCTTCCTAACTCTACTTCCTTGTTCCCACAATTCTGTTCTGTCTACTCCACCTACCTAATTTTCTGTTCTTAAAGGGCCAAGGCAGTTTTCTTTATTAATAATGAAAGTAACACATAGACACTCCTCCATCACTTCCCCTTTTTCTGTTTAAACAAAAAAGAAAGGCTTCAACTTTAACATAGCAAAATTACATATAACAAAACAGTTATCAAGCAAGTATTACAGTTACAATATTTAAATCTATTTTATCTTTTATCATAACTAAGGAAAGCTATAACTATTTATTCTTCAACTCCATCAAAGACTCCAGAAGGATATAATGCTACCTAAGTAAACAAGAAATAAGTAACTTATAAAACTCTAGAAATGACAGAGACAACTCGCTGCCTGGACAGTCACCCAAAGTTCCTCTGTACCGTTGGGGCATCCATCTTCAGCCTTTAGGCCCATAGTGTCCAGCAGACTTTTTCATGAAGCAGGAAATTCCAAAGACAGTTCAGTCACTTTCTGCTATGTCCTGCAGAACGTCTCGCAGACTCTTTCATGAATCAGGAACCCCAAAAGGCCATCTCACCTTTAGGCAAGTTCAGCAGTCCTCTTTCTGTGGGTTCCTTGTGTCCAATTTATGCAACAGTCCAGGCAAGAGCAGTTTCTTGCCCAAATGGCTAACAAACTCCATAAGTAGCCTCTTCGATGCCCATCTTCCTCTCGAAGTAGATTGGTGCTGCCAGGAGCAGACGTGTCTCATTGTCATGAAAAACCCTAAGTTATTAAAACATTTAAAATGCCATATTCTGCAGTCTTTGAAAGATATGAAGAATGCCTATCTGAAATATATCTATGCACATCTAGAAAATGACTAACATGACTACAAGCTTGACTATTAATCGATGATTATCCATTAACAACCTATATTTCCTAATTATACATTACAGTTTTTAAAATGAACTACTATCACAATAGCTTAATCAAGATCAGAAATACATATACATATAACAAAATTGACCTTAAAATCTATACCAATGCAAATTCATATCTATATCATCTCCCCGGGCCAGATGATGCGGCGAAGATTGGAAATAACCAAAAATAGTCCTTTTATAATTATTCAATTTTAATACAAAGGGAGATAAGGGAACTTACAGAACCAAGGGTCCAGCGGAGTGAGCGCGGGGCAAACGAACGGGGCGCCTTCCGGCTCCCCAATCCTATTTAAGGGGCATGGCTACCCCGCTGGAGCAGCCACGCCCCTGAACGCAGGGATTGGGCCAGCTGCCCCAACACCATTGAGTTTATGTTGGTGGGTATAATAAAAAATACCATTGGGAATGGAATATGGAACTGGGTGCTATGTATATTTTTAATGATGGAAATTAATTGTTGAAATATATATGAAGATTAGTAAAAAGTTTGGTTATTTGTACATGGGATATTAAGTTGTATATAGATAATTAGTTTATTCATCAAATATCAGGAATATATTCTAAAGGTTTACTCTGTGTAATTGGAGAAAATTATTTTTATACTAATAAAGATTTTATACTAATAAAAATAATTTTTTACCTTTTGTATTAACTCATACTATTTTAACATTATTAGTCTGAAGTTGTAATTTATCACTCTGATAAAGTCGGACTAATTCGTTTTAGAAACATACCTGTGTATGTATAATTGGAGTAAATAAAAGAAATCCGAAATGGTGAGTGTGCTCAGAGCCATGTGGGCACGTTGCTAGGTAACCAACTTTACTTATTCACTTCTGCTCACTTTCAAGTTACCACTGTCAAGGAAACCAGTTTTGAACTTGAAAATTGTGTATAAAATGTTTTGAGTGGCTTTAGTAAAACATGTGTATGTACCTTCCAGGCATATGGCATGTCAGCCTTGCCTTTAAACCTGATAAAAGGCACGAGAAGTGCTGCTTACGAGCGCCTGGAAAACACTGAAGACATTGAGGAAGTGGAGCAGCACATTCAAGCGATTCGGTCAAAAGTGAGTTCCCGTCTCGTCATTGGAAGTGGTTTACCTTATCCATCCTGACGTGAGTTTGCCATGGACAAACCCAGAGCATCTTACATTGTTTGAATCTGTGCAACAAGTACTTCAAGGATTATGTCCCTATTATTAGTTTTCTATACAGTATATAGGATAGTGGCAATTTGAGAATTTCTGTTCGTGTTTTAACAACTAAAAATAGCCTGCTGCTTGCTTATGGCCAAGACTTTTCCAGTTCTTAGTCACCTGGATTTTATGTGTAATGTGTTTTGTTGCCTCTCTTAGGTTCAAATTTGGGTATTTGTTGAGCAGTTTAAGGTTACTTTTAATTTTGTGTGATGTAAATGTATTTCTAAGAACATGATAGCAATTTTGCTTTTTATGTTGTCTTCAAATAACATATTACGGATTTATTTTAACAACAAGAAGAGCTTCCTTAAGTATTCAGCTTAAAGGTACAGTGTGTCCGCTTGGCGTGCTGTGTTAGCCAAGCAACTCTTTTATTTTTAATCCATTATCTGGCAGGGATGGGGGTGATGGGCACATGCCATAGCACATGTGTGAAGTCAAAGAACAGCTTGTGGGCTCAGTTATCTTCTCTCACCATGTGAGTTTGGGAACTGAAGTCAGGTCGTCAGGCCTGGCAGCAGCACCCTTCCTCACTGAGCCACCCAGCAGATGGTGGAGCAGTTCTTTATGTGTTCAGGGATGTGGGTCTGCATCTCTCATCCAGGCACGGCACAGGGAACGGGCGTGCTGGTACAGAGCTGGCTGTCTCCTTTTTCGTCACCATGGGGTAGTGTTGCCTGTGTTCAAGGGTAGCCTTTTCTTCCTCACTTAATCCCTAGAGTAGTCCTCATAGATGTCCCAAAGTGTGTCTCATCAAGGCCAGACGTGTTTTCCTAACTCGGTAAATTCACAGTGAAATTAACCATCAAAAGTACAGCCTTTAAAACATGATGCCCCCGAAGATCCCTGTAGCCCATAGCAGTCTACGCCGTCTCAGACTGTGAAATGGAACTAGACTGTTTTGTAAGCGTCCCTGGCCTGTTAACAGTGCTGATCCTGCTACAGTGCCAGGGTCTTGAGGAAGGAGGATGCAATCTTCACTGTGAGACCTTGTACAGTAATAAAGTCAGGTTGATAAATCCATCATATAGTGGCATAGGGTTAACATCCCCATTGCAACAAGGACGAACAGAAAGATAGCAAGGAAAGTGAGCAGACACCAAACCCGAAGTTCCAGGTTTGGCTTCTAGGGCTCCTGGTGGCATCATGTCATCTCTTAGAGTGAGCTTAGGTGGCTCTGCTCTTCCTGCTGTGTTACTGGTGACACATGTCACATGTGGGCTCTTTTGGTTTGGTTCTACTTGGTGTCCACAGCTTGGCTTTGCCCAGCAGATGTCTCATACTTCTGGCAGCTCCCATATCCTGGGGTTTCCAACCCAGCCTAGGCTTTCCCTTCACAGCTCTGGGAGAAGCCTGCTCAGGAGTTCTCTGCAGAAAACCCATCCCTGCTACTTATTGCCAGGCCTGTGATTTTGTGAACCTTGCTGTAAGCCTCATAATCTACTCTTGCAGACTGCAGGCTTGGAAATCACGATTGTGAGTACCATCTTCTGATGCCAGCCCAAGGTACAGCCTGCTCCCTGGCCCACTTGCGCACTGGCCTCTGTGTATCTTTGACAACCTAGGAGGGCACTTCCAGTGATGGCCATTTCCCTGCAGACTGCACTGAAGGAGCTATCTTTCAGGCATCGTCATTCAAATGGATTGGAATTCCTACTTCTTGGAATTCTCAATGGGCAGAGTTCCCTTCCAGCCCCTTTTCTACCAGCCAGTGTGAGTCTGTGATTGCTCTGCAGAGGTGCTGTTCTCAGAAACACTTACCCGTGTTTGTCTGTATCCATCTTGGTCACAACTTTGAGCTCTTCGTGCTCCCTTCTCCCCAAACTCTTCCTTTTTCCTATCTGGACGCTCCATCTGCTCAGCATAAAGCTAGGAAAATTGAGCAGTCGTCCCCGTACCAGCATGAAGGGTATGCTGTCTTAAAACTTTCTTTACCGCACGGCACAGCCCTTTCCTTTGGAACTTAACTTTACTCAAGTTCTCAGCACCTGGACAGAATGCAGCCAGATTCCTTGTCAAAATGGAACGTGAATGGGCTCCGCTGGGTTCTTTTTGGAGGCTCCATTCCTCTCTGAAACCCCTTGAGCCCTGCTTCCACTGTCCAACATTCTGGACTTCCAAAATCCAGCTGGGGTGGTCCATTGAGATAAGCCATGAAAGAGGTTGGTTGGTTTCAGTGGGGCCTGGCACACTCTGGAGAGATGTCTGTCACTGTGGGAGGTGTCTCTGAAAGGTAGTTCAGCTATTACCTTCTCTTTGTTCTTTCACATTGAGGCTGCAGTAGCATGAGTGTACGTTTTGTGCCTTAATAGAACAGTATGGATATCCTCCTGTTTGTAGTGCCTTTGTGTCTTTAAAATAGAGCCCCAAGTAGATATCTGTGCTTCTAATAAAGCAGGTGTGTTCTTTATCTTTTCTGGATTTGTTTCTATGGAATGCTTTTATGAATCCTTATGCGCACATATTTTTAGCGTATATTAGAAATACTGCAGATATCAGGCAGGTCCTTTTCAGCACAGACCCTGGTCAGACTGTGCCTGTTACATTGTTTGAGTTGTGTGTTCGCCTGTGAGTGTCCAACTTTAAAAAGGCTGTTTGATTATTTTGTTGAGACTTCAAGGATTTGAAAAACGAAACTCTTGATTTTGTTCTATTGTTTGTAGAGCAAAGATGGTCGACCTTTGCCTGCGAGGGATAGACGTACCTTAAAGCAATGTGAAGAAAGATTACGAACACTTAGGAAAAGAGACCGGCACTTAGAATTCATTGAAAACAGCTGGTGGACGAAATTTTGTGGTGCCCTGCGCCCCCTGAAGGTAAATGGAGTTTTAAAAAAATTACCCTGTCACTATTTTGCAAGCTTATGTAGGACCTTTAGAGAGGTTGAGCTCTCCCTTGGCAGTATTGTACCAAGGCAACTTAAGAACATGGACTTTGGAGTTGAAATAATCAGGCTTGAGTCACTGCTCTGTGGTTTGGTAGTTTGAACAAGGCACATAACCAACCATCAGAGATCCACTTACTCCTTATAATGTCTCATTAGGAAATTCAAGTGAAAGTAAAGATAAGTAGTATAATAAGCTTGTAGCAAATTTTGTGGGTCTGAACTGTGCTGTACATGGAAGAATGGGGAGGCATACTAGGTCTCAGGAAGCTGCCTTAAAGTGACAGCTTGCCTTGTTAGATGAGCGTCTAGAAGTATGTAAAGCACCGTTATGAACTGGAAACCAGTTTTCTCCCTTTCGGAATCCATTGTTTGCCAGCTTTCTGTTCGTGCTACTGTGGTACCTAAGGCAATGATGGTGACTCTGGAAAGTAATTGACACTGTTAGCTGCACATCCAAGTTTATGTGTTCTACACTGGGGGACTCTCCGGGGTCAGAATTCTATATACAGTAATATGCAATTTGGAATATATGGTGCACATTACATAGATTGACTTATTAGGTGTAGGCTGACATATGCGCCAATTCCTATATTTGGTAGACTGCAGCTGTAGTCTTGTGAGTTCAAAGCCAGCCTGAACTACATGATGAGACGGTCTCAAAAACACAAAGTAAAATAATGTTTCAGAGAATGCCATAAAGAGCTACTCTTTTGACTTTTAAAAAAATAAGAATATATTGTCCATGAAATTAGTTAATTCTAGGTGGTCAGCTTTCTGGCCATCTCTGGGGATGCTTTCTTGAGCTCTCTGATCATCTCTTGGGATGCATGCTTGCTTGGTTGTATACTTTTGTGGGGCTGTGGCTGAGATTAGGGTCTTGTGTATGATAAGCAAGTATTCTGCCATTGAACCATGTACTTAGCTCAGAATGAAGTTTTTAAAGGACCTCACCCTGGTCCTTTCTCCTAAGGTGATTTATTTTATTGTACCAAAAATCTTAAGTTTAATAATAAATTCTTTGTATCATCTAATGAAAATTTATAATAAAATCTAGTCTCTGTCATCAGCTGCCTTCATGTAAGCATATGTTTTTCTCACTGAACATATGATTAGAATTTTTAAATCAATTTCGTTAAGTATATGGATTATTTTTTTGCCAAATAACTGTATCAATGCATAGAACTCCCACAAATGTCTTTAAATCAACTTTGTGCCCTGTTCCCTGCAGCTCAGACTGGGGACAGCAGTCTTACATAGTTTAGTTTAAGCTCTCAAGAATTTCATAGATGTGAAACATGAAAATGCCTGCTTTGTCACAGCACAGAGCTACATGTTTTTAAGATTTATCTTTATTTATGTTATCTCTTTTCATGCCATGGGTATACAAGCATCCCAGAAACCAGAGGCAGCCTTTGTGTCTCTGGAGTGGGAGTTTTACAGGTGCTCTGAGCACCCACTATGGGTGCTGGGAGTCAAGCGTGCTTGACCACTAAGCCATCCATCTCTCCAGCCCCAGCACTGTTGCTGCGGCCGGCCACGTTGCTTCATTTCGTATCATTCACTCTGTTTTACTGCCGAGAAGTAAGCTGATGTGTCCATATCGCAGTTTGCTTATCTTGCTTATTTTCTTTTTGAGACTAAATCTTTGTGCAAGTATGGGTTTTCATTGATTTTTCATGGATAAATACCTTGCAGGAAAGATTTTCCATCTACTGTTTAATGACTAACTTTGTGAGAAACTGCCCATTTGTTTTCTCCCCTCCAACTGGTACACTGACTTTATTCATTTAATAGTTTTAGTTACTATATCACTCTTACTTGTGGTGACAATCTCAGTGTGTATTACAGTGTATAATCATCAGTGGCTTTTTCTACTATGGCATTTTATAAAATCATTAAGCTTTCTATGTCAAGGACTTTATCAAATAAATTCACTGTTTGTGTCTTTTCCCAATTTGTGGCATTATTTTATCTTAATACTGTTATACAAATATTTCTTGTATTTTGGTGAAAGCCAATTTATTTATTTCCCATTTGTTCTATGTTCCCAGAAATCTTTGCCTCTGTTAAGGTAGTTTTCTTCTACATTCTCTTGTAGAAATTCTATAATTTAACTCCAAGTTCAGGTTTGATTAATATTGAGTTAATTTTGTGACTTGTTTATTTTTATATTGGTACCCATCTGTTTCAGTGCAGTTTGCATAGAGATTGGTTTTTCCCTCCTTGAACTTGGGCAGCTCTCACTCTCTTGGGATTTCTGTCCAATGTTCCCGAGCTCTGCCCTACTGTTCTGGATGTCCTTGTACTGAAGCTTCATTAATAGAACTTTATTGTCAACTATGAAATCAGGCAGAAGTTCTTCCAATTTCATCTTCCTTTTTCAGAGTTATTTTGACATTGGTAGGTCATTTCAATTTCCATCTTGAATTCTGTAACACCTGTTGAAATGTCTACTAGGGTTATTCTGAATTTGCACGATCTAAAAGTAATTTGTGGAGAAGTGATGTTTTAGCATTACTAAATTTCTAGCTTGTGAACTATTTATATCTCTCTGTCAATGTTTTTTATATTCATTATAATATCTTCAAAATAACTTGAAAATCCAGCAACTTATGGAAGCAGATTCAGAGATCCACAGCTAGCACTGGGCCGAGCTCCCAGAGTCCAGTCGAAGAATGGGAGAAGCAATACTATGAGTAAAGGGTCAAGACCGTGCTGTGGAAACCCACAGAAATAGCTGGCCTGAGCTAGCGGGAGCTCATTTATTCCAGATGGACAGCAGGGGGACGTGTAGGACCAGACTAGGCCTTCTGAATGTGGGTGACAGTTATGTGTCTGGGCTAGTCTGGGGGGCCAGGATTTATTCCCAGTGCTTGAACTGGCTTTTTGGAGCCCATTCTCTTTGGAGGGATACCTTGCTTAGTCTACATATAGTGGGGAGGGCCTTGATCTTGCCTCAAAGTGATATGCCAGACTTTGTTGACTCCCAGTGGGAAGCCTTACCCTCTCTGAGGAGGGCATGGGGGTAGAATGGGGAAAGGTGGTGGGAGTGGGAGGAGAGGAGGAAAGGGGAACTGGGATTGGTGATTTGTTTTCATATGGGAATTAAATGGAGTAATTTAGGCCATACATCCCTTATTTCTGATGTTCTTACTACAGTTATATGTACAAACTTCTCAACTGTTAAATACAACAGTTGAACGAAATACAATTATTCTGTTATTGAGACAAATTATAAAAGTAAGCACTTAATTCAAATAAGTTAGACAAGTTAGCGGTACCTTTAGTCAGAATCTGTATATAATAACAAAATATTTTTCTAAGCATATAGTCTATTGTTCATCAATACTTAAAAGTTCATAAATACTTAAAAAAAAAACACCCTTAAAGCTCTGACATATTCACTGGCCTGAGTAATTTAGGTCTGTTTAAATATAATTTGAAGTTTTGTTATTTCTGTACATACTTATAATATTACCAGTGACATTTTTAATCTCTAGTTGTGATTGATTTCTATACTTTCGAGTTTACTATAGATGGAAGTTTCTAACTCTTACTGCTTAAATTAACCCATAATTCTTATCTTTGTTTAGCCACATGGCTTGGTATCTTTTCTTGGTGAAGCATTTTTCATCTTGCTTCCTCTATGTCTGGGTGGTGACTACAGACTGAGCTTTTCTTCTTCCCAGAATTATCCTAATCTGGTTGCCCTGACTATACTTCCTGCCTGGCTACTGGCCTAGCAGCATCTTCTTAAGTCAATACTAGTGACAAGTACTTTACAGGGTACAAGAGCATTGTCCCACAGTGGTGTACCATTTTTAGTCTATATCCCATGACCTTAGTACATTCATCATTTTGAATACCCATCATCACCACTGTTCTTTCCCCATCTTATTTCCTAAACAAAACACCCTGCCCAATAAAAATCATTCTATTTCTTTATGACCACTATTCTAGTTTTTCTCTTAGAGTTTACCTAGTCTAAGTACATAAAGGAAAGAATATAAGAAATGCATACAGCTGTCTATAATAAGATATCATTAATACTTAATGTATTAGTAATATCAACAGATGTGACTGACCTGACCCATAGTTAGAACAATTTTCAAGTTTTTACCACAAAGCAAGATCCAACTATATGCTGTTTAAAAGAGATATACTTAAAACAGCAACTCAAGAAGACTAAAAACAAGATGATATTTAAGGACACATAAGCATCAACCATGGAAAACAGACTGTGGTCATAATGTTTGACAGTCAGAGTCAATAAAAAATACTAAATGAAAAAAAAAAAGACACTTTTGCCAGGAAGTAGGATGATGCTGTTGATGACCTCTTCCCTGGGACTGTGAATATCTTTACCTTTAAAGTAAAGGGACTTTGAGGATGTGATTGAAATTATAGGCCTCAAAAGGCAGAGATTATCTAGGACTTTCGGAGTGGTCTTAACCTAACAACTTGAACCTTAAAAGCAGACAGAAATCATACAAATGACATTGATCATCAACATGTAAGAATGACTTGATGTAGTATCGTTAGGTAGAGAAATGATATAGTAAAGAGATGGACATGTCAGCCCTACTACCTCAGGGAATGAAAGTGAAGTGTTTCCTTCCCATGGTCTCCAGAAAGGGCCATGGCTCTGTTGACAGCTAGGTTTTAGCCTTGTGAGATTTTAAGGCATAAGGCAGATGAGAGCCACATCCTGTCTAGATATACCACCGACAGCTGCTAACAGAGGAAAAAAAATACTGGGTATAGGTTTTGCCAACAGAGTGTTGAAAACTTTTCTATAGCTGAAATAGAAAATGAACAAAATTTTAATCTAAAAGTTCCAGTTGATAATGTTGCAGTTATGAATATTTGTTGTGGAAATCAAACAACTATATTTTATGAAGAAAAAGGCATGGAAGAATCCAAGAAATAGACTGTAACATGGTACTAGGTGGTTAAGAAACATCTACCATGTGCACAGTAAAGTATTTCATGTAAACAACATTGCAAAGGAATGTGCAGGGGGGCTAGAGAGTTAATTCAGGGTTAAAAGCACTGGCTACTTTTCCAGAAGATCCTAATTTGTTTCCCAACACCCACAGGACAGCTCACAACCATCTGAAGAATTCCAGGACATCTGGCATGGCCTTCTGGCCTTGGTGGCTAGTGCATGCACATGGTGCACAGTCATACATGCAGGCAAAACACCCACACATAAATGCATACATACATATATATATACATACACATATGTGTATATATATTATGTATATGTATATTTGCATATAGAGAGGGGCAAATAATCAGTATATATCTCAGAACTTTACATCTGGATAATAGGGGCTATGCCTTTTCTCCAAGTCCGTGTGGAAAATCATTTATAATGTTAATTGGGTCAGAAAGAAGTATACCAGCAAACTCTATAAAGTAGATATAGTACGTACATTACTCTAAATACAGCTTATTGAAACTATAAATTTAAACAAAATAAATTAAGGCCCCTTCCACTTGAAAATTAACCTTATAGTCAACACCTCCTGAGTGAGTGGACAGCAGAATTTCTAAAGCTTAATGGTGCAGCCTGAGCGTCCCCTGTCCAGATGTTGCAGACCTACTATTTAGTAGTCTGCAGTAATCGAGAAGTTTCAGATTTTGTATGATTTCCATTTTCTATTTTTGGGTTAAGGATACTCAATGGTAAACTTTATATAACTAGCCAAAGCTTGCAAAAATTAAAATTTGAAACACTGACATATTTAATAAAGAATACTCAGGTCTAGAGTAGAAATGTATCAAAAGGACTGGACCCTTTCTAGAGACTGTGGGAAGAAGCACTTCCTGTTCCTTCTGATTGTTGAACTAATGCTGTTTCTTCAAGTTGTTGGGCTGATGCTTCATGTCTTTGTCTGTGCTAGAAAATAAACTTAAAACAGTGATCAGAGAAATACATAGCCCGAAACACAGTTATCAGTAGAAATGGAAGTGAAAAGGTATTTAACTCCAGCACAACATTCCAAGCTACCAAAAAGCTAACAAAAGATAAAAGCCATATAAAAAAAAAAAAAAAGCTGAGAGTAAAAGGGAAGAGACAGGTCAATTAGTGGCTCCTGCCTAGAGCGTTTGTTTCTAATAGACAGTCCCTGACTGACTTCATGAAAAGGAACTAGGACCACCCAGGCAAATGCCTGATTCTAGTACTGTGCCTGGGAGAGCCAAAGATAGCTGAAAACAGCTTCCTGTTCAGACAGCAAGGAGAAATGCACAGAACAGTCAAGGCATACTGGAAGGGGCCAACTTTTTGAGGTCTACCACTGGGTAAATGTAGGACCATTTAGGTACAGAATAACAATATTAACGGTATACATAGTAACAGTAATGATAATAGCTCCATGAATAAAATGCAAATCTATGAGTCTATATTGATGTGAATGAATAAGTCAAATAAAGCTCATTAAACAAAAAAAAATTAGAAAAACCCAGCATGCTAGAAAACAGAATTCAACAGATAACATGTACCTTTTCTAGGAAGAGACTTATAGATGCCAAAATTAAAGGCAAACAGTTGCTAAGGATAAAGTTTTGCCTCTCCTCAAGTATAAAACCACAAAACATATTAGTTAGAGAAGGAAAACAGTACTTTTACAGCAGAGACGCCTCGTCAGTTGTCGGACAAATAGACTTGATTGTGCCTCCTAATATGATATATTCGAAGGACTCAGTAACATTTCTCAGCTGTTTCTTTAAAAAAAAAAAAATACTCGTGAGAAATAGACCATTTAACTTGAAGGACATTCTATAAAATAATTGCCCCGGTCTCAAAATGTCAAGGTTATGGAGAAAAAAGTAATTAGGGCTTGATCCAAACTGAAGGTTACTAAAATGACATGAGCTCGTGAGATGCTGGGTTGCATTTTAGACAGGAGGAGTTGGCTTTTCTGTAAGTGACATGAATGACGTGCTTCAGATTTGGCTAAGGTCATATCAGTATTAATTTCCTGATTTCTATGGTTGAATTGCGCTTATGTTAAAAACATTACTGCTTTTTTAGACATAGGTATGACAAAGCATTTTATCTATTACTAATCCTCAAACTGTTCCGTAAGTATACACGGCAAAAATAATAAAGCAAAGTAAGCTTACACCCTTGGAGAATCGGGTTGAAGGATACACCAGGGTCTTTGTACTGTCTTTGAAGATGGCTGAGATGAAAATAAGAAGCTGTATATGTCTCCTCTGGATACTTCTTCCTCCTCAGGCTTACCTTTATTTTACCAGCTCTCTTTCTCCCAGCTATACAAAAATCTCTTTCATTAGCGTGATAGTGTACTAAATAAATTGCTTCTTGTAGATAACAAGGAAAAATAGCTGCCTTTCAAGAGCTGAGTGATGCTGCATTGATATCACCATGAAATTTTTTTGCAACTTTGAAGTATTACACGTGGTGGAGCTGAAGGCTTTTATCTTTCAGCGTTTAAAATCATATTAATGGGTCCATTCTTAACACGGAACGCACATAATTCTGCTCACATAATCATAGTTCCTGTTGATATGGTCTGTCAAGACTAGAGGCCCCTCGTAACATGTAAAGAACACAATTCTGTTCACATAATCATAGTTCTCCTTGATATGGCCTGTCAAGACTAAACAATGGCAACCGTGTGACTTCCTTTGATCTGTGAGGAAGCCTTGGTGACTGAAGAATATAGTACATATAGCATCAGGTCAAGGACTGGGACCATCGGCAGTCCAGAATGCCTACCGCCACTGCACACAGGAAGCCAGATGGTTGCTAGGGAGAACAATGGTTTGTTAGTTCCCATTCTTTTCAAACTCTTCAGATGAGTAGACGTGACCTTATATGGGTTAATAAGCACTCTTAAAGACACCTGATATGAAGAGAATGATAGAGAGCTCGTGTTTGAAGTAATGGTAGCATCCTCATGCAGTTTTCCCTGCACTGCACAGTCTCAGTCTCCACGTGCTCCATACCTGATGTCTGGTCACTTGCTTAGGAAGAACGACTTGACTGGGCGGTCAGCAGTGCCACTTCTTTGTACCCACGTGATTCCTGATGCCCGTGCACCACAGCCTTTTCTCAAAATTGCGACCATCCTCTGGAGCCAGAGCTACAGGCTATTTTGTAAGCCACAATTAGGGTGCTGGGAATTGAACCTGGATCTTCTGGAAGAGCAGACAGGGCTGTTAAAGACTGAGCTGTCTTTGTTCACGGTGTATGTGGGCCACCTACTTGCACAGGCACACTGGCGTACTTTTTTCAGGAGGAAGACTGACTGTAAACTCCTGATGATTGTTAGCTCTGAGGAGAGACTCGGGCTCGTGTGGAACTTCTTGGCTATATGTCTTTGTTTTTAACCAAGCTTTGTTCTTAAATTTAAATGCTACTTTTTAAATGGTGTCTGTTTCCTCTTCTACAACATGATACCTGAGGTCTACACTTCAGTTTCTCATATTTTCCATTTCTGTTATCTCTTTTTTTGAAAAATAAAAAGTCAGTCTAATCACACACACACACCACCCACAACAACTATAATGCTTTTCTTAACAGTATTATGTTCCATCTAAAAAATTGTTTTGTTTTTGCCCTTTCCCGTTTTGTGTGCACATTCAGTGTATTTGTCTCAGCTTGAGCAAGTATTAAAAACAGTCTGCAATGCTTAAGCAGAATCCATTTCTTACAGTTCTGGAAGCTGGTAGGTTCAGTTCCCCTAGCTGTTGCTTCCTGGGTGAACATGTCTGCCTTTTTCTTTTGTCCTTAGCCAGTACAGAGAGCAAAGGTTTGCTCTCTCATTCTTCCGTGGATACAGCTCTATTGTGAGGGGTCCTTCCATGTAACCACTTCCATGCTCATTTCTTCCTAAAGCTCCACCTCCCAAAGTGTCACTTTTGGAGCGAGGGCCTCGGTATACAAATCCATAAGGTGGGAATGTGCACGCATTTATAACATAACAGTAGTACACAGTGGTTATAAATAGCCTAAGTCCCTAGGTCAAATACACTGTAAAGTTCAGAATTTTTCATTTTTTACAAAACAGGCACATACACATACACACACACATACCTCTTATTAGCCTTTTACCTGTTTCAGATCTCAGTTGTTTTCTTCAAGTCAGTTTTATAGTGGGTGACATTCTATGATTCTACAATTTTTTTAATTTAATTATTTATGTTTATGGGTGGTTTGCCCATATGTATGGCTATGCAACATTAGCATGTTTGGTCCTTGAAAGCTGTTAAGAGATCATCAGATCCCCTTGACCTAGAGATTAAGGTTTTAAGCTACCATATAGGTGCTGGAATGGAACCCAGTGCTCTTAACTGCTGACCATTTCTCTAGTCTCAGACGCTATAAATTTTAAGTAGTTCTTTTTGTCTCCTAGTTTTGTGTGATGAACAAGGGTATTGTGTGCCTGTCACATTCTTTGCCACTGAGCTGAGCTCCTTGCTCTTCCCTTGGCTTTCTCTAGTTTGTCTTCAGCCTTCTATCTGTGGAACCTGAAGGAATGTGGATCAGCTTCATGCTATAAATCCTTCTCTGCATCCTTTGGGGTGTGTTCTCCCTACCCACCCTCCCTCCCTCTCTTCTGCTCCACCCCACTCACTCACTCCTTTCAGTGTGAAGCGGGTATGGTATCTTTATTTCATTCTACTTGAAGTTTCATAAGTATATAGGTCAATAGTTTTCATGTTTGAGAAAGATTTAGGCATTATTTCTTTAAATATTTGTCCTCTTTTCTTTAAATCCCATTGTTTTTATTAGCCCACATGTCTTTAAAATTGTTCACTCCTCTTTGTGTCCTCTTCTGTGTGTTCCTTGGTGTGGCTCACCTCAGTTAATGTACTTCCTCCTCCACTCTTCTGCCTGCTCACGGCTGCTCGTGAGTTCTTCTGATGAACTTCTGCTTCAGTTTTCCTGTGTTCCCCTTCAGCATTTCAGTCCGTGTTTTAGTGGCATATGTGTTTTCATTGGTATTGTTTGTTTGCTAAAACATCATTTTAAGATATTGATTTTAATTTTTGAAGGTTTTAATCAAATTTAAAGGTTTTATCTATTAATATCAAAGTCTAGATTTCCCAGAATGCTTATTAATTCTTTTATCTTCTTTGTATTTATCTTATTTTCTTATTTTTAATTTATTTTCATGATTTATTTATTTGTTTGTTTGGGGTTCTTTATTGGCATTTGTTTTAATAATCCTTATGAATAACTTCCACAAGGTCTTTATTCTTTGTTGTGTGTTCTCTCTAGCTCCTATCAGTTAGTGTGCTGATTAATAGAGATTTTCTTAAATTTTTGCAAGCCGTGAGTTTAGACTGCCGGGCATTTCTGTGTGTGGGTGCAGTGCAACGCAGCAGGTGCCTCTCAGCTTAGCTTTAGCTTTTACTCCTTTCTGCGCAGTCTCAGGCAGGAGTCTGGGTCTTCTTGGATCTTTCCAGAGCACAAACATACACATTCCTTCTAGAATGCTAGAAAGTATGAGAACTCCAGACTCCCAGCGGATGTCCCATTGCCTGGACCTTCTTGTTAAAGCTTTGGTTAGTGTGATTTTCTGCACTGTCCACTGGCCCTAGCAGCCATGCAGTCCCTGGATTTCTTGTCACTGTTGGCAGTCATCGCTCCTACCCAGAGGCTTTTAGCACTGCCAGGACATGTACAGACCTCTTTATGAGTAGCTTCCTCGAGAACCACCAGGCCGGTTAAACAATGGTGTTTTTCTGGAAATGATGCTCTCTTTCAAAGAGCTTCATCCTGCTTCCGTGTGCTGTGTTACTTCCAGATGTTGCCCCTGTGTGCTGTTACCTCCAGATGCTGCCCTGTGTGCTGTGTTACTTCTAGACGTTGCCCCTGTGTGCTGTGTTACCTCCAGATGCTGCCTGTGTGCTGTGTTACCTCCAGATGCTGCCCTGTGTGCTGTGTTACTTCCAGACGTTGCCCCTGTGTGCTGTTACCTCCAGATGCTGTCCTGTGTACTGTGGTACCTCGAGATGCTGCCCCTGTGGCTGTGTTACCTCCAGATGCTGTCCTGCGTGCTGTGTTACCTCCAGATGCTGTCCTGTGTGCTGTGTTACCTCCAGATGCTGCCCCTGTGGCTGTTTTCAGGCCATAGCATTAGAGTAGGATGTTTGGAGCTAGGACAAGTTCAAGTTTGCTGTGCCCTACCCCAGTTAAGCCACATTATCATGAATTCACGGCCACGATTGCTCTCTGCTTTTGGTTAATGTCCGTAGTGTGGAAAAGGTTGTTTCGTTTTTGCTACCTTCTTTGCTGCTTTTATGGGGAATGAATGCTTCACGGTTCTTACTCCATGACTTTTGCTGGCACCACCTCTAAAGCTTAATTTTCATATAGAAATTGCCATCTTGGCTAAAGCATAATCTGTGGCTTCTAGGTCAACTCAATATTCTCATCACTGGTGAGATATTTAATTGCTAATTTAACTTCTTGTATACATGCAGGTTGGAGGAGCATAAAGTATTTTAGATTCTCTATTTTATTCTGTGATCTTAAGTAGCTAATTAAATAGTCTGACTCATATTTAGACTAGTAAGACAGTTAAGGATTTTTGTATTTAATGTTTTTGCCAAAATGTAACAAAAGGGAGTCTTTGGATCTTCAAGGTCTGTAATTCCTGTGTCATGTTTCAGGACCTCTAATTGGAAGCTGGCAGTTTTACAAGCTGTTTCTCACTAACAGTTAGGAAGAGATACGCCTTACCAGTTGATACTCAGTAGAAGACTCCGGCCTCCATGTTAGAGGGGCAGCACACGTTGGTATCTGAATCTAGTACTGAAGGAAGATAGAACTTCACCTCTTATAGAGACCATTTGGTACCACAAAGGAATGACTTCAGAGTTCCTTGTCAATAAAACCCTTTTTTTGTAATGAGTTCTCAGTGAGGTCCTGTCTTATGAGATAGGTCCAAGGACTGTTGCTCCCCTCCACGAGATCGTCTTGACCCTCTCCTTTGCTGTCCTTCCTACTCCTTAAGCCCCCAAAACACTATGTTTGAACTGGACAATTCACAGAAGGCAAATCTGAACCTCTTTGTCAAATGATTATCTGATAAGCTCATCTTGATATGGCAGATAGAATATGTTAGTATTTACTTCTTTTATCCTCTCAGCATTCTGAAGCACACTTCATGTGAAATGAAATTTCACACTCATTTGTTCTTACCAATTCCAAAGGAAGAGGTAAACAGATCTAGCCTGTACTTAGAACAGAGCCTTTTTTTAATTCTATGGCCTTGACAGTTCTTTACCTTGACACGGGTGTGCCTTGAACTTGAATCAGCTAAGCAAACAAACCAATAAATAAAGCTCAAGATTTTGCTGCTAAAGAATCCACCTCTTTTTCATTCTGAAACAGTTGTTTAGAAACTTACTTCCGATATTTTGTTTCCTCTTTTATGTCTGTTCCTAAAGCCAAGTTCGTACTGTAGGGGATGTGAGTTAAAATACTTTATGTATTTGCCACAGAAACATAAGACAGTTCCTCAAGCTGAAGCTGTTTGTGAAGAAATTTCACTTACTTCTCTGACTTGAGATCTGCTTAACAGTGTCATGCATGTACGCACGCACACGCGCGCATGTATGTGCCTGTGCATGAGTATGTATGTAGGCGTATATGTGTAAGTGAAGTTACTTTTCTCTTTAATGTACTTTTTAGTAATAGAATAAAATGTTTTCAATCAAACTAAAGTGTTCTTTACTTATTAGTAAAGACTTTTTAAATGTTTTGCCTTTTTGCATACACATTATTGACCAAAGCGTCTTGATGGAAATTTTGGTGCAAATGCTGGGACTATATACTAAACTAAATTGTACCTTGTATTAGATCATTGTTATATGGTAACCACTTATGTAAGCTTACTGATTTTATTCTTTCAATATCAGTGTTTAGGACTGTATTATAATGATTATATTTTTCATTTTAGATCATTTGGGGAATATTTTTCATCTTAGTCGCATTGCTGTTTGTAACTTCTCTCTTCCTGTCAAAGTAAGTACAGTAGAGATATTTTCTAAAGCACATATACAAAATCTTTGATAGCATCCATTTTGGTGCTGAATTCCATTAGTGTAGCCTGTTCTACCTGAAGTGTTGTGTATTGACAGTATTTCCTTTTACTTATTGAGAGTGTCTGTGAGACATTGCAGCGAAGTTTAATTTGCTTTCTGTGGCTCAGCAGAAGTGGCGTGCTGAAGTTACGATGTTCTTCTTTTTGGCTGGACTGGAAATGTAGCAGTATAATGTAAATTCATTCTTCATGGTTTCTTTCAGTTTAGATAAAGCTCTTCATTCAGCTGGAATAGATTCTGGTTTCATCATCTTTGGAACTAACCTGAGTAATCCACTGAACATGCTTTTGCCTTTGTTGCAAACAGTAAGTAACATGTCAGTCATTTTACACTCCAGCAAAGACTGTGTCATCTGTCCCAGTAAAGTCATTGTCATGCAGACTTGCAAAAGTCAGACATGTGTTGGAGCTCTATGCTGTTTTATTTGCAAATTGTTCCTAAATTGACGTTGGTTTATGGATGATTATATCTGTGTATTGGCCAACTTTTGATATGAGATGCTTACTACTACCAAAGGTGAACTCTTCCAAACCAATTTAGTTTTTAAATTTTAATTAAGTCTTTCTTTCATATATAAAAATACAACATAATTGATTTTAGAATTTTTTTCTTAGGATGTTGCTGTTATTAACATAATAATAGTTGGGATTTTATGAAAATATTTTTTCATGGTATTCTCATATTAGCCTAATCTGAAAGGAGATTAATATTTTAATTATCAAATGTAAATAATTATTTCAAGCTATTTTGTTTTAATTTCTAGAACTTTCATAGCTTGGCTTTTAAACTTGATTTTCATCTTTTTTTTAGGTGTTCCCTCTTGATTATATTCTTATAACAATTATTATTATGTACTTTATTTTTACTTCGATGGCGGGAATTCGAAATATTGGCATATGGTTCTTTTGGATTAGAGTAAGTATACAATATCTTCTGGCTTTTGTATTCATTACTTTGTACATTATTTCCTTTGTGGCAATTTATTCTCTTTGTTAGTTTGTGAGAAAAAGTCTTTGTAGCCCAGGTTGGCCTTAAGTCTGTGACTTTCCTACCTTTCCCATCTTTGTGCTAGGATGACAGTGTGTATCGCCTCAGCCCGCTCTTATATTTAGAATATATTATGTGTCGTATGATACTAAAAGTGATAGAAATACTAACGTTACGTTCCATGTTAACATAAAAGTGCTTTCTAGAGCAGGAGGTCTTAGGTAGGAGTTGTTTACACACACTCTCTTTCAGATATTTAGCAGTGTTTAGAAACATTTTTTAGTTATAGTTACTAGGGACTGGTGTGGAAGTGTAAGGATTAGGGATCAGGGATGCTGCCAATTAAACTTCTGAAGCTGAGAAACCTTGGTCTAGAAGGTATGCTGTTTGTCTTAGCCTTTGATTGCTTTGGGCATACAACGAACATACCAAAGTTCAGAGATTCCCCCAACCCCCCGAGGGTGTCAGAGACTGCTACTGTTAGCCTCTTTATTCATGAATTCTCCACCTGTACGTTTACCCAACCAAGTAGATGGAATGGGGCTGACCTTTGCCCTTTCATTAGTCCTTGAACATCATAAATACTGATCCCCGCTTGTGTTAATTATCAGTAGCATAAGCATGATTTAGAGTGCACAGAAGTGTCTGCATAGGCTCCATGTAAACTCTACACCCTGCACTCAATGGAGTTGAGAATGTGCAGATTTTGGTGTCATAGTGAACTTTGGACCCTCCATCTCCATACCAAAGACAACCTCAAACATTGCTTATTTTCTTACATTCATCCTGAGAAAATTATAAATTGTAAATTGATGCTGAATCAGATAGACATCACTTTTAGATATGAATAAAAGAAAACATAGTAAACATGCATTTGAACTGAAGAAAAACTTCTTTCTGTGGGGGGAATGCTTCAGTGGTTAAAGTACGAGATCCAATAGTGGTGTGACTTTCTGTTTCTCATTAGGAACATCTTATTATGTAACCACTCCTGTGCATACGGGGATCTGGGAAATGTACATTTCTCAGTGACTATATTGCCATCTCATCCAGAACAGAAATTCTGTTAGCCTGTAATAGGCTGTTGTCTGGTAAAATAGCAGGAACTAATAAAGTGGGGCTCACCATTACAATGGACCAAGTCATGTAATTCCTTAAGTTACAGTTAACACTTGAATTCCCCTTTAGCACAGATAAAATTATCACATCTATAATCAGATTACCATAAATGATCATAAGCTAGTTTTTAAGACAGACTATAGTGTGAGGGTATTAGGGTATTGTATCTCCTGAGTAAATTGGGAGCATGGAGACCTTGGGGGAGGGTTGAAGGGGGGAGGGGAGAGGCAGGGACAGGGAGGGGAGCAGAGAAAAATGTAGAACTCAATAAATATCAATTATATATATATATATATATATATGAATGATTCTTTGAGCATAGGTTCTCTGATATTTTTCCAAGTACACATAAGATTAATGCTGAAAGTTTTATAGGAAAAACGGTCTTTTTTGTTCTTTTGCTTTCAAGTTAGTGTTTGTGTTAGAACAATGGAACTGTGTCAGTGTCCCCATTACATAGTGGCCTGACTTAAAGCTTCAAAATAACTTTGGTTAAACTTTGTCACGGTTTGTTTTTTTTTTTTTTTTTCCAGTTATATAAAATCAGAAGAGGGCGAACCAGGCCTCAGGCACTCTTATTTCTGTGCATGATACTCCTGCTAATTGTCCTTCATACTAGCTACATGATCTACAGTCTTGCTCCTCAGTACGTTATGTATGGAAGCCAGAATTATTTAATAGAGGTAAGTGTAGTTATTAAAATTCTACTATTTCTGTATTTTAGAAACACTGATACAATTGAAAGAAATAAAAATAAACTTAAAACAAATTTAGAGATTAAAAGCAAATTTTATTTGTTAATTATTAAATTTATTTTTGACAAAACTGTTTTTTCAATACTTGTAAACATATTTATGTTTGTTTCATACTTTTAAAAATAAACTAATTTCATTATAAATATACATTAAATGGATCCTGTGATACTAAGCTACTATGCACTTTATTAACTAATACTCCTAATGGTTCTACAAAAATTAGCACTTTTAAATACTTCTAACTGTTGCCAAAAGTCGTAGAGTGTACATCATGTTTGTGTGTTGCTCCTATAGCTCAATGAGAGAGGTTTCCTGAATATTTTGTCTGTGAATAATTGGACTTCTTTTAAACATGATGGGTTCCTTGGTGGTGGTTTTCTGTTTTCTTGATATGGTTGACTAATAAAAACCAACAGTGCTTTTTAGGTTTAATTGAATATAGCGAGCTTGGATTTTTGACAATTTAAAGTATTTTTGCCATATTAGATTCAACATTTGTCTAGTATATTGTTTGCTTTTCTGTTGCTGTGATAAACACCACGGCCAGCGCAGTTTACAAAGGGGGAGTTTATTTCAGCTTCCAGAGAGTCCGTGTATGATGGCAGGGGTGGGCAGCAGCAGGCATTATAGAGCAGGACGCCGAGAGCTCACATTTTAACTGCAGGCCCAAAGAGGAGAGAGTAACTGGAAGCCTTTTTATCTCAAAACCCACCTGCAACCTCCCCCCATGATGTACTTCTGCAAGCAAGACCTCACCTCTTACACCCTCCCAGAGTGGACCACCAACTGAGCACCAAGTGTTCAAATACTCCAGACTGGGGAAGGGACTTTCTCATTCAAAACACCCCTCTAGTTTATTTCCTTTTCCTAAAATGCTTGTGGTCCTTCTTCCTAACAGTTTACACTGGGCCCATGCTTTTCCCATTGACCTCCCCATCTCTTTTCTCTCCTTCTTCCTTCTTTCGGTGTTTATTTTTATATGAAATAAATAAATAAATAAATAAATAAATAAATAAATAAATAAATAAATGCACATGAGTTCTTGTGCCCATAACATCTCAGAAAGGCACTTCTAAGAGAATATTAGTAATTATTAATGTAGATGCAACACTCCAGTCAGATTATGTGGTACAGGAGTCTGAGAACTCTATGCTAGATCATGAGATCACATGACCTGAGTGTGATTGTGCAGACCCTGTAATTCTCCTGCCTCATCACTTAGCTGCTTTCCTAGCTGATACTCAGCAACTGTTCTTCTGGGAATGAAGATTAGTCTTTCTGTTATGATATTTTTCCCTGTTTGCTTTTTCTTTCTTTCCACTTTTCTTCCCTCCATTCACCTTTCTCCCCACCCCATCCCCACTTCTCTGTTTCTTTTTGTGTGGTGGGGAAGGATACTTTTTGAATAGGTTTTTGTTGTTGTTGTTGTTGTTTTTGTTATGTTTTTTTTCCACATTCTTTCTGCTTTGACCTCCCATATGCTGGGATTTCAAATGAAATCCAAGACTCCAGGCTTTTGCCTTTTCTTTTTTGTTATCAAGCTACTCTGAAAAGAAGTTTTAATAATTTATGTCTTATAGACCTATTGTTGCAAAAGTACTTTAATATTAAATTTATCATATCTTCTTGTCTTACAGTTTATATTAAGTTGATCTTTTAGAATATTAAATGCCATTAGTAGAAAGTAGAATATAAAGTTCACAGTGTGACTAGTCCAGATACATTCATGACTGCAATATTTTTATTTTAATCATATTTTCATCTTTCAGAGCAATATAACTTCTGATGTGCATAAAGGCAACTCAACCCTTTCTGTGCCAAAAAGATGTGATGCAGATGCCCCTGAAGGTAAAGCAGCTTTTGTCAAGCTGTCTTAGAATTTATAATTTGTAAGATTTAATAAGGTAACCTACGAAGGAGTTGTGCTCTACCTAATGGAGACTGGGAGAATGATAGCCAAAGAGAAGTTCTGGGTCGTAGACACTGAAGTAGCATTTCAGGGTTGCAGAAGAATGTATTTAGTGTGTGCATCAAGATCAAGTTATTCTCTGCCAAAGAAAAAAGGACACTAACAGTTATTTTGAAGTTGCACAGTTGTGTTGTGTGTCGTGGGAGTTGAAAACTTGGTTAGTCTAACATTGCGCATTTTTGCTTATGAGGACGGGGGTTGGAATGATGCCCGAAGAAAACTGCAGGATTTTAATGAGATCCTGAAAGGTCTGTGGAAGTGACAAAAGAAC
Organism: Arvicola amphibius; assembly: GCF_903992535.2. NCBI lineage: Eukaryota > Metazoa > Chordata > Mammalia > Rodentia > Cricetidae > Arvicola > Arvicola amphibius. The sequence continues at coordinate 82,452,552 of NC_052055.2, forward strand.
CAAGAAAAGTTTTAAGTAAGGGCAGAGAAGTTAGTTCATGATTTATTTTTCTAAAAGTTGAATCTGATAGTTTTACAGAAAAGGGATTTGAGATCAGAGCATGGAAGTAAATTACGGAAGGAAGAATTCTAGAATGATCCAAGGCAGATGGAAAAACTTGAATAAACTGTAAAGTGCAAGATGAAAGACATTGTTAAGACTAGAGAGAGGGGTGAGGGGTGTTGAGGTCACTGGAGGCATTTGGACATGCATGCTAAGAACCAAACTGAAGGGAGGGGGTGACAACAGAACGGAGCCTGGAATTCAAAAACGTATTTTCCAAAGGAGAGCAGATAAAATGCGTTGGCGGATGCTGCTCATTCATTCTGGGCTGCTTAGACCCAAAATATCACTCAGAAACTATATTATTTGCCATACTGTTTGGCCAATAGCTTAAGTGTATTGCTATCTAGCTCTTACATCAAGAATTAACCCATTTCCATTATTTTATATTTTACCATGAGGCTCGTGGCCTACCAGCAAGTTTCCAACTGGCAGCTCGCGTCTTTCCCCTCTGGCGGCTACATGGCATCTCCTGACTTCACCTTTTTTCTCCCAGCATTCAATTTAGTTTCTCCCACCTAGTTCTGTTCTGCCCTATCACAGGTCAAAACAGTTTCTTTATTAACCAATGGTAATAAAATATATTCACAGTTTACAGAGGGGAGTCCCACATCAAAAGTGGATACAGCGAGGTATGCAAAACAGGAAAAAATTTTGATGATGGTCATAAAACCAGCTGAGAGTAAACAGGAATATGAAGAAAGGAAGATATTTGCCTAAGTCATTTCTGAAATGCACAGTAGAGACTGGGAGAGACAGATTAAAGACTAGAAAAGGCATGCATACAGAATGAAGGGTTTTGTTTATCAAGATCACCAGAGGCTTTAGGAGTTAATGGGATAGAATTAGTAGGAAAACAGAAAGTTGTGGGTCACCTAGTTCTGGAGGACACGACACTAAAGACATTCAAGACAGAACACTGCAGAAAGACTGTGGGTACCACTGTTTCTAGATTATAAAACCGGGTACTGTCCTATCATGATCTGAGGGTTAGCTGGAAGTACCAGAAATACTTGATCATCTCAGTTCTCCATGAAGTGTAAATTCAAACCACCCACCAGGATTTATTGGGCTGTAAAGTAAACAATGAAAGAAAGTGACAGTAGTTTCTGATAGTTCATAAAAAGGCTCAGAAGACTTTGTCTGAAAATAAGCTAATGATCGAGATAAGTATGTATGGGGAAAGAGAAGAAGTTACCAATCTGTGCTTTTCTTGAATCGGTCAACAGAACTGACATGATTGATTCCAAACAGTAATTAGGTTGTTTGGGGAGCATGTGACCTTGAGGGTTGAATTTAAGAAAGCAAGTTAGAAGTTCAGGGTTGGAGAATATTGTGTTCCCAGGTGTTAACATTAGAGATCCCTAAACACAAAATCTCATTCCATTATTTGACGCTTTCTTGAAGTAAATTCATTGTCTTATTTGGTTATTAGAGTAGCAGAACATGTAATCTTCTCTGTAAAGCAGACTTCATTTTTGTGTTCATTCTGTTTTAGTGTATTTGCTCACATAATAGGGTAGAGCCTTAAAAGAAATCAAATAATATGTAGGGTTATACATTCAAATACTAAAATATACATTGATATACCATCCCAACTTGATGAATTATTACATAGCCAAATGGGAAATATTTGCTTGGGGAATACTAATGTTCAGAGCAGTTAGGAGAGAAGCTGTGCACTGGTCTTACTGTACAGAGAGTTGGCCACTAAGTTTTACAGTAAATAAGCCTACCATCCAGGGATAATTCGAAATCCAGACTGCATAGATAAAATGTTTGCCAGTCATTTTCTCTGCCAGCAGAAAGGTGACCTGAAACCGTTTATCTAAGGTACTAACTGCATAGGTTAGGGCTAGGGAGTTTATCCCCACCTATATATTTTTTTGGCATGGAAATCATAAAAATAGGAAGAAAGCCATAAAGAACCACATAAATTATAAACAGTTCTAAAAGTACAAGTCATACTAGTATGAAGGAAACATCTAGAAATGGCACCTGAGCAGTCGCCTCCTTCTTGTGGCAGGGAGATGCAGCCTGGATTCTGAGAGAGAAGCCTGAAGAGCTGGGCTGACAGGGTGAGCCTTCAGCCTTAATCTGAGGAGCCAGGTTCCAAGTCTTGTTTTTGCCTCTACATTTAGTATTTTTCTGTTTTGTTTAAGAGAAAGAGGATATTTAACAGTATTACATCATATGTCCTTTAAATTTTAAAAACAGTTTTGTTATCATTTTCTAAATAAAATGGAAAGCTCATTCCAAGCAATGTTGTAATGGAAGTCACAGACAGTATACGGAGACTGGCAGAAACTTACAGGCAAACCTAGGTCATTAGAGAAGACACAGGCTGGAAAATGAGAGAGGAGACAAAACTAGCATTTTACTACCCAAGAAAATGATACACCCTGTGTAGTGGTCAGTGGTGTAGATGCTTCTTAGTGATTAGAAAACCTTGAGCCTTGAATAATACAGCTTTTATAGAATATACTAAACTACAGTACTAGAGAATTAAGGAGAGAAATTCTAAAATGAAGGAAATTCCCTATCTTTATATAGCTTTGAAGTACTCTTAATAATTGTTTGTAAATCTAATATTTAATACAGACTCATACTAAAAGACACTTAGAAGCTCACTATTTAATCAGTTCTTACCGAGGTTTTTTGCAAAAATGAATGTATTCTTAACTCTCTCTCTGTCTATCTCTCTGTCTATCTCTCTGTCTCTGTGTGTGTGTGTGCATGTATGTGTGTGTGCATGTGTGTGTGTGTGTTGGTCTTAGCTGTCAACTTGATGCAATCTGGAATCACCAGGAGAGAGTCTTAATGAGAGGTTCCAGGAAAGTGAGTATAGAGAAAGACCTGCACAGATTTAATGTTGGAATTATCAACAACACTATAGAGTGGCTAACTAGAGGGAAAGAGTTAAGCTTAAAATACCAGCAGGCACCAAGCTAAAAATGAATAAATAAATCCCTATCAGATTTTCAAATGAGCCTAATAAAATATTTAGAGATAAATATAACAGAAGTGACAGAAATTAAACTCAGGGTAGAAATCCTAAGATGAAAGCAACATTGAGTAAGTTGTAAAGAAGAAAAAAATAACAGGATATCCGAGGAACTGGATTAAATCTACATCAGGCAGTCAGAATCAGCATCACTGAGGAGCACATGTGCTTTGCACACCTCATGAAATGACGGCCTGATGGCACTGGGTAACATGAATCAGTGGATTATTTCAGACCCAGCCACACTGAAGGGCAAACAGCAGGAATTAGCCCTGGGCTTCAGAAGGCTGGTGTCATAAAAGGCAAGAGGAAAAATTGTTACAAAAGTAAGGACATAAAGGGGATATGCTTAAGTGGACAGGTGGAAAATACACAGAATAAAACATGTCCTATAAATGATAAATTTTCTGGGTTTGATGCCTGTACTATAATTAAAGCACTTGGAAGATAGAGGCAGGCAGATCTCTGTGAGTTTGTGACCAGGCTGGTCTAGATAGTGATTTCCAGGACAGCCAAGGAATAAGACCCTGTCTCAGAAAAACAAAAACAAATAATCAACAACACCAAAGCTGAAATACTAGACAAGCAAGTCTAATATTTCTTATTAAGGAAAACAAGAAAAGCCAGTCTAAATCCTAAAGGGCTGCTGTTTTAAAGAATGTCCCAAGGATAGACCAAGATTGGAACTACAAAACTTAGCATTTCTGAGTATCATTTTGGGTTTAATTACTCACTGTTGTTTTTTAATCTAATTTCACATTATTTATTTAGGTCTTGACATTTAAATATACACTTATTCTCTTTCTTGAATTCTTAAGTTTAAATAGTATACCCAGCAGTTTAACACAGTGTATTTTGTCCCACAAAATAACAGGCTTTAATGAGTATACATGTTGGTGAGTACCTGAACATGCCCTGAGCAATTCAAATAAAAGGATTAATTCCTTGTGAAAATAAGTTAAATCTTTCTCATTTGCTCTTAATTTTTAAATCTTTAGTGAAATATTTTGTCTTATAGTTCTTTTTCTGGTATGTATTTTTATTTAGGTTTTTGAAAAATTCATACAGAAAAATTTTTATATATCATCTATTCCCTTTTTTCCTTCCAGCTCCTTTTGTGTCCCTCACACTGCCTCTCAAATCTATTTCTTCCTTAATTATTGTTACATATATATGTGTATATGCATACATACACACAAACACATGTAAATCTACAATCTACTAGGTTTATTTAGTGTTGCTTGTATGTACATGTCTTAGGGCTGACTGCTTGGGATTGGGTAACCTGTCGGAGCTCATCCCTGGAAAAGACTGTCTCTCCCTTTCTCAGCAGCCACTGATTGCCCATAGCTCTTCATCTAGGGGTGAAACTTCCCCCAGCTTTGCTGTCATAGCAGTCCAAGTTGCCTTATTATGCAGGTCTTATTTAGACAGCCGTATTGCTGAGATTTCATATGTGCAGTTTGCCTGTCGTGTCTAGAGGACACTATCTAGCAGCAGGTATCTTGGCTATCTGGCGTTTAGATCTTTATTCCTCCTCCCCCACAGTTTTCCCTCAGGAGTAAGGGTTGCTTTATAGATGTTCCAGGTGGGGCTAGCTGCTCCATGGCTACTTACTCTCTGAATTTTCACAAGTTGAGGAATGAGAGCTACCCTTACCTGCCAGTGTAAGGATAAGTATTTAGAATACAGTAGGAAATTTTACTGGTTAAGGAAAGGTGACAGTAGTATTTTTTTCTCTGATGTCTATGACTTCTCCAGCCACCAGTAGCTGTTAAGGTCACAGTACCAGGGACGAATTTTCTCTTACTGAGCAGGCCTTAAGTCTAGCTAGATAGGTACTGGTTACCCATATAATAAAGGGGCCACTATTGCAACTTAAGAATATATTGCCAGTCCAGCCGTTGTTTACAGCTGCTGTTTACAGGTAGGACTTGCTTACTTTCTCCCCATGGCAGCCTGCAGAGTAACTTCTGATACCGTGAGTCCTCTAGGAAGCGGCTTCCAAGGTCAGCTCCAGTTCGATTCTCCAAGTCCTGTGTCCAAAGTGATATCTTCAGCAACAGGGTCTTACCTACAAATTCAGGGAAATTTCCCATGCCTTGCCCTGGGGCTTTTACTAGATCATGGATATTGGTGAGATTATGCCCCATGTGGCATTCCTCCATTTAAACTATATCTCTGTCTGTCTCTCTGTCTGCCTGTACACACACACATAAACACACACACACACACACACACACACACACACACACACTCACTCACTCACAAGTAATACATGTATTTTTATGTAAGCTTCTAACTTAACAGCCTTCTCTATGGTCTTTTCAAACCTCCTTGCCTTCAAACATCTCTTTCCTTTTTCCATCTCTTTCTGTTTACCATGAAATGACCTTTGTCTTATTTATAGACATATGCAGTGATGTAAAATGAATCATTCTTAGACCCAGATTGCAGGAATTGCACCTTTCACAGATGTGCTGAGAAGTTTAGATCTGCATAGAACATATTTAAAATTTCAGAGATTAAACATCTTCTCTGCATAGTTCTTGAAAACACTGAAGACTTTTTAAATTTTTCAGTGACTCAAATTTAAATACAGACATGGTGTTTCATATTTGGTAATAATAATCCAACTTTAATAAACATTTTAATACTTTACAAATTTATCACATATTTTTGTAATAAAACCATTCTTATATTTTCTAATACAAAACTTTTATTTTGAAAGTTCTGAGTAGTAACAGGTAAGTTTTTTGTTTGTGTTCCTTTTCCTTTATTATGTGTATGGATGTTTTGCCTACATGTATGTCTATGTACCACGTATGTGCCTTGTGCCTGCAGAGGTCAGAAGAGAGCATTGGGTTGCCTAGAACTGACATTACAGATGTTTTGAGCTGCTATATAGGTGCTGGGAATTGAACCCCAATCCTCTGCAAAGGAAGCCAGTGCTCCTACTGCCAAACCATCTCTCCAGCCCCCTGAGATTCCTTTTCTAATCAAAGTAGTTCATGATAGTTTAAGTAATGCAAGATTGCTTCACTATGCTGTGTTAAATAATTCTTGCTACAACACATCATGTTTCTCTTCTTGTTCTAGGAGATACTATTCCCACCTTAAACAAGTGAAATAGCTTGTTTGTCAAGATTAATTGTACAGTAGGACTTAGTTCAAGACTTTTCCCGTCTAGTACTATTTGGTCAGAAGCTTACAGCAATGCTACCAGTTTTCCATCTTGAAAGACCGTGAATGAAATGATCTCGCCTACCTCAACCTCTAAAACTTTGTCTTCTTTCATTTTTTAAATTTTCTTGTTCCCTTGTTTTGCAGTCACTCTAATAAATTCAAGCTTCACTTGACTAGTAAGGATTTTTAGAGGTGCTTGGAATTTGACTGTTAACAGTGTATAAAAGCTAAACATGCTAAGTAATTAAAGGGGCAAAATCAAAGTCTCAGGTTTCTGTTCTTAGTTTGTAATTGGCTCCTAGCCTATGGGCATACTCATTCTGTCATCCTCAGAGAGCTTCACCTCAAACCTAGGACTGAACCCCTTCCCTGCTTTCTTCCACTTACCTGCTCTGTGCTGTTCCCTGGTCATGGGTTGGCAGAGTGGTCTTACTCCTCGTCTGTCCACTAAGCTACTTACATCTGAAGGAAGTCTTAGTGGTGTTCATATTTTACTTCTTTTCCAATAACGAGTTTCCAGGTTCCATCAGCGTTAGCTAAGAAACATCACAGCAGCAAAAACAACTGCAGCTTTCTCCATCAGGAGAGCGCTTAAAACAACAGGACATGCAATGCAGAACTGTGGTTTACATGCCTTCACATAGAATACAAGCACCATGTAATGGTAGGTGGAAGAGTACAGACATATTTAAAAACATGTCTTGTCAGTACTTTTACACATAAGCAAAGTAAGAAATTCTAGTTTTACCTCATCTGGAGTTGAATATTTACTTTGTACCTCTAAAGCCAAATACCTGCTGTTACTTAAAATTAAAGGAAAAGGAAACACTAGTGAGCATTTTTAAGGGTAAAATCAGTGAAACACTTGCCAGATAGGAGTTATTTTAGGAAAGAATGCTCTTTTGCATTTATTGAAAAGTGGACAGCAGAAAACAATATCTGAAGTCTGTATTATTAAATTTCTTTTACTGTCTTTTCACCAAACATTAAATACTTAGGCATTCTTGAATATCTAAAGTTTCAGGGAATTTTATTTTGAAATCTCAGCACCTAAGCAATACTGCTTAGGCAATGTCATTGTCTTGTTGATTTGTGTGATTTAAAAATTAAAAAAATAAAATCTTTTAAGATTTTAAACATTTGCATACCTACTTCTTTTAAAAGCAAATGTAATTCGAAAAGTTGCTACACTAGTTGATACTTGGCATTTGCTATTAACGGTTATTTTAAACAATGTCCATTTAATAGGGCTTTGTAGAGTTTGTAGGTTTCTCTAGAACCTAAAAGCTTTGGCAGAAATGCTGTAGTGATGCTTTGTTATGGCAGATTCAGTAATGTCTCCATGTGCTCTTTGCCCAGAGTAGTTCACCAATATAATGTGAGATGAGAATGGGAGAGACGCCTTCTGCTCTGATTTGAAGGCCAGGTTTGAATGTGAACTATCAGATTAACCCTTCCTGCCCCATAGTAAGCAGAGATAACACATTTTAGCTTCTTGAACTTTTATAGCAAGATGATCCTCTTCAGGAAATTTAAAATCACCCAGTCCTTTGGACTCAAGGATATAAGGCATTGTTTTGTTGTTCTTGTTGCTTTGTAAAGGATATGTGGTCCTTTTGTCCTATAGTCTACATATTTAGAGGTGGTGATTAGAGTATTAAATAAAATAGTCAGGTTTAGTCTATCAGGTGAAAATAAGTCAACCCCAATGGACTTGTGATAATTTACTTGAAGGATACAACAGTAAATAATGTGTGTGATGCAACTAGAGAGTGTGTGTGGAAGACAGCATCATTTCATCTTCAGGATGCTGAGCACTACAATCTTAAGTGGTTTACTTTTGAGTGTCCCACATGGTAATTTAGTTCTGGTCATTTAGCATTCCTGTGCATTTTCATTTAACAGATACATGATGTTACCACTCAGTCTTGTCAGTGCTGGGTCTCATAGTGAACAGTTGGTCTTCTTGTCCCAGCCAGCTCCCTATAAATAGAATGTGGGACCAAGTATATAAGTAAATAGAGTGTGAGAATCGTGGAGACCAGTGCTGGTCCTCAGGAGGGATGGATCAGATGTTAGGTATGATGCGAAGGAATTGTTACTGATAAGATAACATTCAAAAGCACGTTGAGATGAGGAATGAGCAAAGCTAGCTGGGGAAGAGCATTCTAAGATAGGAACAGCAAACAGATAGTTTTAAGGTCTTCACCTTTTATATTCAAAGGAAAATATTTAGAAAATTGTGGTCAGAATGGTAGAATGTGACTTGTGTTCATTCAGAAGGGATCACTAACTGCTGTGATTCAGATAGACAGAACCTGGCAGACTTTCTGCAAAGGGCCAAGAGTTCTTTTAGGTTTTGTGGCTTTGCCTTTGTGTCCTCAGAGCAAACCCACGTAGAGTGATGTCTAGCTGTGTTCCATAAACACAGAAACAGGTAGAGACCCTGACTGCCTGTGTGCCATAGTCTAGTCCTTATTAGACTCCTGAATAGCTGATGAGCCAGGAACAAAGGCGAGTTAACAGGTTGCTTGCAGTACTCCAAGGAAGCACTTAATGGTCCTAGTGACAGTGTTAACAAGTGGTCAGAGTCTAGGTATATTTTAAATGTAGAGGCAGTGGGCTTTGCTGAGGAGTCTAGATGATGACAGATGAGAAAGCCCTAGGGGTGATGCACATTTAAGTGTGCTTTTGTTGTTGCTAATGGGGGGGGTGTGGTACTTTAATTTTTTTTTTTTTTGTTTTACAGAGCCTTGCTACATAGCCCAGAGTGGCCTTAGATTCTCTGTGTGACCCAGGCTGGCCTGCCTCAAACTCACAGTCATCTTGCTTCCGCCTCTAGAATAATGAGGTTGTAAGAGTAGCCACTGTTAGCCTAAGTCTTAATTAGAACGTATTTGCTGTAAGTTTTGCATTGTTTTTGATAGTATGTAAAATATGCTCATTAACAACCTATTTGGACTTACTGAAGCTATTGCTGAGCCTGATCGACTTGTAGTTTAGGGGTCTTCCTTTATAGATAAAGAATTAATAGTGTGACTTATTATTATACTTAATATAATGCAATCTTATTATAACTAATTGTGTAACATATTAGCTTCTCAGAGCCGCAGTTGGGTATTACAAAATAACTCATTAGGTTATTCTCATGACCAGAAGTTTTTGTGTCTTTTTAATATAGTATTTATTGCCTTATAGATAAGAAAGAAAGCAAAAGAAAGCTATTGGCCTGTTTGCTATCTGTGAGCAGCTCTAATGAGACCCTATGTTTATGTGAATGTAGTAGGCTAAGTTTTATATGACCAACTGGTGATAAAAATGAAATTGGTAACATTCTTTCTTAGAGGAGCAATGCATGTATTTTGGCACCTTGGAAAGGTTTCAGACAACTGCTCCATCCTCCACCCGAGTAGCATAGGCTGTCCTCACATTCTCCATGTGGCAGACCCTCCTGCCTTCACTCCCCAGTTCTTAAATATAATCAGCTCCCAATACAAATTATATTCTAAAAATTCTATTATTAAAATGCTCACTATAACACTTCACTCTTCTGTATAGAATACCTGACGTTCTATTTTTATTAACCTGGTGTGATTCATATATCCTTAAAATGTAATAAAACTATTTCCTTCAGATTTTCCATCCTCTTCAGATCAGCGTTCACCTCCCCCCCCCCCCCCCCCCCACACACACACCTAGTTCTTCCAGTGAGTTTTAACAAAATGTTGATTTAGCTGTGTGGCATTTGTTCAACTTTAAGTTAATTAGTACGACTCTGCTTTTTATTGCTTATTTTCTTTTTTTGTTTTCCTACCATCTCACTCACCTGGTTTTATATTGTCTTTCAAGTCATTTTAGTTGTGTGTGTTTCTTGTGTGCTGTAAAGATACCTGAAGATAGCACAGTGGTGTAACCAGGATTTCCTACCCCACCACACTCCACCCTGCTCAGCATCCCCATTGCTGGGCTTTACATGTGTGTTCATCTCCTGCCTTCGGGGTCCTCTCCTCCCTCCCCTGCTCCAGGCTATACTTCACATGTGGAATTTCCTTGTTTAAACTATTTAGTAAGTAATTATACTTTTGATAGTAAAATCGTTTGATAAATAATTATAGTTTCTAAATATTTATGATAATTTTTGGTGATGATTTAATATGATGACTCAGTTAAGATTGCGCTTGCTCTTACCCAGAACCCCTGGAAGTGCTATTAGCTGTGCAGTACGTTAGTACTGCTTATTAAAAGTACATTTAAAATAAAAAGTGTTTAGAGCTATGTCAGTGGCAGTCACCATACATTAGAAATGTCTTAGCTAATTGTCTAAAAAGAAACAAAAGTATAATCTTCAGATTACCAGGTCCAGCCTGCTTTGTGTGACACACAATGGTACGTTTGCTGTTGGTTTACTCTGATGGAGGAAGCAAAGGAGGACAGTAGCAAACACGGGACTTAGAGATCTTCCTGTTTTACTCATGTGCCGTGTGCCCTTACAGCTCTGTCATCAGAAAGAAAAAGACGTGTTAGTCATTGGTGTTATTGAAACTTTATATGCCATATTCCACGACAACAAGTCAGTCTCCTGAATACTTCTGAATTCAAAGCACAAGCCCTCAGTGGTCATCTCGTCTCTCTCCCTCTCCCCCTCTGCCGTGTATGTGTGTAGAGAGAGAGAATCTCATTGCTGGCCTTCACTGTCCACCTTGTTTGAGATTTGACACAGGGTCTCTTGTGCTCAGCTGTGTGATCAGGCTCCTGGCCTGAGTGTCACCGGATTCTCATATCGCTACCTCCATCTGACCCTAGGAGTGCTGAAGTTACAAATGCACGCTGTAACCCCCACTATACAGAGTGTGGGGCTCCAGACTCAGGTCCTCACACCTAAGCAGATACGCTTTACCCACTGAGCCCTTGCTCCATCCTCAAATTGATTTTGAAAGGTAAAGAAAGTTAAGTTGTTTTACTTTCATTTCCTCAGAAAACTTAGAGAGCTAGAGATGCGCTGGATGTCTGTGATTCACGGGAGCAGCTGGACACTGGCAGATGGGAAACAAGGATCTCCCTCCCTTTGTTCAGTCAGGAATCCTCCCTTAGGATGAAAGATGAGCAAGGAGCTAATTTACAAGCATTGTTCTCAGAGTACATGTCACGCTCTGTAAATAACTAAATAGAGAAGGTACATAAGATACCAAATGCTATCGCATGCTCGTGTATGGATTTTTAGGGAACTTCATCTTTTAGCAAAAAAGCCAAACTCTAACAATATTTTTAGTTTTAGAAAGCTTGCATCGAAGACACACCTTTAAAGATGGAGAGCACGTAAACAATGCGGTTGGGAAAATATTTAAGATACAGTTTTGGTGGTAGGCCAAGTAATCCGGTCTAAGCCAGTTTCAAATGTCACTGAGTGGATTACTAGGCCTCTGGGGAAGAATGATTTGATTTCACTTGCACTTGCTTCTGCCGGCTCAGCTGCTGCCCTGTAATCCCTCTTCTGGCCCTGAGATTTCTAATTCAGTCAAGTTTTAACTCCCTAAGTGTCCTTCAGTGTGGAAATGAATAGAACTTCTACTTCTTTGTTTAATATGAATTCGTGTTGAGAGTTTTGAGTGACAGTTTCCGGATAGGCTTATGCTTGTACATAAGGCTCGTGTAATACTTAGCCAGAGAAGATACTCTCCTTGCTTTTCAGTGATTTTATATTCCTTGTGTTTCTGTTACAATGGCAAGGCTGTATAAGGGGAGGAGGATCTACTGGGGCTTAGATTTAAGAAGAGTTGCCTTCCATCTTGATGGAGAAGTATGGCAGCTGGTCACATGTTGTCCTCAGTCAGGAAGGGGGGTTGGGGTAAATGGAGCTCTCTCTCTCTCCTCTTTCTTCTTCTATAGCCTGATGCCCCCATTCAGTTACCCCTCCTCTTCTCTCTGGAAACAAACACACAGATACATCCAGAGATTGTCTCCTGGAAGATTCCAAATCCAGTCTAGTTGACCATGAAGAGGGATCATTACAGTTTTAAACAAAACTTAATTTTTTTTCCTAAGTTCCAGCTTATATTGTTCATTTATAAACACTCGACTTGACTAATCTAAAGGGATTTTACTTTCCAGCGGTATCTCTTGTTGCGGAAGTGTTCACCTTTGAATTTGCTTGGCCCGTTGAGGTTCAGCTCTCCATAGAGAAAAGCAATGAGCCTGTACAAACTAGTGATGCCACTCACGCCAGAGGAATCGTTCCTCACTCCTGCGGGACTCACAAAGAATAACCCTGTGTACCGCACAGCCATTTGCAACTCCTGAGAATTGCCATCATGCTATTTCATTATATATTTCCTGTTATATCATGAATTTCATTATATTTAACAAAACGAGGAAGAATATTAGCTGTCACTTCGTGCAGGATTTTTTATATTTCTCAGTCTGTGTAGTGATCCTGGGAAGAAAGGACGATAGCCATCTTTACAATTCACAGGCTCCATGGTTCACATAGCAGAGAGGATAAGCCTAGCCCCTCATTCACCACAGTGGCCTATATTTTTCTATGCTTCGTTTTGAAGACGTACTCAAGGGTCTTGTTTTTACATCCTTAGACTCCTGTCAGATCTTAGTTTGAGAAAGTTAGAAAATGTTCTGTTTAGCAATCTGAATTTTTAGTAAGACCAAGCCCATCCCAAATTTTCTGTTCCTTCTTCATATTCGGTATGATGGCAGGTGAACGCTCTGTACTTTAGAATAGTTGGACTTATTTAATGAAAGTAACAGATGATTACATATTACTGTGAGTTACTGTGGAATAGCTGTATAACTGAGGAGAGTAAAATGTGGGAGGAGCAGAGTAAATGATGAAGTACCCTATTTAAGTGTCTCCCCTGGTGCACTGAACCCCAGCACCTAGTTTAAAGCCATGAACTTGAGTGCTACAGGTAGGAGGGCAAAGATGTGTTTAGAGCCAGCATTTGGTGGAGAATCATGACATCAGCCTAGACTACATAGGACGCCCCTGTCTAAAACTAAACAGACACAGCTCCCACAGAAGTGGGAGGGATATGACGAGACCGCAGGGAGTCAGTCAGTCAGATAGGGATTTCACTGTAACCCTCATGGGCAGATTCAGGAAGGAGGTTGTGTCCCTGCTATAGTTCCCTGCCTAAAGATTGATATTGGGCAGTTCAGAAATGCATGGTGAGATACACTGGAAAGGGTCAGAGTAAATGAGATGTAGGTTATTTAAATATTTGCATAATGGATCTCTAGGACAGGTCCTGTGTTCTCATAAAATATAAACTAATTTCTACTTTTTCAGAAAACTGCGTCAGCCATAAAATTTAGGAAAGTATTTTAGATCCTGTAAATAATAATAAACTGGACAACAAAACTCCCTGCTTAATTTTGTTTCAAGAAAAGAGCGGCACTTAGCATTATTAAAGCTGAGAAGATGGTTCATAAAATACAAATTAAAGGTGTATTTTCCTAATCAGTAGTAGGATGTGACAATAACTCCTAATTGGATGTTTGGCCCCTGCCCATTTCAGATGTAAGTATGTAGAAGTCATACTGTCTTTCTTAATAGATGGAAAAGAAGTTGCTTTGTAAGTCTGTTTTCTTCTGGAGAATAAAGGCCCCCCTGCAGTGAGGAAGGTTGTTAAACCCTGTGTGCAGCAGCAAACACGGTATCTCTCACAGCTGTGTCCAGCTGTGCTGCCATGCCTGTCTGAGTCGCTTGAAACATTTCCTCGGACTTTGCTGAGGACATGCATTTGTGTCTGTAACTCCATGGGAATAATGAATATAGTGTGACTGTAAAGTCCACCACAGCTATCGAGTAACCTGCCTGCTTTCTGTTTGAGCACCATTTTATTTGAAGGAGAAATATAAATGAATTGGCTTTTTGTTAAGGCTATAATTCTACAGGAGCCATCTCTGTAAACAGTGATAATGGGATTTCTTAGAAGATCCGGCTGCTTTTTCAGGATGGGAAGGCATCTCAAGTGTGAGCTGTCCTGAGAAGCAGTCTCTTTAAAAAGTGCAGTGGCTGCTAACCATATCTGATTATGCTTTCATTTATTTTTTCCTGATGGGAGAGCCTTTTTGGTTTTATATGTCTGGCACTTCAAGTTGTATTTGTTTCTCTATTTCAAATAAATTGAACTGGCTGATAAAACTTTTATTTTTAGGATCAAAATTATAATATTGACATTCTCTTTTTTATGTCATAATAGTCAGCAGTTTAACACTGGCTGTGATTGAGAGTAGCTGTGGCAGAAGCCCCCACCTCTGTCTGACGGTCACTGTCTATCTTTTAGCCGATAGTTGGGCAAAGGTGCGTCATTAGTTTCTGAAAGGAACAACTTTAACATAACTGTCTACTTGCTTTTGTAGATCAGTGTACCGTTACCCGCACGTACTTATTCCTCCACAAGTTCTGGTTCTTCAGTGCTGCGTACTATTTTGGTAACTGGGCCTTTCTTGGGGTAAGTATAGGTAGCCCAAGCACAACTCCTTCCTTTGCACAGCTCTACCTGTAAGCTTATGTGTATCTCAGTAGTTGTTAGAATCAGAGACTGCCATTGAGAGGTTTTTAAAGGTGTAATTTTTGTGTAAGTGAGTGAATGCCACGTGTGTGCAGGTAGCCATGAGCCCAGAAGGGGTCAGATCCCCAGGCGCTGGCCTTATGGGAGGTTGGGAGGTGCTGCGCGTGGGTGCTGCAGACTGACCTCAGGCCCCTGGGAGAACATATTACCTCTGAGCCATCACTCTCATTCCGGCTGCTGAGTTTTCAGTGCGTTGCTTAGGTGGTAGATATTAGTAACAGCACGTCTCTGAATTTACAGGTATTCTTGATTGGATTAATTGTGTCCTGCTGTAAAGGGAAGAAGTCGGTCATTGAAGGCGTGGATGAAGACTCGGACATGAGCGACGACGAGCCGTCTGCCTACTCCGTGTGAGCAGCCTCTGTCCTAGGGGCTTTATGAAGCCGGCTGATTATCTGTTATTCATTTTCAAAGTTTTAAAGTAACATTAGGATGAACTGTCTAGCTTTCATCAAAAATGAGAGCATGGCTATTAAAAAGAACTTTATTTTTTATGTTTTCTGAAGTAACATTATTGTATCATAGATTAACAATTTAAATTGCTATAATAATACTGTGTAAATACAATATTTCCAGGTTTGTGAGGGAATGTTTATGGAAATTTTCTTTATTGTATTATAGTGTTAAATTTATTAAAACCTTGCAGAATTTACATTTCCTTTGTTGCTTTTTAAAAACATAAGAAGTCACTTGTCTTGTGCCTTAGGGTTTCTGGAATAATGTGAAAATTTTAAGTGTCTTCCTCTGATAGGCTAAGGACCATGTCATATTATTGCTTGTGGATAAGCCTAACTCTCGTGGACAGCCTGTTTTCAGTTTTGTCCATAAAATTATTAGTCAACTCAAGTAGAGTTTGTGAAAAATTGTTAAGCTGCTTAACATTCTGGGATGTGTTACAGGTTCCTTTGTTCAAATCTTAATGCATTGAGAGCGTTGCTACCTCCACAAGTGTATTTAGGGCACGTCTATCAGTGTAGATAGTATTTGTTTATAGAAGACTTTGAAATTTGTATTATCATAAGTGGAAATATCAAGAATAATGAGTGCCGAAAATTGAGTTTACTAAGAATTGTAAGATAAATGATAACATACTCTGCTATTTTTTCATTTACTGTTTGGAAACTTATAATGAAATACTCTGAATATGTTCTAGGTGGTGAAAAATAAAATCTAATTTGCTAATGTCAATTAGAACTCATTAAAAAGTATTTACCTTTATGCTTGAAGTAAAATATTTTTATCTTCTGGAGAAGACTTAAGAGTTCACCCCTGTCTGCAGATGAATCTTCTGTTCCTGAGGGTCAATAGCACTTTGTTCTGATTGATTCCCTGCTTCACCTGATGCACTTCTAGAACCTTGATGTTGCCCTTTGCTCCTGTTGTGTGTCGTGTGCACCCACCCCCCCATGTTGCTCACTTTAATGCCAGTCTCTTCTGCTCCTAGTTTACATTTTGGGTGGACCGTCCTTTGACCTCCATCTGGTTACTTTACTTTCCCAAACACTAACCTTTTGGTGGGGGTAAGGTAAATTATTGCTCTAATTGCGGTGTGTTAAATTGAACCCCATTATTGACACACTAAGCCTCCCTATGTTTGATTTTATTTTATTGGTTTAATAATGGCAAACGGCCTGATCTGTCAGTCAAGGCTCCCTGATTATCCAACCCTTTCATACCAGGTTCACCAAGAAACCAGGCTGCTTTTAACTGCCTCTCTCTCTCTGTGTGTGCTCCAAGGCCACTTACCATGTTATGCACTGAATATCCACCTACCAAAGTTCACGTGCTGAAGTTCTCACCCCGGTTCCTTAGACGATGGCTATTTAGGGGCTACTGAGAAAGGTAATTTGGGTAAAAATAGGCAGTTAAGTGGGTCCCTCATAAACATCTGGGATGTGTAGGCAGCACAGGGAAGAAGCTGTGCAAGGGCACAGAAGACAGCCATAACCTATAAGCTAAGAAAAGAGACCCCAGGAGGACCCAGCCCTGCCAGCTGCTGCCATGTCTGTCAGGAAATATGCTTTCAGCTTTCAAGTCGTTGAGTCTGTGGTGTTTGTCATTCAGCCGAGATATGCTAACACATCCTGAACTTCCTCACTGAGTGTTCTAGCAAGTCCTGGCTCCTATCAGCTTTTCCTTGACATTTAAAGAAAAACTGGAATTAGTTCATTGCTTTGCTGTGAAAGCTTTCACTTCTTTCTAAATGAAGCATCTAAGCCCTCGTGTGAGTTTAAGGCCTTTCTGGTGATTTCATTTGCTCCTGGACTTCTGCACTATTCCCACAGCATTGATGAGTGATTCTTCACAGCCAAGTCTGTTGTACTGTTCCTTCTGCTTGTCGTGCCAGTCGGCCTTCCCATTGTCTCCTAAGAAGAGTCTTATTTTCCGGCCTTTGGGTTCAGTGTTGCGTTCCTCCTCTAAGCCCCTCGAGGAGGTGAGATGCTGGCTCGTTGCTGTTCATGTGGACCTTGTACAGGACAGCATGTCCGTGAATACCGGCCTCCATTTCTACTTTCCTCGCACTGCAAATCGGTGTACAGAGCACCCAATTTTCTAACTTTGTTCTGGGGACCCAGAATAACTCCTTACATATGGAAAGTGTAATAGGTGAATTTGCTAATTAGAAGATGTAAGCATGTCTACATTGGTTAAGCCTACATAAGCTGTATTTTTCTCTAAGTGTATGGAGGCATGTCTGCCTTTTTTGAGAATTTTTTTTGCTATTTAATAAGTTTAGAAATATTCTAATTCTTCTGTATACTTATAGGAACCAACTTCTTAGCTTGCCTTCTTTACTTGTTATTTAAACAACAAAATGTAAATGTATATTTTGCCACTCTCATCTCCTGTGTGTTTAGAAGCCTACTTTGTGCTAATACCACCCTGTCCCTCTCCTAATGGAATGAAATGCATTGGGCTTTCCATTTGCAGAGAGCTGATTTTCAAGTGTTAGGACTTCCACTAATGAACAATGTCTTTCCTTTGAAGTCCTCGCAGAAATGCCTAAATTAGAGATTATCTAGAGCATTGAGTTTCCAAAAGACCAAAGGCCCTCATGTTCCATGCAGATTTCAAAGTGATTAATTTATTTAGCCATGTAGAAGGGAAATGAGAAACCTGGCACCGGCTTCTAGACAGCTCAGAGCTGCTGTACCAAAGAAGTAAAAAAAAAAAAAAAAAAAAAAAAAAAAAATCTTATTGCATAAGAAAAGAAAACCGGTTTGGAGCAATATAAGAATGTTTTCTTGAGCCTACATGATGGCTCAGCAGGTAGATGCTGTATAGTTCTTACCACCTGAGTTCTGTCCCAGGATCTCAAGGTAACCAGGAAGAATGGGGCTCCTGAGACTTGTCCTCTGACCTCCACATGCCTGCACTCTAAAACCACATAGATTAAACTAATAGTGTTTTCTGCAAAGGTCCTCTATGGATGTTTCGTATTTAGAGTAATGCACTGCTTTAGAAATAACCCACAAAGAGCAGTAGTTGTTGGCTATTGCAATGAAAGTATATATCAGGCTGGGTCACTTTGTCATCTGTCACTGTGACAACCTGGAGCAGGATCACATTGGAAGGAAGAGCGATTTATTTTGATTCCCAATTCCAAAGATTGCAGTCCATTTTCTGCTTGCATTAAACCTTTTAGAAAGACCAGACAGCATGGTGGGGAGCACACAGTGGGTAAAGTCCCTGGTGGTGTTCAGGGAGCAGTGAAAATGTGGGGCTGGGATTCCGATATTCAGTCCCAGAGCACACCTCAAGTGAACTCAGTTCCTTCCACTGTATATATAATAAAAAACTTAAAAGAAAAAGGAGAGGGAAAGGAAAGACATTAGAGGAAAGGATACTAATACCTTCCTATCCAGGGGTATGCCAGTTAATTTTTTGTATACTTGACACAAACTGATCATCTGGGAAGAGGGAACCTCAGTTGAGAAAATCCTCCCTCGGACTGGCTTGTGAGCAAATCTGTGGGACATTTTCTAGATGGATGATTCCTGTGGAGGGCCTGGGCCACTCTGCGTGGTGCCACCCATGGGCAAGTGGTCCTGGGTTATGTAAGAAAGAAGACTGAGCCGGTGCAAGCCATAAAGCAAGCCAGTGAGTGAGCAGTACTCCTTCGTGGTTCTGCTTCAGTTCCTGCCCTGACTGCCTTCAGTGATGGAGTGTTACCGTGAAATAAATCATTTTCCCCGAGCTGCTTTTGGTTATGGTGTTTGTTTCAACTATGGAAACCAAACTAGAAGAGAAAATGACCCAGAGAGTATAAAATACTGCTGACAGACCTGACTGTTGTTTTTCTGGAAACTGCAAGTGTTTAGAACCTTGGGCTAGAAGAGTTATTGAGTAGTCATGTAGGGAGTCAGCAAATAAACCCTTTGCTCGGTTTTGGTCAGTGTTTTATCATTGAACCATAAAAGCAAACTGAAGGAAAGGGCCGAGCAGTGGAAAGCTGCTGCCTCCAGTAGAGAATGTCAGTGCTATTGTGTGGCAGCACACCCCACCCGAAAACAAGTTGGTATAAGGATTGTTTTGAGCTAAAGGTATTTAGAAAACAGCAAGTGCAAGGACACTGGGAACTTGTCTTTTAAATGGAGATGAACCCCTCTACAGAAGCTCTCTGCCCCATACTGAAAAGAAAGTGACATCCTGGTCATCAGCTCCCCCCCCCCAAAAAAAAAGAAATGCACTCTATACAAATTGTTTACTAACCCTTCGCTTCCTAGCTACTTGTGCACCATCAATTGCCCAAGGCCAACTTCGAGAGTCCAGTGTCCTGATGTCCAGTTCCATTTGCATGGTTCACTGCTCTTGTCCATCTTGGAAACATTCAAGTTCTATATCACAGGTTCTTTGTTCTGCAAAACTTAAGTGGGCATGCATGATTTTTCTCCTATTAATCTTCTGTTACTGAGCCCCGACTGGAGTGCTAAGATGGATAGAGGAAAGATTATGTTCTCTCGCTGCACCTTATTAGGATTGTGAAGGTAATGTAATCAGTCAAGCATCTGACTGATGGTGCAGGAGAGGAGGAGGAGGTGGAGGTGGGGGGAGCTATCTCAAGCAAACAAAATGCTTTTATCATAGCAACTCGGTAGGTGACACTTCAAATATACAAACACAGGGATAATGATGCTTTATAGTCTATAACAACTATATTGAAAATAAAAATAATACTGCTTATGGAGAGATTTCATTAGAAGATAAAATGTCCATTGCAATTATATGTGAATCAGTCTCTGAATTTCCTGGCAACCGAGACTAAAAGATGATAGAAGTCTTTACTCTTGAGTTGCAGTGCTCAGTTTACTACAGATATTTTCTTGTTTCTTCCTGGTTTTCTCGGTGATATTGAACCTTAGAAGGAAGTTAGAATAGGAAATCTTACATAAAGAAATTGAATAATGAGCTAATGACTGCTAAAAATTCAACAGAAAAAAACATATAGAGATACAGAATGTTTTCTTGAGAAAACCTGGCTGCCCATCAAGGATTCTCAGTATACATTGTGTTTATAATACTTCAGTTATTTTACTCAGCATACATAAGCCCCTACATATTCCAAATGACAGTGGCTACTGAGATAACTCTACAACCACTCAAAATTTTCAATGATGAGTTGACAAGGACCATGAAACTTTTAACAAAGTCAACAAATGAATATTAAGCCATAATTTAGGGATAGCCTTTTAGCTAAGGCCCAAGATAAGATGACTTGCTTTAAGTTTTCCTTATGGTTCACTATGCGTTGTTTCCACCTCAGGTCCACACTAAAGCTGCTGAACAAGAATGAGGTCAAGGTTGAGTATTACAGTCCAGGTGCATGAATCACCACATCTGTTGTCCACAGAAGAAAGTGGTTTTTGTGGTAGAGAAGCAGATGGCCTGCTGTTGCAGGGAGGCCGTGTGTTTGTCCCGGCCACCCAGCCCCGAAATAATCACACAGAAACTGGATTAATGAAATCACTGCTTGGCCCATTAGCTCTAACTTTTTATTGGCTAGCTCTTACGTATTAATTTAACCCATTTCTATTAATCTTGCATCACCACGAGGTCATTGCCTGTCAGCAAAGTTCCCGCCTGTCCGACTCTGGCGGCGGCTCCAAAGCATCTCTCCATTCCGCCCTTCTTTCTCCCAGCATTCAGTTTTGTCTTCCCCACCTACCTAAGTTCTGCCCTATCAACAGGCCAAGGCAATTTCTTTATTAATGGTAATCACAGCATACAGAGGGGCTCCCACATCAGCCAGTTTACCACTTGAAGAGATTACGCGGCTCACCAGTAGATTCCTTCCCGCACTCAGCACCAGGGTACTGGATGACAGTGGAGCTCAGCAGTGCAGTGCTTGCCTAGCATGTGCAATGCCTCAGGCTGATCCACGGAACAAGACTGATAGTGTGTCTAAAATTTTATTATTCTGATTGGAACCAAAGTTTATCTGATGAAGCAATTTAATATATTGATATTTCGGAGCCTGCTGTGTGGTTTATTCTAATATTTAATGGCAAGAACAACATGAAGGCTGATTTTCCTTGTCAGCTTGGTAGGACTTAGGATCATCATGAAACACTTCTGGGTATGTCTATGAAAGTGTTTTCAAAGATTAGAGTAGGGAAGACCCATCCTGAATGTGAGTGGCACTGTGGTAGTCAATCTTGACTGAATTTTATTTTGAGTCACCATGGAGACATGCCTCTTGGTATCTCTGTATGGTTGCAATTAGAAAGGTCTGACAGAGCAGAAAAGAACATGAGTGGCACTGTGCCTTGGGCTTGGATCCCAAGTTGAATTACATGGAGAAAGAGAACTGACCAGCAGCGTTCATTTTTTTCTCTGCCACCCCACTACAGATGCAATGTGATCACTGCCAACTTGCCTTCCCTGCCGTGATGGGCTGTGTCCTCAAACTGTGACCCAAAATGAACCCTTACTTCCTCACATTGTATGGCTTTTCTCAGGGATATGGCCACCGATATGAGAAAAGTAGCAAACACAACTAATCTTGAGAGCAGTTTCACTAAATTTACCTGACACTTTTTGAAAACTTCAGATGTGTGTGTAAGTAAACATTTATATACATAATAAGATTTCAGTCTGTGTAAGGAAAGAACAGTCTTCCTATTAAGAGTAATTTATAGGAGAAAGAAGTTTGTTCCTCATGTGTACAAGAGCTCAAATGCTAGCTTAACATCAACATAATCAAGCCCGAAATCCTTTGGTAATGGATTTACTGATGCATTTGCTCAAACTGATATTTGAGTGCCTAGTGTATTAGAAAGAGCTATATGCTAGAGACACAGAAACAAAACTGTGCCTATATTCAAGGTGTTGGAAACCATGAGACACATTTAAAACTAGATAGTTTGATGCTGCAAGTGCCATCAAACACATATTCCATCCTCTGACAAGGCTGAGAGTCGTGGCTTCAGCTTAAGGAAGGCAGTGGCTCTTGAGACAACAAATGCCAGCCCACTTACAGGTAATCACTTGTCCAAGTGGAAGGAGAATAGATGCTGTTGAGTGAGTCTGTAAGAGAGGCAGAGACGTCGTGATGGGGAAAGTGGGAAGTGGGTGTGCTGCTTAAGAGTGAGACACCTAGGTGAGGAGGGACCGGCTAAGCAGTATGAACACATGGCACTCACTACCCATACTTCAACCTCAAAGTAAGTCAAGCCTGAGGAAGTGGGGATCAGAAATGGATGAGGATAGTGATATTTCATTTATAGTTTAATAAATAAAGGTTGCCTGAAGATCAGAAACAGCCGCCCTCGTCAGCCTTCCAGACCAGGCAGTGGTGACACACACCTCTAATCCCAGTAGCCACACTAGT
The DNA here is from genome assembly GCF_903992535.2 of Arvicola amphibius. Taxonomy (NCBI): domain Eukaryota; kingdom Metazoa; phylum Chordata; class Mammalia; order Rodentia; family Cricetidae; genus Arvicola; species Arvicola amphibius. The sequence goes on from NC_052055.2 coordinate 82,475,263, forward strand.
TTGATATAGAAACTGAGCAGCAGTGGTGCACATCTTTAATCTCAGCACTGGAGAGGAATGTAAGACAGGAGAGAGTTCTCAGGCACAGTCTCTTGTGAGGATTCCTGGAGGCAGGATCGCCATTTCGGACTGAGGTAGAGGTAAGAGCCACTGACTGGCTGTTTTGCGTTTCAGATCTTCAGCTTAAACCCCAATTTCTGTCTCTGGGTTTTATTAATCGTGCTACAGATGAGTATTAGTTCAGCTCCAGTGTGCTAAGAATCCAAATCACTACGGAACACATTTCTGATGCCAGGAACGGGGAGGAAATTTTGGTATGTGCCACAGCTGTACCAATAAGCACAAGTGCATTAAGTTAGTCACTCCACTGGTGAAGCAGAGAAAAGAATTTTACATTTACAGTGTGAAAGTGAAGCTTCCTTGAACCTGATATTTGAGAATGCCCCTTTATTCTAAGCATTTGCACCCTTTCTATAAAAGGGCAGAGTAGTTAGGGATCTCTTACTTGGCAGGTAGGCTACAGAAAGATATTTTTGTCATGTATTCTGTTTTCGTTTGTTACTTTACAACCCTTTCAAAAATAAAAAAATAATCTTCTAATTCAATTTGTTCTGCTTATTATATAACCTGACAAGCTCTAGACTTCCCCATTAATTGCATTGCTTATAGTAGGTTTGTTTTTAGGAGTATAGTCTAGATGACTTATCTAGACTAACCCTAACCCTGTTCATATATAAGGACAGAGTGTATGTAGGCCAGATTAATTCACCAATCGGATCTAGGATGAGTTCAGTTGCTCTAGCAAACTCTAACTTCATCATATATGGGGGGAGGGGAGGGTTAAATCAAGTTAGGCTATAATAAGGCAACAATGCCCCACAGACATCATAGGATAACAGAAAGTCCAAAGTCAGGAATGGATTTCTTTCTTCGGGCTTGTTGATCAGTGAACTAGTATAGACCTGCAGACAGCACAGGCCATTGCCAGTGCTCTTAGTTACACTCCAGAACGTCATGGTGAAAACCTATTGCTGAAGAAAGCATACACTTGAGTCATAGAACTTGGAGAAATCAAAGTGGTACTGACCTGGAAGCTTCATCACTACCAGCTAGCTTTCGTAGAGTTTGAAGGTCTGTGAACACTCACAGAGGAGAAAAGTTATCACCAGTCTTACCCAGCTGTGCAACCGTGAAAGCCACAATAGCCGTCAGCCTGCTAATACATGCCCAGTGTAAATCCTAGTCTCCGACCTCCATCTTTGGAGGCCCCTCCCCTGTGCCCCTTGAACCTTGACCCCTCCCCGAGGAGGGTCTAGATGGCCCACCAAACCTTGACCTTTCCCCAGGAAAGATCAAGACCACTCCCATGGGCTGTTTAAACTGCTCCCCAGAAAATAAACACGTGGTTTTCCCTTTTACTCTCCAATTGGTGACTTTTTGTTTCCCTTGGGGCCACCCAGAAGCACAGGTGTCTAATTAAACCTGGATATTTTTTTAATCTGCTCTGATTTGGCTTGATTGGGATTATTTTGTGTCGGCAGAGAGCTTGTGTTAGAAAATATTCCTAACACCCACTAGTACAATAGTGGCATAAATGTCATGGGAGTAACCAACTACTTTTACAAATAGGAATTAAGTCCTCATCCACACAATGAAACCCATACTTGGCAATGCTATTGAGGGTAAGAAGCTGGATTTAAATAGGTTCGAGGTCCTAGGTGGAGCGTACTGTAATCATTCTGCTAATTGGACCTGGCATTAAGCCAACTCCTAATAGCTTTAAGAATAAAATCAAAACAAAACCCCACAAAACTCACTAACTTAAGTCTTTAGTGATTTGATTTTCTTCGAGATGGCTGGTTTTCAAAACTGCACATAATGAAATTCAAGAATTAAACACCACAGTAACTCAAGCACAGAGGCAATCAGAACCTTATTTAGGAAACAGAAGCCACTGGACTCCGCCTTTGCCACATTGCTTTCAGTTTGGTTACAATGGACAACAATTCAGTCTTTGTCTCGCAGGCTGTGTTTTTCTGCTGACTTTATTGCAGAGTGAAGTACTTCTCTTCGGTTCTTCACAGAGCATTTCCAGTTCAGAAAGTGACATTTGTAAAGCTTGTTTCCCCCTTTCAGAAATAAAGAAAAAATGGTACATGTCCCATTGCTACAGAGTAGAAAATAAAAGTGAATTTAAAATGAAACCTTTGGTGTCACTTTGCAGGCTACCATTTGTGCTTAGCACATAGACTCTGCTTTTCTCATATCTCACACACTTCCTGCCACTAACAGTATAGCATAAGCACAAAGAAAAGACACGCATTAGGTCAAAAGCCAACCTGAGTTGCTTAGTAACTGGGTGATTTCAGGGGAGCAATTTTTATTTCTACAATCTTTCCTTTGTAAAACAAACTCACATTTCCTATCTTCTTAATTATCAAAAGAATTCACAGCATTCAGGACATACTAGGCTCTCAGCTGACGTTACCATAATCCTTGCACATGTGCAGCCTTAGGAAAACACCATGGGATAAGATAGACACAATGCCACACTTCCCACCTAATAACAATGCACACTGGCTGATACACGCTCCACGAAGGCTGTTTATTTGAGCACTGAGCCTTATGCTCTATTACTAGAGTTTAAGTAGGTGGATGTGTGAAACGAGTAAACCCTAGCACCCAGAGCAGCTGAATGCTGACATCACAGTGCAAAACCAAGCACGTATGTGACCCTCACCCTTGTCGTTTATTATTTCCTGTGGACTAACTGACCAGAAGGACTATAAAAATATAAAATACAAAAATATCTAGCAAAATATGGCCCTGACCGAAAGATATTTTTTTTTCTAAAACTTGAAATTTAATCTATAAAGTTCATAAAAATAAATAGAGGGTTACCAAGGGCCAGGTGAAGAAGGAACTACTGATAAAGGGTAGAAAGGTTCAATTATAATATGAACAATTTCTATAATCCTAGTGATTATAATTAATAATAATTCATACTCAAATTTACAGAAAAGAATATATTTTTGTGACACACTAAAGTGAGAAGTATGCTAATTATTTCGACTTTAGTAATCATTTCTCAATGTTTATGTATATCAAAACATTACATTGCATACTTGAACAAATATAAAAAAAATCTTTGCTAATTATGCCTCTTTAAAACTGTAAACAAGTTAATTTTTAAAATTACTTTTTATGGCCAGAACAGATGTACAAGAAAATTTAAAGACATAAGAATACCAATATACAATTAACTGAATTTTTATCTTGGAGTGCGTGTTTTCATCTTCTCAATTTTTTTGCTTGGGGCCTAGGTCTTGCTAGGTTTCCCAAACAGGCCCCAGATTACTGAACTGCAGCAATCCTCCTACTGCCTCAACCTCCTGGCTGCCCGAGACCACAGAAGCCCAGCCTGTGCAGCTTTATTTCTGCACAGAAGCCTGTGCAGCTTTATTTCTGTCTTTTACTCTTGTCAGTCACAATCCTTTTACTCTTCCTCCCAACGCTTTGAAAGCTGAGCCTCTGGTGTTTCATCTATGCTACTTTGAGTATCAGTTTCCTGTGAAAAAGATGGGGTTTCATGCATATCAAAGATGGACGGCCTCCCGGAGCTTTCCCAACATGGTAGCTGTCTGTTATCTCAATCTTTCCCCATTTGGTTGCAGTAATTTCTCCAGGGGAATGTCATTTCTTTCAAAACTATCACTTCCCTTTGGTTTAACAGAAAAAGGAAAACTTTCAACTGGGGAAACCCCACGATTCTCAGCATGATGCTTTTTCCATGTCTCATGACTGAGCCCCAGTTGGCTCGCTTCCTCATGGATTCCTTTATGACTGCTGCAGAGTCCTTGCTTGATCCAGTTCATTTGATATGAAAAGGGTCTATGTCCCTCCTGGTAGACATCAAAATGCTGCTGAGAAATGGCTCTGACTCAGCATATTTAAACCTCTGCCATAATTGTCAAATAAAGCAACCGAAATCCAAAGACCAGTTTGCTTTCACTACAGAAAAACCATAGCAACTTCAAAGTTGCACCTTCTGTACAGACTATCTCACTGAATTGATAAATTAATATTGTGTACAGTATTTAAACATTGGGCACATGTACAACCACCAGAGGGGGGAAAAAACCAAGAACTTACTAGATTCATAATACCTAGAATAAGCAAACTTACTGTTGTCATGCTGAGTTTAGCTCTCAATCTCAGTATCTAATTTTGTGCACGCTCACCAAGCAGAAAAACCAAACACCTTTCTGTTTGCTGCAGTGCAGTGACTCGGTCCACGGTTCTACCCTGGAGAAGTCAGTCACCCTGGGTGAGAGCAGAGACTGGCAGAACTTGATGCTATGTTTGGCTCAGCTGCATGCCTGCATTGGGCACGTTCACTCTGAGAAGGAGCCACAAAAATCCCCCAGTGGGACGCTTTGGGTTTAGTAGGCAGTCCGTTCTATTATTTTACACATTGGTGTTCCTGCTCACAATAGGAACTTCTCACCCATCCCACTGTCTCCATAATTGAAATAACTGTTTGTTCTTTGTCCTTCCCCCTCCCCCGCTGTTGTTTTCCATTTAATTCAGTAGCTGCCCCTGAAGCAAATGCTGTCCTAATCTGCAGCACTGGCCAAAGAAGTCAGGCAAGGGCTCTATCACAGCCACTAAAGGAAACTTTATCTAGATCTCTATCCCTCTATAGAACTAGAACTCAAAGGTTGATGTGAAATTTTGCCCCCTCAGAGAGGCTGAATAGCAAGTAGCTAATCTCCTCTCCTGCAAACCAGCATCCTTCTGCTCTGCCCCCCACTTAAGAACCCTAGCTACAAAGTGAGCTCCAGGACAGCCAGGACAACCCTATCTAGAAAAATCAAAGGGGAAAAAAAAATTCTTGCTACACATGGTTCTTCCCTCCCACTTCCTGTCAGCTAGTTGCTGACCGAGCCTCCTGACCCCAGGTTAAGTTTATTTAATCAAATAAATGTAACACATCTTTGCATCATTAAACAAATATTCCACAGCATAAAAAAGTACAGATCTTAAATTAATATTCCGCAACATTTCACCCCAGTCCCCTCAACACAGATACCACTATATCTATACCCCGATAAAAATTACCTTTATTGGGAATATTTAGGCATGGAAGATTCAGCAGACAACTTTCTGTGGAAAGAAAAGAAACGTCAACAGTTGTGACGAGTCATATTTTTGTCTGTTTGTACGTTTTTGTTTTGCTTGCTTGTCTTGAGATAAGATCTGTTTCCATATCTTAGATTGGCCCATGACTCTAGGATCCTACTGGCTCGACTCACAAAAGTTGAGGTCATTGCTGTGCTGTGCCAGCAAGTTGTGCAGTTTTTGAGAGACCTTGCCTAGAAGGTAACGTAGTCAATCTTCATGAGCAGATACTGACAAAGAGAATCTAGATAAGTCTTTAATTACAGCTAAATTCTTATGATCATTGTTTAAGAACAGCAATCATTAGACGAGGTGACAGTTACATCCACAATACGAACTGAAGCGTGGCATAAACTTTCTGTGTGACAGAACTTGGGTGATACTGCCATATCAAGGCAAAAGGAGCAGAAAGGTACAATCACAGCTTGGAGTGACTCACATTTCATACACAGACATGAGATCTTGGGAAAAGATAGATAAATGAATGACAGAGTCATTGGCCATCAATAACCACAGGCGTCATTGCCAAGCTTCCTCTCCAGCTATGGGTGGCAGTTATAGTTGAGAATTAGCTCCAAAATCCAGGATCATCTGGTTGCATATAATTTATAGCCTTTGCTCCAAAGCAGTTCTGAATCTGACTGACAGTCAATCAGCTGAAACATGATGGTGCCTCCTAGAAGCCAGCAGGTATTCTAGAACAGACTTCTTAATATCCTCACTGTCTACCTAAGCCCTAGCCTGAGACGTTTTCATGGGGACTCCAATTCTGGGTAATTGTGTATTCAAAATAGGTGTACAAGTCAAGCATTTGCTAGTGGTAAATCATAAAATTAAAACAATTCTTTGCTATGTATGTATATGCATATATGTGTGCAATATTGTTGCTTACTGAAGGCAAAAGCCAGCTTGACTATTTGCATATGCCTCTATATTTTTATGTAATGAATCAGATCATGGTTGAATATTTGATAATGCAGAATGCAATCAATGGTTTCCAGAGTTGATCTGTATTGATCCTATAATCATCAATGCCAAGAACACCACTTCATATAAATGGTAGATGGATAATTGTACTTTTCAGAAATTGTTTAAAATTCTGTCCTATTCTCAGGCCAAAATTAATTTATTTTTTTTTAATGGAACTTAAGTTAGCACCTAAAATATCATTTTTTAAAATCAAACGTTCTAACACAGCACAAAGACATACTAGTTTGGTCTTATATGCAGAGGAGTGGGATATGAAATTATTGAAAGATTTTAAACCAATTTGCTACTCTAAGATCAGAAAGCTTTATAAACAGGTTTTTCCTTTAAAAAGCCACTGCAGTTGGTAAAATACAATAGTCTTGAATTTGAGCCAAGGTGTTTCAGATAGGTTTGTTGACTTTGAGTGGTATAGTGGGATGAAGTGCCAAGTACACAAGATTACAGTTAAGTAGCATGATCCATCATTGGTGATCAGTATATTTAATTTCAAACTCCCTTGTGGATTTTGGATATTCAGATATATTTTACTGTTGCAAAATTTTCCAACCTCCATATTCAGCTATACAGCCCCATACAGGTTTGTAAGCCACAGTTAAGAACCTAAGAGCTCTACAACATTCTACCCAAACATTAGTAGTTACATATTTCTCTTGTCAGCATGTGCTACATTTTCCCCAAGTATATCCTATGAGTGGCTGCAAAACCATTCGGAATAAAATCATTTTTTAACTGAAATTATAGCAATTATTTCTTCTGGCTTCAAATCAATAAAGCTAGAAATCAATTACAAGAAAAATCTGAATACTTAGAAGAATGAAGAAATGTGGCCTTGTTGGAAGAAGTATGCCACTGAGGGGGATGGGCTTTAAGGTTTCAGAAGCCCAAGCCAGATCCAGTGGTTCTCTTCTTCCTGCTGCCCGAGGATCTGGTTGTAGAGCTCTCAGTTTCTTCTTTGGCATCATGACTACCTGCGTGCCACCATGTTCTGTGCCCTGACGACAATGGACTAAACCTCAGAAATTCTAAGCAAGCCCCAACTCTTTGTAAGCATTGCCACGGTCATGGCGTCTCTTCACAGCAATAGAACACTGACTAAGACACACACAAATACATACAAATTATATGATCTACTTCGTGTATATGTGTGTATGATGTGTTTTTGTGGAGAGTGTGTGTGTGTGTGTGCAAGTATTGGGGCAAGTCTGCGTAAGTATGTGCCACAGAGCACACTGCTAGGGGTCAGAGGCCTCCTCAGTCAGTGGCCCTCACCTTCCATGTAAAACATTGCCTCTGTTGTTCTCCACTGACCATGGCAGGCAGGTTAGCCCATGGTTCCCGGGATTCTTCTGTCTCCATCTCTTACCTCACTCTAGGAGCCCTGGGATTAGAAAAACATGGTGTTGTGCCCAGCTTTGTGTAGGCGCTAAAGATTTAAGCATCAGCCTTCACACCTAGCAAGCACTTCATTCATTGAGCCTTCTCTCCATCTCTATAAAACCTACTATACAATAATGGTTTGAAGCAAAAAAAAAAAAAAAAAAAAAAAAAAAACCAAGAAGTAAATTTCTGTGTTCTGTTTTTTGTTCTTTGAGACAATCTCACTTTGTAGGATAAACTGGCCTTGAACTTACTTTGTGTCCCCTGCTAACCACAAGCGCTATTCCTGCCTTAGATGCCCTAGAGCTAGGATTATGGACATATACCTTTGTGGCTGGCTTTGAAGCAGTAAATTAATTTTTTTTGAACTAAATCAAAGTGGAGACATGACATACTTGAGATAAATCAAAGTGGAGACACAATATATGCAATACTTAGTGGTAAGTGTATAGCAATCAGTGTCCACATCAAAAAAGGCATGGTGATCTTGAATAAATGACTTGTCTCTGTAGCTTAAAGAACTAGAATGAAAGAAAAAAAATTAAACAAGAAACAAATGACTGTATACCACAAAACACAAACATCAGTGAAACAAAGCACTGCTTCTATAAAAATATAAAATAGACAAAATTACTAAGAAAATAAGACAAGACTCAAAGAAAATATGTAAGCAAGGCAAGATTCCACTGATATGTTACAGAAATATGGAGGCTCTTAGGAAATTCTTTTTTTTTTTTTTTTTTTTTTTTGGTTTTTCGAGACAGGGTTTCTCTGTAGCTTTGGAGCCTGTCCTGGAACTAGCTCTTGTAGACCAGGCTGATCTCGAACTCACAGAGATCTGCCTGCCTCTGCCTCCCGAGTGCTGGGATTAAAGGCGTGCGCCACCACCGCCCGGCAGGAAATTCTTTACTACAACTCTATGCCAGAAAATTTGATAATCAGAAAAAAAGACAGATTTCTGGGCACATAGATCTTACCACCACTAAATTATGAGCAAAAAGAAATCCTGAACTGCGCAATGATAAGTAACTAAACTTAATCATGGAGTCCCCATCAAAGAAAAGCCACAACCAGATGGTTTCACTGTTGAATTCTACCAAACATTTAAAGAACTGTGGTAATTTTTGTTAAATATTTAAGAAAATAAAGAAATTTTTTTAATCAATATTACCTTATATGTTGATAATGTGTAGCTATCCTAGACATATCTAGGAAGAAACAATCAATTTAGAAAATTCCTCCATCAGATTGGTCTATAGCAGGGCAATGACCACAACTGAGCTACTGAACCTTTAGTTCCCTTATCTGAGGGAAACAGTCATATCCTATGAATGAAAACTTAAGTATATCAATGTAAAGGAGGTTGTCAGACAACATACATACATATATACACACACACATCACACACACACATATATATATATACATTTATATTTTGTCTTCCATTATAAGTCATTTGTTTCCACTTTCAAGCAATTTATTTGAAGAACTATTGCTCTATCTTTGTTGTTGATGATAAAAAATATTTTTAATATGATATATTTTATCACATTTTCCTGTCTCCCAGCTCCTCTGAACTCCTCTCCACCTCCCCACCCACCCAACTCCAAGATCTTTTTTTTCCCTATCTCTCTTTGGAAAGCAAACAGATAAAAAAAAGAAGCAAGCAAACCACAATGTTTTTAGAAACAAGGAAAAAACACAGACACAGACACACACACACATAAATCCACAAAATTGGAAAGCATAGTATATAAGCAAGAGACCAGCAATATGAGTTAAAAAGTCTACAAACAAAAGTTTGTTTCATGATAGCCATCTACTATTGAGGATGGGAATCTATTTTGTGTGATATTTTAATCACATTCTGACAATAAAACTTTCTTTGAATCAGAGTGTGGAGCTCGCCTCTAGCTGACCAGACTTAGCCATAGGGGTCTTGGAGGACTGAGGACAGATAGGTGACAGGAATTAATAAGGCAAAGCTGAAAGATCTCAGGCTTTTGGATTGAGAAATGGAAGAGGTAGGAGGTCATTAGTGGTGTCTGTTTCTTCTCTGATCATTCAGGTTCTTACCCTGATATCTGACTCCTGACTTTTTATTGATAAAGAATAATTAGGTTGGGTGCCATTTGTAGGAGGACTTTTCTTTCCCATCAGTTCCCAAACAACTGATGCTGAATCTTGTATTAATCATACATGCTCGGCAATAGCTGAGGCTTATTACTAACTAGCTCTTTTTTTCTTTACCCCCCCCCCCCCTGTGGGCTTCCCTTCAGGATGCTGCCAAGAACTGTGGTGGCAGCAGACATGAAGGCAAGGCCAGCAATGCTAGTGATCTGGCCTTACAGTGGGGAGTCAGGTCTCAGGTACCCCCCACCAAGATTTCAGATCTCATCACACCCCCCACCCCCAGAAGCTAAGGGTCAGCAGGCAGAGTCACATTTGCCTTGGTCTCACTAACTAGCTCTTACAACTTAAAAACACATTTCTATTAATCTACATTTCTGCCACTGACATTGGCTCCCTCTCTTCTTGTACCTCCTGTTTCCTCTCCATGTCTCTCTGGTGATTCCTCTGACTCAATTGTTCTTCTTCCCAGTGTCCTTAGTCTTGTTTCTCCAGCTTAATGTTATTCTGTCCAACTATTGGCCATTCATCTTTTTTATTAAACCAATCACAAGGTGCCTTGTCAAAAACACATTTTCACAGTGCACAAAAAGATTATCTCATGACAGACCTACTATTGGGTTTGTTTGATAAACCCAGTGAAACTCCACTGGAAAGAATTTTCCTTTGCAAGAGGCTATCAGTTAGAGAAAGCTTCTTGGTTAGGGATGGGAGCCTGTGTCCACTTCCCCCTGTCAGTTCAAACCCTGTCTAGTTTGAACCTATGCATCCTGACACAGTCTCTGTGGGTTTGTATGTTCATCAACCTATTATATCTTGAAGACACTGATTCCTTGGAGTCATCTATCACTTCTGGCTCTTATAATATTACCACCTCCTCTTCTACATAGCTCCCAGATCCCTGAGAGAAGAGGTTTGATAAAGACATTCCCATTTAGGCTTGGGTGTTCTAGGGTCTCTCATTCCTTGCATATTATCAAGTTATGGGTCTCTGTGTTGGTTCATGTCTATTGCAAGGTAAGGTTTCTCTGATGACGCTTGGGTGAGACATTGACTTATAGTTGTGGCAGGGTCTTTGGGAATCATCTTGTTGCAGTGTTTCTTAAGCAGAACAATTGTGTTTGGTTTTCCCTTAGGCCCATGACCTGCTGAGTCTCAGGTTTTTAACCACCAAATAGTGTGAGGCATGGTCTCCATCTTGTGGGGTCAACCTTAAATCCAGTTAAAATGTGATTGGTTGCTCCCAGCATGTTTGTGCCAATGTTGTATTAGCACATCATTCAGGCAGATCACTGTGGTAGATTGCAGGGTTTGTAGTTTTTCTCTTCTCCTCTGATAGCCCACAGAATACCTTCCAGTAGCATGAACATAATCAGCAGCTATTAAGGCTTTATTTAGTCACCAGCCCAACTTATTCGTATTCAATGAGACAGGTATATATTGTATTCACCATTGTACTGTTTTAATGTATAGTATGAAATCAAAAAGGAACTAAGGTGTATCGCCTACTCTTCGACTGTTAAAAAAAGTAAAATACAGAATAAGAACAAAAATCTTGAATTAGTGGGCATTGTGAAAAAAAATGGAGATCACATTTTAGCCAAGAACCCTGCTTTTCTGTTCCTCATGTTGTGTTGAATCCTGTCTAAAGAGGGACTGTCTAATGGTTTTATGTCCTGAACCAAAGAAATTATCTATTCTGAAAATCTAGAAAAAAGGACTAAAGAATTTTGAGGGAATTCCTTGATTTTTAAAAGTTCACGTTATTAATGGAAATTTTAAATAAAATTCTGATTTATAATTGAATAAATGGTTTTCTCAAGAAAAGGGTTGTCCAGCAGGCAAATCTGTGGGCTATTTTCCTAGTTAATGACTCATGTAGAGAGATCCAGACTACTAGTGGTCAGTGCCACCCTATGGAGGTGGTCCTGTTGTAAATAAGATAGCAAACTGAGCAGGCCAGTAAACATCATTCCCCTTCTGCCTTGGTTCCTGCCTCCAGGTTTCTGAACTGGTTTCCCACAATGGGCTGTGATCTGAGAAATGTAGGCCAAGTCGAGCACTCTGGTCTCCCCTAGTTTTTTTGGACATGTTCTTTTACCACAGCAATGGAAATCCTATGACACTTTGACACCAAATGCAGAATAATAAGGGAGAGGACAAATATCCTTTATTAACATACATGGCAAAACTCCTCAATGGAATAAGTGAATTCAGAAGCACATTAAAAAGACTAATCACCTTGTTTAAAGTTGGAGTAATTCCAGAAATACTAGGTGTGTTCCACACATAAAAGTTAATAAGTGCAATACACTACACAAAGTCAAAGTTATAAATGACAAAAATTATATGATGATATTTGACAAAAATTCAACATCCATTATAAAATTGCCAAATAAATTAGAAATAGAATAAACGTATCTCAACATAATAAAGGCCATCGGTAATAAGTCAATGGTCAATATTTTATTGAACAGGAAAAAAACCTAAAAGCCTTTTCACTAAGATCTGGAACAAAACAACAATTTCAATGGATGAATGAATATGGTACTGAGTCTCTTAGAGCAACTGGGCAAGAGACAGAACTAGAGAACATCAAAATTACAAATAAGTCAGATTGTCACTGTTGGCAGGTGGTGTAATATTACTATTGAAAGGCCTCAATATTCCACCAAAATGTAAGAAATGAATTATCATAAGCTAAAAATTGAATATCTCAGGATATAACACTAACATACAGAATCTAATAAAATTTCCATATATGTATAGTAAATTACCCAAAATAGAAATCAAAAGGATTTTCAGTTCTAGTTATTAAAAATAATAAAATACCTATTAATAATTTAGTCAAAGAGGGAAAGGTCTCTATAAAGGAAATTTTAAGACATTTATGACAGATACTGAAAATTACACAGTACAACAAAAATAGAGTAACAACATGTGTTCATGGATTGGGAGAATAAATACTGTTGAAGTGGCTACAATATCCAGAGCACTCCACAGAGTCAACAGAATGTCAATCATAATACCAATAATGCTCTATATATAGCTAGAAAAAGATACCCCAAATTGTATTGAACCTCAAAAGAAACAGGTTGACCAAAAATAGTTAAGGATGAGAGGGATTGCCATACCTGCCTTCAAATGTACTACACTGTTATAATATGGCACAAGGACAGACAGAGATGACTGGTACATGAAAGAGAGCCTAGATGTGAACTTACAACCCTGCAGCCAACTGATTTTTGACAAAAATGCTTTGGGAAATGTATGGTATTTTTGATGAGTTTCATGGGGGTAAATTGGATACACCTATGCAAAAGAACAAAGCAGTGCTGATCTCTCCCAACTTACAAAAGCAAAATAGATGAAAGTCTTAAAATACAATAGCTGAAACTACTAGAAGAAAACTCTAGAGAATTGCTTCATTGCATTGGAATGGCCAAGTCTTCTTTTTATAGAACCCAAAGAAAAAGAAAAAGAAACAAAATAGATAAATGCATCAAATAAAAAGCTTCTGGTTATCAAATGAGATATTAATTAACGCGAAGAGGCAGCTTACAGAAACAAGAAAATATTCATGACTACAAAATCTGACACAACCAAGATATATACATATAAGTAAGTCTGAAGCATCAATTAAAAAAGACAATTATAATTTGGTAAAAATGGATAATATACCCAAATAGGCATTTCTCAAAAGAACATATATAAGTAGCCAACACGTATCAAAAGGTGTCAAGATAATCATCAAGAAAATGCAACCAAAAACTTCATTGGGATAACATCTGTTGTACTAGCTACTTTCAGAAAGAAATAAGGTAAGAAGGAATACGTATTGGTGAGGATGTGAGAAGTGGGAAGCAGTGTCCACTGTGGTGGAATTAATATTAGTGCACACACACTGTGAAAAACAATGTGCAACTTCCTGAGAAATTGAAAATACAATTGTCTTATGACCTAGAATACCACTCCCGAGAATCCCCCTGAAAGATATGAAACATTGCTTCAGTGTAACAGCCACCTCAGGCTCACATTTATTTAATGCACTATTCATAATACCCAAGTCCTGGAAACAATTAAGTGTCTACCAACTGATGAAATCTGACCAATTTTTAATTGTCATGGCTTTAAAACCATCACAATACACATAACAGAATATATAATTACATTGTTAAAAGAGAAAAACAATAATGGAATCCTATTATTTGCAGCAACATGAATGGCACAAGACGACAGCAACCACATGACTTTATCCATATGTGGAATCTAGAAATGACAATTGTGTAGAAACTGAGAGTTAGAATAGTGGTTATTGCAGACAGTAGGGGAGGGAGAGAGGTAGAAGTGTAGAAATGTAGGTAAAGGGAAATCATTATACTGACACAAAGAGAGGCCCTTGAGTTGTACTGGGATAGTGGTTGACAACAGACTGTGATAACATGTCATATGTTTTTCTTAAAAGTTTGATGAAAGACTCTTGAATGCTTTTAGTAAAAATTATGTTAGAAAGATATTAATGTTTAACTGAGCATTGTATAATACAGACATAAAGAAAGCTATAACAGGGTGTTCTAAAAGTATGAACACTGTAAATTGAAAAAGCTCCTGTTATTGTCAATTACCCCTCAACACACTCTTCACTGTGTTTGTGGATGATATGGAAGTCTCAGCTACTTCTCCAGTGCCTGCCTGCTGCCACACTCCCTACAGTGATCTTTATGTGCTTACCCACTGAAAGTGTAAGCAAGCCCCCAAATTAAATGTTTTCCTTTGTAGAAAGAAGAAAACATAATCTATCATTGATATATACCAAGATTGTTTGATACTAAACATGTGTATTTGTTTTCTCATGGTGGGGAGTCCAGAAGAAAATTAAAAATTGGTCAGATTTCAGAAGTTAATTATACATATTTTAGTATATAGTTATTCACAATACAATTTAATTTTCTGACTTAAAGAGCATAGGATGAGTTAGTTAGGAAATGATTACTATTCTAACAGAATATTCATTTTAATAAAATTAAAATTTTCTCTTATACCATGATTTCAACCTAATTTCATACATATCAAAGATTTCAATGTATGGAAAAAATCATATAGAAATGCCTAAGAGAAGATAAACATAATCTATTGTTTATGGAATATATTTTAAAACTTAACTCTTTTTCTTAGTGCTCTATTGCTGTAAAGAGAAACCATGACCACAGCAACTCTTATAAAAGAAAGCATTTAATTAGGGCTGGCTTAGCGTTTCGGAGGTTCAGTCCATTATCAGCTTGGAGAATGCATAGCAAGCATGCAGGCATGGTGCTGGAGAGATAGTGAGAGTCCTACATCCAGATCCTTGCAGAGAGAAAGAACCACCCATTGGATCTGGCTTGGGTTCTTTAAACCTCATAGCCCACTCCCAGTGACACACCGTCCTCCAACAAGGCCACACCTCTTAATCCTTCTGAGTGGTGTCAGTCCCTGATGATTAAGTATTCAAATAGATTAGCCTATGGAGCTCATTCTTATTCAACCACCATACCCTGGAAGGTTAAATAATTGTGAAGAAGGGTCAGAAAGCAAGCCATACACTGATCGTCTCAACAGAGAATATTTGATGTAGAAAGTTGGGTGCACAGTGTTGGAAGGTCCAAGGGCACAGGGACAGTGAAGACACAAAGACTGTGAACTGCACAGTGCGGATCTTCTGCTACCACTGCCCTTATCACTACCACCCATCTCTAGGTCCGGGGGAGCAGAGAGAAGACTGCAGTTCTCTGAAGCTTGGAGTCTGGAGGACCTGCAGGCCTCCTATTAATATCCAACAAGAAGCTGAAGGACAAGGGTGGCTTATCAAAGTATCATCTGAGGCACTTAGAGTTACTTTGGTTATGTTTGATTTTATTTGGGCTAGAAATAGTCACCTTTAAACCTGCACAGTTATATTTAATTGGCTATACAAACGCTAAAATATCCCTGAGGTAAAAAATAATAAATACAGAAAAGACACCGACAACAGAATTACAACATAAAGAAGAATAAGCATGTTCCTGGCAATCACAGTAGCTAAGAAATACACACTCCCAAATAGAATGGAATTTTGACAAAGCATATATATACGGCTACATTATTCAAAGTGGCAGTGGGAGATAGCAAGGAACACTAAGACAAAGGGAAAGTCCATTAATATGGAAATGTTGTGTTAAATGTGTTAACGTATCATCACACCATGGAATATTATATTCAGTACAAAAATAAATAAATAAAACTGGCTCAGAAGCCGGGCGGCGGTGGCGCACGCCTTTAATCCCAGCACTCGGGAGGCAGAGGCAGGCGGATCTCTGTGAGTTCGAGGCCAGCCTGGTCTACAAGAGCTAGTTCCAGGACAGGCTCCAAAGCCACAGAGAAACCCTGTCTCGAAAAACCAAAAAAAAAAAAAAAAAAAAAAAAAAAAACTGGCTCAGACTTTGGTCTAATGGAGTAAAGGCACAAGGACCAGCTTATTGACCAGACTGAGGAAGATCTCAGCTTTACTGGACTTTCAAGATAACAAGTTAGCCTGCCATCGCTCCATCCATATGACTAAAATAGAGACTTGGATCAAAATAAAAGCCATATTGTTCATGACGCATTGGAGCAGGAAGTAGTACATTTCAGGACTCTTTCAAACACGCTTGGGAAGATTTTTTGAGGCAAACTATGTCATTAAATGTTAGTAGCATCATGGAGAATTGCCTCCTGCCTCCTTCCTAAGTTTAACAATGACAGATTCTAAATAAAGCTTAAAAGTTTAAAGATGAAGAAGAACAAGAACAGCACTGGAGAGTAATCAAAAGCAAAGGAAAACCCGAAGGAATTCAGCTTTGAAAGTAAAGAAGTACACTGAGTAAAACCCACTTTCAGACAACTATTTCTCAAGGGACCCCTCCAGCCTCAGGGAACAAGACCACTAAATCTCAAACAAGGAATTTCTTTATTTCTGTATTTGAGGTATCAAAGGACAGAATTTGGAGCTGCCAGAGTATCTCCAAACAGAGAGGGAGATTTTTCACTAGAGGGTGCACTTCTTAAGGAAAGTGCCTGAATTTGTGGGGGGAAATTCCCTCCCTTTCAAACATTTGTGATCTTGAAAACATACTTCAAAGGGAAAGCTTCAAAAGCAATCAGAAGAAATTAAAGGCATGCATATTGAAATAGAAAAGAAAAACTGGCTTTGCAGCAAGATCTATGAAGAAAATTCTTGAAAAGGTGAATTAAATAAGGTCGAATAGTTTAAGGATGATATAAAACACCAGTTGCACTTTTATACAAGTAATGTGCTGCCAGAATTTAAATAATATAATTTCCCTTAGTATTAAAGCATAAAATACTTAAGATTTAAAGTGACAAATGTATACGAGACTTAGAAAACTGTAAAACATTATTGGGAAAACTCCTAAGTAAATGAAATGATATTTATAAATCAAAGGCTCTGTATCTTAAGATGTAAATTATCCCCCAGATTAATATGCAGATTCTGGAAAAATCTCTTCAAAATCTCAATGCATTTTTTGGCAGAATTTGTCACGATTTAGCTCTAGCTAGCCTGCAACTTGTCATGTAGGTCAGGCTGGTCTCAGACTCAGAGGTCCACCTGCCTCAGCCTCCCTAAAGCTGGCATTAATGGTGTGCCTACCTTCTAAAGTATTTTTAAATGGTCATGGAGATAATGTTGCTCAACTGTAATCCCAGTACTCAGAAGGCTCAGAGGGAGGATCAATTGAGTTTGAGCCGGGCTCAAGACCAGTTGGGTCAACAGTGCTAAAACCCCGGCTCTCCATCCTCCAGCAAAACAAATGAAAAGAGGTAAAAGCTTTACTACTTATTGTACCTTTTCCAAGATACTATAAATGATCCCAAAGCACATAATATTGACATTGAGATAAAATGATACTTCCAAAGAAAGTAAATGGCAGAATCAATTCAAGCATCAATGAACAGTTGATTTTATGTGGTTACAAAAGCAACTTGTTGGCTAAAGGATGGTCTTTTCTTCAAACAGTGCTGGAGCAATTCCATATGCAGCATTTAATATGAGATGGGTCACAGGTGACCTTAAACCTAGACATTGAGTGGGATGTGGTGCAGGCCTGCAATACCAGCACCAGTATCAGAACTTTGGAAGATAAAGGATCAGGAGTTCAAGGTAGAGTTAATTTGCATTTCCCTAATTGCTAAGGTTGTTGAACACATTCAGAAATATTTGAGCCATGCTTGTTTCTTCTTTTGAGAACTAACTGTTCATAGCCCATTTTTCAATTGGGCCTCTTATTTTCTTGACTCTGCTTTTTTGGAGTTCTTTAACTATTTTGGCTACTAATCCTGTATCAAATGTAGAGTTGGCAAAGATTGTCTTCCACTCTCTGGGCTTCAAAAATCTCAATCTAAAGATGTAAGGATGGCCAAATTGATCACGTAGAATAATGGATTCTCTTTGATAAGGAAGTGGGAACACAAATACATTAAAATAAACCTCAGAGACAAATTAGGGTACAAAATAGGCTTTCTAAAGAAAATGTGTATAAGCCGGGCGGTGGTGGCGCACGCCTTTAATCCCAGCACTCGGGAGGCAGAGGCAGGCGGATCTCTGTGAGTTCGAGGCCAGCCTGGTCTACAAGAGCTAGTTCCAGGACAGGCTCTAAAAAAGCTGCAGAGAAACCCTGTCTCGAAAAACCAAAAAAAGAAAAAAGAAAAAAAAAAAAAGAAAATGTGTATAAATTTAAGTGATTGTAATATATTTATCATATAATCACATATTCAAACTAACTTCTTATATATTAATCATTAAATTATATATTTATGATAAGCAATTTAAAATTTAGATAGGAACTGGAGTTGTAGCTCAGTTGTTAGAGTGCTTACCTAACATGCATGAGGCTCTGGGATCAATTTCCAACACCATAAAAAATAGATGGGCTGATATATACCTGTAACCTCAGAACTCAGCAGGGGAACCCCAGTCATCCTCAGAATCACCAATTTAATGTGCAGCCCGGGTAACACATCTCAAAACATTTTTTTAATTCAATATACAGTTGGGCTACGGTGGTGCTGCCTTTAATCCCAGCACTTGGAAGGCAGATCTTCTGAGTTGAAGGTCAGCCTGCTCTGCAGTGAGTTCCAGGATAGCTAGGGCTCTGCAGAGAAACCCTGTCTCAAAAAACAAGCAAACAAACAAACAAAAATCAATAGACAAATTGAAAGGGAAGATAGTCACAAAAGAGAAAATCCTGCTCATCTGGAAAAGAAAAGCTGGCCAAAAAGCACAAGCAAAAGAGGGAGGGCATGGCGAAAGAAAGGTCGGTCTGACAGCCTGGAAGTAGCACTCCTTTCCGAGAGCCTACTGGGTAGCAGGTTTGGGACTCAAACTCAGGAAACCTCAAGACTACAGAAGGCATAGTATGTAATTCATCTCTCTTGCTTTAGCTTTTAATAACAAAACCTTCCCCCAGATCTCCACGTATGAAAGTTTAAAAAGGTTGAAGACATTTAAAGTGAGAAATGCCATGGAAATATCAAACTTCACCGTACCAACCAGACTGAGTACAGCCGTAAGAAGTTTGACGTGAACGAAGCACTCACACAGGCAGGTCCCAGGCTCTGTAAGGGCAATGTGGTGAGTTCGATGTTAATGTGCCTCTCAAATCCATCTTAAAATAAACTTCTAAGCAGATTTTTTTTTTCCCAATAGCAACTTTCTGGAAAGGAGGGCATATTTTCTCCACTGCCTCTTTTAACTTTTTAACCAGAGATATTTTGCTCTTAAAAAATGTTGACTCCAGATCGTACTAAAATGGGAATATAGGGCTGAACGCTTAGATGAAAGGGGCGCTTTTGAAAGGCAGATTTGATTAAGTTTTTAACATTATTTATAAACTAGAAACTGCTTGTATTCAGATGGCCTTAGGGACTAAGGAAACACGAGGAAGTGGGACACGGCCACTGAAGAACAGTGGATAATTTTTTTTAAAGTGTGCTTGTTATTGCTACAAATCAATCTACTTATTGCCTGTACATATTTGTTTTCTAAATCATATGTCAAAGCTGAGTGTTAATATTTTCTAGTCCTTTGACAGTGTTTACATAAATCTTTTAGGCTTTAAAGGATCATTGCTTTTAACTTGTTTGTGAAAACCCTGACTTCTTTCATACCTGAGTGGAGCAGAATAAGCAGCCCTCAGTTGCCATTCTACCTAGCAAGAACGACCAGCGGTCCTTATAGCCTGCCTGGTGGCTGTCAGCTGTAAGACTTGATGAGACGCTCCACTTGAAACTCACAAAGAGTGTTCTAGGATCCCGGGCTGCAGAACTGGATGTGTATGGGAGGGGTCATTAAACATCTGGTGCGACACAATGGGCTTCTTGAACACCCAGTGACCAGTGACTAATTCAGTGTCAAAGGCGTAAAAATCCGGGACACTTCCTGGCCATTGTTACTGGTTCTGATCTGACTTTACTGCAGCCATGGTTCTGAGCACAGAACACACAACTGTACTTTGTACTGCGCATGCCAAGACATCATACATTGACAACACGGCCTGGAATACATCAGCTCACATTCACTTCAGGACTCATGTATGATAATGGGTGACAGTGTTTTTAACTGTCCATACCAAGTTTTCTGCTCTTTTAGAAATATAACGGTAACCCTAACCCTAAACCATATCATCACTCCTCAACATGTAAATATCAAATTAGATTATTTTCGATTGTTTTACATTAAAATGTTTCATTTTAAAGCTTGCTAACAAGAAGCTACATTCATGGTCTTACTGTCCTGGAACCCCAAGCTCCAGGATTTAAAAATCCTTTAGAATAGTTAATTCTTTTTAAACTTTTTTTTACTAAATTTACATATATATGTTATAGATGTAGATATACATATATACACACCTATATTCACGAGTGTTTTTGCAGATGTCATGCTCATCTGAAAAGTTAAACTTTACAAATTCTCTGAAACACCACAGGGATGCATTTTTCTGAAAACATCTCTTGACCCCAAAGAGACTGACCTTCCCCTGGACCATGCAGTCAAATTAATGATAAATCCTGAGATGGCTCACATCTATGCACTTAGCCTCATGTCCTTCTGTATGCTCAGCTTGCTCAAGTTTAATGTGCCTTTAAGGGAACAATGCAACCAACTTTGCTGTGCATTGGATATCTCATGCCATCAACTTTTACAACAGAAATTAAATGTGTAGCTTTAATCTTCAGCTACATATTCTTCCATGCCCTGACCCAGGATAATGTATGTGGATGTAAGCATTTGCTGTGTAAAGCAACCTTAAGACACACATCCCATAAATATAGTAATGAACATGTGGACATAGGTTGATTATTACCTATTGAGATTTTAAGGACTTTTTAAGGGTCTGCTGGAGTCAGCAAAGTAACTTCTTCTCTTGTAAAACTCTATTAAGAAAATTCTGTAATGAAGTCCTCATCTATTTCCCATACCATATTTCCTGTGTTGTTCAATGAATACAGAGAAAAACGCTTTGTTAGGGTCAGATAGAAGTCACAGAAGGAGAAGTAGAGAATTCAAATTTGTGCTCACTCTTGGTCCAGCTGATCCACAGTAATTCCTAAACCGAGTTGTTATATAACTACGTTTGGGTCACATTACCTGTTCTCGAACACCTCAAGGCAGCACAGTGGCATACTTCCTAGCAATCCCTTTACGGCTTTCACACTCCCCCCTGCCCTCTGTGTCTTCTCTGTGTGACCCATCTGTAGCTGCTCCCAACAGTGACCTCAGCTGAGTTACTATGGATTCCATCTTGTTTTTACTTGGCCCTGAACTTGTTTTATTTCTCTTATTTAATAGATATCCCGTCCACTTTTTTATCTCCTTGAGAATAGGTTTTATCTCCTTCATAAAATCATTTTGCAACCAAGGTACTTTGGGGTAATGTTTATCTCTGAGCGCCTGCAGTTCTGCTCTACTTCGGTGTGGACAAAATGCTAGTGGGAGGAAGGTGTTTACACCCAGATTACTGTTTTCTGTTTACTCGCCTTCCCTTGAATTTAATCTAAGGAGTTTTGTGGCTCTGTTGAAAATGGTGTTTGTGTCCGCTGTTCAAGGTCACACACGCTCATTTAAGACAGTAGCTAAAATGAAACTCTATAGTTTTTGATTCTTCTTCATGAATATGCTTCCGAGAAGTCTGGTGCCACTGTGGCTGATATCTAAACTTATTAATACATGTGATTTCGGAAAGAAGACTGACCCTGGCAGCAACGATCCTTTTGTTCCCTATTCTTTAGATCACTCCGGTGACGTAGAGACACTTTCCTCAGGGACGACAATGCCCTGTGACTTCCAGGGAGTTTTTATTGTTGTTCTTTGGAACTCTGCACTTTAACTGATCCGCTTCGAATGATGCAGGTTGACTTGTTTTGGAAACTGATGCTTCTTCAGTAGATGTTCTCAAGTTTCCAGGAGTAAAACATCACTCTGTCTGCAAAATACCCACTGGCTGACATCTCTTAAAAATGGATTTGGGTTCATTTTATTAAATGTGTCTGGAAAGACCAGAGGAATAGCCATTTGCTCCATTTAAACCACTTTGCTTTAGAAGTGTTTAGTTTAGAGATGGGAGGAAAAGCAACTAAGTTAATCAGGGTTGTATGTTCTCATCCACAGACCTTCATTAACTTCATTAGATCATATTGATGTCCTCTCCGATCCTGCAAGGTGGTTCTTCACAAAGAAATAAATACTACTTACAAACACGTAGTTTAGCCAAATAGACAAGGAAAGAAAAACATCCCTCCCCTTCTTCTAAAACCCAGTTTGGTTTTCCTGTTTTCTTTGGTCCCTGTTTATTTTGCTGACAAAGTGTCCTGGCTAAAAATAATTCAAACTGGTGTGTGTGTGCGTGTGTGTGTGTGTATGAATGTTAATGTGTGCCATGGTGTGATTGTGTGTGGTCAGAGAAGACAGTTCTTGCCTTTCACTTGATTTATAAAGGGCCACTCTTATTCCTGCCACTGTGCTGGCACTCAGGCTGGCCAGATAGTTTCCAGAGGATTCTTCTGTCTATGTCTCCCATCTTGGCTCTAGGAATCCTAGGATTCCAGATAGATACGATCACGTTTGGCTTTTTACATGGGCTTCAGGGATCTGAATTCAGGTCTCACAGTCGCTTAGGGAACATCTTTACCCACTGAGCCATATCCCTGTCCCTCTGCCTTATCATCATCATCACCACCACCACCATCATCATCATCATCAAGACAGGGTCTATCATTGATCCTGAAACTTCCTATTTTGACTAGTCTGGGTGGACAATAAACTCCCAGGACTCAACAAGCCCAGACCTAGGCTTGCAGGGACACACCTCCACAACTTACTCGTACGTAGATCCTGGGGATACGAACTCAGACCCTTAGGCTTGCATAGCAACTGTTTGACCCACTGAGCCACCTCCCCGACCATCTTAAATCGGCATCCTTATTGCTTATATTTATGTTAGGTTTACCTCATTGATGAAAAAAGGAAGTAAATTTAGAAGTAATTTTAAAACAAAATAATTCTGACTTTATCAAGACCTTTGCACCTTCAAACACTTCAGTAGTTAAAAACCCAGATCCAGTTTATATTTCTTACTCCTTCATCTGGAGATATATTTCCATAGGGAAGTACAGATTCACCGAGTCTCCTAAGCTGCATAGACTGCTAAGTGTATGAAGGAGGTCACCTAGAAATGTCACTGATGTGAGGAGCATAAAAGGGTTTCTGAGTAGATCAGTTAAAGATGTGATGGGGGAAAAAAGTGAAGGGAAATGGGAAATGGAGCTATGGAGAGCCGAGAGATAAAGAGAGACACATCAGGATGCGGATGAAGCCAGTGATGG
This sequence comes from Arvicola amphibius, assembly GCF_903992535.2. Taxonomy (NCBI): domain Eukaryota; kingdom Metazoa; phylum Chordata; class Mammalia; order Rodentia; family Cricetidae; genus Arvicola; species Arvicola amphibius. The sequence continues at coordinate 82,498,837 of NC_052055.2, forward strand.
ATTGCTCATTAACAATGGTGTCTGTCAGAGGCGGCTCCTATCTCGACCTCAGTGGAGATCCTCATATGAATCACTGCCTAGGCCCAAACACATGGGCTTCACAGAAACCCAATGGGTGTCACAGCAAAGATGATCATCGGGGAGGTACAGAGAAGCTCCTGTACTCATGGAAAGCGGTGAGAACAGCAGAATCGGGATAGGACCTCTCTACGGAATTGAAGAATTCGTAGATTCACAAGTTAATCGCAGAGATTTGTCTCAGGGCTTTGAAGGCAATCTTGACGTGAAGGTTCCTTATGGAAGCTTCCAGTATTGGCACCTTTGCAAACGTGAGCTCAGGTTTTATTATATACTTATTTATTTAACACTACTGGATGCTGTTCATCCCTCTTTGGGGATAAATAAATGTAGACAAATTAAAATTTGTAAATAAGAAGTGGAAGTAAAGCAAATGGCACAGGGCATAAAGCAGAATTCCTATCAGAAAGTCTTGGCAGGTTGAAGGATGCTGAATTAACACGGAACCGAATTAACATTTACCAGCATTGCTTGGATGTTTACAGAGATGGGTGAAAGACATGTCTGTGTGATTTGGAGAGGACCCTTGAGAAATAAAACATCCCAATCCTCTACATGTAGTCCAGTCATCTGCAGATTTGCTCACTTCCCAGATGTGCTGGCACTGACCACTGGGACAAGTCCTCCCGAACCCTAAAAACGTCAACAAATAAACACAAAGCAGCTCATGTCCACAAGCCCTTCAACTGAAGAAGACTTCACTTTTGCTTTTTCTATTTCCCTGCCCAGATCATCAGGCTTTGACTCTAATATTGAGGCTCAACCATGTCTTTGTTGGCTGCACTAGAGTTTCAGGTATAAATCCAACTCTTTCGGTATGTAGTATGCAGTATGGTCAGTATGTAGATGAACCTCCATTTCTGGGTCTTCCATGCAAAGTTTGAGTAAGGAGAAGTGGGTTCACAACTGAAGTATTAAATTAGGACAGGATTGCCAATGTGTATTCAGATGCAGACACAGAAAAACACAGTCAGAGTGGATTCATGTGTCTCATGGGTATGCAAGAAGGCATAAATGAAAGTGTGCAGGTGTGGAGGCCAGGGGAACAATGCCAGGTAACTGTTTCGATTGCCCTCCATTTTAGTTTTTTCTTTCAAGACCAGGTCTCCCAGTGAACTGGCTGTCATTGATTCAACTGATTTGCTGCAGGAGAGCCCCAGGAATCCTCATGTTTCAGCCTCCGAAGTCCTGGGATCACCAACATGGGTTGCTTCACCTACTTTTATTTTATTTTACTTTTTATAATATGGGTCTAGGTCTTGGACCAAGGTCCTTATGCTTACATGGCAAGCACTTTATCAGCTGATTTATCTCCCCAGCCCCGAAAAATAGCTTCTCTCTGAAGTATCGAGTCCCACCCATATGGGATTCAAAATGTAAAGAGATGATTACTTGGGAAACATGACTTAAGGGGCTATTTCTGACTGCCAGATGACCAAGTCCCAAATGAAACTCCAAGGACCATGGAGTGTTATTCTTAGAAAAAAAAAAGCTGTTGCTCTTAATCTCATAAATGTTCATTACTAGCTCTACAATACAACATACCAGAAACAAGGCCTTATGCTCCCTTTAGAAAAATCATTGATTCTTCCTGCTTTGAGCCCTCCTGCTTTCTTGATTGTTCCCCTTAGCGGACTCTTTTCAGACAGATTTCTTTGCATTTATCGTGACCCAAATTAGTACTGCACAGATTTTAAATTTTCTTGGAGTCAAAGAGTGACCAGTTTCTAAAGAACTAGAAAGCTTTATTTTTTTTTCCCTATCTACGTCTTTCTCCTCATCCCTTGTCATGCATATGCCATATTCATTTTCTTTCCTTTCACCAAAAGGTGCTGCCGTTCTTTGTGGTCTTGGTATTCATTGCTGTTGCATAGAATGATCTGCATTTTCATCTCTCCACATCATTGGTGATTTCTACCATGCTGGGCTAAAAAGGATAGCACTTCAGAGCAAGCTCTGTGGAGCAGCACGCTGAACGAGCATGCCCTCAGCCTTCAGCTGCCTTCTGCGTCACGAATGTACTTATTTTCATCATAGTAGTTATCAAATTACAAGGCTTGTTGATTATTTGTTGCTCTATCCCCTGAAATGTCGGCTGCGTGCTAGTAAGGTTTTATTCTGTCATGGTTACTATGGCTGTACCCTCAGCACACAGCACAGTGCCTAGCTAGTCGTAAGCGCTCAGAAAGTGTATTCTGAATAAGCAAGTGAAAACAATGGGGCCATTTCAAACCTTCCTGTCATGCCTCACTCTACATTTTATTTATTGAAGTATATCAATGACTCTGACATTCTGAAGATACTGGAGAGGGCTGGGGAGGAGGGGAGGGCATGTAGCAGTCCACTTAAGAAAAGATACCCGTATTTGACTGTGTAACTGCTGGGGGGCAATTAATTACAAAACTTGTGTTGACTACTTTCTTCATTGCTGAAATGAAATACCCAATCGGAAGCAGTTTAAGAAAGGGTGTCAGCTCACAGTTTAGAGGATGCAACCCATCATGGCAGGGAAGTCAGAGCAGCAGGTGTGTGAAGTGGCTGGTCACACTGCGTCTGCAGTCAGGAAGCAGAGAGAGACGAATGCTGGTGCCCAGACCACTTTCTGCTTTCTATTCAGTCCAGATCTCCAGCTCATTAAAAAATGCACCCACGTCAGTCGACTCCACCTAGAAACCAGCTCTCAGGTGTAGCAAGGGTTTGACTCTAGATTCTGTCAAATTGGTGATCCACGTCAATCACCACCAGACATTTCACAGTGGTGTGAGCAGCATGGAAGAGAAGCAAGAAGGATGACGATGCCTTGGAGACCAACAAACACATGAGGAGTTACAATGAGGAAGGAAGTCACAAAGGAAACATGGTCACTGGGACCCGGCCATTCTGGAGGTCCAAAGAAGCCAAAAGTCAGAGAGTTTTGGGATTTGTTTTTTCGTCGAGATTATTGTGCTTCTAACTCAAAGGTTCCACCTAGTTGTAAGTCCACCTAGTTGTGTGTTTGTGTGTATTGTCAGTATGTGTGTTTGTGTGCCTGTCCATATGTTTGTGTATCTTTCTGTGTGTTTGTCTGTCTGTATTTGGGTCTCTCTCTCTCTCTCTCTCTCTCTCTCTCTCTCTCTCTCTCTCTCTCTCTCTCTCTCTCTCTCTCTCTCTCTCTCTCTCTGTTTTCCTGGGCAAATCCACAGAAGCAGAGCATGCTGATTAAGAGCCTGGGTACTGAAGCTGTCCAATGTTGGTTTCTTTATGTACCAGTTGTGTAACTGACTGTATCAATTGCTTCACAGGTGAAATAGGATCAGAAAGCTTTGTTCTGGGGATTTAAAAATCTAAAATAGATTCACAGGTGTGAAAATTAAAAAGTGTACCTGTCAGCAAGTATTAGTTCTCGTGATAGGCCTCTTCTTGACTTGAGTGATTTTTTAATCTGATCTCAAAAGCTATGAGAAATAACATGTGTGTGCGGGGAGTCGGGGTTGGAGTCAGAAGCTTATCCACGCTAAACTGAGTGGAACAATGGCATCATTTCTATTAATACATAGTCCCACAGAATTCATCTTCAAAATCTTTTTTTACATCAGCAATTACAAAGGAGCAGGGGCCTCAAAGACCCATCCAAATATTCTTTCCCATGCCCCACTGGCAAATGGAAGTGGCTTTTCTTGTTCTTTCTACCTCTGGTTTGCTAACGTCTACTAGTCAGGTCTAGCATTAAACTTATTAGCTTTCTCTTAATCTAGGAACATTGTAGAATGCTGTTCTAAAGATCAATAATGTAATTATAAAATAAAGACCCCTGTGAATATAAATTAAAGATGACTCCAGAGAATTGTTTCTGATAGATTGTAGATATGTGTAAGCCCACCTTGAAGAAGCAACTGATGAATTCAAAGAATAGCAGACCAAAATCCAGCAACAGATGGTACGTTGGATACCAGTTTTATAGAATAATTGCTAATTTATATAAAGGATCTTTTGGTTTTTCAGGCAATAAAAATATTTATAACTGATTTATAATGACTCCTCTGTCTTCCAGTCCATGCAACCAGGGTTTAGGGCTACCATATTGTCACTGGCCAAATTTAAGAAGCCCCTTTCACAACTGAAGAGTATATATGTGGAGCAGAAGGCAGGATGAAGAGATGGGGATTATTGGGAACATGAGAATATAGAAGAGCTTCTCACTCAGGAATCCAGGTGAAGCCTCTCTTCAGTAAAGAAGCAAGCATTCTAGAACAAGTAATGACTCCTTATGGCCTTGTTTCATTTCAAGCTATAAACCTGAAAATTTCTAGGAATCTCATCAGAAATACCATTTATAGAGAAAGGGTGTGTGCCTTTGAGCATTGCCCCTCCTTTGAGCATTCCTGGTGGCACATGGTTTTATTTTATCAGGTTAAAATTTCATCTAAAGCAACTGCAGAGACACTCTATAATGTCATCAAAAGAAAGAAAAAAGTTAAGAAAATTGTTTTTGTCAGCAACTCTATTAATTAATATTCTCTAGAATAATAGAACTTATAGAATAAATTTTTTATCTATCTATCATCTATCTATCTATCTATCTATCTATCTACCTATCATCTATCTATCTACCTACCTATCTATCTATATATCATCTATCTATCTATCTATCATCTATCTATCTATCTATCTATCTATCTATCTATCTAATCTATCTATTATCTAAAGGGATTTATTAGAATGACCTACAGACTGTGGGCCATCTAATTCCAACAATGGCTGGCTGTGAACAGAAAGTCCAAGGATCCAAAAGTTACTCAGTCCACGAGGCTTGATGTCTCAGCTGGTCTTCAGGAGATACTGGAATCCCAAAGAATTAGGCTCTAATGCCAGTAAAAGAATGGACTTACCAGCAAAGCGAGAGCAAGCAGACAAAGAGCAAAACCTTCCTTCTTTCATGTCCTTATATAGGCTTCCAGCAGTAGGTATGGACCAAATTAGGGGTGGGTCTTACCACCTCAAAAGATCTGGATTGAAGGCATGTCTTCCTACCACAAAAATCTGAATTTGACTTCAAATTAAACAAAAATCCCTCACATGTGTGACTTCCATTTTTGTATTTTAGTTAATTCCAGATGTAGGAAAGTTGACAACTAAGAGTAGCCATCACAACAGTCTTTTGAACTATAGTTTATAAGCTACCAAGATGGTATATATGGCTAATACTAAGTAAGATTGGTAGTGGCTCTCCTTTGAGGAGCCCATACTCAAACTTAGCTCTTACTTTCCCCTGGGAAACTCACTTGGGCATGTCTTAGCTTCTCTATGCACATCTCTCCATCTCTAAACCCTCACTTCAAGCCTACAGGAAATAATCTTTAATAAAATCTCCAGTTTTGCATCCAACTGGTTAGGCCTGAAATCCTTTTCTGCATCAAAGCCATGAATCTTGGATGGGACTGAGTCATGGTCCCTCAAAGACGTAGGGACCTTTTGAGCCTGCTGAAGAGAACAGTAGAGAGCTGGGTCTGCCCCTCACTACTAAAAAAAGCCAGGAGAATAACAACATGTCATACTAATTCTTCTATTGGTATGACAGAGACAAGATGAGGAAGGCAACTCTTATAAAAGAAAGCATTTCACTGGGGGCTTGCTTATGGGTTTCAGAGGGAAAGCCCATGATCATCTTGATGGGGAGCAGATAGGCACTGGAGCATTAGCTGAAAGTTCTGCATCCTGGTCCTCAGGCAGTGGGCAGAGAGAGAGAGAGAGAGACAGAGAAAGAGAGAGACAGAGAGAGAGAGACAGAGAGAGAGAGACAGAGACAGACAGAGACAGACAGAGACAGACAGAGAGAGACAGAGAGAGATGGGGGCAGAGACAGAGACACCAGACCTGTCATGGGCTTTTGAAATCTCAGAGCCCACCCCCAGTGATACATCTCCTCCCATAAGAACACACCTACTCCCACACCTCATATTCCTTTCTCAACTGTTCAACAACTAGCCACTAAGAATGCAAACATTTGTGCCTATCTTGGGCCATTTTCATTCAAACCAGCACACAGCAGAAGTCAACAATCATGTGCTCATTTATCTGAGGGGCCATGTGAAATGAAAGCCAAAGGTCAGATAGAAGAAAAGGAGTCAAGTAATAGTCTTGGAGTCAAGAGTTAGAACAAAACCAAGGTAATTAGTGACCCACGAATGCAATTATCAAAATCAAAAGGGCTTGTTTCTGAAAGAGTAGAATTGAATGTTCATTTACCCAAGGACTTAACCATATCTGAAGTTGAATAGAATAGGAAATCTTAACAAAAGCTAGAAATAGAAAAGAAATGTTAGTATAACTATACATCATATTTATCATAGTAAGGAGCTGACAATGTGCTTAGGATTTTCTTTAATGACACAGGAATGCGTTTCCAGCCCCCAATACAAAGATCACAGCTCAGTAAATATAAAAGTGGATGCTACCTGACTTGCAGTTTGTACTTAATGCATATTTTAAAATGTCAGCCTACAATTTGACTCCCGTTTCTTTTTAAAATTTACAATTATGCAAACAGTAAGTATGTGTAATTCTATATAATTACAGTGTATAAAATACTCTCAGAGAAAAATTTTATACAAAAATGCATAAAACACACATATTTATTACTTTATATTCAAAATATAGAACCATGGTTTTGTAATGAAAATATCAGGTTCCAATTTTAAGTTATTCTGTTGTCTGGAAGCAAGTAAAACTGTCCAGTTTAATGAGATGTTTGACATTCAAGTTTTAATATTCTTCAAGCCTCAAAGAACTACATTTCTACAATACCAAAGTAGTATGATCAGTCTGAACAAGGAAGAACATGGGGATTAAAAGCTGAATAGTCTCCATCCCCAGCTTTTCCTGTGTGATGAGCAGCAGCTTTTAGAGACTGACACTTTTAAGAAAACTACATTTTTTTTTATCTTTTTATCATAGGGATGCTGTGGACTTTTCTCAGCTGTTAGACATTCTTTTGGTAAGGGATTTATTTTCTATCATGTCATTAGCATATATATATATATATATATACAAGCCTCCACTGTCTTGAAATAATTGCAGGCTCATTCACTCTCTGGTTGTTTGTTGGGCTTTCTACAAGGGACTCAGGATGCGTTTCACTGCCGTCTAATTACTTGGCTGCAAATTAAAGAATGGATTTCGGTCGCCTCGCTTGGACTTTCTATCCTTTGCCGATCAAGAGAGAATTCATTAATTTTCCTCTTCGCACATAGAATCTGGCCATGTCCAGCGGGGGAGGGGGGAGGGATTATTTTTATGTGTTCTGTCTTCTAGGAAAATGCGAGCATGGGTCCATTCAATGCATTGTGCTATTACGATTGCTGAACCAGGGTGCATCCAAGTGAGCTGCCTTGATAAAATTAGTAGGAAGCAGTCAAATCTACACTGTGGTACCAGAGGAGAACATCCCAGGTGACATCTCTATGACATTTGCAAATAGAGCTTTGAAGGGTAGAAGTAGTTGTCCTTGCACTATGAGATCTGACTAATGGTGCTGCCTCCTGCTTGGAAGGATGAGTCAGCACAGAAACGGCTGAGTGGATGTGGGTTTAAAAAGCCAATTGTCCTTAGGCAGCGTTTTCAAAACCTGTTTGTTCCTTGCTTTAACTGGTGTATTAGTCAGGGTTACCTAAAGGAACAGAAATGATAGTTATATATGCTTACATTATAAATGTATGTGTGCACACGTGTGTGTGTGTGTGTGTGTGTGTGTGTGTGTGTGCACACTTACAGGATATGGTATAGTCCCGGGAGTTCAACGATAATTATCTCATACGGGAAAGGCTGAGAATCTGGTAGTTGTTCAGTCCCCAAGGCTGCATGTCCGAGCAGTCCCAATCTGGTGCTGGAGGACTCTTGGAGAGCAGCTAGTGTTTGATCTATGGTGGAATCCTAGAGAAGTTTGTTCTAATATCAGAGAAACTTGCTATTGGGAGTGAGGGCAAGCAGACCCAAAGCAAAACTCCCCTCTTTTGGGTTCCTTTATCTGGAAAATGTGGTCCAGATTTAGGGTGGTTCTTCTGGCCACTACAGCCTGGCTTTACATAATCTGATTAAGGAATCCTTCTTAGGAGTTCCCAGCATCCTGGATATTAGTTGATTCCAGGTGTAGTCAATATGACAACCAACATCAGACCTCACATTTTATTGGTAATTAAAAGGAGCAATTTCACATCAGTTTAATGACTGTGACTCCTAAGCCATTTGCTTGACTTTCCTAAACCTTAGCTTCCTGATCTGAACAATGGACACTGTCTTATCATTGAAATATCCCCAGGAATCAAGTAAAATAATTAAGGGAGCTTAGCAGGAGCCTCACCTAGTGTAAGCTTCATAAATGAAGCTATCCTCAGGATCTTCTGTGTTCTAATGGTACCTGTGAGTTCTCACTAAGACACCGTGTCATCTGTAGTACTTCTCAGTGCGATTGCTACTCTCGGGGCAGAAGGTCCTGTATTTTAAAGTAGGGGACTTTTTGTCACCAGACCCTTGAAAAAAGTTTCCCCAGGAATCTGATGCTGGGAGAAGAGAAAGACTAACGTCTGAATGCCAGCCACAGGAGTCCATTGCGTTCTCGGAGAGATTCCACACTGTTCTGATAACTGGAGTAACAGGTGTTGTCAGTGACAGACGGGACGGCTCCAGCAGGAAAGCAGGCTTCACGCTTCTCCCCCTGTTAAACCTAAGCCTTACCTTAGTACCACAAAGATGTACTTGGTAATCATTGACCCTAAACCCAGCCACTTCGGATGAATCCGGAACCCAGAGAAAATGAAAATGCTGGTCTCAGGGACAGTTTTTCTGGGGAGGGAGATGCTGGTCTCTGTGATAGTTTTTCTGGTGGGGGGGTGCTTTTTTTTGTCTTCCCATCACAAAATCTCCCCTCTAGCCATCTGCTTTCAATTGACTTGGGCCTATCTTGGTTGGCAGTGCCGTTTTAGAAACTAGCATATCACCTGGCATTTGATACTGGCACAGACTCAAAGGAACTTCATGATGTTTGTCTCGTATCCTGGGGTAAAGTTGTATGTCTTTTTCTTCTCAGACTGAAGCTGTTTTATATTCTAAGATGAAATGGTTAGATAAAAACAAAGCAAGAAGCTATAACAAGGGGCTGGAAGGTGGCTCAGTGGTTCATAGATGACAAGAGTTTGTCTCCCAGTACCATGTCAGGGAGTTCCCAACTGGCAGTAACTCTAGCGCTAGGGAAACCGACATCCTCTTCCGGATTCCACATGTATGCACATATGCGTGCACACATATACACACATAAATGAGAATAATAAGATAAACCTTTTTTAAAAAAAGAACATGAAAAGACAAAAAAATAAAAAATGAAAGAAATACTAGAACTCAATGATTGCAACAGAGAGAAGTTGGAGAAACAGGGCTAAGGATTTATTTTAGCTACAAAGTAATAAAAAGATTATTCTGTCTACGTAGTAACTGGCCAGATCGCTTTAATTATGCATTTTGAATCACCTTCTAGGTCAGTTCAACCTTTGATTTATGAGCTAAATTGTACTAAAATAAGTTTGACTGTATCCAATATGGCTTAATGAGATTTCTTTATAGAAAATGATATTATTGGCTATTATTAGTTCCATTCTTCTGAGTTTAAAGACTATTTGCAAATGTGATCAGTACATCTTCCAATTTTTTGTTTATAAAAAATTACCCCAATTTCTTTTTTTTACAGTCTTTTTATATAATTCATTGAGCACCTACCATGTATTACCAGTCCTTTTTAATCAAACATACAAAATCTCTCATCGAAAAATTGCTACGGAAAAATTGCTCTCAAGCTGACATCTGTTATTTAGGGACAAACACCCCAAACCGGCCATCTCCCTTCCATGCTGTGTTTTCTAAGCCTCCACAGGTAATGCAGCTCTTTTCCTCCCTTCATCTCAGCTTTCTTTCATGCTCGGCTGTGTTTTGCCTGTATTCCTTGCTGCTTTTTGTTCCAGACCCTTCTTTCTTAAAATAAAGTTCCTGAGTTGCTCCTATCAGCAGGGAGACAGGCTGCCTGCAGAACCCTCAGAGGCAGAGGATTGGAAACTCAGGTTTTTTAATTTAAAGGTTGACTAGGTTACCCTGCAGCACTGAGCTGAGTGCTTTGTTTGTCTGTTTCATCAGCTTTTGTTTCTTTTCATTGGTTTATTAGGAAAAAAAAAAGAGGCAGGCCTGGGAGTTTCTGGGAAAAACAAAACAAAAGATCAAGGAAGAAATCCCAGCACTCACAACCCTTGGCCATAAAGGTGAACAAAACCCCACCTTGAGCAGACTGGACCTGAGCCCTGGGAGTTGTGTGTTCCCTTTCCGGGGTGATCTGGTGAGTTCTCTTTGCTGTGCTCTTAGAGTTCTGTACATATTTTCAGGGTGCCCAGTGAGGATGTGAGACCTGAGTGATGCCCCCCCCCCCCGCCCATCTCCATCCCTTCCTCTCTGCTTCTGCAAAGGTTCAGTTGTCAGTAATGAGGGGAAAGAGACACCATTCTGAATGGTCACACAGCAGCCTCAGGAGTTGCTCCAAACTTCTAGGGACTCAATTCAGGCCAAACCAGGATTCCTACCTTTGGTAAGGAAATAGACATAGCCCATGGGACTAGACTGAGTTGGAGATCTTATTAAAGATAAGACAGGCTTAAAGGTTAAAAGTCAAGGGAAAGAGAGAGTCATTGGAGAAAGGAAGTAAGATATAGCAATGAGCATGGGTGTGGGCTTCTCCAACAGGTAATCATAGAAAGTCAGATGTGCATGTACACATGTGGGTACAGCCTCCTCCAGGGAGAGCTACAGTGAATTAGCATTAGGTGGTTACACTATTATGGTGGCTCTTGACTTACTTCTCAAAAGATAGCTAAGATGATGATGATGATGATGATGATGATGATGATGATGATTTTGTCTCTTTTTAGTTGTGGGAGCAAATTCTCATCTCCCCTTTTCTTCTTCTGCAGGCTTCCACTCTTGACTTGAATATTTCTCTCTCTGGTAGCCATACTTGAGCTCTCTACAAAGTTAGAAGAGTTGAGGTGGGGAGAGGAATCAAAAGAATTCCTTTGAATCATATCAGAAAAACAACCTTCAAACCCGCAAATGGTAACAAGAGATTTTTTTTAAAAAACAAACAAACAAAAAAAAAACAACTTTCAAATTTAGACATTCCTTGAGCTGACTTACAGGCTAGATCTAGAACTCTGCTGGGTAGGCCACACAATGAAGTAAACTATGTGTGGGCTTTAAAAATCTCGTAACAGCTAATTTCACGAGACTCTTTCTTGGTAATCCTCAGTGAAACCTTACAATTTAACTCTAATTTAACTCAGGGAAAGCAATTTTGAAAAATACATGGTGATAACCACATAATAATAACTCTCATCAATCACGTAGTGGGCTCAGTTTCTGAAGTGTGCAACTTTCCATGGCTGGCTACAATCCACTGACAGTTGTGTCTCCGGCCTTTGTCTGGATCACTGATTCCCTTCAGGAGTTGACTGGAAGGTAAAGCAGCCTTGGAAACAGCAGGTTCCGAGGCTCAACTGGGACACACACACACAGGATTACAGACTTACAGGCTAGTCGCTCTCTGAGCAGGCCGGACATACCTTTCAGTCAGAATTACCCCTGAGCCATACGCTTGTTAAATATTTTAATTATCAGCGCTGCATCATTAGCATCTGATTTCACATGATGTCAAGAGGTGCCTGTGCTGTCCCGAAATCTATCCCAGGGCCAGGTAGGCATATACATCTGAAGGCGACAGCTCCAGCCTAGAGCCAGAGAACCTTATGGATTGGTTTGCTTTTAAGACATTTTTTGCAAACCCTAATTTTGTGACCCAAGCGATGATCATGTATTTGTGTTACTTACCTGTCTCGGCAACAGAGTAAATACAATTAAGGCTGGTTCCCATACATCCTCAATCATTGATTAATGAAATTCTGACTATATTCCTGGCTTTGAACACAGGTCACTTACCTGATTCTGCGCATCCTTGAGACTCAAGTTATTACCATGGGGTAGCTTTCCTTGGTGTCACAGTTTGTCCAGCATCTCTTACATAGGTTCTTCTAGTCTAGCCCAGTGGTTCTCAGCCTTCCAAACGCTGTGACCCTTTAATACAGTTCCCCAGATTGTGGTGACCCCCCCCCCCCAAAGCATTTCTGTTGCTACTTCCTAACTGTAATTTTGCTACTGTTATGGATCATAATGTAAATATCTCTGTTTTCAGATGGTCTTAGGCGACCCCTGTGAAAGGGGCATTCGACCCTCCAGGGGGTTGCGATCCCCAGATTGAAAAGAGCTGCTCTAGTCCCTTGCTCCTCAGAGTGGAGTATAGTATGGGAATTACCTGAAACCTTGTTTGAAATGCAGAATTCATTCCCTCTAAGCAGAATCTGCATTTTAACAAGATCCCAAGGTAATTTGCATGTGTTTAAAGTTTGAGAAGCAATTCTTTAGTAAAGATTACTTTGATTTCTTCTGCAAGGTTGTGGCTGCCCCCAAGTCACAGAGGAGAGTTACTGACACTCTTTGTGCAGAATGTCACGTTCTCCACCTAAGAGGACAACTCTCTCTCGAAGTGAATCTGTTGTCACATTGACTGAGATGCTTCGGATGATGGTTTTGCTTTTCAGGTGAAGACTTGCTCTTGAAATTCAATTCTGAAACATTCTGTATAGCTGGCTGACTATTAACCTGGTACCCTTGAGACACCAGTCCTGTAAACCCAGTAATAACTAAAATGATGTGCAATGTCTCATCTACTTGTGAGTGCCAAAAATTGTGTTTCTAGTGTTGATGTAGGGAAGGGTTAAGATTATCAAACAAAATACACGATACAAGATTAAATTTGAATATCAGGTAACAAGTGCTTTATCATTTATAGGTGAATGTTGCATAAGTACACTAAATATCCACAGGACATACTTATACTGTAAATATTATTATTATTTATCTTGTGTTCAGATTTACTGGGTGTTATATATTTATTTGATATTTGCTTAAATAATGCAAATTAATGAAAAGTCGGAAGACAGGACTCGAATATCAACGGTTTTTACTCTGCTAAGGCTGGAGTTCAGAAGCTCACTTGTGCCAGACAACTGATCTACCAGTGAATTGTGTTCTCAGCCTTTATATTTATATTTAGACATAGCACACGAATATAACTTCTGAGCCCTCCAGCATTCCTCTCTCAGTGTTAGGACAGCCAAATTTATTCCTATCAAATTGGTGAAGAAAGCCAAAGGAAGAGACATTGATTTTTGCATTAAAAGAGCCTCCTCTTAAAATGGATATGCCCTTGATAAAACACATCAAACACCAGCCCAAAGCTCAAATCAATGGCTGCGATGTAAGAAAACTAGGTATGCTACTAGGCAATTAGCTGTCGACAGCTGTTATGCTCAACAGCAGCTTCGACAGAGGTGTCCTTTGAGAGACGACACAGCTGCAGAGAGAAGGGTTACTCTCGAATACCACAGTCAAACGTAGCAGATATACCTGTGACTCTTCAGGCATAAGAAATAGAAAAAATGCTTGCTAATTCGGCCTTAGAACTCAACTGAATTAAATTTGACACGTATTCCAAAAAAATACATAATTTTTCAGGTAACTAGTTGCTTCAGCAGCTTAGATGATATGAAAAGCAATGAATTGGATGGCAATTAACTCCTTGGGCGAATTATTCCTGTGGATTTAGTCGAGTGCAGGCTATGAACTGCCCCTGGATAATTGTAAGGTGAATTTTACCACAGTGGTATCTTGCATTGGCAGGCTTTTTAAATATATATATATATATATATATATATATATATATATATATGTAAAATTAAATGCTGTAAGCAAACTGTTAGAGAGGATGATTCATTTTACTGCTCCAAATTTTGAAGCATCTAAAAAAGGAGCAGCTGTGTCAGTAGAGGATAGGGATTGATATTAGACAGAGGAGGGTACCCTTCTGTCACAAAAATCAACTACAAATGGACTGAAGAAATTAATATAGGATATCAAACTTTGGAATACCCAGAGGAAAACATAGGGAAAATACTTAACGACATATACACAAATAAGAACTTTCTGAAAAATATTCCAGTAGAACAGAGAATTATCCCAAAAACTGACAAATGAATTAGAATTTGCAAAGCAAAGTATATGACCACTCAAATGAATAGCTAGTTTACAGAGTAGGAAAAAATATTTGCCAGAGTGTTAATATCTACAATATATAAAGGAAAAAAAATACTTAGGGCTGCAGAGATGGTTCAGTGGTTAAGAGAGCACTTACTGCTCTTGCAGAGGAGCCAGATTTGGTTCCCAGGACCCAATCCCTGTAACTCCAGATCCAGCATATCCAATACCACCCTTTGGCTTCTTTGGAAACCAGGCACATACATGGTACACAGACACACAGGGAGATAAACACCCAGACATAAAACAAATAAATATAAAAATAAAATTGAATACACAAACCAAAATATACTTTTCAATCATACAATCAACCAATTGTTCAATTTTCAAAAGAACTTCCAGTGGCCACTATATATTTGAGAAACATGTTTGAGATTCTTACCCCTCAGAGAAATGCAAAGTAGAACTTCTTTGTATCTACCTTGCCCCAGTCAAAATGTCTCTCATCAAGAAAATAAGTAGCTGGAAGGTGGTGGTGCACATTTTTAATTTCAGTACTCGGGAGGCAGAGGCAGGAAGATCTCTGTGAGTTCAAATCCACCCTGGTCTACAGAGAGAGCTGCAGGACAGCCAAGGCTACACTGATAAGCCCTGTCTCAGAAACCATATAAACAAACAAACAAAAGGAAAGAAGGAAAGAAAAGAAGTATCAATAATTTTGGTAGAGAGTTTGGGGAAACAGCACCGGTAAACACCAGTGGTGGAAATGTAAGACCGTGATTCCAATAAAGAAAGAGACTGGTGTGGGAAGCCTGCAAAACCTGGAAGTAGAACTAACATATGCTTTAAAAATTCCGTTTCTGGCTATACTCAGAGTACTCTAAGTCGAGTTGCTGCAGAGGTACTTGCTTATGTTCGTTGTTTATTGTTATACTGCTCATCAGAACCATGAAGTGGAACCATCTCAGATAACATAACAGATGAACAGATAAAGAAAATAGGACATGGAGTGTGTGTGTGTGTTTTTTTAAAGAAACATTTTCTTAAGATGATCTCTCTGGAGATTTTTAAATAAGGCAGACTCAGAGTGACAAATGTGTTATATTGTCTATAACATGCATAATCTAGATTTGAGTGAGTGTGTGTGTGTGTGTGTGTGTGTGTGTGTGTGTGTGTGTGTGTAGAACTGCAAAGTGAACAATAAGACCACGAGGAAGGGTAACTTTCTTAAGAGAGGCTAAAGTGGAGAAAAGAAAGTAATGAAGTATGTGTTGAAATTGCCAGTGCTCTTTGAGAATGATGGAGGCTTTCTTACTTGAGGTGTGCATAACAACTTCCAGAGCTAGGGTCTTGAACAATAAACAACCTCCAATGCCCTCCTGGCCAGTATCTTCGGGCTACTTTGTCTCATGAGCTCCAAGAATGACTTTCACTGACAGTGGAGGAGTAAGTTTCAGGGAAGCACTTCATTATAGGTGAGAGCCAAGGAGAAAGGTAACAGGAAAAAAAATGCCTGTGTAGCTGGGGAGGTCCCTACCTAGGAGCCAGTACGGCTTCACTGGCTGAAGCACAGGGTAGGAGCAAGCTGCTCAGCCGAGGTGTCATACCTTCAGGGTGTTCATGTGCCTCTCCACCCAGGTGTCAAGACTGGAGTTGGAGGGACACTTTCTAGGACCAATGGAGCATCCAGTCTCTCAGAGCTTCCCCACGGCTGTGCTCCTTAAGTTGCTGTAGGAAAGAGAGTGCTGTGATAAACATCATGAAGCAATACAACTTGGGGATAGGTTTATTTGGCTTACATGTCCTGCTTACAGCTCATCATTGAGGGAAGTCAAGGACAAGAACTCAAACCAGAAACAGAGATAGGAATCATGGAGGAATGCTATCTACCAGTTTGCTCCTGAAGTCTCGCTCAACTAGCTTACTTCTATGACACATGGCCACCTACCAAAGGGTGGCACTACCCTAAGGGACTGAGACCTTCTACATCAATCATTGGCCTGTAGTCCAATCCAATGGAGGCAATCCCTCTGGTGAGGTTCCTTTTTCCCAGGGGTACTGGCTAGTTTTAGGTCAACTTGATAGAAGCTAGAGTCATCAGAGAAGAGGGATCCTCAACTGAGAAAATACCTTCATAAGATCCCATTATGAAGCATTTTCTTAATGGTTTATCAATGGTGGAGGGCCCAGTTCACTCTGGTTGGTACTACCCTTGGGTTGGTGGTTCTGGGTTCTTTAGGAAAGCTAACTGACCAAGCAAGCCAGCAAGCAGCACCCTCCATGACCTCTGCCTCCAGGTTCCTGCCGTCACTACCTTTGATGATGAACTGTTACATGGAACCATGAACTAATAAACCCTTTCATCCCCAAGTTGCTGTTGGTCATGGCGTTTTATCCCAGCAATAGAAACCCTAAGTAGGGCACCGGGTAGCTCTAGGTTGTGACAAGTTGACTAAAAGTAACTGGCATAGAGAGGAAAAATAACAACAAGAACACAAATCGTGGCCCTTTATCATTTTTGCTGTTTGCTCGCCAGCTGGCACAGAGCTGCTGATAGAAGCAAAGGCATTTCTTGGTTCTGATCAAGACAGACTAGTTGTGAAGGACAAGACGCAGAGCTACTCACGCAGGGTCCCAGTTCTAACAGCCTCCTCACAGGTCCTTTCTCCTGTCCTCATCAACAACAGCGGGGAGTGGGGCTTCTTGGAAACTAAGGGGGGCAGCAAGAGAAGTTCCAGAGAATGAAGAAGGACTATGGGGAGAAGAATGAATAATGAACCATAACAGAAAAACTTTAATAGCATCCACTACTTGGTATACTGAGCTGAAAAATCAAGGACATAAAATAGATCTTATTATCATTCCGACTATTTACTTTTATGCATAACTTTAAAGTTAAATAATAAAACTTTGTATTAAGCAAAGCACAAGGGCTGCCCATTTAGAATGTAGCCACTAAGATTAGCATTACAAATAAACAGCAACTCTTTAATATCAGATATCTAAGACTCGTATTTTTCTCTATGACTTCATAAAGATTGTGTTTTGACAGTTTGGTGATTGGAATGGATATGTTTTTATAAATATTTATGAGGCAAAGGGCATAGTCATAAGGGAAAGTGACCCTTTTTCTCCCTCCCAATTTATGGCTGTCAAGGTCTCCCTTTTAAAGTATTTCTTCCCATAATCCTCTAGAGAAGCTCAGAGAGTGGGACGGGAGGCCAACACCACAATGAAAATATTGTAATGAAGCTGAGGTGTGAGGATATAGACTATTCATTAGTACACGCTGGGAAAACCATTTCCTGGTCCTTAGTTTAAAAAGATAGTAACAGCCTAACTATAACCTGATGGATGCTTAACAGTAATAGGGCATGTTTGCCCAGCTGGAGACACAGACACCACAACACAGCTCTATGTTTCTTGGTTGCTGTACATCCAACAAATATCCAGTTTCCTTAGAAGACAGCTGACAGTCCATGGTTATCAGCTAAGAAATACTGTCTTAGACTTCAGAACTGTTGTTACTTTGAAAATAGAAGTTTTTACAATGAAGGCCGGGGTTAGGGCTCTACAAAAAAATTGGCAGTCTGCAAAACCAAGAACCAGGCTGTGAATTCTTATCCCTCAGTTCCATAGCTCAGGCCTGTCTTCTGACTAAGAGTATGGTAGGACCCTTGTATGCTTGGCTCCTTCGTTCATTTCTCTGAGATTCACATATATTGTTTATATGTGTTATTGTTTAATATCCCACTATGTGCATTTGCAGATTATTATTTACTTTTTGTTGGTGAGATTTAGATAGTGGGTATTTAGATTTGGGGTTCTTATGATTAATACTGCGCCATTCAGGATGTAAGCAATTTATTTTAATAGACAATAGTTTTATAGGATAGCTTCACTAATACCCCATCCCAGCATCAATGTTATGACTCCCTATCTTCACACCAGGATTTAGCACTGTTAACGTTTTAAAGCAGTGGTCATCTGAGTGGAAGTGGTACAGTTTCGTATAGTTTTAATTTGTTCTCTCTTGATAAGTGGATGATGCTAATCACTGTCCTCTCTACCTGGTCATTGGCAATTTCTCTTTTGAAATTTTTGTTTATAAATTAAAGTGCTTATAGTTCCCCCTTGGCATGTTGTTTTGGAATATATATTCTGACACCAATTTATTCTTTTTTAAAATAAGCATTTATTATTTTTTAAATTTATGTGTATTTGTATGTGTATGCATGGAAAGTGCATGGGAGCACAGTGCCTGAAGAGACCAGGGAGGTGTCGGATACCCTGGTGCTCCAGTCACTTCGAGCCACTTGACATGGGTACTAGGATTGTAACTTCAGTCTTCTGTAAGAGCAGCAAGTACTCTAAGTGCTGAACCACCTCTCCAGCCCGTCCCTCTGCCTCTACATAGTTAATGCACGGGTTCTTTCTTGGATATAGGTATCCGCTCTTGTTCTCCAGCCCGTCCCTCTGCCTCTACATAGTTAATGCACGGGTTCTTTCTTGGATATAGGTATCCGCTCTTGTTCTTCAGCACAGATTATTTTAAACTGAGCTTTTATTTTAGAACTTTTAGGGGTGTGGGGAAAAAGAAAGCAAACATTTTCTATGTATCCTGCACCCCCTTCCCTGTATTACTAATACTATAAACTTGCATGGTACATTGCTACAATTGATGAGCCAATATCGATACATTAATATTAATGAAGCCATGTGTTACTGATGTTTCCTATTCTTCATCAAATGCCCCTTTTCTGTTCCAGGTTTTTATCTAAGTGATTAACCATAATTGTCGTGTCTCTTTAGCCAACCTCTGGTGGTGACAGCCTTTGTTTGGAATGATCTTGAAAGTTGTGAAGAATGCTAATCAAATGGACTATAGCATGTCTCTCTTCATAGAGATTTGAATTCTAGATCAAAGCTATATGCTTTTAGGAGGACGGCCACAGAGATGACATGTTGTCTTTCTTATATCGTTTCAACAGCATGCACTCGTCTATGGCGACACACCTTAAACACCCCCAGTCTCATCAAAAATACACACTGCTGGGCAGAGGAAATGGATCAGTGGTTGTGTACTTGCCACAGCAATTTTGAAGGGAGAACTTAATTCTCTCCCAGGAATAACTTAATATAGAAAATAGCCCCCCTTATTTGTGGTTTCATTTTCTTGTTTTCAGTTACTCTGGTCACCTGCGGTCTGAAAATACTAAGTGAACATTCCAGGAATAACTGAAAAGTTTAAGGCTGTATTCTGTATGCTTTTTTTTTTTTTTAAAAAAAGATGTATTTATTATGCATACAATGTTCCTCCTGAATGTACATCTCCATGCCAGAAGATAGCACCAGATCTCATTACGGATGAGCCACCACATGGTTGCTGGGGATTGAACTCATGACCTGGGAGAGCAGCCAGTGCTCTTAACATTTGAGCCATCTTTCCAGCCCCTGTATACTGCTTTGAGTAGCATGGTGAGTTCTCTGTGGGTCTTACCCAGGCTATGAATCAGCACTTTGTTCCGTGTATTCATACTGTGTTACATATATGATGGTTCGCCAGTTTTCCTGGGACTTTCAGACATCCTCTAAGACTCTTGAAAACCGTCCCTTAATAAAAGGGATTGTTACTGTACTCCTCTCTTCTTTGAACACTGGGTCGTATCTTCTGAGTTTAACATTGCTTAAATGAGAAAATGTGTTCACATACAATGTAATTTAAATACTAAGTGCTTCAGTGTGCATGAAATCAAGAGATACATTGATAACGATGTCTTTGTAGTCAATCTGCCTAGAATATCTTAGGATTACTATTATATGTGTGTAACTACAGCACAAGATATGCTTTTACAGATGCTTGATATTGTTATGGTGTGCTGGGTGGTGGTACCACACTTCTTTAATACCAGCACTCTGAGGCAGAGGCAGGTGTATCTCTGTGAGTTCAAGGCCAGCCTGCTCTACAGAGCAGCTCCAGAACAGCCAGGGCTATAACACAGAGTAACCCTGTCTTGAAAAAAGCAAAAACAAAAACAAAACAAAACAAAAAAGCAAAAAAAACCCCAATCAAACCATATTGGTGTGGTGCTTAACGTGTTGTTGGTGCTAAAATAAATTCTGTAACATGCTGGACTAAATTAAATTAGAGACAATTCTATGATATCTCAGAGTAGTAAATCTGAGGGGAAAATACTTTCTTCTGTATAACTTTCTATATATGGTTCTGTGTAATTTGGCTAGAGGATACGATTATAAAACATTATGTGGAACCTCATTTTGCATGTGAAATGGATGTTGTGACAAAGAGCCAGCTTCATGATGCTTGTGTTACAATTGACTTTTGAACATACTTATCCACCAAACCTGTATGTTTCCATAATGGTTTGGCTTTATGTTGCCTATATCCAAAGGACACCTTCTAGTATATTTAATTAATTTTTGTCTCTCCCTCTGAACACAAGCGCATACACAAATTTGTATTTTTGCTTTGGACATTTGTTTTTTACAAAAATAGATTGGCTCCAGAGGACTTGAATCGTTTTCTAGAATTTAAAAAAATTAACATTTAAAAGTAAAAATAAAAATATGGTTGGTAACAAGAAGAAAGGAGCATTTGTGCTCTCTGAGTGTTAATCTCCACTGCCACAGCCCCTCGGAAGGACTGACAAGCAGCTACATTCGGAACCTGCTAGCTTCCTTCCTTGCCTGTGCTCTGGAAAATGTCCAGCTTCACACCTTCATAAGGGCGACGGTCTACGGGACACAGAGTCACTCAATATACTGGCCCAGAGCCACTGGAGGGTTAATTAGAGAATATTTATAAAGCTCTTCAGAAATGAAATAAAGTTCTTCAGATGCCAAAGTTATTAAGATATTTGGCAGCACACACAGAAAGTGGAAATGGTTATGCTGGCTTAGGTTTTGCTTAATCTTTAAAAATTTTAAAGAAAACTCAACTTCTAATTTAATTCAATAAATGTTTTCTAAGCACATATGGTCTTTGTTTTAGGATTCTCTAGAAGAGAAGAATTGATAGAATGAATATATATGATTATATATAAATATATACGAACGATAGAAAATATATGATAGAACGACTTAACAGGCTGTGGTCCAGCTAGTCTAACAATGGCTGTTTACCAATGGATGGTCCACAAATCCACTAGTTGTTCAGTCCATAAGACTGGATGTCTCTGCTGGTATGAAGTGTATGCCAGAATCCTAAAGCAGACTCTAATACCAGAGAAGGAATGGACTAGCCAGTGAGAATGACAGCAAACAGGCAAAGAGCAAGCAAGCTTCCTTCTTCCATGTTCTTTATATTAGGATGCCGGCAGAAGGTGTGGCCTGGATTAAAAGTGGGTCTTCTCACATCAAAAGATCTGGATTAAAGGTATACCTTTCCAACCTCAAAAGACTGGGATCAAAAGTTGATCTTTCCTCTTCAAATGATTTAATTAAGAAAAAAAAAGTCACAGGTATAGCCAGCCACTTGGGTTTTGCTTGATTCTAGGAGTAGTCAAGTGGCCAACCAAGAATAGTTTTCAGAGTTCTCAAAGACAAGGCAAAGGTGAATAAAACTTTCTCCTTCTTAAGGGGTTTACTAGTCAGAAGCTTCCTCCAAGAAGTTCGAAGGGCATTAAAGAAGTCACTGTGAGTGGTTATTAAATGGAGCTAGAAACTGAGCTTTAGAGCAGGAAATATTACATCTGGGCCTTGAGAGATGATACATCCTTGACAGAGGAGATGCTGGGAAGAGGGTTGTCCTATTTCTATCGCTGTCATGAAACACTGGGGCCAGAAGCAAGTTGGGAAGGAAAGGTATTTGGCTCACACCTCCACAGTTTAGTCCATCACTGAAGGAAGTCCGGATAGAAACTCAAACAGGGGAGGAACCTGGAGGTAGGAACTGATGTAGAGGCGATGGAAGAGTGCTGCTTACTGGCTTGCTCCTCAAGGCTTGTTCAGCCTGCTCTCTTAAGAAATAAGGTCTCTGTCTCTATCTCCATCCATCACCAGATGAAGGTTCTATGATAATATGCAAGATAATCATCAGTGTGGTTATAGGACAAGGCCAGTTCAGGCACCCTTTCCTCTGCTGCCCAATAAACAAGCTGGGGACATCTCCTTGGACACCTGGGAACCCGTCTAGAGTCTAGACTCTTGCCAACCCTAAAATGGCTCCCATAATTAAGATATATACTTCCCTGCTTCCTCAACCACCCCTCCTCCATCCCAACCATCCCATTCCCTTAAGCTCTCCCCATCCTCTCCTTCTCCCTTCTCTCCCCACATCTCCCCTTATCCCCACCTCACTCCCACCCCCGTGCTCCCAACCCCTGCCCTGCAATTTTGTCCATTTCCAATATGCAGGATGATAACTGAGCTCCCAAGGTCCTGATGAGGTGCAGAAGGAGGGAGAACATGAGTAAGAAAGTCAGGACTGTGAGGGATGCGTTCACCCATGGAGACGGTGGGACAGATCTAACGGGAGATCACCAAGACCAGTTGGAATGGGACTGATGGAACATGTGATCAAACCGGACTCTTTCAATGTGGCTGACGGTGAAGGCTGACTGAGAAGCCAAGGACAATGGCGATGGGCTTTGATTCTACGGCATGGACAGGCTCTGTGTGAGCCTTGTCAATTTGGATGCTCACCTTCCTGGACCTGGGGGGAGTTGGGAGGACCTTGGACTTCCCATAGTGTAGGGAACCCTGACTGCTCTTCGGCCTGGAGAGGGAGGGAGTGGGGGTATGGGTGGAGGGGAGGGGAGGGAAGTGGGAGGAGGGGAGGAGATGGAAATTTTTAATAAAAATTAAAAAAAAAGAAATAAGGTTCACCAGCCCAGGGATGGCACCACCTACAATGGACTAGGCCCTCCCACATCAATCACTAATTAAGAAAATACCCTACAGGATTGCTTATAGCTTGATCTTATGGTGGCTCCCTCCTCTCTGGTGACTTTAGATTGGGTCAAATTGACATAAAACTAGCCAACACAGGAGCAGTTAGAGAAAACCAAGGCTGAATGGTAGGAAAGACATTTCAAGGAAATAACATTAGCAAAACACTGTACCTCAAATGAGAAGGCTGGACTGAGATGGTAGAGTGGGGTCAAGTAAAAAAGACTTTATTTGTCAAGGCACCGGAGTCAGAAGACAGCTACTGGAGGCTTTTGGGAAAGGTCAAGGGGCTGAGGTATGGATGTGTACTTAGGATGTCACTGGACACAAAAGTGGGTACTAAGCAATTATTTGTGGAGTTATGAATGTATTGCATTTTCTTGCATTTTTATGATGACAACAGTTTTCTTAGATGCTTTCCTAATTTCATGCAAGGCCATGGGTCAAGTTTCTGCTAAAATCTGAGTTGTCTTTTAAATGTATCTGTTGTCTTCCTCGCAGAAATGCTTCTTTTCTAATCTTTCCTCCACGGCACCATCCTATTTTGAACCTCTCTAGTCCCAACCTTTTTCCATTCTCACTGGACCCTGTTTCCTCCAAGCCCTGTCATTAGAGGGCTACCTGGCTCAGCCCTGTAGTGCTATTAACACTGTTCACAGCATCTTTCTTTTCTTCCAGATTTTACTTATTTATTTGTTCACCTGATGGAAAGTGGAATGTATTTATGAAAGTCTGTGACTCTTTGTAAGTGTTTGGTGCTCAGCAGAAATCACTGAGGAGGGAAGTGAGGAATACCAGGAGAAGAAAAGCAAAGTTTATGAGTGTGTGTGTGTGCGCGCACACTCACGAGAGCTCTGAAACCTAGACATTATGCAATTCTGCTTCAGTATCTTTATGTGTCAGGGAAACATAATGGAATAAATTGCATGTCTTTGTTATACAAAGCCAGTGAATTTTAATATTTTGATAAGATGTTTAGTGAAAGGATGGGTCCGTGATTGCTACTCAGTGAAGTTAATATAAGAGATAAAGAATGAGTTGGGTGTGATGTCTCATGCTTTTAATCTCAGCACTCAGAAAGCAGAGGCAGAGGCATGTCAGTCTCTGTAAGTTTGAGGCCACTCTGGTTGACGTAGTGGGTTCTGTGACAGCCAGTACTACATGAGAAAAGAGAACTTCTCATAGATACCCTAAAATGTGACATAAGAATATCTGATTTTGCCGGGCGGTGGTGGCCCACGCCTTTAATCCCAGCACTCGGGAGGCAGAGGCAGGCGGATCTCTGTGAGTTCGAGACCAGCCTGGTCTACAAGAGCTAGTTCCAGGACAGGCTCCAAAGCTACAGAGAAACCCTGTCTCGAAAAACCAAAAAAAAAAAAAAAAAAAAAAAAAAAAGAATATCTGATTTTAATCATAATAGCTTAGTCCAGTGGGTCACACCTGGCAATTACTAGAGACATTTTTATTTACTGAGAAGTGTTGTTAGTATCTCACAAGTAGAGGGCAGGCATGCTGCTCAGTGTGTTACAGCGGGCAAGATGGCGCCTCACATCCATTACCAAGTGTAGGCAGCACCAGAGCTGAGAATATTTTCCTTAGATTGAATGGTCAGTCCTGTTAGCGTAAGTGAAAATGAAACAGTTAAAATATAACGGGAAATCAGACTACCTACTGAGCACCCCTGGGCAGGGCATTGTAGACCAGAGCCTATGGAAAAGGTATCCACTAACCAAGGGAGAAGGGCTAGCCATTTGAGTCTGAAACAAACTTTGTATATTGGTTAACATGATTCAGGAAGGGTTAAGGGAATTTAATGAACTTTGGCTGCAGATGAGGGCACAGTGACACAGAATGGCTAGTCAATGCCCATCCTTTATTAGCTCAACATTTCTCGGTACATTACACCATTGTAATGGCGTAATGTCTAGGTAACAATCTGAAGAGATGACATAGGTCAGACTTTCCCCCTATCTTAAAATGAGATGCTGTAAATAAATAGAACAGTCCTGATAATTAAAGATAAAATTAATTTTTTTGATAGTTTGCCAGTGAAGCCAGAAATCTCTCGAATTGAATTAAACTAAATATTGCAGATGATTTTAAAAGCTGTCTAAAATGCTTTGAGTCTCTTTTTAGAGGGTCGAGCCCTCTCCTGTTTCTTGAGATTGGATTGTAATAGCAGCTCATGTGAGCTGACTTGATTAAAACAGATATTATGGTGTTTGAGCTGAGAATTGGCAGAATTCCCAAAGAAAGAAAGAGAGAGAAAGAGGGAGGGAGAAAGAAAGAAGGAAAACCATAAAACACTACACACAGACACACACACACACACACACACACACACACACACACACACACACACCGGCCACATGGCTCCTGGCTTACTATATTTTAAATCACTGCCTCGCCACTTATGAAGTCCCAGGAGAAAGAATTGCAGCAAAGACTCAACAATCTTTCCTGAGGACACATTCCCTGGCCTCCATCAAGACTTCAGGTTACTGCAAGGCAGTATGAAGAATGAGGCAGAGCTACCCAGCTTACCTACCTGTAGATTCTTAGCCTTTTGAGACTGAGCAATGCTAATGCTTATTATCTTTTTTTTTTTTTTGAGCTTGTCGGTTTTGAGATAATTTGTGAAGCACTAATATATAACTAACATAGATACACAGTATAAGTTGTTTATTAAGGACTAATACAGATAACTTATATGAGGTTTAGAGATAGATTTTCCAAAAAGGTCCTATGTAAGAGATAAGATTTCAATTCAGAATTATCAATTATGGTATCAGTTGTTGGAATAGATTTCCCAGGATTTAATACTGGCTCTGCCTAAATTTATGACCAATTTGCTCAACTTCCCAGGCTTCAGTTTCCTCAGAAAAAGGATAAAAAGCACAATTTTCCCTTGTTATCCTAATAATACAAGCAAGCCTTCTCCTGATATTAAGGTCCAAGGCAACTTTGATTATAACTTGTCTCTTATCTGGTAGATTCTTTTATGACTTCTGGAAATGCAGATTTAGGTCACGGGAAGACCAGTACGTTTTGAAAACTTTTAAGAGCCAGAAACTCCCCTTGTCTAATGGAAGTAAAAGTTCTCTCTCCTCTTATGGCTCCATCATCGTTGTCTGTGGCCTCATACCAGAACTCTCCTGATAAATTCTCCCTTTAAATTCTCACCTGGATAACAAAAGTAGAATAACAACCAATGGTTATAAAGTACTTGAGTACTTAACGTATAAACATGAAGCAAACGTTAGCTCTTATTGTTATTTCTGTCGTTAGATGACCTTCCACTCAAATGCTGACTTAAGCTTGCAAAAATACTTTGCAATAGCTTTCCGAGAGCAGGAAGCCTGCTTTGCGATGGGCCTGGTGAGTGAGGCTCCAGATCTAGCGTTAAAGGCTCCAGCTGGTTCCCAGTGAGCTCTCTCTGTTTCTTCTTGTTTTTGTGGATCTGGTTATGAACTCTCAGTTGATGCCCCAGTGCCATGTTTGTGTGCCTTCAGCCGTGCTTCCTACCACGACAGTCATGGCCTCAAACTCTCTGTATATCTAATTAAACTCCTTGTTTTTTAAGTTGTCTTAACCGTGCAGTTTCATCACAGAAATAGAAACCTTAACTGAAACTACCTGGTGCGAGCGATAAGGAAACACAGAACACACAACAAACGTACTTACGAGTTTATTAGAGGGGGCGTGTATAGACCTGGGAAATCGATGTGGGGGTGGGGGGAGAAGACGGCGCATCCAGCTTTTAAAACCTGTCTAGTGCATGCGCACAGGGGTTTGATGTGGCTATATCATATACAGGTGATGGGCTCACGCACGTGCACCAGGGTTTAGCTGAGTCACACGTGGATGTAACCACGCATGCGTGCATGTGGGTCACGTGGGGCCCTTTAACATTCAGGCACTTCTGCCTGAGGGCTTGTCTGCAAGTGCATGCTCCACAACCCAGAAGTGCAGCCTTGTTTGTGGCTGAATAATAACATTAACAGAGACTAACAATTGGATTAGCTCCCCAAAATGTTCTGGTCTAGGGGTAGACAGACACTTTTGCAGTTACGTTTCCATACAGCTTTTGCAGAGGACTGGCATTTGGTTCTCCAACCAGTGTGAGAGAGCTAACCGTGCCTGTATCTCCAGCTCCAGGGGATCCAATGGCCTCTTCTGGCCTTTGCAGGCAGGTTTGTTCATCTGCACATACAGACCCAATTAAAAATAGAAATACTCTTTTAAAACAAGTATTCTGTCTAAGCTTGGCATGGGGAAGTACACCTTTGAACCCAGCACTTGAGAAGCAGACACATCTTTGCGAGTTCAAAAACTGCCTGGTCTACACAGTAAGTTCCAAGAGAGCCTGAGCCACATAGTAAGTAAGACCTTGTCTCAAAATTGAAATAAAATAAAAGTATCCTGGTTTCAGCTATCGTATGTGCCAGCCTATACTAATATTTCTTTACCACTGTTTATATTAATGATATCTTTATATGAATTTTAGATTTACTAGATATATCCTTGAAACTTGAAAGATTAAAATCCAAGATAAAATTTAGGTTTAGAGAGACTTTTCTGGAAAAATGCCTTTTTGCATGAGTGGGTACATTCAGTCCAGCTCCTGGCCTTTGCTGTCAGTCACCAGCACCCATGAGCTTTCAGAATAAACCAGGCATAGTTTATTAGTTAGTATCACACGTAGGGCTAATTGAAGTTCTAGCAGTGTGAGATGAGGGCAGAACAATCGACCACTTTGGAATATTTTCTAAAATTTTAACCCAACCTTGACGGAGCAAACTGGAGATAAATTTGATATTTTCTGCCAAAATAATAAAATGTGAGAAAATAAGTCAAGAGAGCACTTTTCCTACTAAAAGTACAAGAAAGACAGATTCTAATTATATTTATTAAATGGAGGTAAGAATAAAATCAAGAGACCTTGAACCGAATGATCTGTTAAAATACAGAAAAGATGAACGCTGTTCAAGAGACATGTGAGCAAAAAGGAGACTACTTGGTGTCTTTTGTTTTGTGGAGAAAGAACTTTCCTTCATTAAGACTGACACTATTTAGAACATCAGATGTCACTGCTAATCAGCGTACATTTTATCCGAGGGTAATCTGTGTGCACTTCAAAGATGTCTGTAAAGTGAGGTTGACTATGTTTTGTCATTTGCAAGAGGATAAAGCCGCGAGCAACTATGTTCCAAATCCTTTCTTGATGTAAATTGTTGAAGCCGTGAACAGAGAAAACCATGTGGAGAAAGAATACTCCATTTAAAGGGAGACAACGATTTTGATAATGCTAATATTGCATCTGGAAACTTCTGTTCCAAAGAAAGTTACAGTTTAAGAAGATAAAGATTAAGAAACAAATAACTATAGTTACATTTGTCTATAAATAGAGATACTGGCAGTTCCAATTTTATAGGGGTGTTATGAAGATGGATTATCATTTTAAGTTAATATTAAAGAATATAGAACGGTCCTTTGCTCATAATTTATGTTATATAAGTGCTTAAGTACATAAACATAATAGTTTTTAGGATGTAGACTATTAGGGCTGTAATAAATGTGAACAGTGACAGCTGAGAAAAGGGCTGATGTCTAGAGGCTCATGGAAGGTGCCTGGCCACATGCGTATGGTCAAAGTTGGGCCAGCGTCCTCCAGTATGACAACTGGTGATTTTCCTGAGGGCTGAAAATGGCTCCAGCTTTTTCTTTCTTAGGACTAGATCTACTTGCTTGGTTTGAGGTGATTATTTTAGACTTTTCCCTGTCTTTAAATCTCTTTTACCGGAATTTGTTGTACTTTTAAAAAATACTTATTTGGGGGGCTGAAGTAGTTAAGAGCATTGGCTGCCCTTCCCGAGGACCTGGGTTCAGTTCCCACCACCCACACAACAGCTCATAACTGTCTGTAACTCCAGTTTCAGGAGGGCCAACACCTCCACACAAACATGGATGCAGGCAAAACTCCAGCGTATATAAAAATAAAAAAATATTATTTTAGACTCTGATTTTATTATGGTGCCCATTTAATAACCATGGTACAGTTGTAACATGGGCTTTCCTATTATAATCTATATTCACAAACACACGTGTGTGCATAAACACACACACACACACACTCAAGCATGCACATGGATGCCCCTTACGTGAATGTTGGACAAGTTTCTACCAATTTGTGCATCATAGTACACAAAACTGATTTTTCCTCCACGCTTACTATTTTACCGAAAGAAGTAACGATGATTGAGAACACTTGTCCTTTCTGGATCAGGTTTAGATGCTCTGTGGTAATTGTGACAAGTCACATTTGCATTGGGGGATATACCTCACAAAGTAGTTCCTAGAAATTAGTGAATTTAATTCTTATAGCATCATTACATTAGCGCTAATATCGTTCACCTTTTTATCTGATGATGCGACAAACAAGGGAGGCGTCTTAGTTTGCTTTCTGTTGTTGTAAGAAACACCACGACTGAAAGCAGCCTGGAGAGGAAAGGGTTTATTTGCCTTCCACTCTGCTTGCCACAGTCCATCTTTGAAGGACTTCAGGGAAAAAAACTCAGACAGAGACCACGAAGGAAAGATGCTAACTGACTTGCTTCTTATGTGCCTTAGGACTGCATGTGCAGGGTTAGTACTCTCCACAGTGGACTGGGCCCTCCTATAGCAATTATTAATTTTTTAAAAAATATGCACACAAAGCTTGCTCAAAGGCCAATCATATGGATATATTTTCTCACTTGAGTTTCTCTCTTCTCAGAAGATGCCAGCTTGTGCCAAATTAACCAAAACTAACCAACACAGGAAGGATTTTAGCCTTACAGGGGCTGGTTTACCTACCCTCAAGTCCACAGAGAGTGTAGAGATGGGAGATGCCGGATTTAAATTATTTTCTAACTTATTTTTTTTGGACACTCAAGATTTCACTAGTAAGGTAAGATCAAGTCAAAGAAAATTAAAGATGGTTATCTGTATCTTCTTTTTGCTAATGTTTTATTCTTTCCATTCTTGCTTAAATACTAGGCTTGAATATTATTTAATTATTATGAATATCCCGAGTCTTCTGATGGTGGGCTTGGCAGAATGTTGAAAAGGTCTTCCCAAATTCCCACCTCCTGGTTATTCAACTATGCTAGCCTGGGTGCTGATGTAAAGATATAATTAGGATCACTGATCCACTAAGGTTCAAGTGGAGTAAATAACCTATATTTTCTGGTTTGGCCCACTATAATCTCATTAGTTATTAAATGCCAAAGAGTAAGTAGAAAGAAAAAAAAAACAGAGGAGCTAAAAATGTGATGAGTCAATGAGTTATTATTACTGGCTTGAAGGTTGAGACAGCCATATGGATGCCTGAGAAGCAGCTCTAATACCAA
Organism: Arvicola amphibius; assembly: GCF_903992535.2. NCBI lineage: Eukaryota > Metazoa > Chordata > Mammalia > Rodentia > Cricetidae > Arvicola > Arvicola amphibius. The sequence continues at coordinate 82,529,370 of NC_052055.2, forward strand.
TCCATGGGCGTAAGACCTGCCTACCAGTTGCAACCCTATCTTAAACCCTAGTTTTAGAATCATGGGATACCTTGGTCTTTGTGTGGTGAGATCCTGAATCAAAAAGCTTATAAATCTTTTCCTGAGTTTCAGTCAGTAGGCCTGTGGGAAAAAGAGAATTCTTGCAGTCTCGAAGTTTTAACAACAAGCTATAGAGTAAATGAACACAGAGCTGTGCATTTAAAAACCGAGTTCAAAGGAGTGACATGAAATCTGTCTTCGAATGCTCTTCTCTGCACTCATGTACCCCCTTCTCTGAACACGGAGATAAGAAAGTGATAGACAACTGGGCTCATCATTTTCAAAAAGTACATGGCTCCAGGGGATTTTAAACGGCTTCCTTGACATCATATCAGGAGACTTTGCTACTCTGTGAGCAACATTGCTTTACTGCATTTGTAAGGAAATAATCAACCATTCCAGAAGGTAATGCTTTGGTACCATCCATACTAGTGACAGGACCTACAAAACTGTCCATCTGCCATTTTATCTGCTTGCACCTTAACCAGGGCCGCAGATGTCTCTCCCTGGGCCCTCCATGGTGTCAGAGTGCAGTATACTTCTGTCCCTTTATGTGACTCTAGCTGATCCTCCAATATTTGATCAAAGGTTTCCCCCCACCCCCATGGAATTGGGGGAAATATAGTCATGTCTTAAGTACTGTCTATTGGCCATTTTTCCAGAGTGGTAGTTCTAGTAATAGATGCTCTAAGTTGAAGTGAGCTGCCCAGAAACCTGTAAGTCGTGATCTTCTTTCTGGTGTGGTCATATTCTGCACAACTGGGGGCAAGGCCTGACTATATCATGAATACTCTCATTAGAAATACAATTAGTTAGAATCAGCTAATGCTGGACTAGAATGGACCCGTGCTCCTATTTGACCAATGTTCTTCTATACTTTGGGGCATCTCCACACAGGAAGGATATTATCTAGTGATGAAGGCAGAGACCAGGTCAACGCAGAGACAAAAGTACACTAAAGACTTCCATCAAACCGCAGCAGCTGGGAAAGGGGCTAGCAGACAGATATTTACTTCATTGTTCTCAGAGGAACCAACCCTGCTCAACCTTTATCTTCAATACACAGGCTCCAGAAAAGTGAGACAGTACATGTTTGTTGTTTCAGTCACCTGGTTATGCAGTATATGAGGCGAAAGACTTTCCCAACTGTCCCTCATTGTAGCTGAGAACAGGAGATAAACTGCAGTGCATCATTCTGTCAGTCCTGGGATGTTGACCTCGGCAGCAAAACTTTTTGACATTACCAAGCTGTTCTATAATCTGTGTCATTTTTGGACCTTTTCCAGATCAAGTCTACCTATAGAATTATATAGTCATCATGTACCCAGAAATGCCATAATGGAGGGACATCAAATGGCTTGTCCTAGAATAAGAATATGACTCACTAATGTAAGATGGGCCAGATGTCTGAGGAATACTTTATTGCTGTCATAAAAACAATTAAGTAAGACCTTATGAAATATTTTCAAAGAATCATCATACTTTTATGAGCAAGCACAGAAATGGGGTTTTTTTGAAGCTAACAAAAACTCACTATTCCTTTACCTTAGCACAAAAGTTTAGACTAGGGAAAATACTCATGATTATACTTTTTCCTAGTTCTAATGTCATTCGTGCATACAATAATAAAGCGGAAAAGGCATGTTTAACAGCACGTGTCTGTCAAGCAGAGCATGATTTCAGTGAACAAAATATGATTCTTCTCAACCATACTTTAACCAGCTTAAGACTCAGTGCTTTGCCATTAACTGAGCTCCTCAAAATGTTTTTCAAGCTAAGCGTACAAACTAATGGCAGCGTGTAAAACTTTCCAACATTTCAGGTTTGCCTCAAAACTGGAATCCAGTCATTGACACTGTCACTCAAATGGCTGACACACGACTTATTTATAATAAAATAGCCAAAAAAGCAAACAAACAAAACCAAAACAAAAGAATCAGTGCTTAACCATAAAGAAGAAATCAAAACCAACACTTGGAAACATGGTTTCCATGCCCAGTTTCTTGACCTCCTGCATGACTTTTTCTGCCTGGTTTCATTATCCGTGAAGAAAGACGGAAAATCCCACTACATTCTTCCCTACAAGGTTATGATATAATGTTGGTGCATAATCATTGAAAAATGTATTCAACATTTTCCCAAGGAAATATTAATCTATTTCTGTGGGTGTGAGGAAGTTGAAACTCACCTGTCACTCCGGCTTCAGAGACACGGGCTTTCTGTGATCATTTGCTCTCAGGACTCAGTTAAGTAGAGGAGACTGGAGAGGAGTGAAGGCAGGAGAGGGCGGGAACAGCCACTGGCAGCACCAGATGGAGGTACTGATGCCATAAGAGATGGAAATGGAGAGTTGACAATTATGTGATCCAATATTTAGTTCTACTTATTAATGCAAGATTTTTGCAAAGTGCTGAAGCTAGAATGATCATATTTGTGCATATCGATATGATTATGTTAACTTATATTTGTATTGTGTGCACATGTATATAGGTGTAGAGATGTAAACACAAATACTTAAAGCTTAAAGAAAGAGACCATGTGTAACAAATAATTTTTATAAGTCCTGGAGCAATATGAGAAATATGTACATAAGATTTTCCAGCTTTGAAAGATTTATTTAGCAGTATTTACCTTCACATTGCCTAAATTGTATGCACAGAATCAGACCCTTAAGAAATCCCTAAAATTTAGAGTTGTGACGAGAAACCCAAATAGGATACAAGGGGGCAGACTGGTCTAAAAACTCGTTATAAAATCTTACTCATCCTTTAAGACTCCATTGTTTTTCCTTTGAAGTGACCCTGACCTTCCAATGTCCCCCATCCCATACCTTTGTACAACCCTATTCATCACATCACAAAAGCTTACTCTTTTGTTCCTCCCCTACTTGCATGAATCTTCTGAGGTGTGGTCTTGATACCGTGGCAGAGAGTGAAGAGGGCAAGCTCTGGCAAGTGGCTCTCTCTCTTCGGCTCAAGCAGACAGCGTGGAGCTCAGAGGAACTCAGTGGACACCATTGATTCCACTAAATCCCATGTGTGTTTGTGGAATGTCAGGTTGTCTTTAACTTCTATCAAGTTTCATATCTGTCTCTAATCACCTGCTATGACTTCATATCTCAAATTTCATGATCTATCTATCTGTCTATCTGTCTATCTATCTGTCATCTGTCTGTCTATCTATCTATCTGTCGATCTATCTGTCTGTCTGTCTGTCTGTCTGTCTGTCTATTTATTATTTGAACTGAACTACTCTCAGGATCTCTAACAGAGCCAGTGTCAAGCATTGTTGACAGAGTGAATACCTACAGATTGTGCTATTCTGTCCAAATCTGTAGTCAGATGTTGAGTTTTAATGCCATTCTGAACAATGTTCAGCTTACTAGCTGCTGTTAGCTCTCTAAATCTCATTAAGCATAAGCTTACTATAGAAATGAGGACATCATTTACCCTCTAGGTTGACTGAAGACAAAATGAGATGATGCAGTTGATGTACAGTTATTCTTATGGTTTCACGATTGTCTGATGTTTATGGCTACAATTAGAGTAAGCACTATGTGTGTTTATGTCTTCAGAGTTGAGCACAATGCCCTCCTGCTTGACAGTGGGTAATTTCGTGTTGAGCAAGGGGGCATTTCATAGCTGAAATTTTATAAAGGCCATTTTTGACCATTTATATTCATTCTGTTCCACTGGTCTTAGCCCATAAAAATTTTCAAACCTCATCTAAATAGTTTTTTTTTTCAGAAATTCATACAAAGCCACATAGTAGACACTATAGAACCTTGGCTATGGGCTGGGGAGCATCTTCTCTAATCATTTTCAGTTAGAAAGGTTTGAAGGACTGTATCATCATCAGAACAGAAAAATAAAGTCCTGGCAGAAGTGTCAGGAACACATTTAGGGCAGTACTGTGGAGTCAGACTAAACAAGATTGGCTGCTACTGTTGTGTTAAACCACCATTGCTACCAACAGAGGTGAACTACCATTGTGGACATTATCCTCAAACCACACTGCCACTCCCATCTATGGCCACATAATAGATGCACAGAACCCCCTTATCTTATTTCACTAGCTTTAAAGTATATTTTTGAATTTATGTGTGTGTGTGTGTGTGCATGCGAGCGCTGAGTTTAAATATCTTCAGAAGTCAGAAGAAAAGAACACACCTCATGGATCTAGAGTTATGGTTGATTGTGAGTCACCTGGCTTGGGTCTTAGGAGCTGAACTCATGTCCTTTGGAAACATACACCCTCTAAAACAGTAGTAAATGCTTTTAACCACAGACTCCAGCATCCTCCCCACCACTGCAATATAGTTAAGGTTTTGGATTATGTAGCGAAAGAGAAACATGATTGTTTATGAAGTTGAAGGCCAGTCATTGTGCTGGAGTAGAGGAAGTGAGAGAAGGAAGCACTTATGGAGTCTGACAATTCTAGTTTCTGAACAGGGCATAGCTGTGCAGAACCTATTGAGGTGGACATTAAATCTCCAAAATAACTTCCCAAGCTCATATTTTAAAACTTAATTCTGAAGATGTTGACACTAGAAGATGTGCCTTTGGGAAGTTGTGAGGCTGGGAGGGTAGATCCCTCCCAGTTGTGATAATGTCCTTGTAAAGAGACATGAGAGAGAGTTCCTGTATTTTCTGCCATGTGAGGACACAATTGGTAACTGTCTTCTTTGAACCGGAAAAGAGGCCCTATCCAATTATTACATCCGCTGGTGCCTTGATCCTGATCTTTTCTGTTGTCAGAATTGTTTTTAAAAATTACATTATTTATAAGCAGACTGCCAAATCTTGTTATTGAAGCCTGAATAGAGAAAGAAAAGGAAGGAAAGGAGGAAGGGAGGGAGGGAGGGAGAGAAGGAGGAAGGAAGGATGAAGGGCGTTTGGGAATTACACACTGAAATGGTTATTCCAAGGATATTTCTTAGAGCCATGCAGCTTGATTACCTGATTTGTAAATGAGATTGTAGTTGAGGGCAGGAAAGGGCTGGGTAACTTGGACTCAAACCCTAGAGAAGAAGCATGTTTGGTTCAATTGACTCATTCAATGAAGAGACAAGGGTCGCAGAGAATGGCTCTCAGATGTAGTTCCTGCTAGGGCGTGTGCTAACTTGGCACATCATGCCTCCTAGGTCACTTTGCTGCTAGTTACCAAGCGAGACGCAATCTTCCACTACTCAGAGACCTACATCTATCTCAGCGGAGACAAGCATTTCTGAATTAATTTCTTCCTCCAAGGGAAAAAGGCATTGGCCTGCTGTGAATTTTTCTTCAAAATCGGTTTCTTTTTGGATCAGCTTAGTATTCACCAGAATTTACTGTACTCTTGAAAATGCTATTACTATGGATTTTTTTAAACTCTCTTTTGGGATAGATTGAAATTTAAAGTTCAACATTTTTGTATAATTATAAGATAATATGCACATGTTGCATGAAACAAAAAATAAGCAAGAAACTACAAAGACAATAATAAAAATAAATATTCTGGATCAACTGGTTATGAATTTATGTGCCATTTATTGAATTGTTTTAAGTATTTTCTATAAATCCAATACTTCTATGTTACCAAAATTCACACAACAAAGGATGTGTGACTGGGATAAAATACCATGACCAAAAAATACTCAGGAAGGAAAGGGTTTATTTTAGGTTATGGTTCTAAGGGGAGAAGGTAGAGAAGGAATGGTATGAGACCAGGCATGGGTGCAGAAGCAGGAAGCTGGCTAAACAGGAAGCAAAGAGAAAGAGCAGGAAGTGAGCCTATAAACCCTCAAAACTTTCCCCCAGTGATGAATCCCTCCACTACCTCCGAAAATGTCCAATACCACCCTCTACAACAGTGCAATTAACCAAGCACTAAGTGTTCAGATACATGAACTTATGGGAGACATTGCTCATTTAAACCACATTAAGCCTCTTGGAGTTTCAGATCTCCAGCAGGATGAGAAATCATTTTCTATTTTTTAATAAGCTGTTTAACTTACTGTCAGTTTTATAGTAACTTGAGTGTACTGTTGTGGCATTAGAAAGTGTCGTCTTATTTAAATCTCATGACACTTCAGTGTGGCAATTACAGGCACTTCTTCCATTTTACAATTGAAGAATAAATTTTAGAAAGACTAATTGATGACCAAATTCAGACAGACATCGTGGAATTTGAATGTCAGCGCAGGTGTTCTTATCTGTCATTTTGTACCATTAACCTAACAATGCACGTGTACATGCACATGCACACATATATGCATACAAACTGGAAACTTGCCCTTTCTAATCGCTGATTGAGTTTCTTCATGTCATGAAGTCTTTCTGTGGCATAATTTTGAGATTGGCATGGTCTAGCAGAGTTTACCTAAAATTTTAAGTTCACATATTAATAAAAGTATTTGATGAATACCATTATCATAAACACAATGCTTTTCTAGACACAGATTTCTTAGTCAAATGATGAGCACATTTTGAAGACTTTTGGTCTATATTAGGCAAGTTGCTCTATAGTAGTGGTTCTCAACTTTCCTAATGCTGCTACCCTTTACTACAGTTCACCTTGCTGTGGTGACCACAACCATAAAATTATTCCCTTGCGACATCTTAACTGTAATTTTGTTATTATGAATTATAATATAAATATCTGATATGTAGGATATCTGATATGCGACCCACAAAAGGGTCACGACCCACAGGTTGAGAACCACTATTCTAATGAATTGTGGGGTTTTATCATCAGCTGTATTTGCCCATTAAGTTTTATTGAAGCGTAGGCATATTTATTTGTGTTTGAGTTCCTTTGTTGTGCAACAGCAGAATTTACTGGCTACAAATGGCCCATAATGCTGGAAATATTTACTACCTGGTCATTCACATAATGGAATTACAATTTTCACTTAACTCTGTATTATAAAAGCATAAATTTTCCTTCTTCCTGCCAGGCTTTGAAATTAATAGATAGGTGGTTAGATTAATAGATAGATGAATAAATGTATAGATTCAAGTCTGTCCGACTAAATTAGTATTTTGATATTGAAAAAAAAATTGTGGTCATTTCTTTGGTATCCCATTATTAAATATGTTACTCTTTATATTTTGTTTGCTGGATTCTTAATAATTTGAATATATTTATGCATAATTGTTATCTATTTTCCTTTTAATCTGTCTTTTGTATTATATTTAATGCCTTTGATAATAAGCATTAATCATTTTGTCACTAAGTCTGTAAAAATTTTAAAATGATTTCTTTATTTTTATTTTATTTGTATTGATTTTTGACCCATATGTATACCTGTGTGAGGGTGTTGGATCCTCTGGACTTGGAGTTACAGACAGTTGTTAACTGCCATGTGGCTGGTGGGAATTGAACCCAGGGCCTCTGGAAGAACAGCTAATGCTATTAACCGTTGAGCTATTTCTCCAACCCCAAAGTCTGAAAATTTACTTATTTTCAAAATTGAGACTTTTTATTGTTTGAGAATTATGACTCTCTTGTATTTTTGATGAGAGTAGGTAAATAATGAAATAAATTAATAAAAAATGCTGCAGATTTCAAGTGACTACAGCAGGCAGTAGGCCATAAGACCATGAGACCATGCTACAAGTCACCAAGCTGGAGCAGGCAGCGGACCCCAGAGCAGCCAGTCCTAGGCAGGGACAGGGCACAAGACCTCGCTGTAGGTCTCTGAAGGCAGCTGGTCCCCGGCAGGGAGCCAGAGGCAGCAGCAGGCAAAAGACAGAGACAAGGATAGGCACACCATGTAGAGTGAGGTTGGATATTTCTTTAGTGGGTTATGGAAGGGAAGGGGGAGAAGGAGATGAGCAGAAAGAGGGGAAGAGAGAGAGAGAGAGAGAGAGAGAGAGAGAGAGAGAGAGAGAGAGAGAGAGAGAGAGAGAGAGAGGAGAGAAAGGAGAGACAGAAGCTGCCTCTTTGAGAGGGCGATGGAAGAGGAAGAGACTCAGGCTGCAAGCAGGAAGGAAGATCTGCCTACCTCAGTGGAAGCGGGAGGGAGTGGGCATGGTTTGTCTCTTAAAGAGACAGAACAGATCATTACAGGTGAGTGTAATGTAAGAAAACAGAGAGCCACATCTTATTTCAGTATTATTGGTAAGTTAATCTTTTGCTATGGATTCACAATTCTTCTGGTAGTGTTAAATTCTGATTTATATTAACATTTTCCTATGATAACGTACTTGGTATTGTTTGTATGCTGCTAGCTAAATTTCCTCAGATTTAATTGGTGAAAATTGCATTCTTTTAATGAAAAGTATTTACCTTTTCTATCCTATTTAGCTGTTAAACTGAATAAACATGCAAATCACACTATGAAATTTAATGAAGATTTCAATTGATAATCATTACAAAGCATTAGTTTGAGAGTGTTGCGAACAAATATTTTTGCTGCCACACAAAGAAACACATGAACAATGAAAAAGTAACTTGGCAAGGTAATTTCTTCCTGCTAGAAAAGCACGCTCTGATCTAAGCAGAGTTAGCAAGCACACTGGGGCAGGAAGGTCACTTAGTTTTCAATCTAACACAGGTGGTGATTGTGTACCCCCCCTTGCTTAGGGCCTGATCTCACTGTGTTTAGCAACTGGCTAATTTTAAAAGAGTAAGCACAAAGAAAATGAAGGAAAGAAACAAGAGGTCTGTCACTTCAGTGCATCAGGTTTTGGGAATGCAACTGGAGTGTTTGTATTAGCAAAAGTTTTAGTAGATGGGGGAGATTAAAATATTTGCATAAAAGTTTTGCAAGGTAGGGGAGATTTATGGTATACTTGTCCTTGGTAGGCTAGCTGTCATTGATTTAAATTTTTTCTCACAAGAACAATTGAAATAATTAAAATATTTGCATATAAAATATTCTCAAATAGTAAACCCTCTTTATAGTGTGTTTGTGTGGTATGTGTGGGGTGTGCGTGTGTGTATGTTTGTGTGAATGGATGTGTGAGCCTGTGTTTGCATATGCATCTGGAAGCTAGAGGACAGCTTCTGTGTTATGCCCAGATTGCTGAGTTCCCCCCTCCAAACCACCATGGAGTCCAAATTCATATGTAAAAGCAATGAGCCTTTATTCAAGCTTGATCTTGGACCCTCTGTCCATCTGACATAGCGGTGAGGTCAAAGAGCCACAAGCCCAGTTGGGTGGGGTTTTTATCATAACAGAGGTTGGGGTGAGGGGATTTCTAAGGTTTAGTCATGACTGACTGACATTTGTCTAAGGGTGTCTTGGTGAAAGGGGATGGGTATGTTCTGGTGATCCTCTTTACTTTGGAACAATAGATATTTTCCCCTTGGGTTGTTCGTTCCTGGGTGGTCTCAGTTTGTGTACTTTCCTGGAACCAGGTATTACCTTAGGGTAAACTGAAACACGGGCCTTCTCTTTGACTGGCTGGTCTGTATTGAGCCTACCATGGCTGGGTCCTACTAAGGCACCAGCTTCAGGTACAATGCACCTTGCTTTTTGAAACAATACTTCTCACTGACCTGAAGCTCACCATGTAGCTTAGATTGGCTGGTGAGCAAACTCCAGGGACTGTTAAATCCTTGCTATCTGTTGCTGATATGAACAAGAGATTAAATCAGATGATAAGGATAAATCTGATGCTATTTATGAGGGACAGTAGAGAACCAATCATTTGATGGCAATCAGATGGTTAGCATTATCAGAGAACAGTGTTTAGAGATAAGAGGGGAATTGTCAAAATTGAAATGGAGTCCCTCTGGGTTTGGTAGCACTTGCCTAGATCCTAGTTTAAGAACCTGGAACAGAAGGCCTGATGTGGGAGATGACGTATGCTGTGAATATGTTTTATTGCCATTGGCTAATAAAGAAGCTGCTTTCAGCCAATGACTTAACAGAGCTGAAAGATATATATATATATATATATATATCTTGTATATCTATATCTATATCTATATCTATCTATCTATCTATCTATCTATCTATCTATCTATATATATATATAGAGAGAGAGAGAGAGAGAGTAGGCAGAGTCAGAGAGAAGCAATGTAGCTGCCTGCAGGAGACAGATGCACTGGAACCTTGTCAGTAAGCTACAGCCACGTAGCAATACACAGATTCATGGAGATGGGTTAATTTAGAACATAAGAGCTAGCTAGCTCTTATTGGCCAAACAGTATTGCAAATAATACAGTTTCTGAGTGATTATTTCAAATCTAAGTGTCTGGGAAATGAACCAACAAGCAAGTGGCCTCTGGCAACAAAGGTCAATCTAAGCCTCCTGGCAAAGTCCCTGTCTCAAAGAAACGAGATCAAGTGGCTGGGGTAGCTCTTCCAGAAGTAGCTAGAGCCAGAGGTTATGCAGAAGGTTCTTAGGACCTGAGTCAAAAATCTAAACTAAGTCTTTTCTATCCAATACTATAAAATTTGTGGTTTAGACCAAGGAATTCAAATCTTTTGATCTCCCACCTAGTAGGACTTTTATGCAAATGTTATAACCAAGCTCCCTTTGTTAGCACAAAGCCTCCCTGCTGTGATCCCAGAATTTGACAGCCTAGAGTTGTGACCCCTTTCCTTCTCCACCCTCTCTCTTTTCCTGTGTGCCAATTCTTTTTAAGACTAGCCAATCCAACAAGAGCTCAGACCCCAGCCAATGGGGAAAAGACAGTCAGTACTGGAGTTAGAAGAAAAGCTAAATGTACTTCCTGACTCATTCTTCAGAGCTCACACTCTTGACCAAGAAAACATGTTTGCTTTGCTCAGGCACTTTAGAGTGGTGGTTTCTTTCCTTGTGACTGTAATGATCTGTTCTGTCCCTTTAAGAGACAAGCCAGGCCTACTCCTTCCCCCATCTGCCGAGGCAAACTGATCTTCAGCTTCCAGCCAGAGTTCTTCCTTTTCCATCTGCCCTCCCTCTGCTCTTCTCCACTTCCCTTCCATAACCCACTAAATAAATATCCAACCTCACTCTGCATGGTATTCCTATCCATGTCTCTGTCTCTTACCCACGGCGTGGCTCCCTGCCTGGGACCAGCTGCTTTTGGAGACCTGTGGCATGGTCTCGTGGCATGCTCATCTGTCTCTCTCTCCTCGTGGTCTCATGTGCCATCCTTGCTTGGGACTGGCTGCTCTCGGGACTCCCTGCCCACTGCCAGGACTTCAGGGACCTGCAGCATGGTCTCATGTCCTGCTGCCCGCTACAGCCACTCAGGAACCTGCTGCATTTTACTAATCCATTACAGTGGCCCCACTTAGTTCCAACATCTGGTAACCCAACTCTACTGAATGTCTCTAACCTTGGATCCCATCTGTATTTTGCTTATGTTCGATGCAGGCATATATCACCTCAAAATGAGCGCTGCGACAATGAATGAGGACTCTTGCTAGCCTGTCTGGCAGGAACAAATATGCTCATCTCTATGGATATCAGACTGTTGAAGCCATGGAGCCCGAGAAGGTAGAATTTCCCGAGGAACCTGCTGCAAGAGGAAAACTGTTGCAGGCCTGAGGGAAGCCAGAGTAGGGTCTTGTCTCCAGGAGAAAGATTGACCTCTTGTAAAATGACCTTGTAGGTAAGAATTAGTGAAACAATGGGCAGCAGGGAGTCATCTTGCATGGACAGCTCAAGTCTGCACCCACCTCCACTTGTATTTAAATCTCCCCTTCCTGTTAGTGTCAGGTATTGAATGAGGAGGGATCTGTAGAAAACCGTGGATTGCTGGAGAGTGGAGACTTACTGCAGTTAGTAATCTCCTGGGCAGAAGCTGAGGGTCCTAACACCATGACAGGTTCTGAAGAAGATCTGAGCCCCTGTGGCAGAAGTGAGAATCTGTTCTAAACTTCCAGGACAGGGAAAGTGTATAGCAAGAAGCACAGCCAGGTGTTCTGATCCCCAGGGTGGGGACAGGGAAAGGGTGAGATGTGGACCAGCAAGTCTGCGGATTAGAGACATGCAACACAGACAATGCAGGGTGCCTCTCAGCATCTATTAAAGAGGGGAGAGCTGCCGTGAAGCAGTTGTTAGGTAACTTACAGTCTTGGTTGGTACCCCAAATACAGACTGAGGAGCACTGCGTCTCTTTGTCTCTCTTCCCAGAGTAGGCATACTGAATAAATCCCCCTGTTCTACTCTTTACTATTAAAAACTAAATATCGTTTATAGACACCTGCTATACCTGCTATGTGGCAAAGTATATCAGGATTTCTATTCTTTTATTTATTTATTTATTTATTTATTTATTTATTTATTTATTTTTTTTTTTTTGAGACATGGTTTCCCTGTAGTTTCTAGAGCCTGTCCTGGATCTAGCTCTTGTAGACCAGGCTGGCCTCGAACTCAGAGATCCGCCTGCCTCTGCCTCCCGAGTGCTGGGATTAAAGGCGTGCGCCACCACCGCCCAGCAGGATTTCTATTCTTAATTGTAACTTGTGTCCATTGATCACTGCTCCTCAGCCCCCTTCCTTGCTCTTCTCTGCATCTGGTAACTAACTACATTTCTACTTTCAACTTCTATGACATTAACCTTCTTATATTAGACATGAAAGATCATGAGGCACTTGTTTATATGGGCCTGGCTTATTTGACTTCATGAAATCATCTCCATTTTCGTGTCTGTTTTCGCAAATGACAGGGTTTTATTTTTTGTGGTTATTATTTCATTTGGTATATGTACCACATGGTTTTTTATTATTCATTCAAGATGTTGGAGAGTGAATGAACACCCCCATTTCTTGGCCGTTGTGGACAGTGTTGCAGTCACCATGGCAGTGCAGATGTCTCTTTGATACACTGATTTCTTTTCTTTGGCTACGTCCCCAGGAGTGGAACTGTTGGATGTTGTGGCAGTTCTGCTTTTTAGTTTTTGAGGGAATTGCTTACTTTTTCCTGGAACAAGGGCACCAATTTCCAATCAATACTGTTCTAAAGTTCCCTTTTCTAACATTCTTGCTGGCATTTGCTTGCCCTTTACCCTTAATTTTTTTTAAGGTAGCTCATCATGCTGAATTGACAAAGTTTCTCATTTTTTTTTTTTTGACGTACATTTCCATGGTGATAAGTGATGCTGAATTTTTTCTTTTTCTTTTTTTTAATCAATCTACTGGCCACTTATATTTCTTCCTAAAAACAAAACAAAACAATTAACTATATGGGTGGAGAGATGGCTCAGCAAAGGTGTGATTTTGGTTACTGGCTCACAACGGCCTGTAACCACAGCTTACTTATTTATTTATTTTAATTCTCTACTTAATTTATAATTTGTTCTTTTATTTCACTATTAAGCTTGCGGGTATTCTTACAAATCCTTGATATTTATTAACTTCCTTTTCAGGTCACACACACATACAAATAAATATTGCTCTTGATGAGCATAGTGGCACACACCATTAATCCTCGCACTCAGGAGGCAGATGCAGGTGAATCTTTGTGAGTTCAAAGCCAGTCTGGTCAACGTAGTAAGTCCTAGGCCAGCCAGGGTTAAACAGTGAAATTTTGTCTTAAACAAGCAACAATGACAACAAAAACCAGTACAATACATAGCAATAAAATAAAATAACAATAAAAATTCCCTCTTATAATAATGCCATAAATATTTAGAAGCAATTTGTCTTTAATCCCTTTTCTTTTCAAGCACAAAACCTAGCTCCCATCCATCTAATGTTTTCTTCGACCCCAGACATGTTTAAGTTTTGTGTTTGATAATTTATGATGGCCGACTCTTCAGCCTTCACCATGATGTCAATGTAGCCCTGCCATCTACTGAGTTTAAGTTCCAGCTCTTCATTGTTAATCCGTTCTGCTATAATTAGGCTTCCAAGAGTCTGATTGTCACCTGCGAATGCCACATTTGCTTGTATACTGTGTTTCACATTTCCTCTGCAGATCCGGGGAATCCAGGAAACAACTGCTTTCAGAATGTGCAAATTCTCACCACCAACCTGCTGAGAAATTCTTTAGCTCTGACTCCGTAACTGTTGGAGTTATATTTGCTCTCTCTGACTGACATGTAACAGGGGTTAAATTAGTCACTTATTTTGTGTGCAATTGTAATAAATGTTCTTGTGAGGGATCTATCAGAGAAGACTACTCGGATATGGGTTCAAGCCAGTAGAATGTCTTTATTAGCTGGCTGGTGGCTAGACTGAGGGTTCTTCACCAGAGTGCTGTCCTGAGCCTTTCTCAGGGTGAACTTTTTTTTTTTTTTTTTTTGAACTTCTGTGATTCTATGTCAGGGTGAACTTTTTAAGCACAAAAACCACACCTGGGTTGACACATGTCAGTTAGCAACAACAGACATAAAAACTACAGAAAAAAGAGCAAAGTTAGTGCACTGGGGACTTTCCCACTACTATGGACTTTGATAGAGCAGGGGCTTTGTTTTGGCAGGTGTTGTTGCCTGTGTGCTGGGTTCCAAGGACTGAACGACACTTCTGTCATGGCGTCAGTTATGCTGTGGGCTGGGGCCTGTTACAATGCGGCTGAACATAGAAGTAGAGTGTTGGGATTTTACCCTCTGGTGAAGAGAGTGAGGCACAGCTGTTACGAAGGGCATGGCTAATCAGCGTGGGAACTCTATCTGGCCTTTCCTGGACAGTTTTGGGCATTAGGATAGTGAAGAGGGTTAGATTATTTCCTGAGGAAGAGAGCCAGTAAGGAACTGCGTTCTTTGAGGTAGGCAGACTAAGCTGCCACGGTAGCTGTCCTGGGTAATTTCATTAAGACAGGCCACTTTTTTTCGGCACCATTTTAATTCAGTCACAGCCTCCAAGATATTTCTTTTGGCTTTGACATTTCCTGAGAGTAATTTGAAGGTGGAGGCATAATCACGGAAATGAAATATTTCAACTTCTCTCCTAACTATAGAGCTGCGGAGGGATAAATGCCAAGGCTGGAACCTTGCAGGAAGGCTTGCTGTTCCCAGAAGAGAGAATGAGCCCCCACGTGATGAGAGCAAGAGCGGGGCTGAAAGGAATGTCACCTAATCCCAGACAGATCACGAGGCTGAGAGCCAGGTTAGGAACACGGTGAGCCCTGCCGCGTATCCTCAAGACTGAGTTTAGATTTATTCCTTGTCATGTAGTGCAACAAGAATTTCATCTAGGATCCAGGTGAAGGTGTCTGAAGGCAGCTGGCACCTGTAAAATGACTCTTTTTATTTAAATTCTGCGATTCTTTGCCTGTTGACAGCTTGTGTCAGACAACGGGTCTGCAGCGTAAGAAATGGTGGGGAAAGGAGGTAGTTTAGCAAAGCTGAAAAGGGCAAGAGAGAGCCAGGGTTGCCTCAGAGATCAGTGGGGTTTTTTTCAAAGCCTTCATGTTGGATTCCAGCTGCTAGTTTAGGTTTTAAACGTTGCCCTCCCTCTACTTCTGCTTCTCTCTCTTTGTCCTTCCCTTGGTCCCTCCATTCTTTCCTCTCTTTCTTCCTCCTTCCTTTTTGCCGTCCTTCCTTCCATCACAAGAGCCACTGTTAGTACTGCATCAGTGCTCACTGGGGACCTGTACAGACTGATCTTGGGTGCAGTTTTACGTGGGGTCTTACTGTCTTCATTCTGCTGATAAAAGACATATGCACGTGTTTCCAATCCCATTCTTCCTACTCTTCCCACTTCCAAATGCAGAATGGTCTTACCTCCCCACAGAAGTCTTCCTCTGAGAGTGAGTCTCACTTTCTTAACGGTACTGTGCTCCAAATCAATCTCCCCATGAGCAGTGTTTTCAAACTGTACGTCCTGATCCATTTTAGGCCTGGAGATCAATTTGATGGGTTGCAACTGTTGTTTAAGAAAGGAGTAGACTATATGATATTAGAGTGCCCTGCACAGTGGAATTATTGCTTGCTTCACTATATTGCTTTAGTTAAAGGAGAGTGTGCATGATTGCATGCTGGAGTGCATCTTGGATAGGGATGACTGAAAACTTCTGTTGCGGGATAGCGGGAATTATGGGTGCGTGGCGTGAGGTGTGGTCATAGCCACACTGTTGAATGAGCCCAAGTACGACTGCACTCAGATGTTCTGCTTTCTCTTTGCCTTCCAGCTGGATTTAGTTCAGGTTACAAAGCCTTGTCCTTTAGGCACCTTGGTAAGCCCGTGAGACCCATCCAGTTTTGCTGCCTGTGCATTCCACGGTTGGACCATTTCGATCTGCAAAGGTCTCCAAACTATGCTGAGTCACGGGAGTTAAGGGTTAAGCCTTGAATATTGATGCTGGAAGAGTGAGAAATGGGGAAGGGCAGTCAAAACTGGTGTCACAAAACTAAAATTAATACGGTTTACCCCATCCGCCTCACCCTGAAAATATAAAGAAATGCAAAAGGGAGTTTGCTAATTAAAGCCAAAGATCTCCTCAAATGAAGACAATATTCTGATTGCTGGTAACATCATTGCCTTTTAAATGAAACTCAATATGTCACATCACCTTTAATTAACATTCAGTAAGAGCCTCCTGTTACACTTGGCGATTAGAGGTGGCATGGATTGTACGGAGTGAAAATATCAGATAAGATGGTTTCAAGCATGAAAATGTGACTCTTTGCTCTTTCAACCAATTTATTAAAAGATTATATGGTTTAGGATCTAATCAAGGCCTTGTACAATGCTTTGTTTCTTTACCATCAGACAGATGTGGAAGAAGCTAACATTCCTCAATGTGGGTACCAACAACTACATGTTCATCATATAGTACATGTACTCTCGTACACTGTGCTGAGAGCTCTTCCTGATGTGCCGATAACAACCAATCTCTAAGATAAACAAGCCATCTAAGGTTCATTTGGTAAGCCCCACATGGTTAATAGAGAGATCACATATTTGTTTACTTATATTTAAAATATCCAGTGTGAAACACAGGAAACTAACACCTTTGACAAAGAAAGGTGGCTGAGGGGTGACAAAATCTTTTTCCCACTACTTTCAGACAGTTTGAATTTTTTCAGAAGTCTATACTTAAATATGAATATTGCTTTTTTTCTCAGAAGAAAATACATTTACTTTATTCATTCTACACGATAAGAAAGTTACTTTTTTCAAGGGCAACCTTTATCTCTTATTTCTTTTCTCCTTTCTTCCTCCCTCCCTTTCTTCTTTCCTCTCTTCTTCCCTTGCCCACTCTCCTTCCCTTTTTTGCCCTCTCTCTATATGTATATGTGTTATATGCATATATACACACATGTACATGTATATACAAACATATATAGGGAGAACATATATATATATATATATGTATACATACACAGAGACTTTATTTTGCTTTCTCTGCTCTTTTATCTCAAACTTTAGCACCTTAAGAATGAAAGTTTCTTAAGCAGCCTCCATTGGGAGAATGTAGCACTGGGCTAAAATACATGAGACCCAGAAGTTGATGATTTCTCATGGTGACATTTGATCCTTGTTATTTAGACCAAATATGTTTGGCACGTTGCCAGCGATTGGCAATATCTGCTTTATTATTTTGCATACAGTATGATCACTTGTGTTTCTACAAATGTTCCGGATCTCAAACAACAAATTATGCACCAGGAAAATAAAAGTCCCCAGTGACTCAGGTTCTGTCACACTCAGTGGTGCCTCTGAAACGGACTGTTCTGTGTTGCCCAGAGTATTTGTCAGATTAAATCTTTGCTACTGTCCACCTCTCTCACCAAAGACATTGCTATGAATACGTATGGCACATTTTATATTTATGAAAGGAATGAAAAAGCCGGCTGCAGCGTGCTGATTTCTAAAAGCACTGGGCCCCACTGCGCTGTAAAGAATACTTGGGCTGTAATCTGCCGAAAACATTAGGAAAGAAAACAGCTTCGTGACTTTTAACCAAGTGGGTATCTGTACCCACTTAATAACTAAAACATGCACACATGTCCAAGAATTTGTATTTTCCTTATTTTCTTTGAAGTTTTTAGTACCCAAAATAAAAATAATCTTGACATGA
Organism: Arvicola amphibius; assembly: GCF_903992535.2. NCBI lineage: Eukaryota > Metazoa > Chordata > Mammalia > Rodentia > Cricetidae > Arvicola > Arvicola amphibius. Next base: position 82,547,321 of record NC_052055.2, read on the forward strand.
CTTTCTATTCTGATTTTGAAAGCATTGTTTGCTGTGTGTTGGGGGGTAGCATATTTGTTCTAGAGACATAAATGTTAGCATATTTGTTCATAGTGTATGTCCAGGGTGTGTGCTTAAATGGACGAAATGGGGGCACTATTAACAGTCTATATGTGCAAAGTTTTGTTGCCAGATGTGTCATTGTGGGATGAAATCGGCAGAAACTTTTAGGTTCAACTCCATGATATCTAATTCATTGTATGAGTGTTAAAGAAGTGTCCATTTTCTGCTGATCAACTTGCTTGCCATCTGCTTCGAGAGAAGATGTTTGAAGTCATGCCATTTAGCAGCAGTGATAATTGCGGTAATTAAATTTGGGCATCTGATACCCTCTTGTTCTTTTCCTCTCCCACTTATGGGTTTATCTACAACAAACGGACCTGAGTGACAATGGATGTGCTTAAGCAATTTAACCCCCAGAATTCCTTCCTTCCTTCCTACCCTCTCATTGCTAATCTTTCTCTCTCACAGACAATGATCTGTTCTAATACGTTCTATGAATTTTGGAATATAAAATATATCATCACAGCGTGAGATTCCAGGAAAGAAAAAACAATTGTAGGGAAAGGCCACTGTTATTGAGAATGCCAAAGACTCTGAACTGAAGGGACCGGTGGCTAGGAAGAAAACAAGGGAGGGAAGAGGGGAGGGGAGAGGCCATTTTCAGAGTAACAGATGTCTTAATGCTGAAACAGATCCTGGATTTGGCAAGGGTTTATGAATCGCTTCAGAGATAACCTCTGACCCGTGTTGGCATTATCTTTCTGTGTCTAGCAGTCAGTTATTTTGATCAGTTTTGGTAATAAAGCAAGGGAGCTGATTACCTCAGAATAGAGATGGTAACTTGTAGGCAGCAATATCCTTAGGCTTTCATTTAGCTATTAAACTATTTTATTTAAAAATTACATTTTAATAAATCAACATGTATGTAGGACCTACAATATGGCAGGCGTGTGCAAAATGAGAGAGGAGAAAATTCACTTCCAGCAGCGGGACAAATGTGTGCAGCAACTGCATGATGGAGCAATTGTTCTGGTCTTGTAGTTATTGTTAACACGGGAGAGAGAATCTGGGTAAAGAAAACGATGTGCAGTTGTGAGTCGTGAGTCTTGGAGGTACATTTTTCCTTTAAGAAAGTAGTTGGAATGAAAGACCCCTGTATTTTGAAGGTGCCAGATCCAATACTCTATGTAATCAATACTTTGTTAGCCTAGGTTTTACTGTGCGTGTCAATAAACAAATAAGTGCATATTTTTAACATAATGTTTTTACTGATTATTTGGGAATTTCGCATAACATACCCTGATCACCCTTGCTTTCCAGTCCTCCCAGTTCTGATCTCTCACCCTTGTGGTCTCCACCCTGCACCCCTAAAAATGTTTTTAAGAAAGGTCCAATTTGTATTGTTCATATACTCATCAGAGCATGCTCAAACTACAGGTGGCCAGCCCCTTAAAGAAAAGTGAGTCCTTCCTCACCCCACCCCGAAGAGTAGTCATCTATTGTGGAGAGCTACATTTCAGCATCTTTAGCACAACTTTTAAGACTTCTCTTTGCTGGCTTCCTGTGTAGGTTGATACTTTTTGAGGGGAGGGTGTGGGTTGGCACAGAAGCCGTCTATGTCTCTCTTTCTGAACTGAGTCTGCGGTCATTGATGCCACTGCAGAAGAATCTTCCTGTCCCTTCCAGTCAGCAGGAGGATGAATCAAAGACTTACACAGGGTATCTTGTGACAGTACAGACCATGGATATCCACCTGATATCCTGCATCATCATGAGCCTTGGGCCTGAGGATGGTCCCCGGTGGCATTTTGGGCCACTGATACCAGTATGGTCCCCAGTGTCAGCCTGGTCCACCCACGAACATCAACATGACTTCAGGCAAAGCACAGACCACAGACATCCACATGACTTTAGGTGGTAACCCAGGCCACAAACATCAGCTTGGCCAATGGCTGCAGCATGAACCACGAGCATCAGTGTGGTCTCAACTATAAAACTATCCTAAATATTTCAAGCAGATGAAAATTTCAAGAAAGAAATTGCTGGGGTTTTTCATATAACTTCTGTTTCTTGGTAATAATGAACGATTAATTGTATTTGTGTAGATTCAGAATTCTTTAGTGGGTTATTACTAGTTAGCCTCTGGCTTTCTAGTAAGTTGCTACATAGGTAGAATATAGAAATAATTTAATCAGAAATGCATTTATAAAGATTTATTTATCCTGTTCCTCACCCCGAGCAAACTCTAATCTGGATATTACATTATCTCACCAGGAAAAGTTCTAAGGATGTTCCCTGAATAGGGTAGGTATAGTTACTTCAGAGACTCCCACAAGAATTCATCACTTACTTTTATGAAATAAAAGTTTCTTCAACCTTGTCTTTGACAGTGACATATCTGCATGCCTAGTGACCAAGTTACGAGGGCTTAAATTATAATGATTGGTCCTTAAGATGTGTAAATGAAGTGAGCGCAGCTACAATCAGAGGTTCAGTTCTACAGTTGGATGCTTTTCTGGCCAATGGGATGTAGGCAGTGTGTGAGTGGTGTGTGTGCGCGTGAGTGTGTGTGCGTGCATTTTTGTGTGCATGTGTATATGAGCATGTGTGTGTGCATGTGTGTCCATGTGCGTGCATACGTGTGTGTGTGTGTGTGTGTGTGTGTGTGTGTATAGGGCTGGCTAGCAGCAAGACAAGGTCCTGCACCTCCAGGGGCTGCTTCATCACCAGGGTGAATGATGATAGCCTAGTGCATTCTTTTTACCATGTTGGCCTTTAGGAGGCCAAGTTTAATAAAGGTAATTTTGGATTTCATTTTTTTTTCAGTTTGCAATGGGTTCGTCTGGACATAACCCAATATAAGTGGAGGAGCAGTATAGAGATACATAGCAATGTCTAGAGAGTAGATACGTGTTTTGTTTCATTTTGTTCTTTTAAAGCAGAACCATTGGGGTGAAATGAGATTTTTTGTTGTTGTTGTTGTTTTTCATATCTCACTGGACAAATTACTTAATCTTTCTGGCTGTCAGTTTCCACCTGTAAGTTAGGGAAATAATGAAATCTACATCAAAGACAGAATTAAATGAGTTGTGTGTAATTTGTGCTTTCTTCTTTGGTCAATTCGTTTCCTTTGATCCTGTTCCATTTTAACACCATGGTGTTTTATTTCCTGATTTTTAATTGTGCTGTCTATATAATACGAATAAGTCTTTATTATATTTGTTAGGAAAAATCATCCCCAGCTCATGGTCTGGTATTTGCATTTGTTATGCATTTTTAATTTTTCTTCATGTGTGTGTTTATGTGGGCATGTGTGTCCACATGTGTCATTGCATAAGCATTTACGTATCTAAGATTGTGGGGGCCTGAAGTTGGCACTGGGTGTCTTTCTTGATTTGTTCCACCATATATATTGAGGCAAGGATTTTCTCTCAGCCTTGACTTCACTATTTTGTTAGTCAGCCTAGCCAGCTTGCTTCAGGGATACCCTGTTTCTGTTTCCTGTGTGTTGGCGTAGTCAGGCCACATTCAGATATACTGTGCTTTCTGTTGCTGAGAATGTAATACACAAGTCCTCTGTTTACATAATTTCAACCCCCTTCTCTCTTCCCTCCAGCTCCTCTCAGTTTCTCCTCAGTCCTCTCAAATCCCCATCATCAATGTAACTTTTAAAACACAGGTTCTGTAGATCTGTGCTCTGGGAAATACTTTAGTCTCTGAGCCATTCCTTAGCCCCTGCTTATGGGTGGCAAAATGATTCTGGCCTCCAAGATGATTTCTTCAAGTGTGCTTTGTGTGGAAGGTGGCTGGTCCTCAATTGTGTTTCTTGATTTTTCTGCTTCACTTTGACAAGTTGTTTATTTAGCTTGCAGACCATTTTGTATATGATATTTGACATCTCAAATGAGTGCATTTTCAGATATTTAGTCAGTTTTATACAGTCACATTAATTGGATGGCTTTCCCATATTGTCAAGACTTCAGTGTCCTATGCTATGTGCTTAGTTTTCTAGAATTGTTTTTTAAGTCTAGTTTTCTCCCCACTTTGATCTCTGCTAGTTCTACCTCCCCTCCCCTCTCTGTCTGTGTGTGTGTGTGTGTGTGTGCTCATGCTCCAGTGGAGGGCAGCAGTCAATGCTAGGTGTCTTTACTAGTTCTCTCTACCTTATTCTTTGAGGGAGTATCTCTCAGTGAAGCCAGGGCAACTGATTCAGGTAGACTGGCTGGCTCCATGCGCTGGGACTCCAGGATTCCAGGTACATGCTGGAGAATATGACCTTTTTATGTGCTGTTGGGCACTGAACGCAGGTTCCCACGCTCGTGCAATAAGCAGTTTGCCAATGGAACCATCTCCTGCACCTCCTTCTGTTAGTTCTTTACTGTTTAATTTGTCCTGTCTTTATAGCCACCTTTACCATCTGCTGGGGCTAGTCCTTCATTAGACAGATTCAAATTTTTGAGAGAATTTTCCTCATTTTTTTGTAGGGTTGCTTTCAAGTTTGTGTGATATTTCGAATAATTTTACTTCCAAGTTTTGAAAAATTAGTACATGACAAAAGTACAAAGAATTTGGTGGGAAATGATTCTCCTTCCTAGCTCTGATTTCTGAATTTCTGCTTCAAAGGCAAAGGACTTCATGACCAAAACACCAGCTCTGGAGACAGCTTCATTGTGTGTCTGAATTATAGTTTATAATTATGAACTATATTAATGTAGGCAAATAGTTTACGCTCTCCATGCCTCAGATTCCTTATTCTTCACCTGGATATAAAAATGTCTGAAGCATTTCATTGTTTGGGTTAGTGGTTCTCAACCTGTGGGTCGTGACCCCTTTGGGGGTTGAAGGACCCTTTCGGAAGGGTCACCTAGGACCATCAGAAAATACAGATATTTACACTACAAGTCACAATAGTCGCAAAATTACAGTTATGAAATGACAATAAAAATAATTTCACAGTTGAGTTCACCACAACATTAGGCACCGTATGAAAATGGCACATCATTAGAAGGTTGAGAACCACAGGTGTAGGTGATAAAATATTATAAATAAATCACTTAGGATAATGCCCCATCTGTTCTAAGTAGTCTGTAAAATTTAGCGATTGTTGCCACCAGTAGGTTGCCTCGTGAAGCCATTTCTGGATAGTACATGCTGCCAGAAGCATAGGCACGTTTCACAAAGAGCTCTAAGTCAAGTGCCCCACAGTTCTGCGACTGTCTCGAAGGTTAGCGATTACCAGACAGAAATCATCTTTAGCAGCGGGTAACTGCCTTAGTCTTTCAATGTATTTCATGATATACCCCCGGTTGTATATCTCATTTATTAACCCGTCTATTGGTAATGAGTATTGAGTTCGTTTCCAGTCTTTTCTTACTAGAAACAATATCAAGTGGCAAGAGTCCTTTGTCAACCTGCAGCTGAGTTATTTCCGAAAGTGTAAGTGCTAGATTATGTTGGGTTTCATTTGGCTTCGTTACTTTTTCATCAACTCATACAGTTATCCGTGATGAGTGGCACACTGTGCCTGGCACGAAATATTATCCAACTTTTTATTGCAAATCTATGAGGTAAAATATGGAGTCTGCATTTACTTGACTACAAGTAAATTTCTTTTCCTTTGATATGCTTTAACATTGCATTTAGTTTTATTTGAAGCGTCTGTGGATATATTTTGGCCATTTAATTTTTTTTTTTTTTTGCTTTTTGTTCATTCTGGTATGTAAAAGCTTTTGCAGCACTACGAATATTTTGTCTTTTATGTCTGCTGCAAAAATCTTTTTCTTTCGGCTCTTCACTTGCCACTTACTGTGTATAATTTCTCATGTGTAATATAGATATTTAAAGCTGCTCGCTAGAATCATTTCTTTTGAATTTTGTTAGTACACTCAAAACGCTCTGTTGAATCATGGGTTGGGCCACAGCTCATACTTATTCTCTGAATCTACTGTGAGATATTGAGGTGTGAGTGTGAGAGAACCAAGAGTTAGAAATATAGCTTTGGGGTTCTGATTGTGACCGAGCCACAAGGCAGGCCACCTTAAAGTAGTAGAGTCAGAAGAAAGCCATCATTGTCATAGCTGTCATGGTAGGAACTTGATCCCTTCTGTTCTAGGTGAAGGTGTCTGACTGGTGAACTTCTCAGTCATAGGGCATGTGAGTTAACTTCTTTCCTTGTCTTGGTCATTATAAATGTTTTCTGGGTTCAGCATTTAATGTCAAAGACTTTAATAAAAAAAGTAAAAATAATCCCCTTTTCAGGTATTTATGTGTGTATCAAAGATAATTATACATATCATTTGTGCTATCATTACAGATGCTGAAGGCAAAACAGAGCATCTCTCTCTGCTTATCTAAAAACTGATCTTTTTGGTGCACAGTTATATGGTGTTCTTGACAACAGTTGTGATGTTTATTGCTCACCACACTGAAGATAATATTGTAAGGAAAAATAGGAAACACTTGATGGTTTTCTGCATTACTGAGCAAGTATATGAAGGGAGGCAGATGCATATGGTTTAGGAAATCAGACCTTCTTTCTCATGTCTGCTCTACTATTCCTGCTGTGAGCTCAAAGCATTTTTTTTTAAATCCATGAAATCTCTCCTCTTAGAACTGCTTCGCTAACCTTTATTCATGCTCAAATTTCTTCGTTTTTTTGCCATGATGTCTTATAAAAATAACATTTAACTTAATGAGAAAGTTAAACTCATTAAAAAATAATTTTAGGAAATTTGAAAATCAAGAGCTCTAAGAAGAAAATGAATACATTATTAGCTCATTATCCCTGGTAGTATCTTAGACAGTGGAATGGTCTTTCATATGTTCTGTTATTAGATAATTAATGAGTTTCTAATTTGAATATTTGTATTGCTTTTAGGATTTTGCTTTTACAATAAGTATTGAAAATAATATGATTATGCTTGCAAATTCACCACACTCAGTGGCTAATTTTGGTGGCACTAGAAGAAGAGTGAACTTTTGGATTGAGAGCTAGACATATTTTAAGGTTGCTGATAGCAGCTCCTATGGTGTTAGATGCCAACAATGGATAAGCATCTCTTTCCTACACTCCTCATTAGCATTGACTATTAAATCTGAACATTTCTACCAACTTCTGGATGAAATATGTAATCACATTGTGTGTTTCAACTTACATTTATTGCTTACTAGTATGGATAAAATATTCTTAGTTGATATATTTGTTATTTTAAAAAGGTGATTAAGTTTAATTTTGTGATATTGGACTCCATGGAGTCCAACATTTATGAATGATTATTAAATAATGATGACTTTAATCTTTTAGTTATCATATAATATAATGAATATTTATTAAGACAAAAGTGCCCTGACTCTTGAGTACATGAGTAAATGTATCCATGTGTCATATGTGTGTATATATACATGCACATAAAGACACATATCATACTTATACTTGATATTTACCCACATATATGTGTGTGTTTACAGACCTATATGTTGGTAGACTATACTCATACTCGACTTTTACATATATATGTTTATAGGCAGGGTTCGCCTCATAGAAACATGATTATCTATGTATTGTTTTATTTTAGATTCTTAGATAAGATTGCAATCAAAAAGGACATTAACTTACTGTGGGTTTTTAAAACTGCATTTAGAATAATAGCAAAGCAAATGTGTTTGTTAAAATAATAAGATTTATTTACTTTGTGTGCATGTGTGAGTACCTGTGTTCATGCAGGTGCACTGTGTGCATGTTCACTATACACAGAGGCCAGAAGAGAGTGCTGAGTTCCCTGGAACTGAATATGCACATGATTGTGAGTCACCCACTGTGGGTGCAGGAGCAGTAAGTTGCAGGAGCATCTCTCTAGCCCTGTTTATGAGATTTTTGTGTAAGCCTTGGGATTCTCTCTTTGTGAGCTAGCCTGAGTGTCTCCCAGTGTTGCTTCATATAGAAAATCTATATTCTTGATAATTTCGTACGTGTATAAAATGACCTATCATCTCTGCTTTCCTCTCTAACTTTCTCCAACTCTTCCAACATGACTCCCTCCCAGCCTCATGTATCCTTCCTCCTCTTCCTCCTTTTTTCATTTCTTCCTTCCTCTATTTTTGCATAATCTACTAAGTCCAAGTTGACATGAAAAGCAACCATCACATTGCCGTTAGAATCACAGGACAAACATCAAATGAACATAGAAAACTTGTCTTACAATTTATCAACAAGGTATATGTCAGTGACTATATAAGGACATGCTATGTATAAACTTCTACCAATGCTCATTTAAGGACATTGCATATGCAAGATAGTTTGAAGAACTGCCTTTTGACGAAACTTCCTGTCTCAGAGTTATATGTGAAGGCAGACATTTGTGCACAAAGCAGCAGAACTTTTTTATCTAGTATGATTGCTCAACTCTAAATGGGACATTTTTCTCAATACCCTTAGCATCACAACACTCCAGACAAGGAAGTAGAAATGTAAAACCAGAACTCATACCTGCTGCAGTTACCTACATGATTCCTATCCAGTCAGCACCCGAGCATAGATGGGAGAGGTGATCTACACGTTCCATCCCTTTATAGAATCTATGCCCTCCCATTCCCCACTCTAGATTCCCTCTACACCAAGTTATTCAATCCTTTCTTGTTTCTGTGGTTAATTTAGCACATATACTCACATCTAAACACTAGGATCTAAGAAACACAAATAGGTAACGTGTCCCTTTGTCTCTGGTTCTGCATTGCATCACCCAGTATAATATGTTTTAGTTCCATTCATTTACCTGGAAATCTCATGATCTGTTTTTTTTTTCTTAAAGTGAATAGGATTCCATTGTGTATATGTGCCACATTATCATTATCCATTCATCAGCTGAAGGACAATAGGCTATTTTCACATCCTAGCTATTTTTATTTACAAATAGAAAGGCAATGGACATGACTGAGAAACTATCTATGAAGTAGAATCTTGAATTTTGGGGGATATGTGTTGAGGTCTGGTGCCAGCCAGGACCTTAAATTATTTTTCTGGACCAGAAGGGAGGCATGGGAATAAAGACACACCCACATGGCTTTATTGGGAGGGAATTTTTTAGGGATCCCTCGTGAAATCCTGAGTTTACATTCTGAAAATCCTCCGTGTTTATTCTTCAAATTGTCTTATATATCAAAAAATAAACTGAAGGGGAAGTTCATTAGCATTCTGTTCCCTAGGTAACCAGGTAAATGGCTGTGGTCATGTCCACACATCTACCTATGCCTGCTCTGTCATGTCTTTTCTATGTTCCTGCTCTGCCATGTAGGCCAAATTAACATCTCTTTTCAAGCATCCTCCAAATTACAAAGAAGAAGCAGAACAACATCCTGACCCTTTGTTAGGGATGGCAGGCTAGGTGGCCACCTCCTGTGTGGCAGGTGTAAACTGTGGCCTGAGATTCCGGTCACCATACCATGTAGAAATATGGGCTTACAGATATGCCAATGAGTGGTAAATCTGGGCCATACAGTAGATTGTTTTTAGGTTTTTGAGAATTCTTCACATTGATGTCCAAATTGTTTGGACCAGTTTGCACTCCCACCAATGATGAATGATGGCGACCCTTCCCCACATCCACATCAGCATTCCTTGTCAGCTTTCTTCTTGGTCGTAGCCATTCTGAGTGGGGTATGATGAGATCTCAAAGCAGTTTTCATCTTCATTTCCTTAATCGGTCAGGGTGCTGAAAACTTTTTAAGAGCTTTGTTGGCCACTTTTATAACTTTTTTTTGGAGAACTTTCTATTTAGATTCATATCTGATCTAGTTTAGGGTTCTATAACATCAAGGCCAAAAGCAGCTTAGGAAGAAAGTTTTACCTTATAGTTTCAGCCCGTATTTAGAGAAGTCAGGGCAAGAACTCAAGGTAGGAACTGAAGTAGAGACTGAGGAGGAATGCTGTTTACTTGTTTGCTCTCTATGACTCATTCAGCATGCTTTCCTATACAAGCCAGGTTCATCCATCCAGGAATGGTTACGTCTTCCCACACTAATAATCAATCAAGAAAATGTTTTTGCAGACTTTCTTACCAATTAGCTGGTAGAGACATTTTCTCATTTGAGGATCCCTCTTCCTAGATGGCCCTAGCTTGTGTCATGTTGACAGAAAGTTAATCAATGTACTAGCTAATTTCTTTTCTTCCTTTCTTTTTTATTATTTTGAAATTTTATTTATTGTGTATACAGTGTTCTGCCTACTTATAGATGGTTGTGAATCACCATGTGTTTGCTGGGAATTGAACTCAGGACCTCTGGAAGAGCAGCTAGCGCTCTTAACTGCTGAGCCATGTCTCCAACCTGTTAATTTTTTAATATTGGACAATTTGCTTTTATTGACTTGGTGTTTTGAGTTCATTTTATATCCTAGTTTGTAATCCTCTGTCAAATGTCTAGCTATCAAAGGGTCTCTCCACTCTGTAGACTTCCTTTACACTTGATTGCTTGTTTCCTTTGCTGTGCAGAAGAATGCCGTTCTGTGCACCTACATCCTGCAGGACATGGACTGTTTTCTTATAGCAGGTTCAGCATTTCAGGTTTTGCATTGAGTTTTTTCAAAAGTCTGTTTGACACTGATTTTTGTGCAAGGATGATAAACCTCATTTCATTCATGTACACACGAATATTTTGCTGTTCCAGCACTATTTGTTGAAGATGCTGTCTTTTCTCCAATGTATGTTTTTAGCATATTTGTCAAATATCATAGGTCAGCAGTTAGGAAGATACAATGTACTTGGGACATGGGACTTGGGGGGATTAAACTGAAGTTGATCCGGAAGCCTCCTACCTGTGGAGTGGCTCTCATGTTACCAGAGGTGCTATGCAAGTTGCCAAAGGAGAGGAGAAACTGTCAGTCCTACCCAGTTGGAAAGACTATGAATCATCATGACTAGATTGGCAAGACGCCCACAATAGTAAAATTGTGATACTTTTATCTCGGGGATTACCAACAACTTCTTTGACTGGACTTAGGATCTGCTTTGTTAAATTATTCCTGACACTGTTAACCTAGCTAGCTACCCATGGCTAGAGAGGTCATAAACATGGAAGGAGAACCATCTACTGCCATTTTACTAAGTCAACATAATATCTGATTTTTAAAATATCTACTTTCATATTCACAGATAAATATAGCTCTCATTCTTCATCAAAGAAGCTTAATTTTGCACCATATGGAGACTATTTCAAAGATCTACAATTTAACGAAATGCAAAAGACAAGGGACTATGGGGTACCCAAGCCTAACTGATTTATCTGCAATGCAGCCACCAAAACCAAACCTAAGGCCCAGGGAAAGCCAGGGAAGAGTGAGAAGGGAGATTACACGACCCTGAGGCCCAGGGTACCTTAAGGAGTAAGGACTGCATCCCTTAGACACAATGGGGAAAATGCACCCATGAGCAACACCATTCAGTAGTGACAGGCACAGGAGGCCAGGGAGTGCTGAGAATTTGTCTCCTCCAGGTGTGATTCTGACTAATTCCATTTACATATATCTTCTACATATATCCGGGACTGACCACTTGGGATTGGATGACTTATGTGGGTGTTTATCCCTGGAGAAGACTGAAATATATATACATCTATGCACACAGGTATATAAAAATAAACAATAATAATTTTTAAAATGAGATAATGAATTTGTGAGGGGAAAGAGAGAGGGATTGGAGTGAAAGGGGGTATGAGTGATGTAGATGTTGTGCTCATATACAAGATTCCATTAAAAAAAAGACTATTAAAAGGCCAAACACCCTTTGATATGGCAGCAGGAAGATCTCTTGTCTTTTGATCATTTGGCCTTGCCCCTTGCTGTGGAGTTGATCTACTCTGTTGTTGCTCCTGCCGAATCTTTCACTGACATCAGGACCAGTGTTTCTAAACCTCCATATGGACTAAGGGGCCAGAAGCTCTCCAGGAACCTTTCAGGGTTTTAGAGCCATTTGGAGACTTCTGAACCATCCATCCCCAAAGACTAAAGTGCTCAGCTTCTTGGGTACGATTCAGCTGTTGCTGAAACTAAACAATTCTGTGTATCTATATATTCATCTATGTATTCTTTTCCTCTAGGGAATCGTGACTAATACAATCATTTGTCCAATTCAAGAGGACACCCAGGGCTATTGCTTGTGGCTTTGGGTTCCTAAGATGTCCCACTCATTTACATCATCCCAGTGCAGTGGCCTTGGTCACTACTGCTGTTTTTCCTGGATCTTCCTGTGGGCCACTTGTCATCTGCAGTGTCTACATTATTAGATTGAACTTTTTCACCAGTTTCTTACATTATTGTAATAATTAGGAAGGAAAAAGAGATGCTTGTGAAGGAGGAAGGAGGGGAAGAGAGGCATTGTGGGTGCGGGTGAAGTATAATAGCTTGAACAGGCTATTGAATATTGGAAAATGGAAATATCGTTGAGATAAGAAGTCTCCCCTTTAATCCCAGCACTCGGGAGGCAGAGGCAGGTGGATCTCTGTGAGTCTGAGGCCTTCTACAAGGACAGTTAGAGCTGAGAAACCCTGTCTCATAAAACCAAAAAAAAACGAGAAAAGTCTCCCCTTACTTCCTGTGTAAATATTCCAGTGTCTTTCATTGGCGGAGTGCTTCAAGTGCAGTTGAAGGATTTGTAATTTCTTACTCTATCCTGCCGTCCACCACTTCCTTAGTGTCTAGAAGCCCCCTTTGAACCTCTTTGCCCACGCCCTTTCTTCTGTGACACTGGCCACACCGAAGCTCCTTCCTTTCCACACACAAACATAGTTAGTGTTGCTGGCCTTTGCGTTTTCCCCTGATCTTTCATTGGGATATTTCCCTTGCGTCGTCAAGCTTGTCAGTTTCTCACTGTCTCGCTCATGACATCCAGCAGAGGAATTGGCCCCCTCCGCTCCCTCCTACCTGCCTTGACATGGTTGAAGTGCTCCACAGGCAAGGGAAGCTTTTATCCCAGAAATAGCGAGAAACTTCCCGAACTGAAGGACTGGTGTGTGACCTGCAAAACAGAAAAACGGAACTGACAAACTGGGGCATGGCTGCCTCCTCCTGATGCACCAAAATAGAACACATTCAGCCGACCCTATTTGTAGTCTGGCCGTTGGAGTGCTCCTGTGCGAACAGTCACATGAAGGCACAGAATAAAATCTAAACAATGGCAAGGACATATAGGCATCTCACATGTATGTGGAATCCCTTTAAAGAGATAGTCACTGTAATGTCATAATTTCCTAAGAGAGATCATTATTGATGATCTATTTTGTGTTTTGAAAGCCTTTCTCCCTCAGTTTTCATGAAAGAGTTCTTGTTGACTCGTAGAGTCCTAAGCAACCAAACATATAAGAAAAATCATGTAGTTTTGGGTTTCTAAACTTTCAAAATAAAAAAAAAAAGCTGATGATAAAGCAGGATAACCAGACTACCTAACAATGAATTGGGTAGAAAATCGGAAGTTTTTAACCGACCCCTCTGTGTGTGTGTGTGTGTGTGTGTGTGTGTGTGTGTGGCAGAAGAACATAGCAAGTGTCTTCTATCACTCTCTAGTTTCTGAGATAGGCCTTTTCTCTAGACCTGAAACTTGCCATTTTGGTTAGACTGGTCGGCATGTGAGCTCTTGGTATCTCCCACCATCTGTTCAAAGTCATGTCTGGCTTTTGCATGGCTTCTGGAGACTTACTTGACGTTAGTCTATACTCCACAGTAGAAGAAAGCCAATGTGTCACAGATTGGAGTGGGTATTATAGCCTTTGACATCCCCTACTTTAAAATGATGCGCATGTTTAATTGTATTGGTTCTTAATAAGAGTAAACAGTATATAGCATCATACTTTGAAATTTCCTTTGATATTTCATATAACTATCAAATTTTGGTCATATTTTAAGCTCAGCTTTTATTATACTCCCTAACCCTGCTAGACAGAACTCATTACTTATATTTTCTCTTCCATAACATTTTGTTCAGTCACAGCGAAGGAGCAGAGCAAACTCCACTTTGAGAAAAACCCCATTTTAGACAGGACCTAACTGGGCAGGGGGGTGGGAGGCAGGGGAATGCAGCCCAGCAAAGTTATAAACATTCCCAAGAAACTGCAGGCCATGATCAAAGTGACCCACCAGGGTGTCCAAGCAACATCTGTTTACATCTGCTTGCTTCAAATGTCCTTGTAGGTATCTTATTAATGGCTGTTTTGAAATTCCCCTATACCCCAATCAACGAATTCAAAAGTTGTATACTTTTACCTAATCCCGAAATGCCAAGGCTTGTACCACCCTGCTTGCAGTTTCTTTTTAAAAATCTTACCCTGAAGCCTCAGGGCCACTTTCCCCCACCCACTGTGGCAGTGTGTTGCATTATGGTCCCACTTAGCTAACTGGTAAACAATAAACCCCAGTGTTTGCATCGGATGCCAGCCCTGTGATGGTCTTTGGGGGTTCCATGTGATACGGATATAACAATATCACATATCACACTGTAATTTATACTACTGTTTTTGAAGAGAATTACGGGTGTATTGAAGAACATGTGTTACATATCTGTGGAGAAAAGGATCCTGGCCAGATGTGATTGAACACACCTGTAATCCTAGCTACTTGAAAGAAAAAGGCCTACTTGGACTACAGGTTAAATTCAAGGCCAGTTATTGAAAGCTTATCTTCGGAATCTCTCCCTCAAAAACGAATAAAATGAAACAGTCCAGACCACAGCTACAACAACAACAAAATACAGTTAAAAGGGTTGGGGGTATGTAGGTCACCAGAGGAATGCTTTATTTGTAGCATAAATCTTGGATTCACTCCCCAGTGTCTCCTCACCCCTCCATGGGCACACACATGAGAGAAAAATAAAAGGATCCCATTCAATACTGGTGGTGGTTGGCTTTGGATAGTAGAACCATTTGTGATCTTTGAAAACAAAAATCTTTTGGCTTCTGTTCTTTCGAATTTGCTGTTCTTTCAAGTATTCTTTTCACTGCTTCTATGATGAGTGTATTAGTGGTGACAGTTCTAGGCGTTAGATAATATGCAACGAACAATGCAAGGCAAAGCCTCTCCACTCAGATTGCTATATTCTTCTAAAAATATGATATTTTCATTAATTCTTTGAGAACTACATGCATGCCACCCACTGGATCATGATTGATTCATCAGAGGCCACAAAGGAGTTACCTTCTTATGTGAAGACAATGAAAATTAAAATAAGGCAGAATGAGAGGAAGAGGCATTAAAAAGGAGGAAAAAGGGGGAAGAAAAGAGAGATTAACTTAAACTATCTGGTTTGTAGACATTACATTCTAGCTTTCACTATTGTACGCTGGTGCTTTAGTGAAGCTATATTTCTTCCTTATAACACAGCAATAAGTTGCCATCTTGTAACTCCCCTCTACATGTTAGCTTTGGTTTAGGCTATTGTTTAGTGTTGTTTCTATTTACATACGTAACACATACATACGTACATATATACATACACATCCACTAACCTACAATATTATCAGAATTATAGGACTGAACCACTTCAATGAATACTAGACATCTTATTAAAGAGAAGTTCACACATAGAATTAGGATAATGTAAGCTATTTAAGACACTGGAAAGACGCCAGAGTTGGACTCGATGAAGAATCTAATGTTCTAGATAGATGGCTGTTCTTAACAATGATTCTGCTGGGACCGGGACGACGATAAACTATTACCTGTCCTTCCAAGGAAGGTAATTGTTACATCTAACAATGACTTTGGAGGGCAGCGTAGCAATTCTTTGGTAAAAATTGATGCTTCTTTTCTGACACAGGTCTGGGACTAGGAATCTAGTGGGTGTGGCAGCTTCTTTGCTGAGAGCACTGTTTGTTAATCAGAGAATCGGGAGGTAGCCAAAGAAACCAGAGAACGCTCAAATTTCACTATTTATTTATTTATTTATTTATTTATTTATTTATTTATTTATTTATTTCAGGGGAGATCAAGGAGAGAGCACATGCATTTGCTTCTATTTGGAAGAAAATAATATGATTTGGTCAACCATGGAGGAAATAAATCACAAACTGGTCAAACCTGAGGTAAAAGATAATTTGTATAAAGCAGGTAGGGTCCTATTTAAGATGTCATCATACTCAGAGTTGATCATTAGCCTTTTCCATCCTTACTCCTGGTGATGCCCCACCTCTGCCCCCCCTACTATAGTCTCTCTTCTAAATTCACATGTTGAAATTGTAATGGCCAGGACTTCCAAATATGATTTTATCTGGAGTTAGGGTCTTTCCAAGAAATTAAATAGAGATGAAGCTGACAGAGTTGGCCCTAGACCAGTATGACCGTATCTTTATAATCAGGAGAACATTTGAAATAGGGACAAAGACAGGAAAAGGCTGTGTGGGCATGAGGGCTGAGGATCAGGGTGATTGTTCTTCACGTCAAAAATGGTGAAGATGGCTGGGAAAGAGGCTTGGAATAGTTCTCTTGCCAGCCTCTAGAAGGAACAAACCCTGCCAAATCTTGACCTCAGACTTCTGGATTTCTGGAGTCTATGACAATATATTTCTGTTGTTTAAGCCACTAGGTGTGTGAGAGACTATTTTTATGATAGTCACAGCACATCCATACAATCAGGAAAAACAGTGTTTTTTCCAAGTAACTGACATGTGAGAAAGACATAACTAATTGTTGCCGGATAATCAACAGTACTTGTCAATGCATGAAACTGTATGTATTTGATGGTGGGGGTAAGGGTGGGTAGGAGACAGGAAGCTTGCTTGAAACTCTGTATATAATGCTGTTAGACTCCCCTGGTCCCCTGTTCTCACTTGTAAGACATTCTTGACTAAGCAAGGAGATTTGTTTGCAAAGTGATTTACCCAACAAAGCTCTGGACACAAGCAAAATGCATGTTCACTTCTTTTCCTTATCCTGTTACAATTGTGGGCTATGTAAAGAGGTAAGATATTTGGTAAATTGACATAGTTTTACTATTTATCTCAGATAGCTTTTATAAGAGCTTCTTATAGTTCTCTAAGGACTATGACTGCTATAGCGCCCCCCAAGGCTCACATATTTGTGGCTCGGTTGCCCGCAGGTGGTGCTATTGAGAGATAATTAAACTTTTAGTGGCGGGTCGTCATTGGAGAAAGGGAGGTGATTGGCTGTAGTCTTCCCTCTTTTGGTTCTCCCATTTTGTCACTGTCGTGGAAAACTGACTGCTACAATGCCTTCGCCTCAAACATGTTCCTTGTGACTGAGAGACTTATTAGTTTCTAAGTATACTATTGTTTCTTTTTATTCAGAGTACTGTTATAGCATAATTGTCTTCCTGTGGTAACTAAAGGTCAAGCTCTAGGACTTCCTGTTGCTATGATAGATATTATTTTGGGCTCCCATGGCAGAAAAAGGCAAATGTCAGAATGGAGCCAAGCCAGTATGAGCTTAATATAAAGGGAAAAGTGTCAGAATCATTCAGATTATAGTGGCATTTATATCCATGACCCTATCTATAACTCTTGAGTGGAACTAAGGCTGGTAATGGGGACACCTGTGTCTAATGAGTACAGTTTCTCAACATACAATATTTGTGGCATATCTAATTCATGAAGTTCTTTGTATTTAAATTTTTCCAGAGTTTAAATTTAGTGACAGCTGCTCCCAACTCCTGCCTTTGGAGTGCGGTGTCAGGAGTGACCTTCAGAACTATGCAGAACATAACACTAAAAAAGAGATGTGATGGCCTTCAAATTATCCACAATTGTAAAGAAGGTTACCTACCTTCATCTTGGCCTTGACTTCACATCCTTTTCCCTACATCATCTTTCTAATAATAATTAGTCATTTCTGAAAATAACATCCCATGCACTATTAAAATACAAAATTACTATTAAAAATTTTAAGAATCACTAAAAATCTAATCAGGTATGAGGACAGGAGATGGGAAATGGAGAGAGGGGATGCAGGGAAGGAGGGGTTTAGAAGGGAGTAAGTTCAAATTCAGGATGATTGACAATGCCTTATGGAACCCACTAGTTTGTAATGTAACTTAAAATACATTTTTTTTAATAAAAGGAATGTTCCTCCTAGAAGCATGGGTCATTAAATGAAGATCACATTGCCAGACATGGGTGATGTGGGATTTCCTTCTGTGTGCTATGAATACTATTGGTGAATAAAGAAACTGGCTTGGCCTGTTGATAGAATAGAACTTAGGTAGGTGGGGAAAACTTAATGGAATGCTGGGAGAAAGGAGGAAGAGTCAGATAGAAACCATATAGCCCCGCCAGAGACAGACACTGGAGCATTACCTGGTAAGCCACTGCCTCGTGGCCATACACAGATTAATGGAGATGGGTTAAATTTATATGTAAGAATTAGCCAATAAGAAGATAGAGCTAATGGGCCAAGCAGTGATTTAATTAATACAGTTTCTGTGTGGTTATTTTGGGGCTAAGTGGCTGGGAACCAACAAGCTGCTCTTTCCTCCCACATATGGGTTCTTGTTCTATAAGCTATTGGTCAGAGAGGCATGAGAGGCTACCAAAACAATACAAGCTGTTGCTCTTGGTTGCTCATCAAATCTACAGGGTAAGACCTTATGCTAAAGATGTGATACACTTTTATTATAGAGAGAGCAGCCTTGAACTGACCAGGAAACTCTTCCTACTGACTAATTTCATAGTGCTGTCAGGTGTTATGCAGGCTGCTGGGAGAAGCACCATTAATAGTCTTCCTTACTCTGGTCCCTGTGTGCTACAATCTGGATTGGCAAAATGTGCCCATTATTGTAATAATGGCAAGACTTTCAAGGTAACCACTTGTCGTCTTGATTGAATTTGGGGTGTGCTCTGATGAAGGGAATTCCATAGTAGGAAATTCATGGCTGACTTTGTAAAAAGAATCAAAACCTATGTCTAGGAGACCTGGGGAGTGAGAAACTAATGTTGGTTTGTTAAAAAGTCAAATTATCAAACTGCTTCCAAATATTTATGTTTCTAACTTTAGATTTATGCTTTTCTCACCCTTTGTCAGAGACATTTTTTGTTGTAGGCAGTAGTTAATGAAGACATTAGGCTTTCAACCATAGTTAAGAAACCTACTTCAAGACCCAGGAAACATTGTGGGAGAGGGCGCAGAATGAATGTTAAGAGGAGGAAAGGAGATGGAAGAATGCTTTCAAATACCATCTTATACACATGACATGGTGACTACATATATACACTCACAGGAACTGTACTTATCTGAACAATGTCAAGTCAATGAAAATTCCAGTATGGATGGCTGAGGGGCTACTTAGGTATTGTAGGCAGAATTTTCCTGTGTTACAGTAACTCTCAAACAGTCACTCTGAAACTTAATATTATTGTAAATGCTCAGACCATAGCTCAGGCTTATTGCTAACTAGCTCTTACAATTTAAATTAACCTACTTCTATTAATCTATATATTGCCATGTGACTTATGGTTTTACCTGTCCTCCAGAATGTCTTCCTCCCTCTGTGTCTCCCAGAGACTCCACTTACTCTTCCCATTTTTCTCCCAGCATTCTCAGTTTGGCTGTCCTGCTAATACTACATCCTGCCTGGCTACCAATCAGTCAGTTTTTTTTTATTAACCAGTGAGAATAATATGTAGTAGGAGGCTGCTTGTTTGTTCCTGGCAGCCCAGATTTGAAATAACCACTCAGAAACTGTATTATTTAAATCATGACTTGGTCAATCACTTAAGCATATTGTGAAGCTACTTAGCTTTTCCTTGACTCTGCCTTTTTGCTCCCAGAATACAGTTTAGTTCTCCCCTCCCTTGCCTAACTCTACTCTGCCCTATCACAGGCCAAGGCAGCTTCTTTATTCATTAACCAATAAAAGCAACACATATACAGAAGGACTTTCCACACCAGTAATATATATTTACAGTGTACAGAAGGATTATTTCATAGCAGGCCTCACCTATAGCTAGGGAGCTATTGGAAGTTGATGGTTTTGGAGGAATGGAGACTTATTTTCCTTTGGGACAGATGGCTACTGGTAGGCTGCCCATGCCTTAGTGGATGACTGCCACATAGACAAGACTAATTAGACTCAGTAGGTTAAAAATAATAACAATTTAAAAAGAACATATGGCATACAGGCAGCCACCCTGAGAACCTGCCTCATGAGGGTGGGCTGGCGAATTCCATTGTCATCTGGGCCCAGATTCAGTGAAGTGAGTAGTTACACCCTAACATCTACTCCATCTTCAAGCCTCTGGAACAGGTGGAGAAGCCAGGGTTGTTGTAGGAAACTGCTTGTTTATTCCTGACTGCCCAGACTTGAAATAACCACACAGAAGCTATATTATTTAAATTATTGCTTGGTCAATCACTTAAGCATATTGCTAGCTAGCTCTTATATCTTTGGTTAACCCATTTCTATTTATCTGTGTATCACCACATGGCTGTGACTTACCGGGTTCTGTCCGGCATCTGGCGTCTGTCTCTGGGGGTTGGGGGGGCTACATGGCTTCTCATTGACTCTGCCTTCTTTCTTTCTCCCAGCATTCAGTTTAGTTATTCAGTTTAGTTACCTCCTGCTCCCACCTAGCTTTACTCTGCCCTATCACAGACCAAGGCGGATTCTTTATTAATTAACCAATAAAAGCAACACATATACAGAAGAACTCCCACAAACACAGGCTGCAGAACCAGATCCAGGAAGAAGTTATAGCCAAAAGGATGAAAACTTGAAGCAAGGCTGTGAATGAAGCCAGCACCCATCACCTCTGAGTGGCTCAGAGAAGCCTGAAAGACACATGGAAGCTCTGAGGGGAGATGGTGCTATGGCTGAGGAATCTGCAAAGCTCAAAGTATACCCAGAAATAGTAGAGAAAGGCAGGTTCATAGGATGATGCTTTTTATTTTTTTTTTATTTTTTTTTTAATTTATTTATTTATTATGTATACAATATTCTGTCTGTGTATATGCCTGCAGGCCAGAAGAGGGCACCAGACCCCATTACAGATGGTTGTGAGCCACCATGTGGTTGCTGGGAATTGAACTCAGGACCTTTGGAAGAGCAGGCAATGCTCTTAACCTCTGAGCCATCTCTCCAGCCCAGGATGATGCTTTTTAAAAGTAGGCTCACAAAATTGGAAGGGAAGATGGCAGATCAAAGCCAGATGTGTAGAGAAGAATTGCAAAACTAAAGATGGAGACACTGTGGTCCATGCTGTAGCCAGAAACCATGTGGAATTCATGATCTATGGCATTGATGACTGCAAAAGACAAGGAAGCTTCTTTTGTAGTGCTATGTATGACAGCAGACTCATAGTTGAGAATGCCAGACATAGAAGGCTTTTGTGACCTTTCGCCCTCTCCCCCAAGTCCTCCCCAAAGGAAGAGTCTAGACAGGAAGCAATTGAAAAGAACTAAAAAATTGTGATAAGGATGCAGAGGTGCAGCTTTTCACAGCTGACAGCTTCTGGTGGGAGTGGAGGTAGGGAATCAGTTCTCTTCAGGGGACTGGCCAATGGGCGTTCAACCATGCTCCAGTAAGTATACAGGCAACACAAATTGAACTTGGGTTTTCTTTTTCTTTTGTTTTTAGGGAAGGTCATAAGTGTGGGGTGGACTGGGTGGACTGAATGGTCTGGGAAGTGAATGGAATGGGTGCATTATGTAAAATTTCTAAATAATCTATATAAAACATTAAGTTGAAGAAGAAGAAGAAGAAGAAGAAGAAGAAGAAGAAGAAGAAGAAGAAGAAGAAGAAGAAGAAGAAGAAGAGGAAGAGGAATAGGAATTGAAAGAGGAGGAGGTAGAGGAGGAGGAGGAGGAGGGAGAAGGAGGAAAAGGAGAAGATGAAGGAGAAGGGAAATTGAAAGGCAGATGTATTTCTGGGTCCTGGGAGTAATTGGAAGGGATAATGGGGTATGTTCAAGACACGTGATATATGTACATGAAATTTCAAAGAATTAACTAAAAATATATTTTAAAGATTCATATAAATAAGAATCCAGGAATACAAAGTCACACGATGCCACTTAGTGCAAACTGTTTGAATGCTTTTCTTTGACATGGAAACAACATCAGCTAGATTCTCAGGCATCTGTTTTTGGTATAAAGCTAAACATTTATTAAAGGAGAGAGGGGGGGAAGAAGGAGAAGAGAAAGAGAGAGGGGAGAAGCGGGGAACACACGTGCTCCAGGAAGCTCAGTCATCTTATTCTACAGTTCCGATAACAGAAATGGAACTGATCTCTATGGATGTTCCTTTTGAGTGTTATAATCTGTTCCAACATACTTCCCTTACCTCTTGTTTAAATCTCTTTTAGATTATAAATTAAATTCATCTTTCTCTTTATATCGTCATCACAGCACAGAAAAATCTGGATAGAACCCTTTCATAAAAGTTTTCTATTTTAAGAAAGATGGTTGTCACTTCATACTTCATTTCTGAAGACTAAAGAACTTTATCCTTCATCCTAATCTTTGTTATTATCATATTCACCATCCTGCCAAGCCCTTTTCGTCATCCTTAAAAATTCCCCTCATTGCTCCTTAAATATGTAAACTGAGATTATGAGATATGTAAACATACATGGCCTAATTTCATTTGATTAATTCCTTTAAAAATGAGTTTTGAGTGAAACTCGTGCTGAAACACAATAAGTTCATAGTCTTTTATCATTTCCCACTTAAAAAGAATGCTATCTTGTGTTTAGCCAGAAATTTCCATAACTTATGTACACTTGGTCTAAGACTCAAAGAATCAGAAATACCCAATACAATTGTTACCTTTTCTCCTGGCTTCCAATGAATCTTATATTCTTACCTTGCTGGAAAATTTTAATTTGTTATTATATTTAAGTGAAGATGGCAACAGTAAGTATATGAAATCTTTACTTGGACAGAAGACAGGTATTTTTGGCTCTCTTGGTTTTACTTTAAAGAGATACCTTTTATATAAGTTGGAGTTATCTAGTTGTTATTTATAACATTCTTTTCAAATTGTATGTAATCTGTCCATTTTATGTACAGTGTTTGTATTAGTGCATTTTGTAATGCATGTATACCACATGAGTGTGTAGTGTGTTGGGTATTGCACAAAAGGGTATAGAGCCTTCTGGATTCCCATCACTTTGTCACACTGGAATATGTGACAAATAAAATGGATGTATATATTTCTTAAACTTGGTTACATGTATTTAAAATATGTAAAAGCTACAATTTTTGCTTTTGCTACTTAAGTTTTTTTTTTTTTTTTTTTTTTTTTTTTAAATTTCCTTATTAAGTGAACCCAGGGAGCCATGCAGAACATTGTCAGACACATGAATCTAAATGTGTGGCATCTCATTTCTTTCCAATCTCACACTTTTTCTAAAACAGGCTTACATTTAAGAAAGCTTTTTAATGAAGGGGGAATGATAACTTAACAGATGGCAGACAGTCGCTTGTTCTGGGCTTTTGAAATAGCATACACTGTCCTGTAAAAAACCCATAGAAGCAGAGAGGCAGAAGGGAAGATGAAAGGTATTTCTCATCAGTATGTGAGAAGCAGGTGGGAAATTGATGGAGATGATACAGTTAAACCAGTTAGAGAGAGTGAGACCCAAACTGATTGACAATGTAGTGACGTACCACTAAACATTCAAAGAGGAAAAATAAATTATTTTTGCAGCAAGGAATAATAATTAAGTATTTGTGCAGAAAGAAAATACAGAAAAGAGAAAAAGTAGGGGACTTAGCATATGGCCAGCATTCAACACAACAGAAAGTCTGTCAGTGGACCTCCCTACCTTCTCGTTAATTTCTCCTTCGACGAGCAGCTTTCTGCATCAAGCACAATGAGAATATGCAGACTTCACAGACGAATGTCCACTGAGTTTACAATGGTGAACAAAGTGGTGACGATTCTGATCCCGAGTTTTTATTTAGTTGGGGAAGGATTAAGGATTTCAAACTACAAGGAAACAAGTATGTGTCCTGCAGTTTATGCCAGATGCAGTGGGGCGGGGCATGGGGGTGGATAGAGGGCAGTATGGCTGCAATAGAAATGTAGGAAGTGGTGAGAACTACTTCAGACAGAAGGATGACACCGTCGGCTTTTTCAGGAAGACTATACTTGACATAACATATGGAGTCCAAGCAGTTATTGCTCAGAGTGTATTCTGGTTAGAAGAAGACTCTTAGGATTTGAAGGACACAATGGCCTTGGTGTTGTGAAATATTACTTTAAATAGGCAAAGATGTGCTACAATTGTTTATGCTGTATTTGTTTATTGATGTAAAGATGTGTTGCATTTGTTTATACTGCATTTGTTTAATGATGCAAAGGTGTGTTGCTTTGCCTGCCTAGGGCACCTGATTGGTCTAATAAAAAGCTAAACAACCAATATCTAGGCAGTAGAGGGATAGGCAGGGCTAGCAGGCAGAGGGGATAAGTAGGAGAAGGAACCTAGACACAATGACAGAAAGAGAGGGAGACCCCTAAGACTAGTTATCTAGGCAGTCACCAGCCAGACAGATATAGAGCAGGACATACAGTATGAAAGAAATGCAAAAAGCCCCAAAGCAAAACATAGATGAAGAGAAACAGATTAAATTAAGTTATAAGAGCTAGTGGGACAAGCATAAGATAGGGCTGAGCATTTATAACTAAAAATGTGCATCAGTGTCATGATTTGGGAGCTGGTTGGTGACCCAGAAGAAAGCCTGCTACACTTTAGTGCTTTCTGAGGTTAAGGAGGGCCAGGTAGGCCACAAAAAAGGCTCACCTAGAAGGGTTGCAATTACCTAAAAGCCTTGTAGACTGTATTTGAATTTTTTTTATTTCATTTCATGCAATATGGGACATACGTGGAGTGTTTTTAGTAGAAGCAGGGTCAGGAAGATTTACATTTTTTACTAGGATGTTTTCGCTATTGTTATTGAAAATGGCTAGTGCAGAGGAGACGGGACTGTAGGTAGATACAATTATTTAGAAAAGGAGAAGAGTGGGTTTTATTATAGCAATGGCAGTTATGATGAAGAAAAGGCAACAGAACCAAGATATGTTTGTAGTAGAATTGACAAGATTAAGAGATATATTTGAAGAATGTTGAGAGAAGAAAGAATAAAAGGCAGTTCTGGGTTGAGAAACTTGGAAATGTCATTCATGAGAATAAAGAAGATACATGGGATAAAGTTTGTATGGATTGTCTTAGGAAAGCAGACACTGCCCTCAGCAAGGGGGCTGGAGAATCCATCCAGGATGAGATGCAACTGTGGTCACAAGTGACAGGCCTCCTTAGCCTTATTTCCCAGGGAAAGGTGAGTGCTCTATCCACTGATTCTGCAGCTCCACAATGCAAGACAGTCAGATCCACAGCCCTATGATGCAGGACAATCAGACGGGATAGGGAGACAAGTCAAAGCAGGAACTCAGTTTATTACTGTGAATGTCAGCTTATATAGGTCAAGTGACATAATGTAATGTGGGGGTACTTCCAGCCAATGAGAGACAGCCAAGCTCTCCCTCTGGCTGGAGGGTCATCTACCCAGATTTCACTGTTTCGTCCCCACTAGGTAGCTTTGAGACTATCCTTCAAACTCAAGCCTGGCTTTTCTCTGCCCTACAGGTCTCAAGATACAGGCCCTGAGATAATTTTGGCTCAACATCTTCCCCGTTTTTCTTTTATTTCCCACCCCCTACCCTGGTCACCAAGCCAGAATAGCCCACTGGGGAGAGAGTACGGGTCAGGGACACCCATATCTGGAGTTTTGGTCTGGATACTCTCAAATTGAGAGTTCATCTGTGGGGTGAGATGTATCAAGCCTACCATAATGTACTCAAAGGGCCACGTACCTGTTCTATCTGTTTTAGGAATGCTTGTTTCAGCCTTTAGAGAATCATGAGCCAAAAAGACAGATCAGTAAACAAATAGCCATTGGTCCAATTAGGGAAGTGATGAGTGTGGTAAGCCATGGGGACCAATTAAACCAGGTCTCATAGGGGGTCCTTGACTTAAATGACTCAATATATTTTCTCAACTCATCTAGGGCTCTTGTAACTATCCCAGAATGGTTCGTATAGAAGCAGCATTCTTCCCCAAGTGCCTGCAAAATTCCTCCCTGTTCCATAAACAGCAAATCCAAGCCTCTCCTATTTTATAAGGTTACCCTTGCTAAGAAATCCAAAGACTTTTGTAAATAACGTACTGCAGTCTCTGTCTTTTCCAAGGTCACTGTCAGCTGTGAGCCAATTATTCCCATTTCTTGTTGTAAAAATCACCAGGGATGAGGTGCCAAGAGCAGTCCCCATCACCCCTAGCCCCATCAATGTGGCGACAGCCAGGGCCATTAGGGGATCTTTCTTATGCCTTCAGGCCAGGGATTCTTCTTGCATGTGGTAAATCATGTGAGGGAAAATTAATGCAAGCAGGCAAGTATCATTATGATGAATGATCAGTGGGTCAGACAGGCAGGGAGTAGCCCCTGTCTCTTGGCAGGTCCCAAAATACCCATGATCTTTGGGCATCCTCCATGAAGCTATAGACCCATTAGCTACATCACAAGTGAGGTTAACAAGAGGGTGTCTGGTATATGAAACACAAGTTACATTTGACATCTGCCAAAGGGAGATAGCTAGTCCTGACATCTCCCCCATTTTGTGGTTTTCCCATCTATAAATATCAGCCTTAACTAGTATCTCATGAGAGCCATTTGCCCCAAAGGCTTCAAAGTTGAGGGGTAGTGGCTGTAAGCAAAGCCAACAGGCCTCAGTGGTTTCAGGGTGGGGAAGGTTTAAAGCCATAAAATAAGGTGAGGTTTCTAATCACCCTACATCTCTAGATAACTTGGTGAAGGATACTTTGGGGGGGGGGTTGAGGTATGTAAAGCTGAGTTATATACAGGCATGTCCCTGTGAGCATTAGCTTAGAAACAGGCTCCTGCATCCAAGGTGGATCCCCAGGAAGTATCTCCATTTGAAGTATGAGTATAAGGCCATGATCATACTTTTTTTGGTATAGCCTTAATCCCCACACCCTCCCAAATAACCAGGATAGGTCCTTTTTAGTCCCCTGATCTGTAAACATTAATACTAGAGGGTTACAACTAAATTGAGTATAACTTCCATATGGGGGTTCCAGGATAGGGGTACCTGGGAGACCCTGGAGATCATTATATCTCCAGGTTGTTTTATTTTATCCAATATCCAGTCCCAGTCTTCTCACAGCCCCAGGAAGGACAACAGTAATCAGGAGCTCCCCCCACCAAAGGTCTGAATTAAATGCTGGGAAAAAGAAAGACAGAGTCGGGGAGATACCATGGAGCCACTGGAGATAGACGTGCTAAAATTTTGCTGGTAGGCCACGACCTTGTGGTGATATACAGATTAATAGAAATGGGTTAAATTAAGATGTAAGAGTTAGCCAATAAAAAGCTAGAGATAATGGGTCAAGCAGTGTTTTAATTAATATAGTTACTGTGTGGTTATTTCAGTTGGGCAACCAGGATGAATAAGCTGCTCCTTGCAATAGCAGATAACTCCTAGTTGTGTCAAGTTGAGAAAAACGGTGTACGAGGTAAGGACATCAAAGTCATTACCCACCAAGGTTGTACTGTGCATATTCCAAGAGAAATTAGTCTGCAGGGCTTTTCTGGCAATAATCTCTGTACCCAAAGACAAAAACAAATGCATTTTGTCACAAAGTTAGCTCTGCTATCACTGATGGCTGAGATTCTACAGGTTTGGGGTTTTACTGTAGAATGGATATTTCTTGCCTGAATTTCATTTCAGTAGCGTTTGTGGGGATATGGGTACACGTGATGACAGAAACCTTAATGAGTTTCAAAGATTATGTTCTTCCTGGCAAAAGGGGAGAATATCCAATTAGGAATTTGCAACATTAAAGGCTAAGCCATCATTAATTTTGCATTTACTTGTTTTTGCTTCTGCTGCAGCATCTAGAGAAAGTTTTGTTGTTTGTGTTTGTTTTGTTTTTGCCTTAGTTTGCATTTTGTCTTCATTCTGTTCACAGTTGGATAAGAACATCATCATTATGTCGCCTCTAGGAATCATTCTGTCATTCTCCTGATTTTTGACCATGATAATAAACATCATAATGAACATTTTGAAGTAATCTTTCTACATTTATATTATAATGATGCTAAGTAATTATTCCTTAGTACATTCCTATGTAAAAAGAAATGATCTTATGGAGACCAGAAGAGAGCAGGTAAAATTGATGACATTGTGACAACTGTTGCTATCAAATCATCACAAGAATTGTTTGCTAGGAAAAAATTTAAGTTTGTGAGTACAGTGTCTTATTTATGAAGAAGAGAGTGACAAAGAATGAGTTCATGGCTTTGGAAAAGTTCAATTTCAGTTATCCTAAAGGCTAGGAGACTGAATTCTACATAGATATACACTGAATTATACAACTAAGTGCATAACCCATAGTGACTAGATTATTATAATCTATTTATTACACACACATGCGTGCGCGCACATGCGTACACACACACACACACACACACACACACACTAGACTTGGAATAGAATTCATTTTATATAAAGCATGTTAAAAACAATCTTTATTCATCAGAAAGAAAATACAGTCTTAAATTTTCTAGGGACTTAAAACATCGTGACTTTCACTGTTGTGCTTAACTTCAGTGTGAAGCCCTCCTGCAGAGAGTGAAGGGACATTAGTCTTTTTATCTTTTCACAAGGGGGTCACCAATGGGACTGCTTTCATTCCTTTGTTTGCTCAGGGCTCCTTGCTTCCCTGGTTCCTTCCTACAGCTAAAAAAATGCTTTGTGAGTTAATTTCTTATTGGACTCATCGGGCTGAATCAATGTCTTGGGAAATTTAATGAGTATGAAGCAATTTTAAGATGTATAAATATGTCTTTGCTATTCTTACATTTATTTGTTCTTTTCCCTTTCTTTCTCTTTTTCCCTTTGTTTTCTCTTTTTTCTTTTTTCCTTTCTTTTTTTTTTCTTTTTGGTGGGCAACTATATACTTACTATGTTTAGGAAGCTAACTGAAGAGAAACCCCAGGGTCTGGTCTGAAGCCTAAATTTAGGTAGATGTGTTTCTTGAAGACCTGTGTAGCCAGATAGAGACCCTGATTGGTTGCTATTTCTCAAGAAAAATCTCTATGTTGGATGCATTATAAAAGGAGCCAGCTCTCAATAAAGTCAACTTGAATATTCTAAAGGTTCTCTTGGACATCCCAGTACCTGATCCAGTCAAGGAAAAAAATAAGGAGGGGTGGAAGAAACAATAAGGGGAAAAGAAGAATGAAAGAGGTGTAACATGAGGGCCGGGCTCATTGGAGTTTCTGTCCCGCCCCATCCCCCAGCCCTTTAGTTCCAGAGAAAATCACACAGAGAGTCTACATTAGGTTATAAAGTGATTAGCCCATTAGCTCAGGCTTCTTATTAGCTCTTGTAGCTTATATTAACCCATTATTCTTATCTATGTTAGCCACATGTCTCGGTACCTTTCTCAGTGAGGCAGGTCACATCTTGCTTCTTTGGTGATCTGGGAAGAACTGTGGAGGGAGCTTCCTGTTTCCCTGAATACTCCTGTTCTCATTATCCCTCCTCTACTTCCTGTCTGGTTGACCCACCTATACTTCCTGTCTGGCCAATCAGCGTTTATTTAAAACATGATTGACAGAACACAGACAATTCTCCTGCACTAAAGAGGGAAGATGAAGACAAAGGCCTTTTCTGTGACCCAGTTAACTGCAATGAGGAATTGTGGTCCTCCCGTAGTACCTAAACCCTAAGATAAAGGGCATCCTTGTGCAGCTAAATCTGGTCATTTGGTAAGAAGCTACTTTTGCCTGAATTGCTTAGTAGTATGCTGTATAAACTGGACAGACAGGGCCTAAAGGAAAATGACTACTAAACTTTGCCAAAACAAGGTAGTATAGTCCTTCAGTTTCCTGGGTCACAGAAGAAACTGCCAGAAATTCTACAGAAAACAGAGGAAAATAAATGACAAACTGTCAATGTAGGTTGGACAGTCTTTCAAATATCCTGCTTCATTGAAAATTCTGCCGGACACTATGGGCCTATAGGTAGAGGAATTTAATGGAGGAAATTCAGAGACAGACAGCTACAATTAAATGCCATTTGAGGGTTAGCATGGAAACCTAATATAGTAGGAACTTCCCCAAATATATACATATAGAAGGACAATCTAAATGAAATTGCCAAATGGTAGAGGCAACAGAGCCCCTACTGGTCATCTCTTGCAACCAAATACAACTTTCTGTCCCAAGTCTGGGTTCATCTAATTGTGTTGTTGGCCAAAGGGTTACCATGGAAGTTCCCAAACAACCCAGACTGTTGTCAATAATATAGGCTGTTCTCCATAAGCAGACATTGAGGTCCCATTGCTAAGGACAATACCTATACAATTTATTGAACAGGGAGAAGTAGAACTGGTGCTTACATTCTAGCATCTTTGGTAAATGAAGGTATTCTGCACACTACCAAAAGAGAAACAAACACCAACCCAGCCAGGAACTGTTTCATCTACAGTGGTGTCCTGCCTGAAAGATATGCTAGGGCAATAGTGGCACAAGACTTGTGGGAGCAACCAATCAATATCTATGATCCACTCCATGAGATGGAGTCCATACTGGACACTGCTTGGTTCACTAAAAAATTGAGAATACTTAGTTCAGGGATCTTGGGTAAAGCCAAATACTATTTTTGAAGTATTAATAAAATCTCTTAATGGCATTCTGCTATCCTCATAGATCAGCTCTTTGCTCAATCATCATTAGAAAAGCTTCCCCCTGCAGCAGATGGGAACAAATACGGAAACCCACAGACAGACGTGTAGAGAGTGAGAGACCTTGGAACATGCAGCCCTAAAAGGGATGTTTCCATCAAATCCTTCCCTGCAGGGCTCATAGAACCTTGAAGAAGAGGCAAAAAGGGTACAAGAGTCAGGAGATGGAGGATGCTAAGGAAACAAGGCCCTGTTTGGATCAGCATGAGCCTTTATTAATTCACAGTAACTGAGGCAGCCTGAATAGGTCTGCACAGGTCCTTTGCATGTATATATATATTTATATATATATATAATATATATATATATATATATATATATATGCCTTCCAGCTTTATGTTTTTATGGGATTCCTGAGTATGTGAACCCTTCTCTTGGGCTCTTTCCTGTTTGTTTTATCCAATTCCACTGTGTTGTTAGGTTGTTGTGTTTTTTCAAATTAATTTATTTATTATCTGATGTATTACATTCTGACTGCACTTTCTCCTCTTTCCTCTCTTCCCAGTCCCTTCCCCTACATCTCTTCTTCCCCAATCCACTCCTCCTCTTTTTCCCATCAGAAAAGGGTAGAACCCCCAGAGATATCAACCAAACATGGTATATCAGGTTGCAATAAGACTAGGTCTCTTCCCTTATATTAAGGATGGAAGAGTTAATCCTGTAGAAGGAAAAGGGTCTTAAAAGCAGGCAAAAGAGTCAGAGACAGCTTCCATTTGCACTGTCAGCAGCCCCACAAGAAGATCAAGCTTCACAATTGTCACACATATGAAGAGGCCTATATCAGTCCTATATAAACTCCCTGGTTGTTGGTTCAGTCTCTGCAAGCTCCTGTGAGCCTAGGTTAGTTGATTCAGTGGCCTTAACCCTTCTGACTCCTACACTCCTCCCTCTCCCTTTTCTGCAGGATTCCCTGAGCTCTGCCTAATGTTTGGCTGTGGATCTCTGCCTCTTTTTCCCTCAGTGGCTGGATGAAAGCCTCTCTGCTGACAATTGGGCTAGGCACCAATCTATGAATATAGCAGAATATCATTAAGAATAATAATACATTTATTTTTGTTATCCCTTATAAGCCTGTTTGTTTATTAATAAGGGACAGAAAGGAAGTGGATCTGGATGAGAGGGGAGGTGGGGAGGAACTGGGAGGAGTAAACGGAGGGAAACGAATAATCATGATATATTATATGAGGAAAAAATCTATTTTTAATAAAAAGCAAAGAAAAAAGGGAAAATATCATTGTGCTTCCTAGAGAACAGGAAACAAATGTCTGTTACAATTGGAAAATGTTGAGCTTATTTGGTTCAGCTAGTTTCCTTTCCTGAAGAGGATATCATTGACATCATCAGATCACGTTTTAATCCCAAGAGAGCTGGCACCTATGTTCGGTGGGTCTTCGCCATTAATGCCAACAGCTCTGAAGGATGACTATGGTTCATCAGAGGAAAGATGGTCAGCATTAACCCATGGGGAGATGAGCGGTGAGCGCTAGCTAGACTTTTGATGTGATACTAAGTGACTTTATCCCAAAACTTAATTTCATAAAATGAATAGGGGGGTAGAGCATTGAAAGCCAGAGTCTCCCACACTGACAACTCACATCATCATGCCCACTTGTCTCATAAGAAGGATGAGAATTGACTTTACTTTTTACACATTTGGAATAAGGAAAAGCAGAACTGGGTAACTTCTAGAGGCCTGATTTTGTGTTTTTAGAAAGAGAAGCTGTATTTTGATAACAGGTTGGGGTTTCAAATACAGAGCATTTTAATTATTAGAGTAATTCACTACCCGCTCTCCCTATATTTCAATTACCCCGTAAACTACATACACTTCTTTGCAATAGTAATATTAAATAAAGAAATAAATAATAGTATTTATTGAGTACTGATTTACAAAATTTTGCTTCAGTCTGACTGGTCAAATGTAATTAGTCAACTCCATATTTACATCAATTTGATGGTGTTTCTCTTTTTAATTTTCTGCATTACACATAAAATTCTAAAAATTTTTTATGATTACAATTAATTTCTAACTGTATATAAGACATATTGCTTTAAGTATAATGTCTAACACACTTATGTTATATAATTTCAAAATGTTTTGGTATGTTAAAAATTCATATTTTAAATCAGTTATACCATGGCTGTCTAAGTTGGTACACAATATAGCTAATATAGTCTCTTGCGCTCTTAGGTGAGCTTTTCTGCACTATTTATCCTTAGTTTTCTAATCTCCAGCCCATCATCTTTCTTTTGAGTTTCAGTTTCTTCATTTGCAAGATGAAGATAATAATTGTGCCTACTTCTTAGGTTATCATGACACAGTCGGTATGATTCGTGACAAGGAATAACACGCAGTAATAGGCAGCCGTAAAAAAATTCTTTTTCTTCTTAAAATTCTAAGAAGGTCATATTTCCACAAAGAACGTTGCCAGAGGTCAAGGACCACATTTATATGGGCGTTTCCGTAAAATGTTCTACAGTGTACAATGTACTGACGCCTCTGATAAATGCTACTCAAGTGTGTCATTCTGAAAGTTTAAGTAGAATGGACTTCGAAAACAGGAGCTCCCTGCTCTCACAGGCAAATTGAGTTTGGAGAACACAGTAACATTCTTTTTTTCTTTCCAATATTTCAGAGAGGAACAAGAATGGCTGAATTTGAGTGTCAGCAGGAAGGAAGTGGAGTCATTCTGTGTTAGATTCATCTTTGGAG
This sequence comes from Arvicola amphibius, assembly GCF_903992535.2. NCBI lineage: Eukaryota > Metazoa > Chordata > Mammalia > Rodentia > Cricetidae > Arvicola > Arvicola amphibius. The sequence goes on from NC_052055.2 coordinate 82,580,832, forward strand.
TCACTGTTGGGCAGCTGGGAAAAGCTGGACATTGGAGTGCTCTCTAGAAAAGGGGGTGGGCCTTCACTTACTATCAGGTCAAAGGATCATAATTTAAGCATTTAATCTTTGCTAAGTGTCATTTAGGTATGGACCATGGCTCCTTCTTGTAATTTTGTACCCTGTTGTGTTACATTAATTAGTGAGTTTTCTTGCACCAAGATTTATTCCAAACCCAAGACAGACTGATAGTGATCTCTCACCAGGGCTCGGCCACACAGCCATGCTATTGGATGTATAGGTGGACTTCAGGATTTTACTGTTAGTTTTAAGTACACAGACCTAAAAAATCAACAGCAGCGCTAATGAGTATTAACATGGAGACTATAGTTCAAAATATCTATAGTGGGAACATATATGTACTCCCAGAATGTATTCAAGCCACTTCCGGCAGGTACTCTGTGAGTCATGCTACATGGTAAAAGCCGTGATTGCACCCTCAATTCTGATAGGGATTCAGGTAGATTCAGTTATCGGTGTGCAAACTTCATGATGGTGGCAAAGGGAGAGAAACCAGCTGCCTTTTGCGTCACAGACTGACTAGAGTAGAAACTAACACGTGGAGATTGTTTCCCTGTTTAACAGTAGTCTCCTGTTGAAAGTCATGCACAAAATTTAAGAAAATTGGGAACAGGAAATCTACTGTTTAAAATACTTTATCTTATAAGTGATATTTAAACACACTTGTCAAAATATGAGTATTTAATAAGCTCCCACCAACAGCTGATTCAAAGCAAGAGAAATCTACATATACTGACTGAACATTTGTTCTGATAAATGTCATGGGTAAGGAGAAGATTCATCCCCTAAGCCAGACATTGTGGCTTCTGTCTGTGCCGGAGAGGTAACTGAGAAGGCTTAGAGCACCCACTGTTCTTGCAAAGTCCCAGAGTTCAGTTCCCAACACCCATGTAGGACAAGTCACAATTGTCTTTACTTCTATTGCCATAAGATTGGGGCCCTCTTTCTAGCTTCCGCAGGTACCTATCCTTACCCGTGCACATACACAGATGCATACACAATTTAAAAAGTAAATCTTAAGAACCCCATAATTAAAAGAAACATCTCACAGATACATTAACATAAACTTATCCTAGAAACATGTTAAATAAAATATAAAATCACAGTAAATAAATAAAATCACATATTTGATCATACTGCATTGAGTGGTCATACTGCATTGAGGGTTTATAAAAGTTTTAGAATAATTGTACTGAAAGTAGTCTTAATTTAATCTCACTTTATGCTGCCTATAAATATAAAATATTTTTTATAAATGAAGATTGTTCATTTCCGGGTCACCCAGATCAAAATAATCAAACAGAAACTATTAATTACAATACTGTTTGGCCAATAGCTTAGGCATATTCCTAGCTAGCTCTTACATCTTAAATTACCCCATTTCTATTATTTTATATATTACCATTAGGCTCGTGGTTTGTTACCTCCATCTTGCTTCTTGGACAGATACATGGTATCTTTCTCCTTCGACAGTAATTTTGAATTATACCTTACAGAATGGCCACATTGGGCACCATTTTGTAAACGGAGACTGTTCTTTAGTTCCCGACCACTCATACCCAAATAATTTTTATTAATTGCAACACTGTTTGGCATATCGGCTCGGCTTTTTATTAACTAACTCTGGCATCTTAAATCAACCCATTTTCATTAATTTGTGTATCACCACAAGGCTGTCGCCTCCATGTAAGATTCTGGCATTCCAGAGTCTTTCTCTCTCTCTCTCTCTCTCTCTCTCTCTCTCATGATTTCTTGCCTGGATTTACACTGCTCAGCCATTTGCCAAAGCAACTTTATTCATCAACCACTGAAGCAACACATATACAGAAGGAAATCACACATCAATTTTAAATGTTTATGTGTTCATATATCATCAACTAATATGCCTATATTAGTATGATATAAGCAAAGAACATTACAGAAAAGGCTTGGAACCTTGGCCCAGTGGGAATCTAGAAATCAGAATGAGAGACTAGTTTCTGTGGAGAGATACGTGGGGGCCAAAGTCATACTGGGATGGCATGCTCAGATGTGAAAGACAGCATGGTGTTGCTCTGTCTTGCTGCTGTCAGAGTCCAGTCACAGAACACAGCCTGTGGGAGCCCAGGCCTAAGCATCTAAACTAGAAACCAAGGGGGGATAAAAAAAAAGGCTCCTTTTCTCAGAGTCTTTACTTCCAATCTAACTTTGTCATTCCTTGGTTATATAATCTATGCAACTTATTTTTCTGAAAGTAAAGCTACATATCAAAAATGCTCAGTTTTGCCATTATTTTGGAGGATTTTTGAAGTTATCTATTATATTTGGTGTTAGCATACCAAAGCACATGCTGGCCTCCAGGCTCACTCAGTACTCTCTCAGTACCCTAAACTTCTCCCGTCCAAAGGCTTCCTTTCTCCCAGGCTCTCACACCTATATAACCCTGCCACTTTAGTCATGCATGCGCTCTCTTGACTCTCTCTCATGACATGGTTCAGTATGCTGGCCATTCCACCACTTTCTCTCTCTGCTCTGGACTCTTCCAGATGCTTCTGGCTGTAAAATCCTTTATACATACAATAAAAATCTTCTTCTCAATCTTACCTTAGAGAGGAATGTCCTCAGGTTATACAATTGCAAACCTATATTTCCTGATAATTACTATGTGAAATTTAATTTTATTGTATATAGGAATTACTTGCAGTCCCTTTTTTATTTTCATTTCAAGGTGATGTAAGCTGACACTATTCTGGTTTTGTAGAATAAATTGTGGATATAGTTCTATTCGGTAGACAGGGTTATAGGGGATTTGTGTCTGTGAAGGGCTCCAAATCTTTTATGAATAATTTTATCCATGATTTCACTTCATCTTGCATCTTAAATCCTTTTGCTGAACACCTTATCCCTTTTATTCTCTTTTTGCTATTTATTAACTTATATTGCTTTATCAAGATATTCCCACACACTTTCATCTTGTTTCACAAATCTGCACCCAATCCTATTGTGTGCAAGACACTACTTATAGGCCATCTGTTCTTCGGACAGAGCCCTGCTGGCAAACAGCGTCACCCACCTACCAAGAGATCTTGAAAACATCTTTTGTAGGCTTTCTAGTTTACCTGCAGGTGCTAAGAAATTCATATTTTTTCAGCCCCCAAAGATCCAAATGATATTCAGGAAGCCAAGCCTTTATTTAGCCAACGTTCCTGCTTAATTACTGCTGCCAGTCATTGCTAGCAGATGTGGCACACTGCCCTCGGCTTTCCGTGAACTAGCCTGCGTCTAAATGGAGACCATGCAGAGGATGAAGGCGAGAATAATGGCGGGCTGATCAGTGTAGTCTATTTGGAAATTCTTGGATGTTCTGTTCTCACTCAAGCCTCAGCCATTTCTTGGAAGTATTCTCTCCTAGAGACATTGAAACCTCCTGTGAGGTCTCTATCTGTTTTTCTTGCAGCCCAAGAGCCTTTTCTGACCTGAAGATCTCTATTTCCTTTCCTGGAAAAAGCAAAATTATTATTTAAAAAAAGAGTTTTTTTTTTTGCCCTGCAGAATCAGGGATCAGAACCCATTTAAAAACTAATTTAAAGACCAATGTCATAGTCGAAATCTCAACCCCCATGATCTGGTGGGCAGGATAGGAATTGCCTGTAACAACACATCTGCCTACTCTGCTGGCAGGATTCAAATTCCATTTTCAAGACATATTTCAATGGACTGGGCTTTGCTTGTTTGTTTGTTTATGAGTTACTAGCATTATGTATTTCTACCTCATTTTCATGAGTATATTAGGTTAATTTCTCTAGGAGTAGCTTAAGGGTAAGTTAGGGAAATAAGGAACAGCTTGAATAGTTAGATTTTTAAGTCAGAGCTCCCAAACCTGGGTGTACTAAAGAACATTTAGAAGAATTTTTTTTAAATTTTATTTTAAGTGTTTAAGAACCAGGGGAAGAGGGAGATCATGTCTTCTAGAAATGTCAGAAGCTAGACCTATAATGTCTCACCAACATGGCTGCCTAAAGGTGATCTGAATAAGGATGGTGACAATTGACACGCCAACATGAAGAGGGGAACTCACCAGAACTCACCCTCACACAAAGAACTACAGGCAACTAAGGAATGCTGACGGCGGGGGACATAGTCTTCCTTGGAAAGAGCGCACCAACTGATATCCAATACCAAATGGTCAGCCCCAAAGCATACATACAAGGACTTTATACAGACTGAGCAGGTTGCATATAGCTATTTAGGAACACACACACACACACACAAGTGCACACACACAACAATAATTAAACACAAAAGAGGCCATGAATTTGAAAGAGAGCAAAGGAATGCATAGGAGGGTTTGGAGGGAGGAAAATGAAGGGGGAATAACCATATAATCTCAAACAATTATTTTTTAAAGTAGTTTTCTAGAAACTGTGATATAACTTCACAACACTGAGTTAGAATGTGTAAGGTGGGCTCGACAATTACGCCCAAATGTTTCAGTGGAGGGTCATGGCAAGTGTTTCTGAACTCACTAGGCTTTCTCCAAGTGCAGGGTGAATCCTGCCTTTTATCCTCCTCCCGACATGTGAACCTTTCTCTTACTTGACCTCCATCCCTCTTCTCCCCCTCCTCCTTACACAATGACCTAATAGGAGGCACACACGATGCTAGAGTTAGATTGCTAGACCAAACCCAAAGAGGAGTGAGCCCCCCTGCAGATACTGAGGCTGCCTTCTTCTCTATGGCTGCCTCTCTTAAGGTGTTTGCTGCAGAAAACTTGAAATGCCCATTTGTTTCTTCTCTAAATTGGATCTAGATCTCCCCCGAGACTCCCTCAATGCTATGACCGTGCCTCACTTTTCTCAGGGATCTCAGTGTCATTACTATGAGAATGAAATGTACCTCATGGTGAAAATGACTCCCTAGTGTTTCTGAGACTGTGTGCATAGGGCACTGACCCGACTGCCCGGCACACATTCACCAGCCTGCTAAACTCTTATAAGAGCTTTTACACCCAGTTCCAGTGCTCCAAGTTTCAACACTACATGTGTTCATGAAGGTAGAAGTTTATTTTTTTCCTTTGAATAAAGCCAACTCCTAACCCAGACAGTTACCCAGTTACATGATCGTGAGATGACCCATGTGGACCAACGATGCTGTCAAAATGGTGTTGTTCCTTTTTGGAAAGGCCAAGTATTCAGACTGGACTTACCCTTCCTATGTAGCTGAGGATGCTCTTGAACTCCTGGTAGTCTTGTCTCCACCTCCTAAGTGCTGGAATAATTGTGGTGAACCACTGTAGTGTCTTCTTAAACTCTCTTTTGTTACGGTTTACCTTGAAATGGTGCACGTCTTCTTGACTCTATGGAGTCAAAGGAGTGATTACTTCCTTTCTGCAGTCTTTTACTAGGCTTTGGATGCGATTCATCTTCTAGTTTTAGGCTCATTCAGTTATTAACTTTGTGCAGAGTATTTGCGGATGGGAAGAAGATTTGGTTTGTAATTTCATTTCCTCAACATAGTCAGTTAAAGGAGGGTTCATGGAAGAGGAAATAGTAGTTGCTGTGTTCTTATATTATAAAAACAATTCATCTGAGCAAAGAGTCCTGAAAAAGACAGGGAGGGAAACTGAGGCAGAAAAGTTCTAAAACCCCAAGGTGTCAACAGTAAAAAATTTAGAGAACCTGTGATACCTAAGAACTATTTTAAAATATGAGGCAGGTGTTTGTTTTTGCTCCTATCCTCATGGATGCATTAGGCATAAAGGAAAAAAAGGAGGCCTCTGCAGGCTACGGCTTTCTTCGCAGTAGGCAGGGCTAGCTGAAGGCATGAGGCAAAGGAGGAAGGAAGGTACTTCTAGAACCTACAGACAGACTTCACTTTGTGGTATATTCTTTTTTGAGAAAGAACATGTCTTCTGATAAGGACATCACAAAACTAATAGCAACTGACAAAAAAAATCAGGACAATGAACAAAATGTTCAGAAACAGTGCAGGAATAAGGTTTGGGGGAATATGGGCAGGAACTATTTTACTAAAACAAACAGAAAGTCTTGAGAGCCGATCTGTTCCTGAGCCATCTGACAAGTTTCTGTTCCTTCATGATCTCACATCTCTCTGCAGATAGACAACTGCCTGCCTTCCCTGGGGATCCGGGCTGGGGAGGACTGTCCTCACAGCCATCTCAGATGGTTAAGTATGAAGAATTGGGAGCAAACAACCTTCACAGGCTCAAAGGAACAAATATCAGTTCCCTTATGCCTCTAACTTCATTTTCTCTTCAGCCACGCCTGGCACTTGTCTCTAGGTAGGCTTTCGGCTGACACTGAAATCAATTCATTTGTAGCACTGCTCTAGGAGCCGCGCCGTAAGCTAATGGAAGCAGACAGACTACACATCACTATTTAAAAGCTGCAGGCTGGGCTTATACAAATAGACTTATACCTTGTAGATAAATAAGTGGTGTAGCTCCGCAGGGGACATGCCGCCTGAAAGTTGGTGCATGAAGCGTTGGGACTCTGACATTCAAGTTCCTGACAAGCCAGCGCATTTATGTTTGCTCCACAGGACAAATACAAACAGGAATCTCATTAGTTTTTTTCTTTGTCGCTTTAAATATACATCTGTCTAATACTCTGTTAGGAGATGACATGGATGTACGGTTTCTAGACTCATGAAGCATGTCATAAATAATAAAGGAAAACACTGAATGTGGAATTACACATAGGTTGTGTTCTCTCTAGAATTCACACAGGGACCCTAATACCCAGTGGGATATTATTAAGAGACGTTCAAGGCCAGGGGATAGAGCTTAGTTGGTGGAGGGCTTGCTTAGTTTGCAGGAAGATTTGGGTTAGATTCACAGTACTTCATGAACCAAGAGGATCAGAAGTGCAAGGTTATCCTTGCATACATAGTAAGTTCAAGTCCATCCTGAGGTACACAAGACCCAAGAAGGTGGGGTGATTTAGTTTTAAGAGCTCCACCCATAAAGATGGTCACCATTTTATTAAAAAAGAAAAAAGAACTGAAGAGAACGGTATACTCTTGTATCTTTCTCCTTTCCACCATTTGGCTAACGACTTCCTCTCTGGAAAGTGTCACAGGATGGCGCCATCTTGGAAGTAGAGAGAGACCCTCACCAGAAATCAAATATCATATCACCTTGGTTGTTGACACAGCAGTTCTCCAATGGGAAATAAATTTCCATCATTTTTCTAGACTGTGGATGTTTCTTCAGAAATGCAAGGGCAGATAAGAAGAGAGTAGGGCACGCACGTCCAATCTCTTGTATCTATGGAAACATGCAGTGCCTCCTGATGGCTTTATGGGGTGCACACGAACCTTGTCCGAATTCCTGACATCTCTAGAGCTTTATGACTTCTCCTGAGACAGACCTTTTTCTTTTTTTCTTTTTTTAGGGTTTGCACATTATAATTAAAGGGTTAGAAGATGTTTCTGAGTGCAAGGCCTGCAAACCTGTGAGCTCATGCTTGTTTGGCTAACTCATTCAAGTAACTTTCATAGATCCTTTGCAGTTGCCTCTAATATGGGTACAAGTAAAGTTACAATGTAAGAAATTACTAATTCTTAAAGTACATTTTTATTGGTTGTAAAAGACTTAATCACATGACTCAACGGATGTAATGTGATAAATATTCCAATATCAGCTAGCCACGCACGTGCCAATTGATTCTAATTATGCAAAGACGAGCAAAATGTGCCAGGCTGGAGGAAAATTTGAACTCCTTTGAAGATTATCAAAGTGTAGCCAAGCAGACAAGGGAAGGGTGGGTAGTACAACGTGAACCTAGCTGCACGGGCAAAACAATGTAGGAGGCAAGTGAGCATAGACCATGCTGCAAGCTATTAAAAAAAACTGGCTTGTCTGGAAGAAAAATTATTGGTAAGTGTGTCACTTAAGATTAAATGCAAGTGGCAGAACAATCCTAATTAACAGAGACTGATTAAATGTGGAATTGCGTTTCCATGGAGAAACCCAGAGGTATGGTGGTACGGGGATGGTAGGGAATGAACTCCTTCCAGCTTTTTCTCTTTATGTGCACAGTAATTAGTCTGTCTTTTTTTTAATTGTGCTGGATCAATAAACACGCATTGAAAGAAGTGCACCAGGGTTAAACATTGACAATGTAAATGCACAGCTGTTGCCTCAAGAGGAGATAAGAGATCATTCATTCCGGAGGCAAATATGAGTGACAGTGACCACACGGAAGATCACAAACCTAGGTCATCTCAGACTCCATGTTCCAACGTGGCAATGATTTCACCAAGTCTTTATTCTAACAGAGCAAAGGAAGTCACCCGTCAACACATCTCCTCAAACACACCAGTGGGAACGCCAGGTGCGTAGGCTTCGCCAAAGCAAGAGAATCTTCGATGTAGGCTTTGGATACTGCCTTAGGACATTCTTAGAGTTTGGGTTGGTGGGAACTGGGAGCCAGTGGTCTGTTACTGTGCATGTCAGGCACAGAGGTGGGCAAGGAGTAGCTATTATTAAGGAAGCTAAAGATAGCCTGGGATAATTTGGCTCCACATCTGCCACACTCCAGCCTCTTCACAATCACTAACATTCTAATCAGTCACTCAGCCTTTGTAGAAAGTTCAATGCCAGGTAGGGCTTCTCTTGGAGAACTTTAGCTCACCGTCTCAGATATGTATAGTGGGGAGAGAGAAGAGGAGAAACGAGAAAGAGAGAGAGAGAGAGAGAGAGAGAGAGAGAGAGAGAGAGAGAGAGAGAGAGAGAGAGAGAGAGAGAGAGAGAGAGATTCAAGCCACCTTGCCAGGTGAAAACCAATGAAAAACACTGAAGCTACTCAGTCTTGTTCTAGCAACACAAATTTACATGGGTCAAAATATTACCAGTCAGGAGACCTGATTTACTAATCAATGTCTGTGTCAGGTGTACCATGTAAAAGAAGACTGGTCTTCAAGCGCATCTGACGGTAGGTACACATTAAACATGTTTATATGAAGGTACTTAGCAATGTGGTGAAGCCCTGTCTTACCATGAGAAGGATGCCCACAAGCACTGGCTCTAACTTCAGGACATGGCTTGTTCATGCCTCTGCACTCGATGCTCCTACTAATTTATTCTAGTTTCACAAAGTGGAGGGTTTGGATTTCTGCCATGACTTGTGCAACTTTTGCTCTGCTATATAGGCTACAGCTATGCGTGAGGTCATCTACACGGGAGATGCCTTTGCTAGTTTCTCACCATTATTCTGGTCTGGAATAGACAATAGGTAGCAGGAGGAGGGAATATGCTTTAAAGATGCTGCTGGAAGTCAGGTACACCAATATACTCATATCTCATTGATTATATTGGTCTCCAAAAATTCAAATTCAAATGAGAGATACAACCTTCAATTCAGGCTCTATGCTTTTAAAAACATGGCGACTTTGTTAATACAGAAGGTAACTGTGAACATAGGAACCAGCTAGTCAGCAGTGCCACGGAAAGCGACTAGAAATACAGAAGAGTTCTTTGAGTAAGTCGAGATCAGGGATCAGCAAATGTCTTCCATGAAGGACTTGATAGCAAACATTAAGTTTTGTGAATCATATTGTGTTGCACAAGTTCTAATTGGTCTTAATGATAAAAACCCAGACCCAGATATCAGGGCAAACCCTGAAAGATCAGAGAGAGAAAGGAGCAAGTCACAGCTAACTTCTACCTTGTTATCTCTTCAGCTGAAAAAATGGGTTGAGCTCCTGTCTCCTCCGGCCTTATAGTCCTCTCTCTGCCCAGCCATATCCCTTCCAGTCTATACAGACCTCCAGAGCTCTAGGGTTAACTAGTGGCTAGCCCTGCCCTCTGATCTTCAGGGAAGCTTTATTTGTTAGAGTACAAACAAGATATCACTGCAATATTGTCTCTGACGAAGCTACTCAGTTGTGTCCTTGTGCAATAAAGAAGCCACAGACAATAAACGAGCAAATAACCACAGCTGTCTTCCAATAAAACTTTATTGACAAAAACTTGGCACAGAATAAAATTTGATCATTGGCCTGTATTATGAATTTGATGTGATCAGTGGGAGGCATTAGGATTTCATAATAAAGCTACATGAACAGGGAGAAGGTCAGGGGAGGAGGCTCGCTGAGCCACTGCTGATGAGGGTCTCAGACCTGGTCCATCACAAACTAGACTTGCAAATTTCTGAAGTTGTTTTGCCTCACAGGCTGACAGTCTCCTAATTTTGCTAATGATGGGATTGAGCAGAGACACTCTCAAGTTATTTTAAAACTTAAAAAAGACTTTGGGAACACCAGAAATAGGAAGTCTAATTGGAAACCTTTCAAGGATCCTGGTGTGAAGTACAGGAGGAAAATGGGAAGATGATGCCAGGGACATTATAAAGAAAAAATAAGCAGAAGACAAAACGTGGTTGGCTGGATACGAGGAGTTAGGGAAAGTTAGGAACTGCTTGACTGGTTTTGATTGGGATGTAGGGAGGGCGCGTTGTACAAAATGCTGGGTGTTGAGCAGGTGGTGAGCACCGAGAGAATGGTGGTTCTGTATCCGTGATAGAAACACGGAGAGGATCTGCTTCCAGCCAAAGGTCACCAGGGAGAGTGGCATTTCCTCAAGCCAGGTTTTCCCATTATGTAAAAGGTTGGCAAACTTGTCTCGTAAATGCTCAGACAGCAAATGTTCTACCCTTTCCAAGCAAGCAGGCACAAACACAGCTCTCACTCTGTCACTGGTGGTACAAAGAAAAAAATAGAAACAATAGGGCAAACAAATGAGTGTTTCTACCTAACGTTATTTATGGACTCTGGAATTTCAATTTATGCAACATGGATAGATCACAAAATATTTTCTTCAGCCTTCAAAAGATATAAAAACAGTTCCTAACATATGGTCTGTACTAAAACATGACAGGCCGCATTTAGTACTAGGGCCAGTGACTTGCTGGTTTTTGCCTCATGAGCAGGTGAGTCTGCAGAACTGCCTTAGGGAACCTGGAGTGTGTGCTGCACTCTCCTACCTCCTGTATCTGAGGAGCTGGAGCAGATGCCATTGTACGGCTGCATAGAAAGGCTCTGCCAGTTTGAGAACCAGCACAGAAAGCTGTGTGGATGTCACTCAGTGTCTGCTTGTTGGTCTCCCATATTCAGGGTTAGAAATTCACTTGCTCACCTACATAAACTACATCTTCCAACACAAATCTGTCTGACTGATGTTTTGGTTTAGAGATATTCAGTTTATTTGGCTCAGAATTTGGACGGTAAGAGGAAATGTATTTATCATCTTATAATGGTTGCTTGTTTGTTTTTCTGTTTTATAGATCAGACCAGTGGTTCTCAACCTTCCTAATACTGCAACACTTTTAATACAGTCCCTCATGTTGTGCTAACTCCCCAACCAGAAAATTATTTTTGTTTCTACTTCATAACTGTAATTTTGCTACTGTTATGAACTGTGATGCAAATATCTGTGTATTCTGATGGTCTTAGGTTGTCCCTGTGAAAGGGTTGTTCAATCCTCACAGGTTGTGCGACCCCCAGGTGGAGAGCCACTGCGTTAGAATATGGATTGCTCTAGGTTAGGGGCCTATGTGTCTTTCACATCTGAAATAGTCTCAGCCCTTTTATTTATGTAGTTCAATAACTCTAAAGCAGCATAACATACAAATTTAAAATGATCCAAGGAGATATTCTAAAACTAATCCTGGGGTAATCTGGCAGGAAATATTACGCATTGTGCTTTGAATAGAACCATTGGTGGCAAATATTTTATTATCTCTTACACTCAACTATATAGTTATAATCACTGCCATATTTTACCTATACTGGATATTTGGAATGTCTAGAGAATAGGGGCAAGTATTTCTACTACATAAGCTTCTAACAACAAATGTATAGATCCCATGAAATATTCTAATTTTTGACAGGAGAGAATTGCGATTCAGTGTAATGGCTTACCCACTGCCACTCGCCTAGTGGGTCTGATCTGAGTCCAGTGGCTTCAATAGCCTCAAACCTAATCTGAAAATCAGGAGTTCCCACCACAGCTACGAGTCAGAATCATTTGGGGGAGTTTAAGGAGATTTCACACTTCATATCCAAACCCATGTAGCATATTAATGTAATTCCCTGGTGCCATTTCCATCTCACGTACTTGAGCTTTTCCTGTTTAGTGGACTTGGCCTGAGGTGAGACACAACTACCTGAGAAACAAAAACAGAACACACACACACACACACACACACACACACCTTTGTTTTTGTTGCTGAATTTGCAAACCAAACCAGCTAAAAAGAGTGCTCCAAATTCTTCATTAGGAAACGTGGTTTTCTTACTTTGCTGCAGCAAGGAAGTGAGAGACTTCAAGCTGGCAAGGAATCAAGTGCAGACCTGTAACGTCCAGGAGAAAGCAGTCCTTAGTCTGACAACCAGGGCTGTGCATGAACTTGGAGGCGGATTTTCCCCAGGTACCCTGAGACGAATGCAGATTGCCAATTCTTGACTGTCTCCCGTAAGAGTCCCTGAGGAGAGGATACGGACAACTGCCTCTGGTTTCCTGACCCATCCAAATTGCAAAATACTAAATTTTATTGTTTAAGCTATTGAATTTTGAGATTTATTTGTTATACTGTGGTGACTGACCTGCATGAATCCCTGTCCTAACATCTTTGAGAGACCAAAATATGTTTCGACTTTAGAAAACAAAATTGTTCCAAACCAGGAAACTGGTAAGCAACTCAGATCATTGCTTTTTCTTGCATGGTCCTCCACTCCTTTTCTTTGGCAAATTTTCATCAATATTGAAAAGATAAAAGGCAGCAAATTTACAAGAACTGGTTAATGATATAAATTACTTCAATTTTCATGCACTAATGCACAAGGCCAGGGGTCGTTGAGTGCCAAATTTGGTAAATTTTCTGGTAGTGTTATTAGTTTTGCTTTGCAGTAGATGGAACAAATTTGTATTTGACCTTAATATATCATCCTGCATTTTACCATCAAATCAATGCAAACAACTGGCCGTTTACCATGATTACAAAACAATAAATGGAAGAGAACATGTAGATGGTTTTGAGTCCAAGTTGCATGAGCTGGTGGATCATCCATGGATACCTATGTACATGTGTGTGTGTGTCTGTATGTGCACATGTGTGCACATGTGTGTGTGTGTGTTTGTATGTGTGTGCACATGACAATGTGGAGTGTCCATAACCATAAAAAGCCATATTTTGAGGAAGATTTCAGTGTAATTATCTATAGAAATTTCTTGTTTTATTTGATGCTGGAAATAATAAAAATAGATCCCCCCACCTTCACTAGATGATTACAGTCTGGTGATGTTAAAATGGTATTTGCCTAAAATGCTAATTGTTCATTATTGCTCATAAATCTTTGGTCTCACAAATCAAAGTCTGAGTTTGCCAATTAGGTTCCGCGTGGTTTCGTTGGTTATGATGACAGATAGCTTCTGGGTGACAGGTTGCACATGGAGCAAAAGTAATAATTTTATTTTGAAATTTTTTATACTGAAACATTTTTAATTATTTCTAATGGCCATTCAGATGCCTTTACTAAAAGGTTATTTGCTAAATTGTCATGCTTTTATATAGCAATAACCAATAATTATTTAAACAATACTGTAGAATACTCTTTATGAATTTGTAGTGAGGGCTTTGCCTTCTATGGACTTTTAATAAATGTAGGTATTCGTGGCTGGAAACACCCATCCTGTGCTGTCGGTACCAGATTCATATTGTTTAACAGCGCTCCTCTGTGAACTGGATGTTTCGTGGGAGATGTCTGCTGCGAGTGAGTTATGGAGATAGCCTCCCAGGAAAACTCAGAAAGAATCATTGCTTTGCCATGATGACACTTTGCTTAATAAGGCAGCGTTTGTTCCCTCGTGGAACTCACTGTTTTGTAGCGCAGGTGATGAGTGTGCACAGGCGCAGACGGATCCTGACATCAGTTATTTCAGGCTGTGCAGGGTGGGAAATCTCTCCCCGATATCAAGCCAACTGGCAGCATAAATAAAGCTGCAGCATCAGGGTGACTTCCTGCTTCTGTTTTTATTTTCACGGATGTGCTCTTTACAATACAGCATGAATCGACATGGAGCTGGGGCTGTGTTCAGAGCGTGCAACAAAGACATATATGGAAAGCGTCACAACCGCGTGCTACCTCTCTTTAGTAGGCCTTTCTCCTTGAGCTCTTACAAGAAATGTCAATATTCATCTGTATAACTGTGTGGTAGTTAGTAATGGCTTAATTTGGGAATTTTAGAGACTTGAAAACATATGCAGACAAGTAAACAAAATTACTAAGAATTTCACAATGTAATAATTATGTATTTTTGGACTAATTCTGTGAGTGTATGTGTTGTGTTGAAGTGTATAAGTGTTTACATACTCTGTGTGTGCGTGGTGAATGGCATATTCTTCCAACTTGCAACAGTCTCTTCAAATTCAAACAGTAGCCCCAGGAAGGAGGGGAAGCTGGTGAGTCTCAGGTGGTAAGCAGGAAGTGAACAAAAGTTCTCTTTTCTGAGAAGAAAAAATGCTCCAACCGTTCTTGAGGGCCCCTACCAGCAGCATACAATGTAGTATACAGTTCCTGCTGGTGGAGATTCTACCAGCCAAATGGCAGAAAATGATGCCAGGACTCATCACTCACTGGGATGGGTTTTCTGGTGATGCAGGTGTTTTTGATCCATCCCTGCTCCTTGTGAGTAGCCCTACACCCCTACTTCTGTTAGTCACTCCAATCAAAAATATCTCATTTCACCAATTCAATATTTAGGCAATTGCTACTTTGTTCTGTCCAGGGCTCTTTTTGTGGGGTGTTTCTGTGTTGTGTTTCCCTAGAAAAACTCTGCCACATAACTTATGTGTATGTATGTATGTATGTATGTATGTATGTATATGTCTTTGTGTTTCTGTGTCTGTACGTCTACATGTGAAAGGCTGGAAAAGATTCCATTTCTGTGTTGGGCCCTTTTGGGACCTTGAACTACACCCCAACCCCCAGGATAAGTTAAAGGCCAACCCCCAGCTCCCAGCCGAAGCTGAAGGTCATGGGACCCCTCTTTAGAGGAAGTATTTGTTAATGGAGACACAAAGTTGCTGACTGCAGCCCATTCCATGACCCATAGTTATACATAGAATGTTGACCACCCACTTCCCCTATCAGCTGGGTAATATTTCAAACAGCCCCTAAGGTTGGCAAAGGGTCAGCAGATGTCTGGAGGATGTAACCGGGGGGGGGGGCTGTTGCTATGCCCATTAGATAATAGCCTATCAGGAACTAACATCTGAAATTTACCTAATCTTTTAGCCAATTGTGGTATAGAGTAAGTAATTCTGTATTTTGAGATTGTAATCTTGTGATTGTCTGGTGGTTTATGTCTTTATAAACCCCTTACAATAGTAGACAGGGTCCTTCTTCCTCCATCTGCTATGTCAGACTGTGAGGCAGAGGACCTCTGCTAGCTTATACTTAATAAACAAACCTTGCTTTTGCATTCAGAAGTGTGGCTCCATGGTGGTCTTCTTGGGAGTCCTAGGACTTAGGCACAAGAGGAAGTTTTCTTTCATTTGCTTTGACATGAGGGTTCTCAACACTGCTAAACTTGTTTTTTGTTTTTTTGTTTTTTTTTTTTTTTTTTTTTTTTTTTTTTTTTTTTTTAGACTAGTGTTAAGCATGGATATTACTGGATGCAATGCTACTGACTACCATGTTCATCTGGGACAACCTTGATCTTTAGGAATTTTCCAGAATTGTATGCAAAATATAGCAGAAAGACAAGCATTACATGCCGTGGCTACATAGAAAATTCAAGGGATACTATTTATTTGAACTTATGCATGAGATAGACAAGTTGGCTGACAGCAAAAAGTACTCACAAAAATCAACAGTGTTGAGATTGGAGAGCTGGCTCACTGGCTTCAAGAGGACCAGGGGCCAGTTCCCAGCACCCACGTTTGGTGGCTTAGAATTCCTCTTGACTCCAGACCCAGTGGATTTGACACACTCCTTTGGTCTATGTACTTTTGCACATGTGACGATATAAGCAGAAACTACTCGTTGATTTTCTGGCTGCCCAGACCCAAATAATCACACATAAACTATATTAATTACAACTCTGTTTTTAGCCTATTAGTTCAGGCTTCTTATTAACTAATGTTTACAACTGAACTTAACCCATTTCTATTAATCTATGTATCACCATGAGACTGTGGCCTACAGGTAAGGTTATACGATCTGTCTCCTTTGGCAGCTACATGGTGTGTCTTTGACTCTGCTTTCTTTCTCCCTGAATTCAGTTTAGTTTTCCTGCCTAGTTCTACTTTGTCCTGCCACAGGCTGAAGCAGATTCTTTATTAACCAATGGTAATAAAACATATTCACAACATACAGATGGGAATCCCACATCATCTCCTGTTTTCTGTCTAAATAAAAACCAACAGTCTCTGCTTACAAAATAGCACCCACTGTCTGGGGCTTGGATTCATGTAAGACCTAAGAAATCTTAAGAAAAAAAAACTAGGGCCTTTAGACCCACACAAATGAGAGCCAAGCACAGCTTCTGGGTTACCACATATTTTCAGATAGACTGTTTGCTGGTGGTGAGCACATGTGCCGATCTTTTAAGAGAAGGCTTCCTGACTCAGCAGTAGCAGCAAAAGCTGAGGCTCCTTTAAAAAGCAACTTCCTGGTTTGTGCTGGTGGCAGGAATGGCTCTGGCTCCTTCAGGAGGTCCTACTTAAATGGGGTTTGTGAGCAGAGTGTAAGCTAGCTTGAAACAGTCTCCCAGGTAGTTCATACTTGTTGGACTCAACTCCGCCCAAGACCCTGATCCCCAGCTCTTCTGCATCCCGGGACCGCCAGTATGCAATGGCCAGTTGGGGTAAAGGGGAACTCATATTTGGTGACTGAGCAGGGACTCAATCAAGCAATGAAGGGTTTATTAAATAGGACATAAAATACTCAAATCATAAGTGAAAATATTAATCTATTTCTCTATGACCAAAGACCTGAAGTGCAAAGATAAATCACTGATTTGGTGAAGGTAAAAGATTAATATGGGAATTATATAAGCTGTCCATACTCCCAGAAAAGCAACATGTACACCCATCTATCCACCCATTGTTTGTCCACTCCTCCACTTACCTTATTGCCTTTGATTCTAAGAAGCTGAATAACCAATACACATAATAATATCTTCAACTTCATCACTTTTTATCAGTTAGGAACTACTGAGAAGGCATTATGCTATCAATTATTTGGATGGGGCAATTTGAATACAAAATAACTAGTAAAATTAGGTTAAATGCTAAAAAGAACGTAAAGAGAATTTATAGGAGCAGCAAACATAGAAAACAACCACTGTTCGAGGTGAAGAGAAAATGAGGAAGGGAATTACGAATTCAGAATGCTCTGTCTCTTTCTGTCCCTAATGCAGAAGACATGAGCAGGGACAGGTGCATGGGTGCAGAGAGGCACTAGGTAAACAAGCTGCCAGATATGGGGTCGGATGTGGGGGTCGGACTACACGTGCAAGTCAAGCACAGGGTGGTGTGGCATTGGACATATAGGTCACTAACGTATGTGTGCTACTAGGCCTCATAAACATCAGTAACTGACTATTGTGTTGGCTTAGAAAAACACTAAAAACATGATGAACTGGGAAGAGAAGCTTTTATGTGGCTGGGCTTTACATTCCCCAGTGGCCTTGATTAGCAACAGAGCTTACCATGCAAAGACATATCCTGCTCTAGTAGCACAGAGGACAAAAAGGATCAATTTGGAGCTGAGAGTCATTAAAATCAATTACTTGTAGGATGGCAATTAGAAAAAAAAAAGACACAAGCAACATAGCTAGGGGATTGCCGCGGTAGAAATTCCACAGGAGTGATTGCATCTGGTATTACCGAAGATGCTATGAGAATAGTCTCACACTGCTGGCAAGAGCACAGGGAGCACATGTCTTTCAAATAGCAGCTGGCAGGGTTGATGTCCACGCCTCACTGTTAGCACTGCAACCCCTAGACATAGCAGAGGTGATCTGGAGCTAAATGCTACAGGAATGAGGGTGCCTAGCCAGGCCGTGTTCTTAATGACCAAACATTGGACACGGCCTAGAGGCTATCAGTAAGAGTGTGACACAGCACATGGTGATCCTTTCATTGGTATTTAAGCTAGGCAACAGTCTGCAGGGAAAACTAGGCCTGTAGGTAACATCCATTACATCCCGAATGCAACACCAAGTGCTGGGAAAACAGCTTCGAAAGCTTCTTTAATATTGCATCGTCTAGATAAAATTTAAAAACATACTAATACTCACTTTTAAGCATGAGTTGATTTTATTGTAAAGGGCAAAAAAATAAAAAAAAAAAAAAAAGATCTTCCAGGCCATCTATTGTTGCTGGCTCACATATTCTTCTTCATGGTTCTAACTGTTAAAATAATCATAAAAATTATTTTAATTCGTAAGAAAGCCGAGCCCGTGATTGGATATTACACACAGCTAGTGCCTGGCAACTTCCACTCTGTGTTGTTTATGGAAATGTGGATGCGGAAGCCATGTAACAGCTTCACAGTGGCAGTTGCTTCTTGGAGGAAAAGGAATTAGTAATTTTGTGAGATTAGAGGAGAAGAAAATTAAAGTCTGGGTTTGGAGGGAGTGCATAATTCCTCCTTTGCTATGATTTTAATTTTTTGTACATATAATATAATTAATAATTGATATAACTTAGAAGAAAGTATGATGCATTGTGTAGGCATGTAATTTAGAGATTTGAAATAAGAAATTCAAGACATTTTATTCATGAAATAAGCAGTAGAATTGTTTTACTAATAGTTCTTAATGTCATTTATATAAATGTGTGTATTTAGAATTAATTTGGCAAGCATAATTCATTTGTAATGTTAGTTTGTTGTGGTTCTTTCTAATCTTCAGGAAAAGATAAGGAGAGAGCAATTTAGGGCAACAAGATATGAAACAGATTTGAGGATGAAACAGAAAATTATTGGAGGTGGAAAGATGAGGAAGGTATAATATCAGAAAAAATCCTTCTAGTTATGTTATTTTTAGACATGAACTCCAAATTAATGCTTATATAATTAATTTTGGGGAAAAGAAATTTGTTCAGATTCTGTTTTAATATTTTCAACTTTAAAAATAATTTTATATATGAGTACTATTTAGATAATTTCCAGCTCCCTCCCCCTGCATTTATTCATATGTTTCCCCACTCCTTCTCAAATTCATGATATCCTTTGTGGCCTACATGTGTGAATATATGTATATGTAGATAAATATATATGTATACACATATAGATAATAAATATATCCAGTCTGCTGAGTCTATTTCATGTTGTGTGTGTGTGTGTGCATGTGTTTAGGACTGACCATTTAGGGTTGGATAACTTATTAGGGGGTTGATCCTTGCAGAAGACTGATTGTCCCCCTCTAAATGACCATTGTCTCTATATTGCTGTATATTATTGCTTGCATAGCTTAATATTTTGTCAACTTGACATAAGCTACAGTCACTTGAGAAGAGAGAACTTCAATTGAGAAATTACTTACACCAGCTTGCCTATAGGCAAGTCTGTGTGGACATTTTTGTAGATGAATGATTGATGTGTCAGGACTTGTCTTAGGGTTTCTATTGCTGTAATGAAACATCATGACCAGGAAGCAGGGTGGAGAGGAAAGGGTTGATTTGGCTTGCACTTTCATGTCAATGTTCATCATTCGAATGAAGTCAGGGCAGGAACTCAAAGAGGGCAGGACCCTGGATGCAGGAGCTGATGCAGAGGCCATGGAAGGTACTGCTTACTGGCATGCTTCCATGCCTTGCTCAGCCTGCTTCCTTATAGAACCCAGCACCACCAGCCAGGGAAGGCATCACCCACAATGGGCTGGGTCCTCCCCCAATCAATCACTCACTAAGAAAATGCCTTACAGGTTTCCCTACATTCTGATCTTGTAGAAGCATTTTCTTAATTTAGGTTCTCTCATCTCAAATGACTTTAAATTGTGTCAAATTAGTATAAATCTGTCCAGCACAGGGCCCATCCCACTGGAAGCAGTTCCAGTCCCGGGTAGGTGGGCCTGGGTGAAGCAACAGAACAATTGAGCAAGAAAACGTAAAGAAAAAGGCAGTAATCAGTATTTCTCCATGGCCTCTGCTTCAGTTTCCTTCCTCGGGGTTCCTGTACTGAGTTCCTGCCCTGTCTTTCTATCATGATGGACTGTGATTAGAACTCAGAATATGTAAATAAACCCTTTCTTCTCCAAGTTAATTTTGATCAGAATTTTTAATGTAGTAATAGAAACCAATTAAGACACTCTTCATTTAGAGATAGGGCATTGTGATGTTTCCCCCAAGCAATGTTGACATATTAGCCGGTGGTGTCATTGTGCAGGTGTGGTTGAGGTGACCATATTGTTGAGATTTCATGGGTACAGTTACCCTGTCACATATCGAAGATCCTGTCTCATAGCAGATGTCGTGGTTCTGTGACTCTTACGATCTTTCCACCAAGTCTTCGGCATAGGAGATGGACTGTAGATGGAACTGGGTTGGGCACCCCGACAGTACCTTGCTCTCTGCATTGGGACCAGCTGTGTCTTTCTGTAATGATCTCTGTCTGCTTCAAAAATAATATTTCTTGATGAGGGTAAGCGCTCCACTTATCTGTGGGTGAATATTTAAAATGGAGTTAGAAAGGATACTGTTTGGGGATAGTAACAGCAGTAGGTTTTCCTCAAGTGTCTATGACCTCATTAGCAATGGGTAGTTGGTTAAGTTTACAGTACCAGGCATGAATTCTCTCCTGCTTTGTCGGCCTTAAGTCCAATTAGATAGCTGCTGGTTGCCTTCAAGGTATAAATGCCACTGTAGTATTCTTGCAGGTATCTTTTTTTTTTTTTTTTTAAATCTTGCTATGATGATCATTGTTATGATACATTGGCTACACAGTTGGGGAGGCCTGCTGACTGTTTTCTCCTGTGGAAGCTTACATATTGCCTTCACATACCATGAAACTGATGCTCAAGGAGGAAAGTTCCAGGTCAGTTGCAGTTCTATTCCTGAAAGTCCTGTGTCCAAAGTATAGAGTGTCATCATCAGTAGCTATTACCTTTAAGTCCCGGAGGCAGTCAAAGGCAACAGCAGTGACCTGTATTACTTTGGCATTCTCTTCAACTCCCCTGACAAATCTCAGCAGGAAGGTTCCCATGCCAGCACGGTCACTGTCACTTTTGCTAGTCTATAGCTCTTAGGGGGAGCATTATTACCTCAAGTAGCAAAACTTCTTCCAGCATAAAATATACGTGTATTAGATAAACAGAAAATAATACTTCCTACTCTCTTTTCAAACATCCATGTTTTTAAATGCTTATAAAGAAGCAGAAATATTTGAAGTACAGAGTAAAATTCATGATGGAACTTTAATCAGTGATGGATGTCTGAATTTAGGAAGACCTTGGAATGTAGTTGTTTCTGTTATTGGTTTGGTGGTGAGAAAATCTAAGTCATAGAGAATAATACAAAAAAGAGACTCCAAGGCGATAGCCTCATTTCAAATGGATGGAATTCTGAGAATCTGTAATGCCTTTGTTGAAGGTCACAGGGCCTGCTTTCCTTATGCGCAGTGTAATGCAAATGGGCATTAAAAATGAGTAGTCTTATTTAATTTTAATTTACTTTACATTTTATTGCAATATCTGCCATGGAAGTCATTCTAAAGGTGATTTTGAAAATACGACTAAACCAAAAATAGAGATCATTATTATAAAGGCTAGAACACTTTCAAGGAGGTCAAAAGCTCTTTCAAAGAATTAATTAAAATTTGTGGCTCTCTAGAGAAGTAAATAAATATTTTTTTGGAATAGTAATGTTCGCCAACTAAAGTATTGTGTTGGTGAACCTTAGCTAAAAGTCAAACGGTGGACCATTATCTAGAATGTTTAGAAAACTCAGATTCTTCATCATGTTTTCCAGTAAAGCTACCATATACCTAGTTGTCTTTACAAGCATTAATAAGTGAAAAAAACAATAAAAATTAAGTAAAGAAAGGAAAGGCAAGCAAAGCGGTAAAACAACAAATAAAGTTTAGAGTTATGATTTTAATCTTTAACTATTTACTGGTGTGTGTGTGTGTGTGTGTGTGTGTGTGTGTGTGTTTGTGTGTGTGTGTCCCTGTAGAAGTTCAAAAAGGTCAGAAGCCAGAAGTGGGCATCATATC
Organism: Arvicola amphibius; assembly: GCF_903992535.2. Classification (NCBI taxonomy): domain Eukaryota; kingdom Metazoa; phylum Chordata; class Mammalia; order Rodentia; family Cricetidae; genus Arvicola; species Arvicola amphibius. The sequence continues at coordinate 82,603,113 of NC_052055.2, forward strand.
CCTCAGGGCTGGACTTACAGGCCCTTGTGATCCAATATGCAAGAAAATGAACTCAGGTTCTCTGCAAGAGCAGTGCTAACAGTTGAGCCTCCAGACTGCCATTCATCTTTAAAATAAAGTGTGCACTTGAACTTGAGGGTTTTACCTATTTTAGCCACATTGTCCTGTTGTATATTTGATTTTTACTTCTTTAAAAAACGTTAAATGGCTGTGAATGATCGCTAAGTATCCATAGACATTCTCAGTATATGGTTTGACACATGAAATATATTTAGCTTTTCTCTTGAAATATGGAGTTCATTTCCGATGAAGTGAGTAATATATCTACCCATGTAAATGAATTGCTCATTAAAAGCATGCATATGGTTATGTTCATTGCAAAATGAAAAACAGTTCAATGAGGAAATTTAACAATATACAAAAACATTTGCAAAATGGTCTTTTAGAGCATTTAAAGTGCAAATCACCATATTTCATGGCAAGAGGGTAATTTTTCAGATTCTATAATATATAGTCTATAATCATTTGATTATATTACAATTCAGAAAGATATATACTTACTCTATTCAAGCTGCAACATTTTCAGTATAGAACAAGGGATATACATTAATGACACATTTTAGTGGTGATGGGGGATTTCACATGTGTCTAACAAATGATAGTTGCCTAAATTTTATGGATGAGATGAACTAAATATTAATATTATAAATATGAAATCATTGGGTTTTGTTTATGGACTTCACAAAAGAATTCATTTTTATTAAAAATGCGTTACTATTGCTCCAACAAATTTATAAATTAACTCTAAGATCCAAGGAATAAGTCCAAGGAAAATATCCAATTTGGGTTGGAATTTAACACATTTTCCCCAGAAATCAATTTAGTGGATATTGCTGTCTTACATTTTTCTTCTCCTGAGAATATTATAGAGAAAGAAAAGCAACACATAGTGATAGTCTTAGCAATAAGTTTAATTAAGATAAAACAGGATTAATTCAATGGTTGGACTATGGAGTTGGCAACATCCAGGTCTTCCTCTATCCTGCCAAAATCATCATCCCAAAAGTACGTTTGTCAGCTACTTCTGAATTGTGGGGTTTCCTATCAAGCTTTTCTGAGAAAAGTTTAATTTCCTTTTTAAAAAATGAATATTTCCCTTTTATTCAAGATAATTAGTTCTAAACTTTTTGGGAACTGTGAAGTCCTGTGGTCACCACTTTAACTGCACACTGAAGTTGCTTTTCACCGAAAGATGATAAATGTTTATGATTTTCACAGTATTGGGAAACTGCTCACTTCTGACCTGAAGTCTCCATTTTCTTCAGATGCACACGTGTGATGGAATATTTATGAGAGTGTAGCAAATTAGCGCATCCTTCATCCCTTATCATCTGGATGTGGCTGGAGCATGTTAAATTCATTTTCTTAAGTGCTTTGCAAACACCTGATTTGGTATGCAATCTCCTTTTTTATCCTCTTCTTCCTTTGTTGATTCATTTAATGTCTTCCACCCTTAACCTTTAGGAATTGGCAGACAAATCAATTCGTGGTCAGTGGGGAACTGTTCCAGGCCAAGCCAAGTCCCTTTCCTATGACACTTGGACAGTGTTATATGCTACTTAGGTCTTATGGTTCCTCTTCACTAGAGCACATCTGTTCGAACTGTGAAGCAGATTTCCAATACCCAAACTCATCAACTGAATGCAGGCTTGAAAAGAGAAATGTCAACCAGCATGTGACTAATTTGGGGTCTGTTGATCCATAAGGACCATGCAAACTGTAGGCTATGGTTGGCTGACATAGACATGATCATCTTTATCAATAGTGTAATTCAGAATTCAGAAATCCAAATCTTAGATTTCTAAAGATGTTTATTATTCATTATTCTGGAATGTCATGCAGGAGACTATTCACACATGGATCTTGATAGGTAGAGAGCCTTGTTAGAGTAACAAGTAATCCTCATACATGTATATTTTATGTTTATTTTCTGTTGATGGCTATAGTTCTGCCTCATATGTCATCTTTGTCCAGGATTTAGGATAATGGAGTGTTTGAGATTTACAATCTTAATGACCTAGTAGCAAAGGATAGCAAGCAAATAAATGCAAGAAAACCAGACACCTCTTTTTTTCCAGTCTCTAAAAATCTATTTCCTTATTGCGACTTTACCTTATCATTAACGATAAATTGGAAGCATTCTTCTGTCTTTATACTGTGCACTAGTCTAAGAAGCACTGGAGTCTGATGCTGTTTAAGGTGCATCTCTAACAAAACTTCTTGTTACTCAGAGTTTAGCCTGATGCCCAGCACCCTCAAAAGGGCATGGGAGCTTAGGAGAAATATAACATCTAAAGCCCCAGCTGAGACCTGTCAAACACAAATCTTCATTTTAATGGGACTTTTAAGTAATTTTTAAGTATATTAAACTTTGAGCAACAACAATGTGCAGTATGTTCTCTCATAACTACTCATTAAAACTCTCAATATGACTAAAAGTGGGTCAGGAAAATATCCACCCACAGGAAGATACAACCAGTCACATGGAAATGGGTAAAGATAAAAAAAAACCTTAGGAAAGAAGCAAGAAGCAGATCCAATAATACAAATTATAATCTAGAAGCTTCTGTTTGTGTCAGAAGATTAGTTATTTCAATTATTAGACATATATAGTAATGTAGTTTTACTGATGATTCTACTTTTATCCTCTTCAGTGAAAAAACATCTACTCTCTATTGCACATAACTCCTGCTCAGTGAGGTAAATATACAGTCTACACTCCTGCTAACGCTAAGGTTGAGGCAAACATACCACCTGTGCTCTTCTCTGCCACTCCTGGCCCCAGTGTTCTCCTAGTGGATAATCTCTTCAGCATCTCCTTAGGGTTGCCTACTCCAGGGTATCTTAAATGTTATCCACGCATAGCCTCTTTCACCCAAGAAATTTTTACATGACCCCAGGTACACCAAACAGGTTTATAAATCAAACACATACCAATAACAAAACATATATAAGGCTATCCTAATTCAATACTTTGATATTAGTGTGATTTGCTATTTATTACAAGCAAAACAAACTTACATATAAATGTGATGGGTGTGTTTATTTTTACAAAATATTTAAATCTTGGAAGTATTCTTGACTCTACAGAGTGTGTAGCATCTTCAGGGCTTATTTCCAGTGCTATGCCTTATTTCTGGTTATGGTTTGCCCAGGCTCCTGTGCACCTTTGAAAGTGTGGGGTATCAAAGCAAACTTTCAGTAAAAAGGATTTATATTGGATGTAAACCTCAAGAAGAGCCTGATTCCAGCTTCCCAAACTTTTCTGTAACATCCGGAAAGGAAGAATACTACCAATTTACTTTTAATGAAGCCCAATAAGAAAATTAATTTAGCAACTAGAAAAAAGCATTGATCAGTATTTTTATTTTATAATCACCACCTTTCAGAATGCCACATATATACACAGTAAAATGACAAACATGTCTAGGGTCATTTCAGATATTGATACGGGATTTCTCTCTGGATGCTGTGAATATGTTTTATTACCATTGGTTAATAAAGAAGATACTTTGGCCTATGACAGGGCAGAATAGAACTAGGTGGGAAAACTAAACTGAATGTTGGGAGAAAGAAGGTGGAGTCAGGAGATGCCATGTAAGTGCCAAAGAAGAAAGATGCTAGAACCTTACTGGTAGGCTACAGCCTCATGGTGATATATAGATTAATAGAAGTGAGTTAATTTAAGATGTAAGAGCAAGTTAAGAATATACCTAAGCCATTGGCCAAGCAGTGTTGTAATTAATATAGTTTCTGTGTGATTATTTGGGTCTGGGCATCAGGGAAAAAAACAAGCATTCTCCCTTTACAAGATATTGCTGGGCAGGTTGTATTTACCTCAGGTTAAAAGTTGTTTATCATTTTAAAATATTAAATTCAAGTAAGCAATCAAACTGGCAATTTTTAAAGTGGTACATTCTAATACAATATGGTCCAAAAGCACAGAATTTGATATTTACACATTGAAGAATGGCAGTAGGAAAATATTGTTTGTTTCCATAATCAAGCCATTATAGTTCTATAAAAACAGAAAGCTTTGTATGGACACACAATAGTAGTCTAAAATCTGGTAGAAGGGTTTTACACAATATTCGTAGGCTTGACATAATGCAACAGGCACTTGCGTGTTCAGAACCAAGGTTCACTGAAGGCAGGATGCAGCACAAGCAAACAACATAAGAATTTTTTCAGCTTCATTACTTGTATGGTTTAAAATTAATTTTTAGTCATTGCACACCTAGACTCATTCTACCATTGCCATGTTTTTATTGTTATATCAATATTCTGTAACTCTATATAGGTTCACAGCTCACAGTTTAAGAAGTTGAGGTTCAGGCTGGTCTTCTTGTATCCCTGCTTGAGCCAAGCTACTCAGGTTAGTGAAAAAGGAATTATATGACTTTTGCCATCTTAGCAACACAGAGAGTAATGGTGTTACTTAATCATTTTTTACTAGGACATGCCATACTACTTCTTTTTTTCTGTTTCATTCTATTATTATTATTATTATTATTATTATTATTATTAAAAATTTCTGCCTCCTCCCCACCTCCCATTTCCCTCTCCCTCCCTTAACTCCCCTCCCCCTCTCTTTCCAGTCCAAGGAGCACACTACTTCTTTAATCTAGATCTGGACTTGGTTTACAGCAGATAAGTCATGCTGTAGGTATCTAGTATGTCTGGGTCACCATTCTAGGGCTTCATTTTCTGATTGTGGATTTTTTTTGTTACTTTGGAATCTAATTCAAGTGCTCTATCTCTGACCTTCAAAGGAGTCTCTTACTATGTCTTTTTTAATATTTTTGTTACTTGGATTTATTTTTAGTTATTTTTTTGGTAATTTCATGTTTGTTTTTATATTTGATATTTATATTATTTATTATTACATAATCTTCGTTTAATTTGCTATGCATACCTTCACCCTCTTTTATCTCTATTCTTGTCAAAACCCCATTTCCTCCCAAGAAGTCCTTTTCACGTGGATATCTTTTTACTTTGTGTTGTGACCCACTATGTTTAACAAAGGCCAACTGTGTGATGATAACTTTGGAGTCTTGCTGGAAGTCTCACTACTGGCTACACAACTAAAGGTAATGACTCCTCTGCTCCCAGACTCCATCAGTAGTCAACATTTCATCATGGAAGTGTAGAACCCAAACGTCACTTTCCTCATCCATGAATAACTAATAACAGGGCCATTCTTGTGTAGGTCCATTCAGGCAACCATATTATTGTGTTTATAACTGTGGTATGTCCAGAAAATGACATTTTGTTGCTCTTCTCCCTGCCTTTTGGCTTGTATCCTATCCTTCCTGCTTCTTTATCTACAATGTCCCCTGGCCCTTGGAGATGTTGGTACAAATGTCTTATTTAGGGCTGATCACCCACTGTCACATACTCTCAGTACCTCGAGTCTCTAGACTTACCACTATTCACTGCTAAGATAAGCTTTTCTGATTAATGTTTAGAGTAGCAGCATTTCTCGATGTGCATAAACATAGATGTTTAGAAGGCAGCTTAACAATATGTTAATTTAGTTAAGTACCACGATGATCTCCAGCCATATGCTTTTTTACCTAGGTTTATGATACTAGTTATGCATTCCATCCAAAGGAGAGGGCTTTAAATTCAATAAAAAGGCAGTTCGTTACCCATGTAAACATTGTACAGCCATCACACAAGTAGGCATATCTTGCTTGGAAGGTTGGTATTGTAGTTTAACATGACTGAATCAGTCCAAAAATTCCTTCCCCTCCCCATACCTTGCTTAATAGTGTCTGGCATCATGAATCCAGCCAAGGGGGAGGAAGCTTCCAGTTCAGTTCAAGTTTTACTAGGGCTTTTGAATGGCGTTGTCATGGAATTCTCATCCTGAATTCAGGTAATTGATTATTTGAAATTGATATTGGGAATTTATACTAATTCCTACAATTAATACTGCAAGGTTATGATTCACATTCTTTAAGAAACTGAGAATTTTTTAAATACTTAATGCCATGGTGCTATAAACATAACACCTATTCCAATTTAAATTCATGTATTATACTTTATACAATGAAATTCATCCCTTGCCAAAAATCCTTCATTCTAATACCATACTTTTAAAAAAGAATATACTTTTGTTTTTTATTATATCCTAATACTATTTTTATTTGGATGAATAATAGATTGATAGATAGATATATGATAGATAGATAGACAGATAGATAGATATTGTGGATATTATACTCATCTTGACAGGATCTAGAATTACCTAGGAGACAAGCCTCTGGGAAGTCCTTTAGAGATTACCTAAATTAGTTGGGAAGATCCACTGTGACTGAGGGCAGCATCATTCCATGAGTTGGGCTCCTGGACTGAATAAAAGGAAGAAATGGAGCTGAGTGTAAGAATTAGACACTTTTCTGTTTCATGGCTAGATACAATGTGACCTGCCACCTCCAGTTTCTGCTGCCATATCATCCTAGTCATGATAACTATATCACCTATCACCTATTTTGACTTACAGGTCCAGGTGATATAATCCTTTCTTTAAATTTCTTCTTGTTAGGTATTTTGGCACAGCAACAAGACATGTTACTAAACAGTATATGAGAGAGGTACTTTAAAAAATTGGCTTATATGATGACAGCAGCAAGTTAAAAATCTGTTGGAAAAGTTAACAGGCCAGAGACCCAGAGAAAAGGTCATGCTTCATTCACGTCTGAAGGGTGACTGCTGAAAGAATTCCTTCTTTCTCAAAAAAGTACAATATTTCTTCCACTAAAATCTTTCACTCATTAGATAAGGCACATTGTGAAGGTCAATCTGCCCCATTTAAATAAACTAATAGGAATATTAACCTCACAGTAAAAATAACTCCCTCATAGAAACCTCCAGAATAATAATAAACTAAATATTCTATCAAGTAGACATAAAAATGACCACTTTATTTACTTCTATGGACCTTATATTACAAGGAGATATGCACTCTCAGATCTTTGTTGCTATTCAGAACTCTGAGTGTTGAGGATCACTTTCTATAATGCTTCCATGCTGAAATTATCCCAGAGGAGTTGGAAAAGCTCATAAAGCTTGTATCTTGAACCAGTTTTTACTTACTCAGATACAAATAAAATGTCATTATCTGGAAGAACCAAAAATTTGATATGTAGATCAGAAAGGAAATGAGGCGGATGAATGAAGACATAGGTCGGGCTTATGAATCTTGACAAAGAATTTAACGTTTTGAATATCCGAGCTCTCATATTCCTTCCAGAGAACATGGAGAGTCTTTTCAGTGGTTTTTTAATATAGGTTGTTAGGTCATTATGATATAATTAATGACAATACTGTCTTTGATAAGTGAGATGGTGTGGCATAACGTGAAATCCTTTGCCAACACTGTTTTTGAGAGGTTGAGGCATAGTGTAAAAAGTTCACCAAAGTAGGTGGGGAAATCTATAAGAATTGACTTCAAAAGAAAAGTTTCAAACACCAGAAAACAACACCTTTAAATACATAAATTATGGATATGCAAGGACATGAGAGTTCTATGAACTGCCAGGGAATTCTTCCTTTCAGATTTGCCATTTGGGGTAGCCATGCTACTAAGGTGCAGATTTTGTAAGAATCCTTATGCAAAACTATCACTCTTGAAACAACCACTCACACACACACACATACACATGCATACATATATGTATATACACACATACATACACATATGTATGTATACAAACACACATGTGTGTATGTATATGTATATACACAAAGGCCAAGATCCAGAATAAAAGATGCAGTTCTCCTGATAAACAAAGGCTGATCTTTGTTGGCATGCTACGAGAAGATGGACATACTTTGCCTGGTTACAACATTCTAAAGAAATTTTTATGATCTTATGTAAGAGAAAGAAGCTTGAGCTTCTTTGGAAATGCTATGGAGTGAGTGAGAAAGCCAAATAAGTTGAGGTTAGTGAGACAGTTTTAGCTCCGGTTTGGCTCTCTGCTGTGATCACCAGGGAAAACTGACTTTAGTGATCAAATAAATAATCTTTCTTTGTGTAGTCGCCAATAAAATAATATCTGAATATCTATCCCCCTTTAATATAAGTTTTCACTGGTCCTATCTGTTTTAGTCAGTGTTCTATTGCTATGAAGAGACACCATGGACACAGCAACTCTTATAAAGGAAACCATTTAATTGGGGCTGGCTTATAGCTTCAAATGTTTATTCTATTCTCATCATGGCAGGGAGGATGCAGTACCATGCTGTCATGGTACTGGATTAGCAGTTGAGGTTTGGAGGATGAGCTGCCTTCACATCTGCAGGAAGCAGGAAGAGAGAGACATTGGGACTGGCTTGAGCTTTTGAAACCCCAAAGCCCACCTCTCCCTCAGCCTACCCCTGTGATATACTTCCTCCAACAAGGCCATACCCCTTAATCCCTCTCAAGTGTTGCCTCTCCCTGATGACCAAGCCTCCATACCTATGAGCCTATGGGCACTCTTATTCAAATTGGAACACTATCTTAAAATAGATTTTACTTTTCCAAATAGTTTTAGAGTTATTTTTCGGAGTAGTTAATGTGGCAAAAGCAAACATAAGTACAGAGAGCTCCCTTGATACTGTTACTCCTGTGTGGTCTCCCTGCCATCAGACATTTTTAAATGTCAAATTGTCATTCTCTAAGGAGCCCTTGAGTGGCAGTGGAGGCCCTAAGAAACTGCCATTACCCACATTTTTGTCTCTGCCAGGAAAGTTTTCTGTTGATTCTAAAATTGCTCAGATTTATCTTCCCAGGCCTTTGAGATGCACTGGAGTTACTGGGAAAAGGGAAAGGCGTTTGACTTCACTGCTGTTGGCTTCTCCCTTCATCAGTACGATGACAGCTAGGTACTAAGGCACTAATTATGCAGCAGTGGGGTCACCTTGCTTCTCCCCAAACAATGGCCCAAGATGCCTTAATTATCCCACTACAAGAGTTAATGGCAATCATCATCCCATCCTTCCTTCCATGGCAATGAGAGTTTCCATTATAAGATGCCTTAATTTTGATTTGGTGATTGACTATTTTCTTCTGCGCATCCCTTTATTCTCTCTCTTCTTTGCAATGCCGATGACTCCCGTGATTCATCAGCACCATGGTCTCTGGGCTCTGTTCCTCTAATCAGTAGGCCCTGGTTTTGTTTGTTTTAGGATGCACATGACTATTGACAACACGTTCAATGCAGTCACCATCATCAGAGGAGGAACTCATCTGAAGGACCATTCTCCTCACTTGGTAGGATCACTTGCTCCTGGATTGTGCAAACCACTGTTGATGTGGTTACTATTACACATTACTGTCATGGTTTGCACACATTTGGCATGAAGCTGCTTACAGGCTATATATGCTATTCAGACACTGTAAAAAGCACCAAAAATATGCCCTGTCATTTAACTCCTTGTATCAACCCTGATTTGTGAGTTTCATGTTCACTTTTTTGGAACAGCTGATAACCGAAATTTAGTAAAAGGCCAGTTATTTGAGCAACATTACAAGACAATCTCCAATAGGAACAAATGCATAACCTCCTTTCATAACTTTTATTCGCTGACTGGATAGTGTCTTTTGTCCCTTGTCATGCATTATTTTAAATGGGACTACATTGGCACATGCCATGAAAGGAACAGCCGTTTCTTTAGTTGACTGTTTCAATGGACTTTTGGTGACCACCCCTAGGCCAGATTTCAAGAACTCTACATTGAAACAGTGGGGTTTGTACCAAATGATTCTCTGTTGACCAGCCGAGACCCACATTCTTTCTATTGTAGGGGGCAGTCTGCATTCAGGCAGAAGTTTCAGAGAACCAATAGAGTTGGCTTTAGGTTACCATCCTCCCTTCTACGTGGTTTAGTCTCCACAACTGCCAGTGGGGTTTGACTTGTCTCCATTGTATACAGGTCAGTGTGCAGCCTCTCAGGTTGGGGTACCCTGTCTTCTCACTTGACTTGTCTTTGTTGTATACAGGTCAGTGTTCAGCCTCTCAGGTTGGGTTACCCTACCTTCTTCTCACTTTGTTATTATCTTTGAAACTTGGGCAGTCTGTTTATTACTTGTCAGTCTTAGTTTGTTCCCGTGGCAAGCGAGAATCATGATGGAATTTAACCTCATAACAGCGAATGTTTAAATTCCATTAAGTTAACGTGTAGGTGACAGTATGTGAGCCAGAGCTGAGCCAATTTAACTAGAAATATGGACAGATCTGCTTGACCCTGGCTTAGACATCTATGGGCATGGTTTATTAAGTATTTATATAAATGAAGAGAGAAGAAAGCAATGATTTGAGCAATGCAAATTCCATAAAACACTTGTCTAGAACAGAGAATCTACTGTACTGTGATTCTTGCCACAAAGCCTCCCTTGTATAATGGCCTCTCCCATAGACATGTAGAATATTTACTTTATTTAAGCAAATACAAACATATGTCTCAACTCTTACTTGCACATTCCCCCTTTTTATATGTCTCTCAGTGTGAGTTCAAATTAACATTGCCATCTATAAAAACTTTCTTACCTGTATCTCCATTTGAAGATGCTTTGCATGTTTGAATGTGGCGCTTATGGGCTATGGAAATATGACTGCTCTGGGAGATCAACAGCTTCTTCTCATTCATCTGTTCCACACACATGTTAAGAGCCAGCTGTGCGCCACTGCTGCCTAAGGGAATGGAGCTCTGGCGGCGAACACCTGGCAAGGGCTCCCGCATTTGACTCCATCAATTTGGGGTTGAGAAATGTGTTGGTGAGATGTGACTGGGACATGACAGAAATGAAAAGCAGTTTGGCATGGAGTTGGTCAGCTAGATCATTGGGAGGTCGAGATGTTAATTATTTTCGATGGAGGCTTCGGGTGTTCTTCCTGCAGTCATACTCCCTGGAGAAGCCGAGGTTGTTGCTTTCCTGTGTCATTACTGCAATCTGCCCTTGGTCCTACCCATCTCCTTTATCCACCCATCATGCCTGTAACATCTATCGGAACTTTTACTGTATCATGGATGTTTGCTTAATTGTGTCTCTCCTTTAATATTTTGCTCATATTTTCATGGGAAAGTGGGAAGTTTACCCATTCGTGAGACTGATAATTATTGATTAGAGGTAATCTGTTAAAGATAAGGAAGGCTGTGCTAAGTAAATCCACTGTTTATATTTCTATGATAATCATCATAGAGTTCATGGGGGCTAATTATCCCCAAAGTGCTAAAAAATCCACTATTACCCATAGACCATTTATATTCTCTGAGCACTGTTTCTTCAGGAATGCGTGTGAAGAGGAGACTGCAAAGTAATGAGAGCTCCATGCAAAGGAGAGACATAAGCTGCTGGCGAGCCGGGGATTAAAGAAGGCTTTACTGCTACTTCCAGTAATAAGAAGCCCGGATCAGTGGAAAGCCAGCAGAGAGATGCTCTGTTTCCCTCTCACAGCTGTTTGGGCTAGACGTGCTCCAAGACTATGGTTTTATCATAGCCAGATGTACTCTATCATCCTCTGGTTCTATCCTATTCTTTCCTGTATCTATCGACTCCTGTATCTTTAGTTATTTTTCCTGTATTTCTTTTTATTTTGGATCTCAGGTATCATATATTCAAAGACCCGTTTAACATGTTGTGGGAAAGTTTATGGCACTGATTGCCAACCCCTATTGGGATCTCTGGGATGGTTACTGAAAGAAGCAAAGAGACTGGATCAACTTCAACTTCTCTTCAGATCTAATCATCCCTGAACTTCCTTCTGACATGCAAAACAAGGTCTTTCCTTTTTTCTTGGCCCTGTTCTACTCCACATAAGTTTAGAGAGTACCTATGAAAGCAGAAATCCCAAAACAGAACTCACTGGTTGTACCTCAATTACACAGTTAATCAATTGTTTTTTACTAAATTTTTGAGATAGGGACTCCATCTAGTCTAGGCTAGCCTGGAACCCAGCCTAGAAATCATTTAGTAGCCCAGAGTGGCCTTGCTGTCTCGGCCTCTGGAGTGTTAGGATTACAAGTGTGAGCCACCACACCCTGTACTTCTTAGCTGAAGATGGCAGCATGCCTAAATATTAGCCTCACACAGCTAAAAGTGCCTGTAAAATATATAATGTTGGTGATTATTTGGTAGCATCTCATTAATAATTTACATAGCGATAAACATTGTTTTAATGTTTGATAGGCCTAAATGTGGAGGCTCACTTCAACACAGGTCCTATGTGTGGCAGTCTCAGGAGGTATTTTTGAAAGGGCAGTGTCTACTGTGTCTATAGTTTTGGCTATTGTCTCTAGCTGATCATAAAGCAACAGAAGTCAGCTTCATTCTTGAATATTTTAAGCGTGCACACACACACACACACACACACACAAACACCTCACTAAAATATGGAGGCATCTTTTTCATCAAACCTCTGTATGAGGTTGCCTTGTGATAAGCAAGGATAAAAAGCTAGAATGGTAACAGGTGACATTTTATCCCCAAACTTTGTATCTGTTTCATTGCTTTTCCTTCTTCCATTGTAATCCCAGTATGATTTGTTCTCATCTCATTGCTTATCTCTGCAGTTTGTGACATTGATTTGCCAATTTCTTCAGACGTTTCTTCAGAATTAGCTGGGGAAGAATCCTGTGTCCCAACATCAAGTTTGAAAACATCCTGAAACCTCTTCTCACCCATTTATAACTCAAAGAACTGGCTCTGGACATTGCTCCTGTGGGTGAGTCTTGTCATTCTCTAAAGTTCAGTTTAAATGCCATGGTGTATATCTCAATAGATTTACCAGCATCTAGACCAAGAACCAGAATCCTGTCCTGAACCCCTTTCCTATTCCCCTTAGTACTACCTGCTCTCAGAAAGAGTCATATTACCTGGACTAATAGGTGATGCTTGTAAGATACATCTACACTGGGTCGGAGACAGGGCTTAGCCTGTAAAGTGCTGCACAAGCTTGAGGGTTTGTTTAGATCCCCAGCAACCACGTACTAGCTAAGCGAGGTGAACAGCTCATGATCTCACCGTTGCAAAGTCAAAGAGGGTATGATCCCTAGGGTCTACTGGCCAACAAACCTAGCCAAATTGGTGAGCTCCAGGTTCAGTGAGAAAACGTGTCTCAAAATAAATAAATAGAATGATAAGAGACCGAGGAAAAGACCTGATGTCAACGTATGGCCTCCACACACATGTACATGCACACACAAGTATATGCACACCTGTACACAATCTTGTGTATATACACACACAAACATACAGAGAGGTAGGGCTTGAGGAGAGAGAATAGAGAGTGAGTGAGAGACAGATATAGATGATATATATATGTATATATATATATATATCATGTATATATATATACAGACAGACAGAGAAATCTATACTGATAAATGTGGTTGTAGTTATTAGGGTCTTACTATTTGGGAATGAATAGACTGGTGATGGCCATCCATCCTATGACTAGGGTATCAGGTGTTCTCACTCTAAGTGGTCAACATTTAGCCTCTAGTAATTCAAGACACCACATGCATGTTTCCACCAGCTGCCAGCTCCCGGGGCGTTCTCTCCAGTAGGCTCGTGTTCTCTGAAAGTCCCTGTGCTCATCTGTCCAGATTTCAGGGTTATACTGTGATGTTAATTCTTTGATGAAGTCACAGAAATAACTTATTTTCCATCCGGTCTGTGTTTTTCTTATAAACATTGGGTGACTATGTCCAGACAAGGTCTTTATATGTGGGAGCTGACAATGACAGCTGAACATCTTATTTTTATAAATAAAATATATGAAACTTAGAGTTCTCTTCTCCATTTTGAACAATGTAAAATTTACAGTGTCTCAATTAAGTAGATTTTTAAAATAAAACTAATTATACTTAAAACCAAACTAGTCAATACTAAGTGATTTAAAATTGGTTTTGCACATAATTCCTCTGTACCTGTGATTTCTCTTTCTCAAAATAGCTACCATTTAAAACAACTGTACTGGCTCAGAGAAGACCTTCCAAAGTGGTTGGGAACGTAGGAAAACATGCCTACTTCTATAGGGAACAAGGTACACTGTGAGGAAGAAGGTCGAAGCCAACAGAAAAATGAAGTGTTCGGATGACGGCAATGAATGGTCTAGACCATCACCGGCCTCCATTATCATGTCTAATTGAGCAGGCTTCACTGAAAATAGGAGGAGAAAGAGCAAGGCGAGTGCTATTGTGGAAAGGACCTTGCAGAGGAAAAGATTCATTCTCTTCATCTTATGAAAAGTTCTTTTCATTCCTAGGGGCTTGCAGAATTTCAAAGCATTGACATCATATTCATCGTCAGAGAAGGCTGATCCTAGTCAAATGTTGACAGCCTTCTGAAGATCCACTTCTGGGACAGCGTGTCTCCACTAAAGAAGAATGGTTATGTATTAGCGTCTGCGATGTTCACTGTCAGCTTCTATGAGTTATATCACCAGGTTCTTCATTTTTTTCCTTGCATGCCAGGTGATATCCTTGGAGCTTATGTTCTTTCTGAAAAGTACAGTGTAGTATAACTTAGAAAGCAAGTAAAATGCTTCCCCAAACATAAACGCTTAATTGGCAAACAGCGCTCTGTCTCTTAGATTGCCAGGAAATGATTTATAATATTTTTTCCCTAAATTGTTTATATATGCGCTGCCATTTTGAAACACTCCAAATATCAATGGCTTAGATGGAAAATAAAATTTTATTATCTTTCTTGATGACTGCCAGTCAAAGGTGAGGGTGTTCTGGAGGCCCGAAGACATGTTGGATTGTCTGGAGCTGAAGTTGCAGGCCTTTGTGAGGTTCCTGCTACAGTTCACTCTATCAAAACTACAGTTCTCTGGACCGCGTGCTTTCTCGCCCCTAAATCTGAGCCTTAATAACCTTCTCTTTAGAACTTCCTTGGTCTTAATGAGTTCCTTTCTGGAACACAGCTCTTCTATTCAGAGGAAATTGCTGTACAAAGAACTGTGATCCGAAGCAAATATTTTCTCTTTTAATGCTTTTCTTTCTAATATCATGCCACAGAATTTGAAGAGCTAAAACCCACAGAGCACTGGTACTAGAAGGTAGAGTCGTTGTGGAACCACCTGATCATGTGATCCAGAAGTCTTTGGAGTTGGTTTTGAGCAGCAACCTGTAAAAGTTTAGAGATTTAGCAAAGGAACCCTAGAATGCTACAAGAGGATGGGTAGTTTTCATGAGAACTTAGAAGACCTAAATGTTGATAAGAAATATGAAATAGACTATGCTCATGAGGTTTCTGCTAGGAATTAGAATAAAGGTCATGTGTATTATAGTCTACATATCTCTGAAATGTGGGTTTCTGTTAAGGAACACTTCATGCTCTTTAGACTATAACTGATAAAGCCATAGGCGTGGGACTGCCCAAGCCCTTTGGACTTCAGTTGATATTACCACATGTAGCAGATGCCAGAGACAGAGTTATTTGTTTAATATTTGGCCTTCGATGTTTTGATCTTGCTTTGACTTCCTCCATCCTTTTCTGTGTCTCCATTCCTCCCATTCAGAAAAAGAATATTTACAAAAAGACGATATGAATAGTTTGTGCCCTTATGTATGCATTTAAAGTAATCAAATTACTACTCTATGTTATGCCAGCTTAATACACATCTTTTCCTAAAACTGTAAGACTGTTTAAAAGTAAAATATGTTAAAGTTTTACTTACATGAACTTATATCTGCCCACTTGTTAAAGTCCCTAACCCTCATGTCGAGAAGGACAACACTTGCCAGAAACTTCAACCCACCCAAGACTTATTATTGAAGATTTGGTCCAGAGTTGGTAGGGCTGGGAGGTCCTAAGAGCACAGCCATACACAAATGTGCTATTTGGAAGTGGGATCTTTGAGGAAGTCGGTAACTGGAGGTTGAAGAAAGGGAGGGAGAGGAATCTGTGCACTAGCATTCAAGCATCAATTCATCTCTCTCTGTCCTTGAAAGTGGACGCAATGGGACTAACTGCCCAGGTTCTTGTCACCTCGACCTTGCCTCAAGGATGGATGTGTCCCATAGAAGTGAGCCAAATAAATTTCCTTCTTTAAACTGCTTTCATCAGAATAGTTTGCCACAGCACTAGAAACCAACGCTAAAACCAGAGTAAAAATGGAGTTGCCTTTTTCTCCACTATAATTTATGTACATTATATATAAAGACAATAGCAAAATTATACCATCTTTTGTTGGCCAAAAGAATGTTTGAAATAATGTGGAGTTAAGTATTGTGAATAATAATAGTTTAGAATGTGAGGATGGGGATAATATTGGGTCGAGCAGCAAAACTGTTTCCAAGGGAAGCGCACAGCACCCTGGAAATGATCCAGTGACTGTGTGCATCAAGGTGTCCCAGCTGTGATGCGATCCCTAGAGGACCAGCGCCGGGGTTGGGAACAGAGGCAGCAGAAAGGAGTACTCTTGAATCCTGGGAATATGGAACCATTAACATTTCTGTGGACAAATGATTCAGAAAAGAATAGGCAGGCTTCTCACTTTCATTGCATATGTTTTCGTACCATACAATTTGAAGCAGCATGAACATAGTCTTGTGAGTAGAAGTATCAAGTTCTTAGAATTTGTCTGTGGCTGTGTGTATGGCATTTAAAATAGCTGGTAATTATAAATATCTTTGTCACATACCCTGGTGTAAGCACAGAAACCTGCTTTCATTGAGAGAGTTTTTGAAATTTCATTAGATTTTAAAAGTAAAATTTTATACATTATTTCTGAGTTTACAGTTACACGAATGGTTATGTTTATAAAGAACATCTTATATATAACGTCTCACTGTTGACGTTCCCAAAAGATTTGTCCAACATATTGTTTAAATTATTATGGATAATTACTAAATAGCTGTGTATATGGGTTAGTCTATTTTACTTCTTGTGGGATAGCATTCTGGAAATTTTACATTAGTTATATAAAATTCTTTGTAGATGTTATACCTGAAGTCTAAAACCTTTCTCCTTTAACAGGTATCCATTAAAAACAGCAAAGTAAAAATGTATTTTTTTGCTTACAAAATCTGCATGTTATTTTATTGATTTTTTTAAAAATTCAATGGTAGCCTCTCTCTTGTCGCATATCCATTCAGAGTAAATTACGGCTCATTTCTAGAACCATTTCTCCCCACTACGCCACAGTTATTGCACTTCTTTGAAGCTCATACAGATTGTCTGGCTTAGTGTCATTCTGCTCCTTCCCTCTTTTTGAAATTCCCATATTACGGAAGCCGGCCAGCTATGCATTGTATGTCATCACTCCCTTACAGCTGGGGTTCGGCATGGGTTTAAATATCTCCCAACAGACACTTAGGAACTTGGAGGTAGGCATGAGCAATGACAGGAATGTCTCCAGGAAAAAAAAAAAAAGCAACATCCTGCAAGTCCTTGTACCTGGAAAGCCTCAAGGTGACTTTAATAAAGGTACATCATCTGTCTTAACTTTTAAAGGGATTGCTTTGGCTGGCTTACTAACAAAGGTTATAATGTGACATAGCATATCAACATAGCAGTTCAAAAAGGAGTGGAAATTCTGGCTGGATGTTAGCAGTGGAGAGAGCGAGTATGGTCAGGCCCTGGATACAGTTTAGATCTGATCCAGACAACCAGACAGTTTCATGAACTGAATGCTGAAGGCAAGAGGTGACTCTCCCACCGGATCAAGAACGCTGCAAAATTCATCATGATCTGCTTCCTTGTGTCAGATGCTTCCCATAGTTCAAAGAAGATGGGGATGGGGAAATGATAATTGGCTGGGTGGATGTGATAGGTGACCTAGTTAAGAATAGTTATTATTATAAAGTTGAGCATCAAATATACAGAGGGATGGGTTTAAGAGAGCAAGTAAGAGGGCATTTGTGATTAATCTCAGCCAAAAATTTGAGAAGTGATTGGAGAACAATTGATTCTGAATGTAAATGACGCTTTCAAGGCACTTTTCTCTAGGAAAATGTGACAATGAGATTTATACTAAGATATATGTATTGGTTTTCATTCCTGCCTTCTGGCACAGAGACTCTCACCCCTCCAAAATTTCCTGTTCAATGGGAGTCTCTTTTGTTTTAACGAAGTGACATTTGCTTATCAGAAAGAACAAACCATGATTAGAAATTCAGTTTTCAGCCCTTCCCTAGTCCTCCAGGAAGATGCGAGAATCTGGAGCCTGAGTTAAGAAATGATCTTTCCTATGAGACGAAGTTTTCATCAAAGTTCTTACTGGATTCGGAGAGCTTCCAGATTGTTGAACTAGCAAAAGTCAGTAGAGATAGTGGCCTAGGAAGGAATGTGAAAGCTCAGTAAATCATCCTTATACGTCGTCCTGTGTGATTCTTTTGCAACTTGGTGTTCCTGGGTCATGTCCTTTAGTAACTAACTAGTAATCTAGTGGGACTCTACTATTCAAATTTCATGTCTAAAGTAGAATGCAATCTTGTATGTATGATCCTTTAACATGTAGGACCTAGTGTTATCTTCAGGTAGATGATGCTCAAATTGAATTAGGCCAATATGGGTGGATTTGCGTGGAAGAACTGATTTGGTTGTGTGTGTGTGTGTGTGTGTGTGTGTGTGCATATGTGTGTGTATGTGTGTGTGTGCATATTTGTGTGTGTGTATAAACTCAAACCCTTGTATCTCATGTCAGAGCAATGAAATAAGAATTATTGAATATATAGCAGTGACACTTTTTTTGCTTTTAGTACAAAATCAATGTAGTAGAGAGCTAAATGGCAGCAGACAGATGGAAAGAACGGGTTTATTAACTATGCAAGAAATAGCCATTCATTCTAATATACTTAATTAATAGATAAACTCTGCGATGATGTAGGGTGGAGTGGAGAGAACTGAATGATGTCCTCAAGTAGGGAAGAAGGATTAGACTCCAGAGCGCACATAGATGGGGTGGGGCTTAGATGTGCTCAGAGGTAATTGATCTTTAGGAGCAAGCAAGGAAGGGATATGCATATGTGAAAGTACAGTTGGGGGCCTGAAAGCTCTATTTTAATTGACTTAATTTTATCAGTAAGACCAACAATTGAAAATTAATTTGAGGTGATTAATGTATTAATTAATGACTAATAGGTAAGTGGTAATGTTATAGCATTTCAAGATTAATTAAGGCCCAATTAGGACTCCATTCAGTACCTGGACACAATTAGCCAGAAAGTAGGGGAGGCTGGTAGTGAGGATTGAATCTACATTTTATTTTGAAGAAGACAATAGCAAACTCTAGGTCAGATAGCAGAGCCTCAAAAGGTAAATTGTCAATTCAACATCACCTAGAGTCACTCGAGAATCTCAGTGGGGGTCTAGCTCTGGAATTTTGGCCTTGGCCATGTGTTTGGGAGGTTTTCATGACTGCCTCAGTTGATGTGGGGAGACCAAGCCAATGGTTCGTACCACTAATCCCTGATTTGGAGCCCTGAATTACGTCAGTGGGAGAAGTTAGCTGAGCACTAAGCACATGTGAATTCGTTCTGTGTCTGCTCTTGACTGAGAAGGTGATGTGACTAGCCATCTCGATCCCATCTCAATCTCCTACCTCTGTGACTACCCCAAAGGGATGGGTCGTAACCTCGACTTGTGAGCTAATGTAAGCTTCTTCTCCCCAAACTTATGTTTTGCCATGATATTTTTACCACAGCAATAGGGAAAAAAATCTAAAAAAAAAAAAAAAAAAAACCTAAAAACTAGGACAGAGCCCAAAGGAACACCTGGGGCTTGAAGTAGGCACTGATTATGGCTGCGAACAGAACCAGAAAATCAAATTAAAGCTACGAAGAACAACTGAACAGATAAGGACAACTCCACTTAGTCTGAATGGCTTGAGAGAAGCTGGTCTTAGGGCAACCAGATCCCAACAGAGGTAATGACGCTGATCCTACTTCTGCTATTCTGCTCAGCAGTAGGGGGGTTGGACAGATGCATGGATGCCCTTTGTTGCTTGGAGTCTGAGATGTTAGGGTAAACCAGAAAGTGTGGAATTCAGCTTGATTTACTTCTAGCTACGTAATTCCAAATTATGGAACGTTATATATTATGCCGGCGTTTTGTGGATACCAGCAAGCATTATTGAACAAAGAGCTGAATGTTAGGATTTTCCAAACATGGTCTCTGACATTTTGAAATAAGGCTGTAATTTATATGAAGTAAAATTCCAAAATGACATAATAATGTATTCTTTTCAAGCAATTCAAATGTTTATATACATGGTACTAGTTCTGCTATGTAGATTGCAACGCTATTTATATTGGGTGAGAAAATTGGATAAGAGACATGAGAAAATTGGGTAAGAGACATGGAATATCTATGATCATAGAAGGGTAAGCGGCAAATTCAGAGTCCAGTTTTGATTTGGAGTCTATGAATTTACCAAGTTGTTGTATTTCGGACACTTTAGAGAGTTTCACTTTACTTTCTTCATTTATAGCCTTAGATCAGTTCTTTAAAAGGATAAAACTATTAGTTCAGTCGGTTCAAGCCTTTAGAACAAAATGCTGAAGACTGGGTGGCTTATAAGCACCTGAATTACTTCTCACAGGGCAGAGGCAAGGCATCTAAGATCAGGGTGTGTGTATCATGGTGTTCTGGTTCAATCCTTCTTCCAGTTTGTACACAGCAAATGCCTTGTATCCTTACGTGGTGGTAAACGGTCTAGAGTATTCTCTAGGTCTTCCCCACAATGGCAGCCCTCTCCCACATGAATGCTATGACTCATGACATAATGACCTCTCTAATACTGGCCTCCAAATGATGTCTCCTCTCCTTTGGGGACCAGGCTTTCAGCATGTAAATTTGAGGAGAGGGAAGGATGACACAACTAACCATTCTATTGCAAAGGCCATTCTGAAAAATAATCTTTCTTTAGATCCATGTTGCAAATTCATGCCCACGTCTTGTAGGCACTGATATTTTTCCACCAACTGCACTAAGAACTAAGTGACCTAAATCAGCAGGTGTTCCAATTGGACATGCTGTAACTCTTTCTGCTTGGGGATTCTAATATGTTCCAATTTATTTTGTTTAAAACAGCGTCTTCTGAAAGTTTTTTATACAAAGAAGACAATTCTCAACTTGAGTGTCAACAAAGAAAAGTGTTGATGTGGGTTGATGTGCGAGGCAATTTGTAATGGAGCAACCATGCCCTACCATTTCTCCCGTGAATACTCTATTTTTGACTGCAGACAAGTGCGTGCATAATGCGAGAATAAGAGGCAGGGGGAAATGGGTCTCTCTTGCACCTGCATTCGTCTTGGAGGCAGGTGTTTAGCGCTGCTTTAAATAAGTGTTCGTATAATAGGGTGTGTGTGTGTGTGCGTGCGTGCGTGTGTGTGTGTGTGTGTGTGTTTATCACTGTGCCAGTGCGAGTAATCAGACACCAGAAAGAGATCTGTGCTTAAAGAAACCCGTCGATAAGTCTACAAAGTTGGTCTCATAAAGAGCTAATGGGCTTCACTGTTAAAGTGCTTGCTTGGGAGACCATTATGAAGACAAAACTTCTAACAATTCCAGTGGTAGTGTGAGCAAAGTCTTCAATTATTTACTATATTACTATTTTAAGATCAATATTCCTTTAATTTATTCTGTTTGGAATCAACTGAGCTTATATCTCAGTACTTCATTGTGCTATCCAGAGAAGGTTGTTTATAAAGAGAGTGTGTGTGTGTGAAGGTTTATAAAGTTCATTGTGATATGTGAAAGCCGGCAGAGGTGACAATAAAACACATTAACTGTCTTTGTTAGGAAACATGGAGCCAGGAATTGGTGGCCTTGTTAGGCTTTATCGACCGAGCCCTCTGATTTCCCTTTTTCTTACCTTGCTGCTTTTCTGAGACCTGAAGAGAGTGGTGCAGGCAGTGGCAGGCAACGTGACTTTAATAAAAAGCCAGCACAGGGAAAACCTCAAGGGAATTTTTAGAAACTCTGATTTCAAAGCCAATTTTCTGCTCAAAACCTAAACAAGCTGGAAGTGAATAGTCTACTCATTCCTTCGCTGAAAAGATAGATTTTAGTGTTTAAGGAAAGAATCAAGAACTTCTAGCTCATTCCTTTAATTTTTATGCTGTTTCTATAATAATGAGTGCTTTGAATGAACAATGCTTTAATATGATTAAAAATAGAATAATGCTAAGAGGGATGAGCTGAGTTTTGTTCTGTACACAGGAAAACACAGCTCTCAGTTCAAATTCATTCTGGAGCCCAATATAAGTGACCAGGTCCTGGAAACAAAGATTCAGGTCATGCCAAATTCCATGTACTAACATAGTAACAGCTTGATGAAATTTTTCTTGTATTATTTTTTTAACTTTTAAGATTATAATATAATTATGTAATTTCTCCTTTTTGTGAATTTCTTTTACAGTATCAGACAAAAATTAAGTTATAAATTAAGAAAAATTTTCAAATACAATGGTGACAAGTTGGCACAGGTGACTTAAAGCAAAAGACATCACTGCTACAGCCTGGGATGGGGTCCCAGGACACTACTAGCCTTTCTAGTTGGTGGAAGCTAGCAGTCTCTGAAATTAATACATTTCAAAAGGTTGACCTTTTAGTCACAAGGACTGCCCTTTCTTCATTTGTCCCCTTGCGTTGCTCTGGGTTTTTTGTTTTCTAATGCGTTCCATCTTGGAATTTGACCCTAGAGTACTTTCTACATCAGTGTGTGGAGGGTTTCCCTTCTGTTCTCACAGCTGTGCACTGTTCCTTTGTGTAGCCATGGCATGATTTCTCCCATTAATAAACACTGAAGTTTTTTCTAATACATTCTCAGCAAAGTCATTTGCCCTACTGTGAACAAGTGTTTGTTGTTATTTCCTGTAATGAAACTATATTTGTAATGTTAATTTCCCAGAAACCCCATCCTTTCAAATTCAGTACTTCTCAGGCTGTGTTGGAGCCAGGTTTCTAAAAAAATGTGTTTGGATATGTGTGTCATTTCAAGTATGTGTCACATATCTGTAAGTGCCCATGAGTGTCAGAAGAGCTTCCTAGAACTGGACAAGTATGGGCTGTCTGATGTGAATGATGGGAATGAAACTTGGGTCCAGCTGCCAGACTGCTTAGCTGTTGGGCCAGTTCCCCCAAACCACCAAATTATGTGGACAAATATCTGTAGGCAAATTGTTTCAGCTCAACAAGGAAGCATGAATATGATATGTTTAGGCACACTTTTCATCTCAGTAAAAGAGTGGGGGGGTTATAAAAGGGAAAAGTCTCATAGGTTGCTGTCTTAGTTGGGGTTTCTATTGCTGTGAAGAAACACTATGATCACGGCAACTCTTACAAGGAAAGCATTTAATTAAGGGGGCTCACTTACAGCTTCAGAGGTTCAGTCCATTATCATCATGGCGGGAGCATGGCAACATGCAGGCAAATGCGTTGCTGGAAATGTAGCTGAGAGTCCTACATCTTGCAGGCAAGAGGAAGTCCACTGAGACCCTGGGTGGTATCCTAAGCAAAAGAAAGCTCAAAATCTGCCCCCGCAGTGACACACTTCTCTAAAAATGTCATATCCACTCCAGCAAAGCCATATCTCCTAAGAGTGTCACTCCCTATGAGATTATGGGACCAATCACATTCAAACTATCACAGTTGCTCTCCACAAACTGAGGGCAAGGCCCCGCTGCTGAGGATACCTACACAACTCATTGGACATGGAGAAATCAAGCTTGTGGGTACATAGAGACTTCGCCCTTGGTACTGGAACGTATTCTACATGCTACCAAAGAGATGTAAACACCAACCGAGTCACAAACCCTTTGATGTAGATCACTGATGTTCTGGCTGTGAGGTATTCTGGGACACAAAGCTTGTGGGGGTAACCAACCAACATCTAATTTGATTTAAGGCCCACTCCACAGATGGAACCTGTACTTGATACTGCTTTAGTGACCGAGAACCTGAGACTAGATTGCTCAAGGACCTACGGTAAAACCAAAACCAAATATTACTGTTTCAAAAAAAGCCTAGTAGTAAAATGACTCCTAATGTCATTCTGTTACACTCACAGCTCAGCCACCATTAGAGAAGCTCCCTCCTGCAGCAGGTGGGAGCAAATACAGAGACCCACAGGCAGACATTATGTAGAGAGTGAGAGACCTGGGAACACTCAGCCTAAAGGGGATGTCTTCATCAAATCTTCATCTAGGGCTCAGAGAACCCCAAAGAAGAGGAGGTGGAAAGACAGAGGGGTTGGAGGACATCACGGAAACAAAAACCTCTTTATCAAGATGATCAACTCGAATATGAAGTCACAGAGACTAAGGCAGCATGAGAACGGTCTGCAGAGCGCTGCACTCACTGGGGTCCTAAAGCTAAAAGAAAAAAATGGACAGATGTCTCCATCCTTGACCCAGAAACAACCTCCAACTGATAATCATGTAAAAACAAAAATTGTGTTTCCTTCAAGTGAGACTCACTGGGGAAACAAACTCCTCTTAAAGGTAGGCTGTGTGCCCAGCAGTGGAGGCCAACAGGAAAGGAACTCAGTAGCACCTTTGGAGGGTGTTTTACAGGGTCATGTCAGGGCTCTGCCTTTTTGTTGTTTTATCTTATTTTTTAATTTAAATAATTATAATTAATTTTTAATTTAATTTTAATTATAATTTTTTCCTCTCTTCTTTACTCTATAGGTCCTTTGCTTAAATATCATGACTTCTAGTTTAGGGTTTCTATGTGATTCCTAACTGTGCGAATAAATGGGTCTCTTTTCTTGTGCTTTCTCGGGGGCTCTTTTCCTTCTGTTTGTTTATTTTGTCCAATCCCGGGGTATAGCTTGTGTTTTATCTTATCTTACTTAACTATATTATTACCCCATAGAAGCATGCTTGTTTTCTAACAAGGGACAGAAAGAGATTGAATCCTGATGGGAGGGAAGGTGTCAGGGAGCTGGAAGGAATAGAGAGAAATGAAACCTTAATTAGGATATATAAGTCTGTTTTCAAGAAAAGGGAAAAAGTTAAATAGCAGCTAGAAAACAGGAGAGTGTGTTGGGAATAAGCCACGTGCTTCCAGGATACAGTATGGAGCAGGTCAGACTAAGGAAAACAACACATGATGTTTTCCTTTATATAGTGTTCCTTTCATGCATAAATATTTGGTGTTATAATTGTAATAGTTGAGGTTTAAGGCCCAGATTGTATATGACCTCGATCTTTATGCCAGATGATGACTGAGAATCTCAAACCAAACTTGAACTTAATACTAAAGACCAAATGATTGTCAATAGCTATGGAAGAAATACTGTATCTCTTGACGAAGCCTTCTTTGTGGCAACAATGCAGACATTTTCCCACAAGCTGCAACCAACCCATGGTATTTTTATCAGCTTGCTTCTCTTGCTTTTATTACACAAAGAATATTACAATTAGACACGAGGAAATGTGCTCTAACATCAACGGAACTTCATTTATATTGAAAAGTTGCTTCAATAAAATGGATTAGAGCAGAAGATCCCCACCATCCAGAAATAAAATTGAATCAATGGTACTAGAAGCTTGGTATGCTGGGAAATTCTCCCAAGGCTGAGGAAGGCTCACTGGGAGCTGGAACTCAGCTTGGGCTACACAGGGAGATCTTGTCTCAAATATGTTTTCTCTAAATGCATTGTTTTTTAATCCTTAAGAATAAAACTATGAGCTAGGTTTTTACGTTAATTTCAACAAAACTTTTAACATGGGAATACTATGTTAATAATTAATACATACTAATAATTAATAGTATCTCTCATTTAAGAAATAAGTATCAGTAAACAATGTTTGTTTTTTAACTTTCTAGAGAAGTATCTTGGAGTATAACTAAGACTAAGACTAAGCTAATCCGTCTCCAGTTAGCTGAATGAATACATAGTACCTGGCTGGAAGACTTCATTTTCCTTGCTTCTGTGCCGTCAAATGTGGCCATGAGGTTTGGAACAGGGTGGCCGAATTCCGGGAAGCACAAAACACTAGGGGGAGCTCCAAATTCTGCGTACAAACCTCTCAACATCTTGTCTAGCTTGGAGATGACACTTGAGTGGAGCAAGAAAAGGATTGATGACCCATGGAGGATTGGGGTGAGGAGCTGCTGAGGGGCCAATAACAGCTGCCTGAAAATGTTAGCAGTTGCCTGGATGCTGGGAATACAGTGATGGGCTTGGTCCTTTCCAGTGTATGGTACTGGGAAAACAAATGAGGATTTCTACAAAATTTGACAGTGGCATACTTCAGCAAAGTCCTGAAATCTGATCCTCCATGCTGCCAGGATGTTAGCATCAGGTTTAGTGACAGTTACTTCAAAATAACAGTGGCCCAAATACTCTAAAATGAATCATCCGTAAGGTGAGTATAAAGACACTGTTTCCATCCGGTCCTCCCTCTCCTGGCTCTTAGAATTTTTCTCCTCCCTCTCCTGAGCCTCGAGGAGAAGGGGTGTGATATGGATGTCACATTTACAGTTCAGCACACCTCAGATGCTTTTCTCCGCCCACCCTTTAATCAGTTGTGAGTCACCACCGAAGTGCACAAAGCAAATTCTAGAACAAGGATTTGAACTCCGATCCTCAAACTTCCTTGCACAGAAAGGTCTTACCCACTGAGCCGTCTCTGGACTGCTAAACCTGTTTTCTTATGTGGACACTAGGGATCCAAACGGAGGTCCTCATAATTATTTAGAAAGCATTTACCAGCTGAGCCCTCTCCCTAACCCATATCTTCACCTTTATATGTAGGTTGATTATGGGCACTGTTGCATGTTGCATGCGTGCACGTGTGAGAAGGCCAGAGGTTGGCATTGAAAACTCCACCTTATATTGTGAGGCAGTCTTTCACTTGAACCACAGGCTTGCTAATTTGGCTGGTCTCACCAATAAGCTTGGGGGTAGGTACAATGGGGACAAGTGCAATAAAGTGTCCTGGCTCTGCCTCCAAAGCTCTATGAGTACAGATACTGTGTCACCTCCGTGTGTCATTTACCTATGTCCTGGGGATCCAGACTTTGATCCTCAGACTGTACAAGTGTTTGCCAAGCATGCCAGACCCTCTTTTCACCTCTTAAGGCAATCCACTTTGGGGCTTAAGATTTCAGTATATGAACACGAGGTTGGAGGTGAGGAGTACAACCATTCTGACCACAGCAATGCTCACAGCCAAACCTGCTTACTAGTTACATTTTCTTTATATAATGAGCAATTACAATTTAAAATAGATCTGTATATTCCTCCCATAATATTTGTGTAATATGTTAAGAAACTATAAGTAGAATTTTAAACACTGGGTGAAGATATTGCATTCTTGTTAAAAATAATATTCCACACATTCATGCAGATGTGCATGCTTACATAAGAATAAGTCTCAGTGTGCATTTCATATGACAGAGCTATCTAGGGTGCTAGAATTACAAGCCGTGTTTCTATTTTTTTATCTGACTTTAATCAAATGGAAAAAAATTAAAGACATTTTCTGTAGATCTTTTTAGGTCCCTGCAGAGTTCTGCTTGGCCCTTTGTTGTTCAAGTTCTGAATAAATAATCTGTCAGAAAATGAAGAGTTTCTGTTGGGTTGTGAGTAGCACCCCAGTTGAGCTGTTCTCTGGCTAAATAGGTTTCTGTGGGCTGCTCTGTCCATGACTCTTAGCACTGAACGTAGGAGAAAATGCATTTGGGGTTTCAAATAGCACTCCTAGGAATAAAGTGCAGTGGGATGGGGACTTGGTGTTCTGTTCTAGTCGCTCTGTCCCTTTGGCAATCACTTGCTCTTTCAAACCATTGTGAGGCTGGGAACAAAGGGAGACGACCTGTGCTCGTACTTTGAGTGGCAAGTTTAATTTAGACTAGCTCTGGGGAATTCGACAACAAGGTTCCATCACCTCCCTCTGAGCTCCTTTCACCCCTCAAATTGGCCCCAGCTCCTCCAGTCTCGGCACAATTGTGGTTGGACTTACGTGTGTACACAGAGCAGTTGGTGCGGTTCAGCCCTTGGGAGCCACTGGAGCCCGGAATAGATTGTTGAGCCCTGGAGAATGCCTTTTAAAACTGCATCTCTGGTTTCCTGGGTGATGTACACATCTGCAGTCATGTGAGAACAATACACAACTTTGTTACTCTAAGTGTGGGCTACTTGAGTTCAGTGCAGGAAGGAGGAAAATGAGAACCCTCACAGCATTTAGATTAAGCTTCCTGTGAGAGATGGGACTTTGGGAATATACTTTTTTTGCATAGTATTATAATTGAAACCTCATAGGGACAACGTAACTCAAACCCCAACACATGAATAATTCTTTTACTTCTCTTCAGAATGGAAACAAACCTCCACTAGATAACCACAGGACACTCTGAGCTACTGGTGTTTAAGAACTTCAAATGACTGTTAAGGGTAGTTCTTACATTGCACAGTAATGCAGGAACATTACATGCTTGTGTGCCCCGAAAGCCTACAAAGCAGTCATAATAACAAATAGGGAATCTGTGTTTGTTCTGTGGCCGTTAGAAAGGATCAAAGCATTAAAATCTCTTATTGTTGCTTTTAAATATAGAAAGAAAATAGAAAATGGGCAAAATAAGTATTAGCACATTTGGGTTTAAATATTAGAATCCTTAATAATGGAATGGTTTATAAAAACTTGACAACGGTGGCTCTATCTGTAGTTATGGCGTGGACAATACATCATATATGGTGGAAACAAATCACAGTTGTTATGAATGCAGATTCAATGGACAGGCAGAGTGGTTTGTCAGTAGATTTATTTGTCTTAACTAATCTGAGAGTGTTGTAGGATGTTTTATTTGTGTCCTGACAAATAAGGCTTGCTTGGAGATCAGAGGGTGGAGCTAGGCACTAGTTAACCATAGATTCCAGGCAGTGGTGGCTCAAGCCTTTAACCCCAGTGCTCGGGAGGTAAAAGAGGAAGTGATAAGGTGGGACAGGGAGCCAATCGCTGCCCTTGTGATGGAGGAGCCAAGACAGGTAGGAAACAACTGGCTGCTCCCGGTTCTCTGATCTTCAAGGTTTCCCCCCAGTATTTGATTTCTGACATTTTGTTGTTAAGACTAAGTAGGGTCCTACTTCATAAGAGAAAGGAGGAAGTTTTGGGGAAAACGGTAAAGCATTTTCATCTTAAGAAATGGGGAGTTCGGTTTGATCCCATGCTTTTCCAGTCCCAGTCGAGAGCTGGCCTTGGTGGGCTCTCATTAGACCAGCCCCACCATCTCAGTGGGTGGGCGCACTCCTCGCGGTCCTGACTTCCTTGCTCATGTTCTCCCTCCTTCAGCACCTCATTTGGGTCTTGGGAGCTCAGTCCTGCGCTCCAATGTGGGGCTCTGTCTCTTTCTCCATCCATCGCCAGATGAAGCTTCTATGGTGATATGCAAGATATTCATCAGTATGGCATAGGAAAGGGCCATTTCAGGCTCCCTCTCCTCAGCTGCCCAAGGAACTAACTAGGGACATCTCCATAGATACCTGGGAACCCCAAAAGCATGGGATGAATCCGGACTCTCTGAACGTGGCGGACAATGAGGACAGACTGAGAAGCCAAGAACAATGGCACTGGGTTTTGATCCTACTGCTTGTACTGGCTTTGGGGGCTCCTAGTCCGTTTAGTTGTGCACCTTCCTGGACCTGGATGGATGGGGGAGGTCCTTGGATTTCCTGCAGGGCAGGGAACCCTGACTGCTCCTTGGAATGGAAAGGGAGGGGGAGGGGAGTGGAGGGAGGGGAAGGGAAATGGGAGGTTGGGAGGAGGCGGAAATTTTTAATAAAAAAAAAGAAATGGGGAGATGTTCTGATTCCAGCAGGCTATGAATTGTCCTGACAGAGTGGGTAAACTAAAGCTTTCTCCTACCTTTCATGCTTCCTTTGGGTCACAGTGAAACACAGTTTGTATATTATCCCTGTTCCATTTTAGATTTGTGCTACCCATAGATCCCTGGGCTGAGCGCTTGGTCCGTGGCACATGACTCTGTTATGATGTGGCAGAAACGACTAGAGGTAGGGCTAAGGAGGCAAGTGGTGTTTTTTAGAATTTCATACAAGTATTTTGATGATATTCAGCCCAAATCTTCCCACTAAGTCCTCTCAGAGCCATTCACACCCTATATCCCAC
The DNA here is from genome assembly GCF_903992535.2 of Arvicola amphibius. Taxonomy (NCBI): domain Eukaryota; kingdom Metazoa; phylum Chordata; class Mammalia; order Rodentia; family Cricetidae; genus Arvicola; species Arvicola amphibius. The sequence continues at coordinate 82,633,254 of NC_052055.2, forward strand.
TTCCCTACTCTCCCCAATTTTGTGTCTTTTTTTTTCCTCAGCAACTCACAGATTTCAATCTGTGAATCCCACGTACTATGGTGTGGTGTCATCTACAGGAGTGAGGTCATCCTAACAAGTGCCACACCCTTATTAAAATAAACTGGCTCACCTCCCCTAGAAGCCATCAGTTGTTCCCAGCGTTCAGTTAGGGGTCGGGCTCATGAGTCCCTCACACTCCATGCTGGATGCTTCACTGACTTGGTTGTGTGCGGGCCTTGGTCTTGTGCAGGCAGCAATAGCTGCCGTAAATTTGAGAGCACAGCAGTCCTGTTGCGTTTAAAAAGCAGTGTTTTGCTTTGGTTGTCCCTGACCTCTGGATTTTCCAATTTCGCAGATCCCTCTTCCAAAATGGTTTCTGAGCCCTGAGATAAAGAGGTCTCATTTGTGGCTGAACACTCCAAAGTTACTCTCTACCCTTTGGCCAGTTGTGGCTTTCTGCATTAACCGTTTACCATGCAGAGTAACTTAACTTCTCTGCTGAATTGAGGAGATACACTAATCCTGGTTCAAGACTGGTTCATCATCCCCTCAAAGTGCGTTGTGGGAGCCATCTCTTACTTTCTGTGCCCCTTCATTTCACTGCTGCCATCAAGCGAGCACCTTGTTCCAGAATATACCCTACCCCAATGTGCCATCTTAAAAAAGGCCCAAGGCAGTGGGACCAACTAACCATAGACTAAAACTTTCAAAACAGGGAGCAAAGAAAAGCCTCTCTTTCTTTAATTTTATTAATCAAATATTTTTGCTACAGTATTAGAAAACTAACATACTGCTGGAAAAAATAAAATGTAGTTAAAAGAAAATTAACCCATCATCTGGAGGGCTAACATGAAATTTGAAGAAAGGAAATTTTATAATAAACAGAATCAAGATTGTCTTCTGAGTATAAGAACTTTTAAAAGGTAACTGGTTTGTGCTCATTGAGTCAATTGGTAGAAAAACGGATTTTAAAAATGATTTTAAAGCATAAGATAATTTGTCAAAATAGCTCTTATGAAAATAACAAGAATGTACAAGAATAGTAAAATAAAGTGGGGAGATTGGGCCTGTGTTTTAACACATTTTATAAAATAATCTTGGTAATTATTCAAAGCAAGAATTCCACATAATGTAGAGCTTTTTTTATGGAACCATGGAAGATAAGTAAATATGTTAATTTATTGTAAAAAAATGATTATAGAAAATGTCTTTATAGATAGAAACAGTAAGAGATTGCATTAATGAAAAAAGATTAAGAATCACTATAGTTTATATGCAGTGTTTTCTATTTGCCAATAGAATCACATTCATAAACAAACAGGAAGTGGCTCTGTGGCTGACGTCTGCTAGGATAATAGATAGCCTAGCTTAGGAACTGGATTGATTTCCCAAGTTGAGTTTAGAAGGCTTGAGCAGTTGGGAGTATAGCAATCCGGCTGACAAACTAAACCCTGATGATAAATGTGAGTCGGTCCAGTTGGAAGAAGAAAGGAACTTGTAGAGAGCCCCAGCAATTACTGTTAGATATGATCATAATTAGCATACTTATTAGCAATCTGAATAAGAAGTAAACACCAAATTAATAGAACAGTTGAAAAAAATGAGCTAGGAGCATTAGTGTATAGCAGCAAGGATGATAAAACACAGGTAAGTAGAAATCAAAGAAGTGCTTCAATAAAAAAGACATCAAATAAAGAAAAGAAAAAGTACAGATCATTTCCAGGAGGGTTTAATCTGAAGCTCAGTTATGAGGATAGTCTGGAATTATATAATAACTAATGGTACCTACAAAAACAACAAACATGGGCATATTAACTTGTCAGGGCCTTGCCAGCCCAGTAAATTATTATGCCTGCCTACACATAGATAGCATTTGTAGCAAGAAATTCCTACAGCAGAGTGCCTGGATCGAGATCTCTGTTTCTAGACTATCATATGCTACACCACACATGCCTACAATATATGATAATGAAGGCAATGAAATTCTTATGAGTATGAAGTAGCACGGGGCTCCCCTTTCCTGACCACAGTGGACTCAATTGCTGTTCATCCTCAGTACAGACGGTAAGTACCAAACAATGAGTGCTCTCAAGTGAAGCCCTGAAGGAGGTTTCCATTATGAGCTGGTTTCCATGCTGAAAACAGAAAAGCCATGTGAATTAGCTCCTTGCTTCCTGCCTCCCTCATACGTTCTCTGTGGTTCCTTTCCCATACATCTTGATACCCAAATTCCTTATATGCTTCTGATCACTTCTAAGCTCGAAACTCCTCTTTTGCATCTTTTAAGTCCTCTGATAAATTATGAGCCAACACTTCAGTGGTAATAATGGCTTCAACTGGAGAGTTTTCCTTTTCCAAGTGACCAACAAGAATCAGGTATCGGTAGATGTTATTTAAACCAAAGTGCAGGAGCCAAAGAAATTTCTAAAAGTGTACATCAATGCCAAAGCATCTGTGTTCATTTGGGATATAAAATGGACATGTACGTTTTGATTAAACAGCTAAGCTAATAAAGCCAATGAATAACACATCAGAACCTACAAATTCATTAGAGAAGGCTCTCCAAGGCCCACTGCTGGAAGACAGCCCTGTTAGCAAATGAAACAGAAATAAAGAGTATTCCTCTTACTTAGTCTGCTTAGGAAAATATCTCCTTCACATTTTATTGTTTTATTTTTTTGTCCTCTTAAATCATTCAAAATTATAAATATAAGGGCAATTATATCTACTTTAATAGTAGTCAATCAAACCCATTTAAATCCAGTTTTATGTTCTTTTCTCATTGTAGAGCAAGCTTTTTCAGAACCCTGACAAATCCCTTTCTTTCGTTACTGCCTTGACACAGAGGATACCTTCCTTTTACAAAAAAGTAAAATTTAGCATCTTAATTAGTAAAATGGCCTGAAGAGCGAATCTTTAAATGCTCTAAGATCTTTTTATTTACACTTGCACTGGAATTAAAACCTCTACTGTAATTTGAAAGAAAAAACCATAATCCAGAACTATATATTATACTAGAACAAGCAACATCTCTGCAGAACATCAAGACATATAATAACTGGCATTTAAATTTGTGTGTGTGTGTGTGTGTGTGTGTGTGTGTCTGTCTGGAGACACACCAAGAACAAAAGCTGAACTCTTTTATTCCTTTAGTTTTTGAGATTTATTTACATATATTTTTTTGTGTATGACTGTTTTGTCTGCGTGTGTGGCTGTGTGCCACATTCATGCCTGATGCCCATGAAAGCCCAAAAAATGACATCAGATCCCCCTTGAAACTGGAGTCACAGATAGTGTGGAGCTGCTGTGCTGAGTCCTGGAGGAGGAGCCAGTGCACATAAGGCCTAAGTCATCTCTCTGGCTCCTCTTTATTCTTCTTAAGATGTTTCTTGTTTAATAACAATCATCAGTTGATATCAGTTAGACTATTGATAGGCACCTAGAAAGAGACTTTCTTACTTCTTCCTTCCCCTACAAATGTAAGTATTCATTTTTTGACCGTATTAGAATATTTTTCTGTTAAATGCATTTTTATTTATTCTTCTCTCATATCTTATGTCCCTTCCATAGTGTTCTCTCCATCTACTCCTCCCAGTATAGCCCCTATGTCCCCTCTCCCTGAGATCTACTTCTCCTTCATTTTCCCTTAAACACGAGAGCAGGCCTCCCAAGGGATAGCAAAGAAATGGCATGAGAAGTTACAGTAAGACTAGGCATATATAAAAGCACAAAAGCTACCAGAGACAACAATCTAATGCAAACCGTCTTGGTGCTCTAAATACACAGCTGAGTAAATACAGAGGTTTATTAGGTGTATATTAGGGTGAGTTTATGGCAGGTTTGATTTCACCAAAGTATGCTCCATGCACAGGAAGTGTGTTTAAAGTGGGAGAGGCTTATTTAAAAAGTTTAGTCCCAACTTTGTTTCTCCTGTAGAAATAAAATTACTTCAAAAAGGTGGGAATGAGCCAGGTGGTGGTGGTGCAGGTCTTTAGTTCCAGCACTTGGGAGGCAGAGGCAGGTGGATCTCTGTGAGTTCAAGGTCAGCCTGGTCTACAAGAGCTAGTTCCAGAACAGCTAGGGGGCTGTTACAAACAGAAACCCTGTCTCTAAAATACAAAAAAAAAAATTTAAAAAGGTGGGAATGTTACAAGTACACATTTTATTTTGATGGCTTGATTGTGATTTAAAGAAATTAGCTGAGATGGTGGTCTCATCTCAGCAGCCTGTGAATCTCTTTCAGTGTCCTCTTAGAGTCTGCATCAATATGCATTTCTTAGACTCCCGTGAGAGAGGAGTAATTTGTTTCCAATTTACCAAAAAAGGAGAGAGGCAGAGAAAAAAATCATAATTTTCCTAGACATGTATAGCTTAGTTTGAGGGAGGAAAGATGCTTGTGTGGGGTGGAGGGGAGGAAGAAGGGGGAGAGAGAGAGCATGAGCATGCATGCTCAAGTATGCACATGTGTGCTTGCAAATGTGCCCACAGTTGATGTCTAGGGTCTTTTTCAATCTCTTTTCCCCTTTTATACAGAGGCAAAGTCTCTCATTTGAAACCATAGCTCACTGAATTGACTAGCCTAGCCAGTCATCATACTCAAGAGATTCCTTTTCTGCCACCACAACTTGAACTCACAGAGATCTGTCTGCCTCTGCGCCCCAAGTGTTGGGATTAAAGGTGTGTGCCACCATACCCAACTACTCTCTTTCTTTTTTTTACTTTAAGGACTTTAACCTTTTTATTTTCTCTCCAAGCCTGCACATATTTTTAACACACTGTAAACCATTTAGAGGTTTTCTTTGTCTTTGAATCTCTCTTTACTGTATATCTCTCTTTTTCTGACCACATGAGTCTTTAATTTGCTAAGCAGTATGGCTGGGATTAAAGCCATGACTTTGACGGCTGAATTCAGCCCATTCCTTAGCTTTCTGAGATTCCAGCCTCATGGCTGAGGTACTGGCTAGAGCTATGTTTATTGCTGGGCTTATAGGCAGCTTGTGGCAACTGCCCAGGTTTTATGTGGGCACTGAGGATTTGAACTCCAGTTTTTATGCTTGCATTGCAAAGACTTTACCCACTGAGTCATATTTCTATCCTCAAGAAGGTTTTTGAAGAATATTTACTTAGCCAGCTAATTCCCTTATGTCCCATATTTGGTAACCTCATAGTCAAGAGTGCTTAAAATGTTCCTCACTTGTTTAAAGACTGATGAAGCAATGTAATAAGATTCTGTCTTGAATTCATGCAGTTGAGGTTTAGTGATACCAAGCATAACCCACCAAACCACTGACTGTCTTGTGAAGCAGAGTTCTTGGACATCTAATCTTTGGCTTGTACTATTGTCTCCACAGCCCTGGGTGGAGGGCTCCATTGTGCTTCTTCCTCTGCAGAAAGAGGTGGCTAGTGATCTGCTCAGTGTGCCATTTATGTTAGAATATGACTGGTAGAAAGGACTCTTGCCTTCTGCTGGAAAGTAGTTAACAGATTGCCAGCTTCAATCATGTCTTCAAAGTCTTTCCCTGTGTCCACCGAACTTCCCTAAAGAATGCTCATCTGTCTTCAACAGTCGGAAGACTATTTTGTCTTGGTGATGAGGAAACAGGGATTTTTCCAGAGATAGAAACATGGCAAAGAGTCAAAATTAACTTGTTACCTCTCCCTCTTTCTGATTCTGAAGAGCTTTGACAAATACAAAGCCCAAAGTTTCTAGCTGTCTATCAGAAATGGAAGGAACAGTCAGTCTGATTAGTATGTGTCTTAGCTACTGTTTTATTGCTGTGAAGAGAGCCAAGACCCAGGACATTTTGAGAAGAAAGCATTTACTTGGGGCTTGCTCACAGTTTTGGAGAGTTAGTTCTTGGGAGGCGGAATGCATGTGCACATGTATGGAGAAGCCAGTGGTCAACATTGTCTTCTGAAAATTATTTCTCCACTTCATATTTTGGAGACAATTTGTCTTTTGGAACCTGGATCTTATTACTTTGGCCCAACTGACTGGTCTCTTAGAGATCCTTCTGTTTCTGTGTCCCTAACACTGGGATGACATGTATCTACATGAACTCAGATCCTTATGTTGGCACGCTCTGCAGCTAACCTTTCCCTCTGGAAACATCTACCTCAACCCCTTTTTAATATCTTTCAATAGCCCCTTAGCATCAGCCTTTGTATATGATTTAATGTTTGCCTGGCTCCTAGGTAAAACGATTGGAATATTTGCAGAACATCACAAAACTTCAGCCTCCTCCATCCCTAAAGCTAAGATGAGATAACATCCGAATCTCACAGGAGAGATTTTTCCTAGTCAGATAAAGACATTATCTAAATTCCATAGAAATAATCTGCCTTCCTTACTATGTCCTTCTCGTTAATGACTCTACCTGTACTTTGTAAACATAATGACTTTTGGTGACTTCAGAAGGTGCTGTAATACTTTCCATGGGGATCATGCCTTTCCAAAAAACCTGAAGCCTTCTTTTGAACAATGGAAAATCATACTGTTCAGAATACACTCTTCTTCTTCTTCTTCTTCTTCTTCTTCTTCTTCTTCTTCTTATTATTATTATTATTATTATTATTATTATTATAATAGGTTTTTCAAGACAGGGCTTCTCTGTAGCTTTGGAGCCTGTGCTGGAACTAGCTCTTGTAGACCAGGCTGGCCTTGAACTCACCAGAGATCCACCTACCTCTGCCTGCAGAGTGCTGGGATTAAAGGCGTGCGCCACCACCGCCCGGCTCAGAATACATTCTTTAAAGCAGGGTGACTACTTTCCTTTGACATCCATATAAAGTGACATAACCATGTACGTGGTGTCCCATCATATTCCCTCTTCTGCTAACACTCAAGGGGAGGGAATTATGCAGCGTGCGAACACCGAGGGGTGGGAATCTCAGGGGAATCTTAGGCTCCTACGTCAGGAGCTTTTACAAAAGTTTTATTTCCTCCTATTTATTATAGGATGGGGTAACACTGATTGAATGCAGAGTACCCTAACAATGTTAAGCCTTCCCACAGCCTTGTGAGCTAAATAACAGTAATGGTTTTTCACTATGTGTTTTGATGAAAAGGTTACTGCGGAGCACCGCGCATCTCCACAGGACAGGTTCAAGCGCACCTCCCTTTTTCCCCCATGAGAGAGCCAAAGGTCCCTAATGTCCCCATTCTTTGTCTCATATGAAGCAGCTAAATGCTTTTATTCTGAGTCATCTCCTGGAGAATAAAGTCCATTAATCAGACTTGATAATGTTTTAGGTAAACTCCCTCCTTATCCAAACCATGAACTTTCAGCCATCTCAGCCTGAGCCAGCATACTTTCCTCTCTGAAGAGCCCTTCTAAGGAAAGGCTGACTGACATCAGGGTAAAGCACCCTATGACCAGTCATCCTATCTGGACACCTCCAGCCCTCATTCCTTTAGCTGCTTTCCTGCCTGTGGTTTGTGCAGCCACATCTATGCTTCCTGTGAAATAAACTCTACTGACGTCCTCTGAGCACCTCGCTCCTCAAACCCTCCTGCTTAAATATCCGTATTAAAATCGACTTTTAATAATAAATATTTTAAAAACCCCAACTCTGCTTCAGAACAATAGAGAAGAAAAGCCTTTCTGTGGAATGGACTGCCCCAGGTCTGGTAGTTAGTGCATCTTCCCGTTGTAACTGCACTTTCCCCACTTCAGAGAGCACCAATCCTTTCCAGCAAAGCCTTTCTTTGCCTACCACCAAATTTGTTCTCTATTTGACACATCTATGCCCTTTAAGGCAGCATTCTATTCAGCTAATGCGAATAATTTCTTAAATCGTTGTTCTGAGAGCAGAACAATTATTCCTGTGTCCCCGGCTGCTGTGCACTGAGACAATGGCTTAAGTGAATCATGCAGATATCTCTCCACAGCCATCGTCCCTTTCCTTGGAACAGCTAATTAAAATTATCCCTCTCAGACCCCAGCGAATTCAATAATGTTAGCTGAAATTAATACTGGGCTAAATTGGGATAAATTAAATTTCTTTCATTCTATTTATTTGGTGGTTGTTTTATTTAATTTGATCATTAATGTTATTATTTTATTATTTTGGTGTAGGGAACTAAATCCATGGCCTCACACACTCTAGTTGTTTTAGGCTTACCTTTGCTGGCTTGAAAGAGCATGACCAAAAGAAATTTGGGGAGGAAATTGTTTCCCCAATTGGGGGAAGCTTTGGTAGTAAATCAAACTGTGAACCTGGAGGCAGGAGCTGATGCAGCAGAATAGAGGCACACTGCTTACTGGCTTGCTTCTCAAATCTTTCTTGTCCTGCAAGAACCCAGGACTGCCAGCCCAGGGATGGCACTAGTGACAAGGGGCTGGACCATCACTTACAGATTAAGAAAACGCCTACAACCTGATCTTATGAAGATGTTTTCTTAATTGAAGGTCCATTCTCTCAAATGACTTCATCTTGTGGCACATTGGCATAAAACCAGTCTGAAGGTGTAAGTCACAAACAATCCCACACCAATTTGGAATTATGATTAATAGAATGGTTATTTATTTAAAGGGGAAAAACTTACAGATCACGGTCCCAGCCAACAGCCCTCTACCCAATCAGGAAGGGAGCCTGGTCGCAGGAAGCAGAGCCAGAAGCCAGAGCAAGAGTAGAGGGAAGTGGCCACGTTTTTTAAAACGCCCCAGTGGGCTGGTATCTCAGTGGCTATTGGCTGAAGGAGCAGAAGGAGCTCCTGCAACACCAGTCAGCAACCTACCAAAATAAATTAGGATTTTAGAGGAAGCAACTATTTAAATATTTAAATCTTCATAGATGGGAAATAAAATAAAACTACCACTTAATTTTAAAAGTTATCTTATTTGTAATTGTGTTCTCACACTCAGATATGTGTATGTGTGTGGGGGGTCCATGAAGGCAAGAAGAGGGCTTCAGATCCATTGGAAATGGAGTTATTGGCCATTGTGAGGCAACAGAAATAGACACTAGGAACAGGCCCCTGCAAGAGCCTTAAGTGCTTTTGCTTTATACTACTGAGCAATCTCTCCAACTCCTCACAGTTATTTTTATTTAGATACTTAGGTCAAGATGAAAGATGTGCAGTCCTTTGCATTGGTTGTGTCCTAGGACTTGGGTGAATAAAGCAGAAGTCAACAAATGCTAGTTACACGCTGGCTTCTTTTGGGATAGTTTTTGATTTCTAATAAAAATAGATTTGAAATTATAGCTGTGGTGTTTTGCATATTTTTCATAAACCTAAATGTTTTCTTTCCTCTATTATAAAAACCTTGGTCTGGCTGATATTACATTATTTAATCATTCACTCTACCATGAAATATAAATAGAAGATGCCAAAGTTAAAATTTAATAAGGGACTAACTCTTGGACATTGGGTAGGTTAAAATTTTCAAAAATTGAATTGCTATAATTATTTAGATTAATTAATAAAATTCATACTTGCCTTTGAAGACTAAACACTCTGTTCGTACTTTAAGAATTCCATTCTTACACATGAGCCTCCTCTTGCCAAGCTTAGGATTTAGATAGTGAATCAGAATTCAAAGTTAATTAATATTTATGATTGCAAGCAAAATTTTAGGTCTCTATTAGACTGGGTTGTTAGCACTAAACATGTGACTTTAGATTTGAATAATGTAAATAAATATGACATAGATGGAAAAGAAAAAAAAATCAATGTAGTGATGTATGCTTGATTTGAAACTCAACATGCTTTCACAACCACTAGCAAAGTAGGAAGCCACCCAGTTAGCGTGCAGTGCACCACATATGCTAACATATGCTCACTGGCAATTCCATGAAAAGCCTTTTATTTTTTTTAACTAGAAAGTCTGACTTTATGGCAATTAAGTGGATCCATGTCAAATCATTTTATCATAATCTTCACTTATCTTATTCACAGCTAAAAGGCCATGTTTAAAGACATTAAATAATATTTAATCACATAAGCCAACATGATGAAGTTATATTATTTGGATTTGGGATTATTTGTGTCCTGGAACACTCTACAATTCTCTGAATCTTCCTAAGTCTGTCAAATCAGATGAATATCTATGGATTAAGAAAAATGAAAGACTATGCTAGTAGGGTTTCTGACACACTAAACTAAGAAATGAATGGTAGAATTTGCTCCTAAAATAAAATACCAGAGGAAATATTTTTTTTGCAATTAACATTGAAAGGCATCAGCTATTTCAACTAAAAATAGACAATCAGTATTGTCCTTTGTTGTATATTTGTGGAATAATGACCCTTTTCAACAATAAGTATGCCCATATGACAGTGTCTACAGCATGACTTCCATATTCGGGATGCAGCCAGGTCTGCCCCACTTCCTGTGGCCTTGTTTTATGTGGACCCCAGAGTGCAGCCAACAATCCTCCCTTAACCTGTAAATGGTCAAAGACATCTTGTTCCTGGTGTCTTGATGACTTTCTCGTCCCTGGATCCAATCCCATTCTTCTCTTCATAGTCCTTAGCTAATGGCTACATAGTAAAACAGCTATTAAATCAGTTACTTTGAAGGTTTCTGAATTTTTGCTTTTATGATCACATTGTTAATTTCTACACAAAAATAATTTGAAAAGAACATTTGGGGTCTGGAAAATGTTTTAGCAGTTATGAACACTCAGTACTCTTGTTGAGGGCCCAGGTTTGAGTTCCAGCACCCACACTGGGCAGTTCATAACATGTATAATAGTTCAGTTTCAGGGTACCTGACTTCCTCTTGCAGCCTGCTTGAGTACTCATACACATGTGATACACATGCAAACAAGCAGGCACAGATACATACACATAAAATCACATAACAAAAGTCACACAGTCAGTCACTGAAATTCATATCTAGACTACACACGCACATGTGTGCGTGCACACACACATATACAGAATATTATGTAATGATAATGTATATCTGTATGTCTTGACATTTTGTTACTAAGCTACAGCTGTCAGCCATTTTGTTTCTTACAGAAGAAGAACGAAGCCAGAGATCAGAATGGCAGTATTAGCCATGGCAACAAGGCTTTCAGTTCTTCACTGGGGTCCCTGGTTTCTGGTGACTATGAGGCTTCACAATGTCTCTGACCTTGCTGGAGTTCAGCTCTACCGCCCTGCCTTAGATTCTGAGACTCCATTTCCTACTACTTAGCTGGTCCTTACTCACATTTTTCTGCTTGTCTTATTCTGGTCATTTAAGGCCAGCTCACAAAGCCAAATAACAGTAACAATCACTAAACCCGTTCTGGCCTTGACCATCAGCTATAGTTTTGGTACATGTCTTTGTGAATCTATTGTTGATGCTGGCAATGTTGTGTATTGAACTCAGGTCATTGGAACATATTAAGCACTATACCAGTAGGCAATAGCCCAGATTCTATAAATGTAAATTGCTTTGTCTTACTCATACCTATATCACATCTTGCTTTGATTTTCCAATCAGTTTTAACTCGAGAAAGATACTGCAAATGAAAATTTCTCTTTCAATGAGAAGCATCATTCTTAAAGGGACAGTGTGGGATAAAGCCTATGAGACAGTGAGCGTCCCATACATTGCACTATGTATTGTCTCCTCTTGAAAAGGAAAAGAAGACACCAATATTGAGCTAAATCATATATGCTCAGATCTGAATTTCTAGTTTTTTTCCTTAAAGACACACACACACACACACACACACACACACACATTTTCATTTAGCATTTAAGGTCTCATCTTTGTAATATGCAGAGACAATGAGCTTGTCTCATCAATCAGAAATGAGTCGCGCTGACACATTTTATTTTGTTCGTCAAATTGCCTCCCATCTGGAAAGAGATCCTCGGTGTTAGTTCAATAAGTGATGGAACCCAGGGAGGGGGGATGAGCCATGTCTTCACAATGATTATAAGGTACTTCTTTCTGATGAAAAAGAATCTTGTTGTTGCAGTAAATTAGCTATTGGAAAGGCTCATGGTTTCTGCCAAAGGCAAAGCAGGATGGACTAGAGAAAAGGACTGTGGGTTAGCTGGAGTTAAGATGGTAACAGCCAACTGGATGTTAAAATGAGAACCCAATGACTAGAAAATAAATGGAGTTTCTTTTGACGATATAGCAACATGCAGTATGTTTCCTGGAGAAAGAGCCTATGATTAGGTTCTTATATCTTAGTTTAGTTACTTTTTTCAGTGTTTTGACCAAACAATGGACAAGAAGTCACTCAAGGGAGGTAAGGTTTATTCTGACTCAGGGTCTGAGGGGCAAGAGGAGAAAGCTGGCTGGTCACCTTGCATCTTTTCTGAGGAAGTGAAGAACGGTGATTGCTTGTGCTCAGACCTTACCATTTAGTCAGCCTGGGAATAAAGTCCGGAGAACGGGTTCTACTTCCGAGGTAGATTTTCCTGCTTCAGTGAACCTAATCAAGATGATCCCTTATAGGCTTTGCCAGTGGCTTGTTTCCTGTCAGACTGACCATCAGCATAACCACCATACACCTGAATGCCCATTTTGCAGATATATTGAAGTCTGTTGACAACTTTCAGTAGACAAGTTGCACAGACATCTTTCTTGTAGTTATACGAAAGAATGACGCTGGCTCACATAGCCAGCATCACGTCAGCCTATATGCCTGTCTACCACACCAGCCTTTCTCTTCACCTCCTGTATCTGCTGACTCGGTCTGCTTGTGTGAAGATGCTCTTCTGGGGACTTCTGTCCTTAAACTTGTATTTTGTTCCTCTGGTCCTAGCAAGAGCCTTGAGCTCCTGAAAAACCTAGTTGACTCTGGGGATACAAAAGACATTTTACCTTCTCAAGCACACAGATACCTCTAGACAAAAACTGTCAGCAGGGAAAACTTGATATTTCGACAGTGTCCTTGACCCACATCCTACGAGGAAAAAAAGAAATGCTTTGTTTAAAAAAAGGCCAGTCTTTCCTGCTTTATTGCCTCCAAACACTAAGAAAAGACATACTTAAATTCTGTGTCCTGGGAGGCCTGTAAGTTAGGAGTCACTTGCGTATGGTCTCCTTCTAGCACCCCTGTTGGGTAATTGAGCAACAGTGTGAAATTCCCTAAGCTACAACTCATGAGTGGTGTGAGATGATCTGATTTATAAAGGTCTTTTGGCTTCTAATCTCTATGATATAGTATGTAATGCTTCACAAATGGCATTTTTATTAGGCTGTGTAATAAAATACAAAATCATTTCAGTTGACAAGTGTTTGTCTGGTAGATTAATGTTTCTGAATATATTGTTATTATTTATCATTATTTAACCTTGGTTGATCTCTGGTAGTATTGCCATTGAATAAGATATGATCTGTGTGCTTTAAGGAATAGCTACCATATGATTCAAAAGTAATATATACATGTAAGTTATAGAGGCAAGCAGAAAGCAAGGGAAACTTGGGGATAAGCTTGCATTTAGTAAGCTTTTTGGTTGATTAACACATACACACACATAAATATCAGATTATATATATATTGCTTGTTCAGGTTTTTTTCTGTCCACTTTTCTCCATAAAATTTATTTGCCTTTCCCACTGGATTTCTGGAAGTTACAAGCCTAACTTAGAAATCCCTATTTTCTGTGTCCCCTATTGAAGCCCCAGTAACTTATATAGCTCATGATACAATAGTTTTCTGTTGAATAAACAAAATGTTTATAAATTTAGGTGGGTCGGTAAGTGGAGGATGCTAGCCTTGCTGAGACAAAGAGTTGGTATGTATGGTTTGTATTTTGGGAACTACTTTACTGCCCTTCTTTCCTAGAGTTCTGTAAAATTTTATTTCATGTATTCTCCTGTTTGCATTAAGTCATGCAGTCATCTCTGGTTTCATGACAGCACCTCTAACATGCTCCTAAAACATCATCCTTAATTTTATTTTAGCTTATTTAATTTGGAACAGAATAGCTTCTTTTAAAATAGCCCCTGTTAAAATTAACTACCAATAAAATCCAAGGGAGACTGAGACAGGGGAATGAGTGCTCACTTCCCAGTTTGCACTAAGACAGCATCTTCCTATAAGTTAGCAAGCACTTGAGAAACAATCATCTTGTAAAGAAAACCTCCCAATTAATCAACACAAAGCACATTCAAGTGTATAAAACTTGAAAGATAGCAGCTGTATGCATTATTCTTTCTATGAATGCCCAGCTGTTTAGAGAGAGATAACAGCCACAGATGAGAGAGAGAGTAGGAATTTGTTCTGATTTCAAATTTTAGATGACCATTACCAGTTTCTTAGAAAAGCACATTTTACTAATGGTGATGTCCATACGTTGGAATTTTCTGCTATTAGTTCTTGTTATAGTTAACTCTGATGAAAACGCTTGGGAGTGAAGATGAGATTTTAATAGAGGTGGGCAGGGATTGCTGCATCTTTACAAATGTGCTTGTTTGGGGGGTACATGAGTTCCTAATAGCAGCATTGATAACCAGAGGACGAAGATCTTGTCGGTTCTGTTTCCAGCCAGAGGGATGAGAACCAGGGAAATGTACCATTGAACATCAGATCTGTCTCCTTACAGAAGCATAGTCATGACTTTATAACCCAACTGCCTTTCTTAGCAAAGAGCTATCAGGACGTGAGCATCCTCTTACTCAGCAGGGAATACTACTGTGCAAGACCAACTATTGTAATATGCATTGCTGATTCACATGCAAACGAAGGGCTCAGTGAAGAGGTTGCACAGACATTACATACTACCATGCAGATGATGGTTTATAATAGGTTGAGAAACTTGTATTTATTTGTTTGTTTCTTTGTTTATCATGTGTGTGTCCTCATGTGTGTTGCATGTACCTCCTGTGTATGTGAGCAGCCCATTTAGACAATTTATATCTTCTTCACTCGCTTACTAGCTATTCGCATGTTTGTTTGTTTAAGACAGTGTCTTTCTGGAGCTCACTAGTCTCTTAAGTTTGGCCAGTCAGCCCCAGGGATTGTCCTGTCTCATCCTGGATTTCAGACAAGTGTCACTGCCCTCTGCTTTTGAGATGTATGTTAAGGATCCAAACTCAGGCACTTGTGCAGCAACCTGTGAACATGTTCGTTCAGAGTGTGAGCTAGCTTCTACAGTTTAGAAAAAAAATCTGGTTCCATGGAACATGTACTAAGAATAAGGAGAAATAAATAATTAAAATTATGAATAATTTCTTTCATATGACTTGACTTACAAAATTAATGTTATGGAGTCTTGGGCTCATTAAAGATCAGGTGGAATGACGTAGGAGTATCTCCACTGTTTTCATTTAGATGTTCTCCTGATGTTCAGCTTACCTCTGCCATATTGCAGAAGTACACATTGGTGTTTTGCCTGCATGTATGTCTGTGTGAGGATGTTAGATCTTGGCATTATAGACAGTTGTGAGTTGCCATGTGGGTGCTAGGAACTGAACTAGAGTTCTCAGGAAGAGCAACCAGTTTTCTTAACTGCTGAATCATCTCTTCAGGCCCATTTTTTTTTTTTTGTATTTTCATATTGAGCTGAGTTTATATCTTTTGCTCCTACTCCCACCAAAGTTGATTAATGATAATTACCATGTCCCTAACCTGAATGCATCAGAAAACTCTGACTCCAGTTTTTGTCAAATATCCCATTGATTCCTTTCTAGTTCAAGTCCTCCACTGGAACAATCCATATATTTTATACTGTGCTTCTGGCAAAAGCTCATCCTTTTGACTTTTCTTGAGGAACTTTCCTGATGACAACATTGCTTTGGGTTCCCTCAGCTTGACACCCCCCCACCCCCGACAGCTTCTTCCCTGTGACAATTACCTGCATGCAATTTTGGTCGTATTCCACATACCTCCTTTTAACAAGTCCTAAGTTAGGTCAGTGATGGATCTAGTTGGCCACAAATATTTGAAACATACAGTTCATTAAGTTTTGGCATATTTGCATGAAGATGAGACCATCACCAGATTGAAATAATGGAGTATATCCATTACCCCAAAAGAGCTTTTGATCTCTAGGCTGATTTTCTGCAAGATACTAGATCATTCCTAGAAAATAATTGGCAGAAAAGACTGAACGTGTATGCTGAAGTCTCCATCCTCTCGCTCTTACTTCATTCCAGGGGTGTTGCAAGACATTTTTTGTTGCAATCAAAGTAATTTTATCACTTCCATACAACACTGCTGAGCAGTGATTTTGTTTCTTATGCGGGAAACATCTAGCTACCAATCTCCATTCTTTTACTGTTCCTCGGTCACAGCTCCCTGGAGTTTTGCTGGACAGAATATACTCTTCCTGCTGACAACCTCATCTGCGAGCTTCCTTTGCAGTTCCATGTGCTCCAGCTCTGACCAATAGGATGTGAGTGGAATTCTGGATGCCACATCCTGGAGCTGCCAGAAAGGAGCGTGGATGTGTGTCCTTTGAGCTTCTGACTGACAGTGACTGAGTGCTGATGGCCATCTGAGAACCATGAGAGACAAGCCGAATATTGAAGGTGGCAATACAAAAATGAGGATGGATTTCTCATAGAGTTAACAAAAGAATTAAAGCCTATCCATGTTGTTCAGGACATTGTTACTTCTGGCTTTTTGTTATTGAATACAAAATTGTATTCTACTTCAGCTGTCTTGATATCATCAAACTACACTCTATTCATTGAAATTAGAACATTTTCCCTATGGTTTGGATATTTGTGTTCACCCCCTGATTGATGTTGAAACCTAACTTCTGATTTAGCAATATTAAGAAATGGGGTTTGGGGAAGTGATGGGACCACAAGCACTCTCACTTCAGGACTAGAATGGACATCTGGTGAAAGGAGACTGAGAATCTTGTCTATTTCTTTAACCAAGTGAGGACACTCAGTAGGCTCTGTCTAAGAGGAGTGAGCCCTCATGAGAGTTGTGGAGTAGGCTAGCATTTGGAAACCTCACAATTTCCAATGACAAGAAATATACTTGTGTCATTAATAAGCCATACAATTTATGATTCTTTCGCTATAGCAGCCAAATGGCTTAAGACAAGTTCTGTTTTATAAGTAGGAAAAACCAGGACACAAAGTGGATAAGTAAATAAAACCTGCCTTTGGGTCGTCTTACTGAAATGATCAGACACTTCTGCTAAAATAAATCCAAGGATAAAGAATGGACTGTTTGAAGTCAGCTCCAGTTCACAGCATGGTCGTGTGGCGATTTCTTTGTAAGATCTGTTTTAGCAAAATTGGCAACTGGGAAGAATGGCTTAGATGCTGCATTCCTCCCAGAAATGCAGTTCTGTGGAAATCTGTTCTTCAGAATTATTCTTTGGACAAAATTTGTCTGGATACACTCTTCTTGTTTATTAGATCCACAATATTAATATTTTCCCTTCTCCGGACCATTTCTATTTTGCATTCATGCCCATGTCAGTTAGAAACTTTTGAAATGGTAACAAGACTTTATTTGATACCATCAAGTAAATAGCCTGGCAGGGTGCTTTTTCAGAGATATGCTATGAAGGACTGAGTGTTAAATATGCCATCATTCTATGCTTTCTCATATTGAAAAAGCCTAATTTGACGTTATCTTGTTGCCACAGCTGCGCTGATTTTCCTTAGCCCCCTCACACCCCTAAACATTTGAACTCCTTTATTATACTGGTTGATATTGTGTAATGAAAGTAGTTTCAAATGGCCACAACATAACAGACGTTTACTGCTGCTGAATTGAAATACCAGGCTCAGCAGATGAACAGGTTGCCTAGCAACTGATACTGCAAGCTCCAGCGACTGCTCATGCCCACTGAGATTGACAAGGGAGCCATCACTGGTTGCCTGTAACTTGCTATTTAGCAGTTTTGACAGTGAGACCAAAGCTCCCAAAAGGAGATGTGTGTGATTAAATATAAAATTTGTCGAATCTATCAATCTACCATCCAGATTGTCTTTAAATATATAGTTAGATATGAAGTCTGAAAGTTTTCTAACTGAATTTCTTGTATTAATTAAATGAGGATGGAAAAGGCCCTAGAGGATGGAGCAAGTAGAAAAACTAATATATGAACAGAATAAAATACAAAATGAAATTACTATGGGCTTTGACTCCCCATGTTGGGTTGGGGTATGATTTAGTTTGGCTGTAAGTCATATCTCATGCATGCGTGACTAGGCGTGTCCAAAAAATTTTACCTTAAAATATAATGAGCGTGAAATGCTTCCTGAATATCTACACAGGTGGAGCCCCACGCTCTGCTCACTCTTCTATATGGAGTCGTGGTTGTGTGTCACGCTCCAATTCTCCTGAATCATGGCACTCTGATGTGGAACTGCAGGCTTTTAGTCACTGGGAATGAGATTTTTTTTAATGGTCCAGGTAATTAACTTTTATGAAATAACATTTCTCCATGTTATCCCATATTCTCTAGAGCTTTCAAACATGCAAACAGGAAGCACCATTCAGGATGTATCCCCTTAGAGTGCTTTTAAAATCCTAATATTTGTGACAAATTTTGTGAAATATCCAAGCAAAAAAATTGTAATATCCTTTGTTTTGGGAAAATGAAGAGATTCATGTTAAGATCCTCCATATTTTGGAAGCAAATTATTACTTATAACTACTACTTTATTTTAAATAATATTAAATTAATATTTTAGTGTATGTTTCATCTGGAAATTAATATTTTCATCCTCATGAATATGAAGTATATGATAGTTTTAAAAATACATGTGCCCTTTGATCCAGCAATTATACTAATAGAAATTTGTCTTAAAATAGGTTCCCTATATCCAGAAACATACTTTCAAGAATATTCAATAAATATTAATTATGAGAGCAGAAACCTGGTAACCTAATTTTCCGCTAATAGGGTACTGGTGCCATGTATTTTTCTATAGCCATGTATCAGTGAATTTTTCATCATTGTAGCAATACCCGAGGGAAACAATTTGAAAGAAGAAAAGATTAATTTTGGGATCCAGCTCGCGATTGCATGTGCAGGAGTCATTAGAGTTTGCATGGGTGTTTAAGGGGGGACAGGAAGCAGAAGGAGGAGGGACTCGGGGCAATATGGAACTGACAATAAGGCACTCAGAGTTACCCATTTCTCCAGTTTGACTTCACCTTCCAAAATAGTGCTTCCAGACATGGGCTAAGCACTCCACACCCCAGGGAGTTTGAAGTGTGTGTGTGTGGGGGGGGGCTGCATTTTCTTCAAGTCATAAGGTGCTATAAAACAGAATACAAGGTATATATGACATATACAATACATATATGTATATATTCGTGTGCATCTAAATCATATTAACTAGGTCAAAACAGCATAAGATCATGTAAAGAAGACCACTGTGTCACTAAAAGCTCTAAGCACATACACGTTGCAGGTTTTCTATAGTAGTTACTTTCAGAAAATAGGAGTTTATAGTGCAAAGTAAATGGAATAAGAGTTGAATTTTTTTTGTCATTTTCTATAAGAACTTTTTTCTTCAAAAATCAAAGCAAACATGGTGTTGGAGAGATGGTTCAGCAGTTTTGAGTACTGGCTGCCCTTACGAGGGACTTGGGTTCAGTTGCCAGCACCCATATGGTAGCTGTAATTTCAGTTCCAGGGGACCTGATACTCTCTTCTGGGCTCAGTAGACACTATATGTATATGGTGTATTTTCATTCATACAGGCAAACCATTCATACAGTTTCAATTTAAAAGTACAACATAGTATTTAAAAACCCAAACATGTATACATGTATGTTTTAATGAATGGTAAAGCAGATGCTATTTAGCAGCAATAATTAATAAAATACTGTTTCACATATGTTTTCTGCATATATACATATATGGACTTAATTTCTTTTCTTTCATTTTGGAAAAACATATTTTTAATCATTGAATCTCTAATAATTCTATTAAGAAAACTATTACACTTGGTGTTCCTAGATCTTCTTCCTGTCCTAGGTGTGTTTCTAGGGTCTTAAGCAAATTAACTCATGAACTTTCAGAATTACAAGCAATTATCTTTTAAAAAGTCCTGAGAAGAGCAAGGGATTAAGAACACACAAATGTAATACTGATCTCTCATTTTTTTAAAGCCCCAAAGCCAGTAATGTAATTATCTCCTATTAAGTTTATTTCGGCCTTCAATGAAATAATGAAACAAATGTCAGGGAAGTAGAGTTATTGCTTTGTATTACTTCATGTGCACAGAACATCTATAAAAGACCATGTTGAAAATAAGCATTCTGTGGGTTGTATGATGGGCATGTCTGTTTCGATTGGTCGTTTCCACCTGATACCCCTTCCTCAGGGATGCGGTACTACATGTTTGCTAGATAAAAATAAGACTCCTCTAGGAAGTTGGCAGTGGAAAGACTACATTAACCGTGTGATGGTTTCCTAATACTGTTCCCAAAGGAGGCAATGCAAAGAATTGGTTTTTATTTCTAAGAGTAGCAAGAAGGGCTGGTTTCAGGTTACTAAGGGCTTTTTAAAGGGGAGCCTTAGAGTAGATGTGGTGAGAATTCATGGGAGGCATAACAAGTGACTTCTTCAGAAGGTGCACAATGTCCAAAATGAACAAATACATCACCTTTGAGGGAGGGGTCCACTCAGCCTTCTAATTCCTTACTGAAATAATGCAAGGTTTGTTGCTGGTGTTTGTTTATCTCCCTCAGGCAACTTCCCCTACTTGTTTTAGACCCCTTTCTCTTTCACATGACTGTAGAGACTGTGTAAAAGTTCTTTAAAATATTTAGCATTGGTTTTTAGGTTAGCTTATACAGTGAAAGGTGTCATCATGACATCTTCATAAATATGTACCAATATACGTTGTTCTTCTGTGTTCCCATCCCCTACTACTCTGCCACATGTCCCCTCCTCTCTTCCATCTGGTTGGATTAAGAAAGCCTAAATATTTTATGCTGGTTTTTCTTTTTATTAGTAAATCATAGAATAATCATATTCTATCCTTCCATCTTTCCATCAAAATTCTGTATTCCAAGACTTGTGTATTCCTCATTGCCATCCTCTGGATACCATGTCTGGTTTTCTAAGAATATACCCCTTATTTGTTGTCCAATTCATAGTAGTCAGCCCTAAAATAATATGTAAAAAAACAGACTCAACAAGTTGTATTTATATACCATGCACACATATGCATACATATATACATATATGTGTATATAAGAATAATAATCAGAGATAAACTATCAACTCAAGAGTGATGAGGAATGAGAAGGACTGGAGAGAGGATACTTGCGAGGGACTGAAGAGAAGAAAAGGAGGGAGAAGTGATTTAATTCTATTTCAATTAAAATGTATTTTTAAATTGTGAAAAGGGGACTATGGCTCTGTAAAGGAACTCAACATATCATATACTGAGGAGTAAATTATAACTGAAAATTACCTCCTTTAACCCACACTCTGTATGTCCATTGAATATTGTCTGGTGTATCATTTTCACAGACTACTTCAGGCTCATGCTGGTTATTTTGTTCAATAATTATGTGACCTCAGAGTCAAATATTAGATCCTTTATTGCTATCTATGTGCCACAGTCTAAACAGTGCGCCTCAGTTTTATAATCTGTAAAATGAGAATAATAATAGTATTGGTATGAGCATAAAATGACGGTTCATGTAGGTCATTTCACACTATTTTAGTCCATATTAGCCATTGAAAGCAAGTGAACCCAATTTATCCACATTATCATTAGCTTTTGTTATTTTCATAATGCCTGTCCTAGTGTAATCTCTTGAACAGCAAAAAGTCCATCTTCACACTATTCAGAGTATTCCACTGTGTGTCTTTTTTCGTCATTATCAAAACATCACATTAACTACAAGATTTCTGGGGTCATGTGAGATAAAGCAGGTGATCACTAGTGTTCAACAGGCCGACCTACCAGATGAGTGATTCTCTGATAGAGAGTCCCCCTTGGTAAGGCTGTGGAGTCACTGGCTGAACTAGCTCCCTAAATGCTTACCCTAGGAATGTGGTTTTGACCAGTGAGAAGGTAACTCTTGTAATTTCTTTATCGTTCTGCTTCTGTCCTAATTCTCCTGTCCTACTTCTAATTTCTCTGTAAGTGGAGACTGTTCTTTTGTTCCTGGTTGCTCAGTCCTGAATAATCACACAGAAACTATATTAATTATAACACTGCTTGGCCTATTAGCGCAGGCTTCTTATTAACTAACTCCTACATCTTAAATTAACCCACTTCTATTAATCTGTGTATCACCACGAGGCTCTAACTTACTGATAGTTATCCAGCATCTGTCCCCTTTGGCAGCTGCATGGCATCTCTGTGACTTTGCCTATTCTCTCGATATATATATATATCTCTTTTCAGATTTTCCACCTGACATTACTCTTCTATGCCTTTGGTCAAAACAGCTTTATTCATTAGCCAATAAAATCAACACATATACAAAAGGATGTCCCATATAACCTCCCCTTATCTGTCTAATTAAAAAGGAAGGTTTTAACTTTAACATAGTAAAATTACATTTAACAAAATAGGTATCAAGCAAGAATTGTAGTTACAATATTTCTTTGTGAAGGTGTTATTGGAAGACAGAGTATGTGTATAAATGGGGTATGTATGTTATCAGGGGACCACAGACATAATAATGCTGTGTATAAAGTAATCAAATTTTATTTTTGGGATTGGTATTGATGAGAACTATTATACAGTTGTCCTGGAAGTCCACACAGCTTTCATTGTTGAACATACATACTATCATGCTGAGTAATGACGGGAGCAATGACATCAAGGGATTACACATTCCTGTAAAGTTGCAATAGTTTATATAGGTTATAAAGTTCAGTAAGGTAAAAATGATTATAGTCAGGATGTTCTTGGGGCAAGGTAGGAAGATTAATGGTGGAAGTTGTACAGACAAAAAGAAAAAACAATCAATAAATCCTAAGCAGACCAATGCTTACTTGGAGTCTGGCCCCTTTAAGACCTCTGGTACCTTTTATATGCCACGGGAGCTTCATTTCTAATGACCCATATCATCCTACATAAATGATCAGTTTCTAAATAAACAACATGTATTATCAAATATACAACATAACAAAATAATGGGGTGTTTGCATATCTATCCAGTTATGGACCTTGCACTATTTGTCCATGAGATGTGATAAAAAAATTTCAATTTTAGCAGCTATGAATACTTTCTACCTGCCCTTAGCTTCACAGTCCATTCTGTGGGCTTGCCAGCTGCTCTTTCCAGGGTATTTCAATAAGTTCTATTTTTGTCTTTTTAAGACCTAATGAATTATTTTTTTAATGCTTGTTTCACTGGCCTTCTCTATACCACATGAAAGAAACTAGAAAATGATATGGAAACAGGATACAAAAGGAGTATGATTATTGATAAAAAGTTAATATTAAAGACAATTCTAAAAAGTAGCTATGGATAGGACTAGAGAAATGTTATTGGAAGAGAATGAACTGTATGAAAAGTCAAGCCTAGGAAGCTTTACAATTGATGCTGTTGAAAGAAACACAGGTCCTCATGATTAGAGTAAGAGTCAATAGAAAAAAGTCTGGTAGACTGTAGGTGACCCCAGCAGTGAAGTATTGAATCCTGAAGTATTTCTACAATTTCAAGGCTATGACCAAGAATTATCATGACCAAGAGCAGAGAAAGTGGACTCTGGTCTTGTTCCTGAGTTTAGTGAAATTGCTTTGAGTTTTCCTTATTCAGTATAATGTTTGCTATAGGTTGTTCATGGATAGGCTTTATGTTGTGGTGCTTTTTCATTTCATTCCTGCTTTTGTCGTTTATTATAAAATCTATAACAAGAAAGTGGATACTATTTAATATATAACTTAAAATTCATACACGATATTATTGTAACTCAGATCACCTGTGGATTTTATTAATATTACAGTTGTCATGGTCCTATCATTGATCTGTTGAGTCAAAATATGAAGTGACATCTAAAGTTGAAATATAGTGTCATTTTTTACTCCACCTACTCTCTCTGTATATCTCTGTTCAGATTTTCTTCCTGGCTAAACCATTGGCCAAAAGAGCTTTATTTATTAACCAATAAAAGTAACATACATACATAAGTATGTATTACTTCTCCTTGTTTCTTCTAGATTTTCTTCTTCTATTTTAAAAACTCTTCTTCAGGAGCCTTGAAGTAATAATAAATTATTACAAGAGTTACCTTATTATTGGTCAAAATCACATTCTTAGATAAGTGATTTGAAAGCTGAGTTATTGTCATGGCAATACAATGTCCCAATTCCATTGGAGCAAGACCATGAACAGACTGGGTGGAGGAGCACAGTGCCCAATGACAACTTTGATACATAGGTCTATTTTAGTAGACTGAGAAGCAGAGCATTGGCATTCTTTCCATAGTGTCCATAGTTGGACATCTGTGGCTCTGAACTTGTACATAACTGCAAGGTTTCCAACTTATAATCTACTTACAAAAAAAACCCCAAAACCAAAACCAAAAATAACTGTTTAGTTTAAAGTTTTTCTGAGGTAAAAAAAATAGGTAATTACGTGCTGTTTGTGTTAGACTGTAGGGAAATTGCTAATTTTTTATATTAGAGTAAAAAGGAACAAGGTAGGCTTTATGTGTCTACAGTCCTCGTGGGACAAATAGATACAGTTATGAAGCATGTCTCAGTGTATATTCTATATACTAAAACTATAAAGCTAAATGAAAAGTCATTTTATTGACCATCCACAGATACATGTGCCCAGTAATGGAATATTTTCTTCAGACTAACACGTGATCAGTGGGGAAACATCCAAAGCTATTCTTAGTGAAGAGATAAAGTGATTTATGAGAGAAATTACAGATGGGAGCAACTGATTTCTACAGTCAGTAACTTCGTGGTCTTTCCAGGTGGGGATCCCTATCAGAGAATCATTTATCTGGTAGGTCGGCCTATTGAACACTAGTTATCACCTGCTGTATCTCTCATGGTTCCTGACAACTAAATCAGATAAAATATAAGGCAAAGCTCCAAGCCAATGAAAACCAATTTTTTTCCCTTACATTCATACTGCTATTTGCCCTCTGGGTGATACTTCTAGAGTATTGTGCCTAGACAGTAATACCATAAACAAATATGCTGGTCTTATTTCTGTGTTTATCCCTTGTAGTTCTGATTCCATTTGGATAGCATTTTTATTTTACAGGCATAACATAAAATAAGAATTAAGACATTACTGTAGTCTTGTTATAAAAACACAAAAGTGACAAATGTTACTTTGGCCTTTAGCAATCTGTCTTAGGGTTTCTATTTATGTGAAGAGACACAATGACCACAGCAACTCTTATAAAGGAAACATTTTATTGAGGGGGCTTGCTTACAGTTTCAGAGGTTCAGTCCATTAACATGGTAGGGAGCATGACAGCATGCAGGCAGACATGATGTTCGAGTAGTACTGAGAGGTCTACATTTTGCATACAACAGGAAATGGACTGAGACACTGGGCGGT
Source organism: Arvicola amphibius (assembly GCF_903992535.2). Taxonomy (NCBI): domain Eukaryota; kingdom Metazoa; phylum Chordata; class Mammalia; order Rodentia; family Cricetidae; genus Arvicola; species Arvicola amphibius. The sequence continues at coordinate 82,658,666 of NC_052055.2, forward strand.
ATCTTGAGCATAGGAGACCTCAAAGTCTGCTCACACTGTGACACACTTCCTCTAACAAGGCCATACTCACTCCTCCCTCCCGCCCAAAGCCTCGCCTTCTAATATTCTAATAGTGCCACTCCTCATGAGATTATGGGGGTCAGTTACATTCAAACTAATACAGCATCAGCAAAGATACTCAAAGGTGATGGAATCTGAGTTGAGATTGACATACAGTAGCATTATTTCTTGTGTCAGTGGTGCTTATAAATACATAATTCTACACCCAGAGGGAAAGTTTTATGTTAAGGTTTTATTATTGTTGGTATTATTTCTTAATTAGTAGATTTAGTGATTAGTATAGTGTGTGTGTGTGTGTGTGTGTGTGTCTGTGTGTGTGTGTGTGTGTGTGTGTTTCTGTGATGATAGGGGTAGAGAAAGAGAGTCAGAGAGAGGGAGAGAGAGGTAAGGCTGGACAACACAGAATTCAATTCTAAAGGGCTTTGAAAGTTTTATTAGAGACTAGCAGAGTGGAACCCAAGACGGTTTGGCTGTGAAATAATTAGATTTTTATTTTAGAAAGATAACTTCAGACAGCAATAGAAAGAAGATGGAACTAGGGCAGCAGCAGAGGGAATGAAGATAATGGAACTGACTGATTGATGGGAATTTTAGAGGAGGTACCAGTAGTCCTCGTGGTTGATGGAAATGGCAGGAGGGAAGCAGACAGATAATGGGTAACTTCCAGGCATTGAGCTTCATCAGGTAGGATGGATGGAGATGATGGCACCGGTGACTAAGGCAGATAAAGATACTTGAGAAGACAAGGTCTTCCATTCTGCTCTGTATGAGTTTGTGATAGCAGTGTGGAACAGGCAGGTGAAGATGCTATCACGGATTCAGACTAGTGAACAGTTCATCTGTCAATGGTGTGACAGTCACCAGCATATGCTGGGATGAGGCTAGGAAGCCAGCATTTGGATGTTGTACAGCTTGCCTGGGTTACTCTTTCTGGGTAATAGAGTTTTAACTGCAACTATAAGAGGGGTTGTCTGCTTTCTCCAGGCGACAACACTACCAGGGGTTTTCCTTGGGATCTTAAGAGGACAATAGAAGGAACTGAAATAGCTGCGCACCCCAGGCAATGACGGGTAATACAATTGATTCAATCTAGTTGGGGAAAGTCTTAATAAAATGATCTCAGGTGCTCACCAATCTCTACGTGTAGATTTTTTTTGTTATGAAGCTGGTGAAGTTCTTCAATCAAATGTGATAATGATGATTATTTCTTTTCTTTATGGCTTTTACTGTTCCTGTTCCAGAAGGTACTGTTCAAAAAATTCATACATAATTGATCAAATTTCAGTTTTAGCACAGAGCCATTAGGATGGCATTCAGAGACCTTTATTCTAAATGTGTTATACTTAATACGTGTTTTTAGCTGTTACTTAATGATTCTTTTCCATATGATTGCTCTTTCTTCCTCTGTAATTTAACCCCCAACATGTGCTCTGAATTTAGTTCATGGGGATGGAAGAAAGAAAAGCTGAGGAACATTGAGTTAAGAATTGAAAATTATTCCCTCGACTCCTCCTAGGCAGATTAACTTCCTAGTGGTGTCCTGCTGGAAATGGTGACTCCCACAGGCCTAGAGTGTGCATACTATACTGCTCCCTGAATAAACTGTATTAAAATATTTTACTATCACTTATATCTGTAGGATTTTGCCAGTTTGTTTGTTTGGTTGTCCTTGAATAATTACACTTAAATTTTTAATAAGATACTCAAGTGAGGAAAATGTACAATCAGCTGAGAGAGAGGTGACAACCATCTGGTAAGATCAAGTACCCGAGGAAAAGAAAAAAAATGGCAAGAGGACAAGGAGGAATTGCAGCAGTCTGCTTTGGCCCCTAAGTCCTTTCTCTTAAAGACCTTTTTCCTTAAATTGCTCATAAGCTGTTCATTGACTCATCTAGGCAAGAATTCTCATGAAAATGAACGCTAACTCACTGTTTTATAGCTTCTTTAATTCCTGGGACATTTGCCCGTCTCACACCTGGCCCATTTCCCAGGCTCTGTTATCTTCACCGACTACACAGAAATTCTGAATTTTTTCCACTGTCTCTTGATATTTCTAAGCACCTGCTCTTCTGGGTTAGCCTGCATTTAAAGGGATTGGATGATCTGTCCCCATCTTCTCACCTCTGCTCTGAAATCTAAATTCTGAATTTTCTTTCTAGTCCTAGAAATCCTCTTAATTCTGTACCACAAAGTAGATTATACTGGAGGAAAAAAATGAGACTAGTATTGAACAGAATACTTTAAAGTTCATTAATTTTTCTCAAAAATAGAATCTATTTAACCCATTTAATGTAGGAGACTCTTTAGACCTTACTCTTTGATTCCTATTACACTGCCTCATCCTTAAAGTTCAGTGGTATTTTATCTCTGCTATAATTCCTCATGGGTTATATATCAAGTGGAACTCTAAGGTCTAAGCAATGGAACAATCTAGATTCCATATCTGTCCTCACATGTGAATGGGGTCCACTACAGAAAGAGCTCTGGTGGCATCTCAAACATTTCAGGAGGCTCTGAGGCATCTTTCCATGGAGTCTTTGCGCTTAATGAGCCTTGAGAAAGAAAAAAAGAATGGGTTTCTGGTAGGAGAAAAGTTATCTTTGGCTTTTCATTGTTCTGGAATTCACATTCAGGTATGTTATTTATTTATAATTGATCTTAAATAGCCTTGCTCTATTGACCTTGAGTGTATATTTTTAGTCTTATACTGACTTCTCTCAGTACAGCTTGTCTGTGTTTCCTGGAAGTCAAGGGTATTGGAGGTTGCTGAGTGCTACTTGGTCTTGGTTTTGCTATTTATGACTTACTGTCTCTGATAGGTACCGCATTCCTATTGTATTTGGTTAAGCTTTGAGAATAAACCATTAGACAAGAACAACTTTTCAAATAGCTCTGCAGATTTTACTGCTTATCACCAGATCAATCCTGGGAAAGCAGGCTGAGCATTTTCTTCCTTTTGCAATGAAGCGACCACATTAGATGATGTGTCTGGCATCCTCCTGTGCTGTCATTCTCCTTCTCCTGTTGGCTGATTGGTCTTTGAATGAATTCTGGTACCCCTTCCTTGATTTCCTTATTGTATGGTAGAAGCCACAGTGCCCACATTATCTCTATCTCTGCTCTCTAGATGACATTCAGGTTCGGTGACTACCACTCATGAGAAGCTAGATGGCATACGTGTTCGCCAAAGCAAGACTTCCTGAGACATACACACTCATTAATACCTTCTGTTGAATACGTTCTTAACTATCTCCTAGTCTACATATTCGCAAAAACATCTGTTAACCTCCCCCAAAAACTCGTGTTCTGCAATTCCTCATTCTGCCTTTAATCTTAGCATTTAAAGTGCTGTTCATACAACAAATATTCCACCGTCCATATGCACACCAAATTTAGACATTATAATCATTTTCACAGCTTCCCTTTCTTCTCACCACTTAGCCAGCCAAACATTAGTACAGGTAATTTAGCCACTCAAGTAACACTTTAATCTGAACAGGTCTTCCTACATGGACCATATTCTCTAAAGAGATGGTTGACTTTTATTACTTTGTCACATTCTGACTTGTCTTTCCCATATAGTCTTAGCTGGTCTATTCTTCTCATGTTTAAAACATAATGATGTCAAAAGGTAGACCAAAACTCGCCAGTTTAAATAGTTCAAAATTCCTCCACTGTTTCTTAGAATAAAGACATTTTACAATGTGACCTGTGAGGCAATGCTTCATTGTACAGAGCTACAGACACCTTAGCAACTCTCCTGTGTTCTTCAGTACGTGGTTGTCTTCAGATGAGTAATGCTTTCTGTTTGTCTAGTCACAGGGTTCTGTAGTAAGGAGTGTAGGGCTGCTGCGTTCCCGCCGCCCCAGCTCCTGGCAGCCTGACTAGCTTATGCCCTGAAATAACAACACACAAACTGTATTCATTCAAACACTGCCTGCCCCATTAATTCCAGCCTCTTATTAGCTAATTCTCACATCTCTTCCTTTAACCCATATCTAATAATCTATGTAACACCACAAGTGGTGTCTTACCGGGAAAGATTCAGCATGTCTGACCTGGTGGCTGGCTTCATGGCGACTGTCCCAGAGAGGAGAGGCAGGGCAATTGTCTGAGCCATCTACCTCACTTCCTTCTTCCCGTTCTGTCTACTCCACCCACCTAAGGGCTGGCCTAATAAATGGGCCAAGGCAGTTTCTTTATTAACGAATGAAATCAACACAAACAGAAGACTCTCCCATATCAATGGGGCCATTGTAGTAGACTAAAGTACCCATCTTCAGACCACTGCTGTCTGTGGAGATGAGCTTTAATTTGCAAACAAGTCGAATTCTCTGTTGATTATTTATCACGGCACTGTGTTTTATCTCTTCTCTTGTCTGTGGAACTTATACTTCAGAATTTATAGGTAACTGCGATCTCCTCAATACCCCATGCTCTACAAGGTTTGGAACCATATTTATTTTCATCTTTTTGCTCCTCTATAGTTCTCAGCAAAGCTTGTTGTACACCAGAGGTGTTCAATGACCATTTATTGAATGTATAGATGCATTAACAACTGGAACGAATGTTTTACAAGTGATACTTATAATATCACTGGATAATTATGTATATAGGTTTGGGGTAGACTTTGTATTTGTATCCATATTTGTCTGTATTGCCTTTGATTTGTCCACAGGAAGTTGATGGTACAGATTTGTTGTAAGCCTCATTGCCAAGGCTCCTCCATCTTTCTGTGTCCCTTGGTTGCATCTGTTGTATTCCTTTTTTTGTTTTCTTCCCTTAAACTCTTTCTCTTCTGTTTGTACAGGGAAATGAGTGACAGGAAAGATGCATTTAGTCTCGACTTCCTGTGCATTTCCTCCTCGTGGTACTGGCTCTTTTCTTTTCATTTTTAGAAGCTGTTTCCTTGTAATGAACCAGGTATGGCTTTGATAGCTGTCATTGTCACATTGCCTTGTCATCTATCATGTTGAACTTTGGTTGCTGGAAAAAATTGTCATCTTCCTGGATTAAGACACTGGCAGCTCATTCTCAGGGCTTGCAAATGGTTAGGAGGACAGTTATTACTGCTACCCTCCAGGATTCAACCCATGAGAGCTGCTGCAAGGTTTTCTCTATGAGGATTACATGGGTGAGTAAAATCAAGTGCATGCTTTGTTTGTGAAATCATGTGCCCTGTGTGTGTATACCCTTATTCATAAAAGTCCTATTTCCAAGCTCTTACAAAAGTCTCCAGTGGGTAGAGATCTTATGCAAGATGAATAAGTTCTAGAGATCTGCTATAGGAGATGATGCTCAAGATGCTCAAAAGCAACTTATTGCGCACTTAACACAATGGATTTCATTCCAAATGGTCTTTCTGACTGTAACAAGAAAAAAGGCACATAGATATCTGCTTATCTTCTTGATTGTAATGACATTTTCACAGATATGCATGTGTCCAAATTCATCACTATATATATATATATATATATATATATATATATATATACATACATACACTATAAATTTGTAGCATCTACATGCCACTACAGCCCCATGAGCGTTCCTTCCTTCCAGGTACCAGTTTTGCCAAGATCATCATCTCCAGGCAGCTCCATCAACTCCTACCAAGTTATCTGATTTCTTTCCAGGTTCTGAAATGCTGACTATGTTGAGGCCAGCACTTGATATCAAGGGCGGTATCATCCCTGTAAAGGGGGATACCAAGCAGAGAATGATCTCTCTGGCCTCCTGTAATCTTGGTGTTAAAGATCACAAGCAGTGGCCATCCTTCAATCTACTGGGGTCAGCTCAAATGAAGCCAAAACCTTGGGGTTCACATTAGATTCTCTGCATTACCATCTCCTACAGTAGGCTCTCTTCTCCTACTGCTACTCCTCTTACCAAACCCCAACTCTTCAGTGTATACCCTGCTCCTCACCACCTGCCCAGTATACAGCAGAAGTAAAACAGCCAGTTGGGCTGCAGCAGCCAACCAGGGAAGGCTGGGTCCCTGAGTAACTGGGGCTTTGGAGGTCCATGCAGGACAGGGCAGGATCACTTTTTCCTGCCAATGTCAGGAGTCCTGCCATCATTGATTCTGAACCCATGGGTGAGGAGTCACTGATGTTTCTGGTGGCAGAACTGGTACTGAACTGAGCCAATGAACTGCCCATCAGTAATAAAATTGATTAAAAACCCCTGAATTCAGGGGATTTCTATTTTCTCAGAGAGGGTAAGAACAGAAAATACAGAAAAATCCACCAAACAAAAAGCTATATAGTGTGTCTGATTGTGGTGGAAGCCAAATGGAACATACAGCACCAAAGAAGAAATACCCTGAGCATGGTAAAGAGGTGCACACACAACAGGTGCTCGGATGAGCATCACCAAGCAAGGCTCAAGGGTATGGTGAACTAGCTAGGTGTGGTCCAGCCTAGCAGACTAAGCATGGAGCGATGCCTGCCATGTCCATGGAAAGCAATATAGCTAGAGCAGTGTCAGGTAAAGGAGATGAACAGACAGGTAGGAGGCATGGCTTACATAAGGCAATGGAAGTCAACACTCTTCTTCATTCCTGTAGAGTTTCTTTGGGGTTTTAATCATACTTATGGACAAATGATGCATTTCTCCTTTTAGTTTTATATTTTAGGTAGTTTCTTGTTTATTAAATTTATTTTTTATTTCATATGTATGTACTGTATTTTTCCTTCCTCCTTCCCCTTTCCTGTCCCCATGTTCCCTTTCAACTGCATGGCCTTTAAAAATTTATTAATGCTAAACACATATATGAATAAATATATAAATACAGCATGCTGAGTTCATTTAGTGTTGCTCATAGGTACATGGTTTTAGAGCTGACCATTAGGCACTGGGTAACCAGTTCGTGGGCTCACTCCTGGGGAAGGCTAACATTCCGTCGCTTTCTCAGACATCCATAATTGCCTCTATTTCTTCATCCAGGCAGTAGACTCTGAGCATTCTCCCAAACACATTGACATGTCAGTTGGTGTTGTCATTGTTCAGGTCTTGTTTAGGTGACCACATTTTTTGATTTTGCATGGAGAAGACAGAATCACACAACAGACTTCCTCTGGTTCTTACAGTCTTTCTGCTCTCACTTTTGTAATGTCCACTAAGCCTTAGGTGTAGGGGTTATGTTATATCACAGGTCCGGGGCAGCCCTGTGTCCTATGTATTTTGATCAGTTGTGAATCTCTACCTGATGGAAAAGGAAGCTTTTTTTTTTTCATGAGGGGTGAGATCTACACTTATCTGTGGGTTTAAGGATACATGGACACATATTTAGAACAAAGTTAGAAATGGCAGTGGTTTACGAAAGTGACAGCAGTAGCTTCTCCTCTTAGATTCATTGCCTCACTAGGTGTACAGATTGCTAGGTTTGCAGCACCAAGTGTAATTGCCCTTTGCTGAGCTTGTCTTAAGTCTGGCGGTTTATTTCTCCTCATTTAAGGAGAGCCTAGTCTGTCAAACAGAAGCATCAGCAAACGTTCTATCCTTTTTCATTTTCCAAAAGTTGTATTATAATTTCATTTACTTAAATTACCATCGATTATACCAATATCTTAATGAGGCAGATGCTAATAAAATTTGATCAGTACTGTCTATTTTCCCTTTATCACCTGATAAAGGGTGATCTTACTAACTTAGTGGTTCTCAGGTTGTGGTGCCTGCACCCCAAGGGTCCCCCAGACCCTGGTGGAGGCTCGGAGTGAACACTGCTCTATCACCATGCCAAAACAGTGTATGTATTTTCCGCGCTCTTGGTATTTGCCCCACTAATCACATAAGAATCGGTGGTAAAAGTCACTATGCTGTAATTACTTCTAGACACTCTTAGGGGGGAAAAAATCAAAACATAACCCAAAGGTTCACAAATAAACTGCATTAATGAATCTGCAAAAATGATCACCTATATTAAATCTCTATACTTAAATACCTGCCCTTTTCATTTTACAAACAATGAAAGAGACAGCGCACACACTTCTGCCTGTTAAAATACTGTGGCAGTCTCTGAATACCTCATGCTCCTTCCAACACGACGAGAAGAGCGTTGAGATTATTTTCAAAGTCCGATTGGGGCTGCACTCTGGGTAATCCCAATCAGGTGTATGGAGACTGCCCATGTGAGGACAGCCCTGGCTATAACTCAAGGCCCTGTCATAAATCAACAGTGACAATAAGAGCCTGAGCATTTTGAAGCCTTATGGAAGGGTAATATTGGCGTGATCCAGTTGTGATCCAGAAAACACAGCTTCCGGTGTTCAGTGGGCCTCTACTTCCTGTGGCTCAAGCTTTTTGTGTTGGCCCTACAGCCGAAGTGGAATAAAAGTTTAAATAAGTTTGCTGGAAACTTTTTTTAACCTTTAATTATTCTTTTACTGTTTTCTTAAATATCTTCCCGTCTGGGGTACAAGATAATTCAGAAGCAATTTTCCTGTCAGCATGTTTTCTTTCTTGCTTTATTTTAATTTTTTTAAGGACGTGAGTGATCATGAAGGGAGGTAAGTAAATGTTCTAGGGAAAGTTTTGTTCCAGAATTAGTTTTGCAACTCCCATTTTGAACTTCAACTGAAAATGTTTATTTTTCTTTAGAACACTGGAGAATCCAGTGTGGGGCTATGCCGATCATAAAACAGTGGTACAGCAATACCCACAAAGCTCGGATTTCAGACATTTGATGCAAAACAATCAGAGAAGCAGGCTCTAAGAGCACATCTTCCTTAGCGCTTGGCTGGGCTCTTGATTGCAGCCATGCCTACTTACCTCCGGTGACGGTGACGACGGTGACGGGAAGGGCAGAGCGCCCTGTTGTGTTTTAATGACTCAGATAATTCAAATGCTTGTTTGTGATGTAAGCGTAACTTAGGTTTATAAAAAAAAAAGCAAAATTATATTATCTGAAATTCTCCAAGTGCCCCAAAACGTCTTAGACTACAGACAGTACATGCTGTGCCTTTTCTCTTTCGACATGGACGGCAGAGAGATGTTGAAGTAATTTCGGTGATATTTATTATCATGTGGTTAGGCAACCTTGTGAAATTTCAGCATGGGCTTTCCCTATAGGAAAGACAGACAGTGAGGCTCTAAGATTCTTTGTGATTTTTCAATAGATCAAGGTCCAGTATGTTTACCTACAGCTGAATGTTCAAATAGGCCCAGGCAAGTGATTCTTTTTGTTCTTATACTTTCTGTAAAGGACTGAGGCCTTGTGTTTCTTTTGGCAACAGCAGATCAAACTCTGTGGCTAAAAAGCAGACACAATTGTAGAAAGGGCTGCAAATAGTCCCCTGTGTGAAGGGAACTTTGGGTTTGTCATTGCCCTGGAGAAATAGTTCTAGAATGTTCCCAGTGGTGGTATGGCAGGCATAGGAGGCTGAGCACGATGCAAACCTAGATGGCTGTCGCTGTTTGACATTGAACCTGATAGCTCTACAAAAGAGGGGGCAAGGATTCAAGTACCCCAGGCAGAAATTAATAAATGACCAACACACAATTAATTTATCTTGAACACTATAATTTCATATTAGAAAACCGATCTGGCTTGAAGTGAAAGTAGAAATCTCTTATGGACAAGGTGATAATGCCACCTCACTGGGACTGTCGCCCTATTGGTAGCAACAGGCTGCTTGCTTGCTTCTCGATTTTTATTTTATTTTATTTACTTATTTTATTGTCTTTCTTTTACCCATTAAACCCCTGATCCGCCCTTTTGGTCTTTCTGGTTATATCAAGAAATGTCTGAAAATGTTGCTTTTGTTACTTTAGTCAAGGAGGGAAAATAGTTTTTGTTTGGTTTTGTTTTTCTTCTTTGCTCTTCCCCTTTTCCCTCTCCCCTACCCTTCTCCACCCTTTCCTTCTTTCTTTTTCTCCTCTGACTCCTCCTTCTTCAGAAAAAGAGATGTGTTGCTGCTCCTGGGAATGATCAGTTAGCTTGTTTTTAATGCTTTCTGTTCTTCCAGGAGAAAGAGGAAATTCTAGGCATCTTTGATAGATTATGTGACCTAGTGATGCATGCTAAGCTGGTTCCTATAATATGGTGGCTGACAATGACTACTGTACAAAATATTTTCTTCTCTTCTTTCGAGTGAGTTTTGAAGCATTCCGTCGTATTAAAAAATAATAAAAAAAAAACACCGTATCATTCAAAAGAAACATTTACCAAGTGAAGGAAAAATAATGCTCTAAGTAATTTTACCCAAGAGCAAAATGAGGTACACGTCACGGTGAATGTCTCCCCTTAGGAAGGAAGCATAGAACTTTATACATTGCTCTTAACCAGAGCTGGCATTACTGCAGCGTCCCATGAGACTTAGGGATTAGTAACTTTATCTATGGGAATACAGCCACACTCCTTCTTCATCGATGCAAATGTCCTCAATGTTACCTTTGGATATTTTTCTGATCAAATGAATCACACTATGTATTAATTTTAGGAGTCTCAGAATTGTAGACTTGAATTTAGACTCCCAGGAGTCCACAGATTCAACAGTTTGTGCTTCATTGATCTGCTGGGCTGCCCAGGAAGCAGAAATATGCCCATGGTCTCTAGTTCTCTCTCCTTTTCTTCTCTGCCACACATATTTCTGTCTGACAGATTCTTTTAATCCCTCATATGTAACTAATCAGAACAATTGTCTCTCAACCCGATGGGAAGAAAGTGCTTGTTTTTACAAGGAGTCAAGAAATGAGTCTGAATGACTGTGTGCTTAATCTTGATTGCTGTGTTAACAATATACAGAAATGTACCTCAAGCAGCTTGAAAAATGACATGATTTTCTCCAGACACTCATAGTATTTCTGCGGTGCAATAATATTTTTGCTATTATGCTATACCATATGTACTGGCTGGTTTTGTGTGTCAACTTGACACACTCTAGAGTCATCAGAGAGGAAGGAACTTCAGTTGAGGAAATGCCCCCATGAGATCCAGCTGTAAGGCATTGTCTCGATTAGTGATGGATGTGGGAGGACCCAGCCCGTTGTGGGTGGTGCTATCCCTAAGCTGGTGCTCCTGGGTTCTATAAGAAAGCAGGCTGAACAAGCCATGGGAAGCAAGCCAGTGAACAGCACCCCATCATGGCTTCCGCATCAGATCTTGTCTCTAAGATCCTGCCGTCTTTGAGTTCTTTTCCTGACTTCCTTCAGCAATGAACAGCAATATAAAAATGTAAGCCAGATAAAACTCTTTTTGTCCCCAACTTGCTTTTGGGTCACGGTGTTTCATCACCGCAATAGGAACCCTAACTAAGACACTATAGCTTAGAGAAACAGTTTCCTCTAGAGACATCGATGCAAACTCTGAGTTAGCAAAAGAGGCAGCTTCATTCCTTTCTGACCATAACAACTGGCACACAGCTGGAACAGCCCCGAGGCCAGTCTTTGAAGGCACCCCTTGGTTCACTATCCCTGCTGGTGACTCATCTCTGTCTCCATCACCTGTACCTTTCTTCCCCTTCAAAGGTTTACCATGCCTTGCCATTCAGTTGCCCTACAGCACCTGCTGGTTTTCCTTTTCTCACAGGTTTTCTCCACAGAGTCAATGCTTTGTGGTCCCCAGGAGTCTTCCATGTTTTTGACTAGGAGAGAAGCACACAGTTGTTTTGTCTCCAAATTGCTTTCTCTATATACCTTTGTGCTTCTCTCAACGCAGCTGTCAATTCTTTCTCATTCTTCTTTTCTCTCCTTCCTCCTTTTCTTTCCGCCTTTCTTTCTCTGTCCAGTTCCTCATCCATTGGTCCCTAAAAATAATGACCATATTTATTGAATTTGTTGCTGAAAATAAGAACACTGATTACCAAGCAGAGTGGTAAATTGAGTTTATTATCTAACTTATATTTGAAAACATTATCTTGCATCATGCTTGTTAGCATAAAGACTCCTAATATGTAGAATTTTAAAAACATAAGGTTTATGTAAATATTATTTGGGATATCGAAAAGGACCCATTTCTAAATGACCTTTTTTGTTTTGGAATCTTAGGCTATGAACAAGAAATGGAGTAGAATGTTCAACTCTCTTCGTGTTCACACTCAACTATATCTAGACTACCCATTGTTTGACCAGGGGCCATACAAGCATATAGAATACACAGGAATATTTTATACAGCGAGATAGGTGCTTATGAGTTTCCTTTGGATGCACAAATAAAGCAGGAGAATTTCTCCCGATGAGGAAATAATATTGAGAGATTTTTCTGAGTGTCAAATAAATTCTGGAAACTCTACAATGCTCGGGCTGAAAAATAGGAAGTTAATGATACTAATTAAAATAGGGCCAGGAAGGTCTCTGCACAGCTGCGCTGAAGCAAAGCCTTTGGAATTGTAGGCAAGGGCTAGCATCCTGCTTATAAACACATGGTTGTCATAATGTCGATCTCAACAGAAAGATGTGCAACCTCAGCTCTGTGATGTCCCAGAAACATGTTGCATAAACAGGGAGGGTCTCTGCTTGAGTTCCTGAGAAATATGTGTGCAGTCTGATTACGGAGAATGGCAATGCTTGCTTCGCTGGATTATCTTTCAGAAGATATGATGTGAAATGATCTCTCAGATCTGATGATTTGGGATCTGCCCCGAGAAATACCACACACTACTTAACGTTTGTGTATTTCGAGAGCTTAATTTTTTTTCTTCAGATCAATATTCTGCAACTTAGTTAAAACAAACAGTGCTAATAACCAGTGCCTGGTCCCTGTTGAGGAGAACCAGAATGGATTTCTATGAAGGGCTTTCTAGCTCTCCGCCAAACCTGGCAGGCTAGAGGTTTGTTTGGCTTCCCCCTCCTTTACGCTTCTCTGCAGTGAGAAGCACTCGGCCTGTGCTAAGGCTGGTACTCCATCACAAGTACGGCTCTTGTGAGTGGCCAGAGCAGCTTCATATGGACCTCTCTCTCTTCCTCTCTAAGGTAGCTGACTCACAAGCTTCCTGGCAAGCAAGTGCGCAGGTGAGCACTGTAGAGAGCTCACAATCGTGTTTTGAGTCCCAATCCAAAGCATGACAAATGGCTGGCTTAATACTTGCCCCATTCCATGGAGGGAAGTGTGACTAGATTTCAGCCATCTGATGACAGTCCAGGGATGAGACTATGCAGGAAATGCTCCGTCATACACTGCTCATCAGATGAGACATCTGATACAATTTATCTGTCTAGAGACTGCATCTCCAGAACTTTGAAAAATAGAGGAAATAGTTGTCTAAAAAGCTCACCATGCCTCGAGATCCTAAAACAAAAGCAAAGGCTATTTCCTGGCGCAATGAGCTCATAGTGGAAGCTGACGAGGTCCCTGAGAATATTTCTGTTTTCAGAAAAGTCTAATAGCAGGATCTTTCTGATGAGTCTTGAGATGACTCGATGCTAAGGGCAGATGTGGCCCTGCTTCCCTTATTCTGCTTTTCCGACCTCTGGGTTGCTGAGAGGAGGGGGTTGCTAGAGAAGGGCGCTGCCAGCTGCGTTGGGTGCGCATTTTCCCTGTGTTCCAGTGAAGGAGAAAATGAAGTAGGGCAGCCTCGGAAAAACCTTGTCAGGCTCCAGCCCAGAACTCACTGGGCAAACACTTAGCTGTGTTATGAAAGACAGCAGGCAGTCAGCATTCATATAGAAATAGACCTAAACTCATTCGCCTTATGCTGTTTATAGAATGCAAATGGCGACCGGATTATGATGTTATAGAAGATACAACGCCTCATCTGCCAACGCACCTAGCACATTTGACATTTCTCTCTCCAGAACTCCTCTTTCCCTGAGCTAATATTGAAGCAAGTTATTGATGCAGATTTTATTTTTGGAAACGACATTTTATTCTTTATAAAGAGTTAAATCTAGTAGTTGTTAGTCACTGCATTGACGAGGTGTGGCAGCCATTGGGGATGCGGCTCAGTGGTGGAGCGTTTGCTTAGTATGGCCAAGGTCCTTGCTTCGGGTTCCCGGAACGGCAACAAAGTACCACAGCTGTACTGAGAGCATCATTTGACAGGAACGCTGGTGAGCTGTGGGCACACAGCTCATCTTTTTTTGATTGCTTTTACGTTCTCCCCGCCCCCACTTTAATAGCAATTCTGCAAGGAGAAACAAATCCCCAAGTAAATAAAAACATTCCTCAAGACAGCATGTGCCTTGTATTTATGATTACTTGACTTGCATGTAAGTTGTCTGAATTATACTCTGAGTTGGAGTTTTCCATAATGTTCTGAGGAAATACTAGATAATTCACTGTGGGACAAAGCCAAACTCTCCCGGCTACTCTTTATATTAACAATTTGCTATGATTTCTTGAAGGATTGGCTATGCTGTCTTCCTCCCCAGTTTACAGAACAGACAGATGTGAGTCACCTCCTGGAGTATTCTTTTCTCTTTATGACATGATTTTATGGCCATGAAATAAAATGAGTAGAACAGAACTCTCATCTGCTGATAGAGTCATCATCACGAACATAACACTAAACTCACAATTTTTATGCCATACTTATCTAATTGAGAACTAATACTAATTTGTATTTGGCAGGAAACTTATCATGTATATATCAGTGAAAAGTTGAATCACTTAAAAGCTATATGCTGGGCTGGGATATGGCTCAGTTTTAGAGTGCTTGCTTAGACATGTCCAAGGCCATAGATTCCATCCCCAACAATGCCTAAGCACTTAAAAGATCAAATGTATCTTGAATACTGACCTTAAAAACAAACTGCTTTTGAATATATGATAATACTATAAATACATGCTGTCCTTTTTGTATTTAATATAGAACTTTGGGATCTCTATCCCTTGTGCTCTTAGGTTGAACCAAACTCAACTTGACTTTTGAGGATGTTCTCGGTCATCCTTTTCCCATGCTACTGTAATAGTCTTCTGGCTGATTTGTCTCAATTGAAGATGAGTCTTTGCTGCTCCCCCATCACCCGTTCCATATTGGAGAAATTAGTCACTTTGGTTCTGTCTTTGCAAAATAAGAATAGTGAGATGATATGCTATTAGGTTAATTTTTATTAAGTGGATAGTTGTACACACATCATAATCCCTTGCAAGGAGCTTAATTATTGCCAGAGGCTTGGTATTGAGAGTTCCTGAACGTGAGTGAATTCCCCATGTGGAAAGAAAGAGATACTCTTCTTTTGTTTGTTTGCTTTGTTTTCTATCTAGATTATAGAAAGGCTCTATTCTTGTGCATGTGTAATTGGGTAGAAAATGTTTCTAATTGTGATTCATGTGTTTAGTTGGATCGGTCAGGATTCTCCATAGGTGTAAGAAAATATGTGTCTACATGGAAAGAGAGAAATTTACTTTTAGGAATTGAGACAAGTGATTGATTGTGGGGGCTGGCAAGACCAGTAACTGCAGGGCAACCTAGCAGCCAGAAACTCAAGAACGAGCATTAGGGTAGAGGTGGCTAGGATGTAGAGTCTCCTGTGTCTAAGGGAAATCAATCTTTTCCTTTTAGGGTCTTTAACTGATATGATAAGGCCCATGATATTATAAAGAGTAACCTGTTTTCCTCAAGGTCTACCAACTTAACTGTTAATTTCACCTTTAAAAATACCGGGAAGGTATATCTAGGCTGCTTAAAGAAAAACCACATTTATGGTCTGCTCCTGTTGGTGAGTCAGTTGGAGACCACCTTGCCGCATAAGAAAAAACATAAAGATACCTCTGTAGAAGTCAGGAAGGGTGTAATATTGCCTTTGACATGTAATGGAGCATGGCAGTTCTTAGGAAGCTCCTCCCGATCCTTTGTCTCACAGAGGAGATGCTGGCATTGATCTTGGAGACACTGTGAACTGCACAGCTAATTGCCATTTCTATATTTGCACTGGTTGCTTGGAGCTCAGAGCTATCACATGGCATAGGCACAGCCCCAAGACAGAGTCTAGGACCTCAAGGTAGACATTTTAGGGCTGGCGTAGCTCTGTCACCTTGATTATCCTTCTTTGTGCTTTTTATTTATATGTATCTGGACATTTTCCAGTGTTCTCAGAGTGTCCTTTCCTCTTTCCTATGAAGTTCAATTACGTTATTAAAATTCACTTTGCTCGCAACGATGCTAAGCCCCTTGAAAATAGAGACTGTTTCTTGTTCATAGTTGAATCCCTAGCTCTTAAAGATGCAGAATGCCTGTCACAGGTTTGAAATAAATGTAATGAATAAATTGATGTATGTTTCTTTATAAGACACTTAACCTCTCCAGTTCAGAATAGAACACAAGTTTATTAATTTTCTTGGATGACATTTTATTCCAGTATGTATTTAAAATGTCTCATGACCTTCAAAGCATAATTCTAGACTTTTGAAGTGTAGGGGGAAGAAACAGCTACTAGTTCAAATATTATTATTATTTTTGAAAATGAGTACAATTCCGAGATGACAGAATAAAAGCTCTGAAATGCTGACCTGTGATTGTCAACTCTTTTCTTTGGTGGGAAGTCACCCCAGAATAGAGGTCTGCCCTTCTACTAGGTCTGGGTGGTTTGAAGGCAGATCGAATCAATATTATAATAATAGTTCTCCGAGAGTCTTCATGTGCTGCGTGGGTGATCTCTAGGAGGAGATCTGTTTTGACACAGCAACTTCTGTTCTTACAGAAAGTGAAGAATTGCAGATGTTCTGGCTGTTTTGAGGTGACTTTTCTGTACTGCTAAGTTCATGACAAGGCCCTTCCATCTCCTATCCTTTTCTGGTACTGCTCTACGAGTTGAATTGTACCAAGAGCATTCTCCCCAACTTGACGAAACTAGACTTTAGACAAGTCTCTTCCCGCAGTAGTCCTCTGATCTTACTTTTCTTATTGCCTTTCCTTTGGAAAACTTGTAAATTCTTTATCTGCCTCTCTGGGATATAAAATTTTAAAGCAGATTCATGCCAGTTTTACCTGCCGGAGGCATTTTCTCAGGGACGTGGGAGCCATCCCTTTGAAATGTAATATTCAAGGAAGAACATGTGTCCACCTGGTAATTCCATGGGAGGCAGCAATTTCATTCTGCACGAGCCTGGCTGTGAGTTTAAGCTTTGTATATATTGACATAAAAATACAAGGGACTTTTTGTTGCTTGAGATCTTAGTAGACACATTTATTCCTACCTCCCTGCTTTTAGAAAACTTTCCAGTCCTTTGTTTCAGCTCAGACTGATTCTTAGACTCTTCTTGCAATATTGCTCCCACTGTGACTTTTGGCTTTGTCCCTACATATAAGGTGTTACTGACATTTTAAAGACTCACTTAAAAACAAGAGTTGCACCTTTTCAACATGTCTAAAACAGCATGCCACACCACAGAAATGAGCAGGAGTCTAGGTTAAGAGATGATTGGCAAGCTCAGAATAACAGCATCTGTTGGGGCTGACAAGGATGCTCAGTGATTAAAAGCACTAGCTGATCTTTAAGAAGACTGGGGTTCGATTCCCAGTACCCAAAAGGTATCTCAAACCATCTGTTACTCTGGTTTCAGGGAATCTCTGTCTTCTTCTGGCCTCTGAGGGACCTGCATGCATGTGGTACACTGACAAGAATGCAAGCAAAATACCCATACACATAAAAATGAAAGCAAATACTTTTTAAAAACAAAAGTAGGTGCTGTCCTTTTGCTTGTATTTACGGCTGTCACTTTAGGTTGAGTTCTGCTACAGGGTCAGGCCTATTTTTTTCTAATCTAAGACAATGCTTTCTCTTAATCACTGTTAGGTGAACGCTGGCAATTTCGAAAACATTTCAGCAGGCTTAATTTCTACCTGTGATCATTTTCAACTTTATCTGAGTCTGTGTGTATGGATTGATCTTGGCATGTGGTATGCGTAGTCAGGCACAACTGTACCCATTGTCTGAAGGCACCCCAAGTTGGTCTTTTGCTCTTAGATCTCTAGAAAACTACAAATCCATACACATTTGAAAACTAAGAGTTTTGCAACGGGACAGAGGCCCCAGGAGTGACTCTGAAATCAGTGAATGAGAAAGCAAGTGCATTTCGGCTGGGAGGAAGCCGGTTTTGTCCTGACCAGTCTGTATCCCTCTTCTTTTGACTTAAATCATCTTGATCTTGCTGATCCTTGACAGCCGGAATCATGCTTCTGGAAGTCCCGCTCAAATCTGTGTGCTCTTGGTAATCGTGGAGCCATCTGTCCCTCTTCAGTTCCATAGCATCCTGCATGCAGCTTTCATATGTCGGGGCCAGACTGTTCGAGAGTACTAGGCATTTGGAAAAGAGCATCAGGAGATCGCCTAGCCTGTTTGTATGCTAGAAACTACTTATTACAAGAATCTCTCCTTCCCTTCAGTTCTTTGGTGAACCTGTGGAGGAACCCCTTGTGTACAAGTTCCATAAGGAAACGAGGCACAGACCTTCCCAACTTCTCTTAGTTTCAGAAACTGAACCATCTGTCCAGACTACCAATCTGAACAAACTATTTGATAATTTAATCACACTTTAGTCAGCTTGCTTTCTTCAGGCTCTGATCTTTGAATTACTTTTGAGTTTAAACAATTTTTTTAAAAAATGTAATCAAACCCTGGGAAACAAAAGAACGTCTTAGAGTTGACTCCCCATAACAAGGGAGACTTCCCCAACTTGCTTCCTCCAACACCTGGCTTTTTATTCTCCTTTGCTTGGCAGCCACAAAGAAAATGCTTTTGGCCTGATCTCTGACATGCCTGTCTTGTTCACCTTGCAATAATGCCCTTGCTCCCATTGCAATATTTTCAAATGAATCTGTCTCTACCTCTGCTTTTGTTGTTTGATACATGAAAATGATTGCCATTCTCATCGATTTCCAAGCTAATTATTTTTTTTCTGTCCATTCCTATGTTCTAATTTTCCTGGTCCTGAAATCTATTTACTGTTGCACTACACTTATCATAGCTACAAATCTAAATGTAGAAGGATCTCAGGGACAAGATGGTTTTGTCACCATGGAAACCTTTGTGTAGCCTGCAATACTAGAGACACATTAATTTTGTAACTTTCCTGAACTATGAGAAATCTGTAGAACTTCATTAGTGGATTCTGACACGAACTGTGGAAAACTAGAGCCGGATGACATTATTTGTGGTGGGGTGGGGAGGGGATGAGGATGATTTTAAATCTGCACACTAAACTTTCTGAAGCATAGGCTTAATAACTGACTTTTTACTGGTGGTTTTTACAGATGGGCCTGAGACAAGTTCAAGTAGTTTACCTCATCGACCTCGTGTTGCTCATGAATCAGTGATAAGAAACCATTGGAATATTATCTGTACTTAGATCAAGTACAAGTAAAAGCACACCTAGGATAGACAGGCAGATCCACGCAGGATTGCCAGCCACTCTGGAGTAGCTGGCGTGTTTCTATTCTAATGCCTCTGTTTCTTATCTGAAATTTTTCCCACAGAACATTTCCAGTCATAATCTGAATGGGCAAGTTGGAAAACACTTTGTGCCAGGGAAATGGCTTCCATATGGCAGCCAGGAGACTTCACCTGTCATACAGGGAGTGTCATTTATTTATGGTGAACTTCAGGAGGCTCTTAGCCTCTCTATTTCTTTATGATAACCAATGCATACATGTGTGTGTAGATACATGGATGTGTGCTTGTAGGTATGTATGGGTGTGTAGGTATGTGTGTATGTAGGTATGTATGTTTGTACGTGTGTGAGTGTGTGTTGGTATGTTTATGTGTGTGTGTAGGTCTATGTGTATATGTGTGTGTAGGTATATATATATATGTAAGTGTAAGTGTTGGTATGTGTATGTGTGTGTGTGTGTGTAACCCTTGGAAGCCAGAGGCATCCGGTTCCCCAAAAGACAGTTATTGGTAGTCATGAGCCACCTGAGTGATGAGAACTGAACTTGGATCCTCTGAAAGAGCAGCAAAGTGCTCTTAACTGCTGAGCCATCTCTCCAGTCCCATAGGATAATTATTTGTTGATTCACAGGCTCTTACTAGGAACAAAAAGAGATGGTATATGGTAATAAGCATTTATTAATGCTTAAATAATATTGCTTATTTTGCATGAGTGTCTGATATTCCCAGGAAATTCTCAGCTACATAAAGGGATCTTACAGAATGCTAACTGCCTAATATAGTATCAAATCCATCACATTTGCTTAATATTTCTCAATGTGTGACTTGATGTGCATGGCTGTAAGAAATACTAAAATAAATGCCACAGATAATTTAACAAACATTTATTGTGTGAAATTTATTGTGCTAGGTCCCTTAAGAAATACAAAATGGATCCGACATGAAATCTGCCCTTTAGGCACTTACAGTCTACCAGGGGATATCAGAAAACGTAACAAGATAGAAGGTCTGAGAGCCCTAAAGGAAGTACAGAAACAGTGTTCTAAGAGTTCACAGGAGAAATTAACTTTAGCTCAGAAAATCATGGAAAACTTCATCAAGATGAAGTTCATGTTTCACATGACGTATGAGTGAAATTTAGACACGTGGACAGAGCAAAGTCTTCTAGTGCAAGGGCGCAAAGACCCTGGAAGGTTCTGAGTACAATCAGCTGGAAAGGAACTGCCCAAGATTGGATGGGTTGTCCCCAGCTAAGGAGACAGCTGCCACTCAGCCTTGAAGATGTGTTTGTGCGTATGCCCACAGGTGTGTGAAAGAGTGGGAAAGAACCGAAAAGGAAAAGACTAGAATGAGGCTTCCTGAACTGAGGATTCGTCAGTAGTTTTCAACCTGTGTCCTTAAAATATAGATTAAAAAAAACAAACAGAAAAATGACCCATGCTGATAACTTGGCATACCTCCTAGCCAACCCAAAATTTCAACCCCAAATATTTCGGTAAGCAATTTTTGATTAACAGCCATGAAATATTGGCTTGCTAGAAATGTAAAGGTTTATTTAGGACAGTAAATATTTAAAAGAAATATTAATCTAATGTGTTGAATTTACATATTTTTAAACTTATTGAATTCATATTTTGAAACAGCTGACTAATGCAATGTTTTTCAAAAACTCTGAAGTTTTACAGATGGGAGTGAGTGACTTTCTATGCAGTCTTCATTCATAGCTATAGGTTTCTGAGATGGAGCAGAGAACTATGCGTTTTAATGTGTGTACACACAAGGAGACATGTGTGTGCATATGTAAGAGAAGGATGTAGGGTGGGATAAAATGAAGAAAAGAGAATCAGAGAAGGAGGATGCTTTATCAAATATTCCTTCTCACCAAAAAGTCATCTTATAAATTCAATAGGACTATACAATTCTATCATAATTGGCATTTAATTTATTGAAAAATCTTTATGTTGTACTCCTTTTGCATAATGATACCACTTCTATCTTTAAAATCTGATTAAAAATATACTTTTAACACCTTGACACTGAGAACGTTTTCAGCATGGGGCGGGGGTTTAAGCTGTGCAGTTAGGGCTCCAGCCTGGAGGTGTACTTGAAGACTGAATCACCGTTGTCTCTTCCTCTTAACTTGAGTGCTAGGGTCCCCCAGGGTCCCTCAAGGTGGCTAAGGTTGCCAGGAGAAGGAACTGACTTACGTGAGTCCCATCAGAGACCACACAGCTCAGGTTTAACTAAAAGCTAATCAAATTAAACATTCTAGGACATTACCTGCAATGCTTCGGACTGCAAGTTACACACTCTCCAGCCACCCAAAGGCCCTGGGTGAACATGTGTCTGAGCAAGCAAGAAACATCACTATGAGAGAGGGCACTGGGAACTGCTTGTGCAGCTGGCTCATCTCGGGCTCCCTACTTTCAAACCGGAGACAATTGCATCCATTCTCCTTCTCCATGTATGCGGAGCCGACATTTAAGGTACTGAATAAGTTCATTGATGTTTATGTTATAAAGAGCTCCCATACAAATAGTTTTCTGTGGAACATGCAGCGAACTGAATCACCTCACACGTTTTCCCTGGATCATTTTCTGTTTAGTAAACTACTGTTTTCTGCCACCCGTCATTTTGCCACAAGACAGAAAATGTAATGTTATGAAGAGGATGATGGTAGCAGATTCCTGACAAGTTCCATTTACATGGCACATTGTTCCAAAGGGCGTTTAAGTAGGAAATACAGAAACACTATGCAAACCTATTATTACATTGATAAATCATTAGGCTCAAAGGAGTGATAATGGTATGCTGTTAAAACTCTGAATACATTTTCAGTGTCGGTATTGAAAAAGAAAACTTTATAAATATGTAAATTTCTGTTCAACAAATCCAAAATAAAATGCACTAAAAAACTGATATGTAGACAAAAGTTTATTTACACCATACAACATTTTAAATATTTTATACACAGCTGCAGCAGAGAAAGCTACTCAGAGCCTTCTAGAGAAAACTGCAATAATAAAGATGTGAAATATATTATTCATATAAAAGTGAGATTATTACTTTATTGCATTTAAAGCAATGAAGAATGTAGCTCAACAAACATTCATTTAATGACAAAAACTTTTGCTTTTATATTATAAAGTAAAAAGTGTAGTAATGGCCAAACAGACTGTTATAAACTTTAAAAACTGCATAAATATATACATTGTGCTTCATGGTGAAGTTTTCTGAAAACTAAACCACATGAAGCTGTTACAACATGAATCGTTGCTTGAGGTTTATCTATAAAGATTGCCTTACAAATCCATTCCACGGGTACTTACAACACAGGGTGGTGAGAACTGTACACTTGGCCGTCTCGCCACTAGCCTGACCAGTGAGAAATTACCATACGGAAACACTGATGTTGGCACAGGAAGGTCCTGACAAAGAAGAGTCACACTGTCCCGGTGGAAATGTCAGGCTTCCCACATCTCAGTGTCAGTGTATCTGATTGTGTCTCCATCTCAGTGCGCTTTGATTGTGTTACACTTCTGTTTGAAAGTCACCCTCTTGCACGTCCAGAGGCAAATTCAGACATTTCTCCCACTCTGCAGGCCTCAGCTCCAGAGCATCCTTTGCCTCCGAGTCTAAGACATTGATTGTGGTGTAATGTGGGTATTCGCTGGGGGCCTTGAAAGTGTCCCAGGGGTTCTTGTTTGCTGCAGGGTTCTCCTGTTGAGAAGAACAAATCTGTTTATTTGATTAGTAATTATTGCAGTTTACAGGATTCAGAGATGGTCAACAATTGAGGGGAGTGGCAAACTGTAGTTTCAGTTTAAATTTTCTCTTCCAGGACAAAGTGAAGAATACACTCCTAAGTTATCACATAGATTTAAGGCATGGAAAGATGTGAACAGTACCGTGGAAGGCAAAGCAGATGAAATGTCTCAATGTCATTATGACGGCTCAAAGAAAGATGGAGAGTGAAGTTACCGATAAGATTAAATGTAGAAAATCTGAAGACTGTGGCCAAAATTTTAGTGAAGAAAACAGATCTGCATATAGTTCTCAGGACATCCTATTTAATGCTAAACCTAGTAGTCGTTTACTGAAAAAAAAATAAAGTCATTCTTTTCTTCAAGAAATTAGCATACTTGAAACTCATGTGTTGTTATATTTTCTTGCTTTGTGGTTTTTGGATGCTGATTCTCCGTGATACTCTCTGTGATAGGATGACATACCCATCATCCTTCCTTTTAAAGATGAGAGTTGTATGGTAAATGTATCCAGAAATATGGAGGGAGGGGCATTTGAACATGCATCTAGCTGCTGGTCCTCAGTGTGCTTTAGTGTGCATGTCTGCACAGTTGCCATCTTGTGTACCTCAGTAAGTCCATGAGCCGACTCCTGCAGCAAATAACCAAATACCCGATACTTAAAGATTCACTCATGAATTTAATTTATTTTATATCAATGCCATTTAAATATTTCTGTAAGAGGGGGCAGTTTGGATGGTACAGAGTACCATCATCAGTGAACAAGATGGAAATCATGACTGAACACTCCTTAGAAGAAAATTCAACCCAAACACGGAAACAACCAGCAGTTAACCTGAAGGACACCAGATTAAGCAGAGCATTGATTAAAGCTGAATTTATTTGTTGTTGCAAGAGAGGTTGTCAAGTGAGGGCTGTCATTTTCACACTAATCCAGGTTTTAATTGGATACAGACTTCATTTAAATTTATCATTATTCATGAGAGACAACTGAACCTGGCTTCACTAAATCATTCCCTTATACACAGTTCCTTTCCTCAGCTCTTTTTTTTAAATCTTCACTTAGCCCTTGAATTCATTCTCCAGTATTATTAAGATTGTTTGAAACTTTGTTCTGCTTGTAAAATACTCTGCTTGTCACGTGTCTTATCCTCCCCAAATCTTGTCTCCGGTTCATTATAGTCAGTTACTAAGGGGAGCACAAAATTGTTACTTGGTTTTTATATTGCTTCCACTCAGTACTTCAAATCTCATATCAAGTTATATATAAGAGACATTGTCTGTAGAAATACTTATATCTATAAATTAAATCCTAAAATTCTGAGTACATTAGAGGTTTTAGGGAACTAGTCTTAATAGTAGGAAATCAAAGACAATAACTAATAATAAAGACCCAATGAGGAATGAATCTTTAAAAAAGGTGAAGGAGATTATTCAGCTTTACTAAAAATGTCATGCCTCGCCCTCTTTCCTTCTCACTCTGTTTCCTTCAACCAATACCCTGTACTGACTGCTTTTCCTGGCTGTTATATTAGGTCCAAAGGAGGAAATAATAAATTTCATCTGGAAACACACAATGGTTCACTTGGGAAGCCAATATTTAAAGTCTGATACACACAGGTCCACATATCAGTTCCCTCCTGCAATATGAATGTGGCCTTGAGCAATGTATTCATTCTACCTAAACCATAATATTTGAATACTTGCATAACAGAGATAGGCTTTGTATTGTATGGCAGAGATGGAAAGGTCACGTGTGAATCAAACCTTCTTTGTGTATTTGAAAACAGTGTCAGCGAGAAATTAAATCTGTGCTTATCATTTATTAAGTATATTTATTACAGAAGGTGATTATACTCAAATGAAAGTTACATACTTTGAGTTCATGTATATAATTTCACAGAAGAAAGGTTCTGCAAAGCAAATAATGTATGTTGATCATAATTCCTCCTTCCAAGATCTTCTTGTTTTATCCCCACTCTCCTTGTTTATTTCACGTCTGTGTTCCAGTAAAAGTAATACGGACGATAAAAGGGATGGCTTATGTTTGTGTGGAGCACATGGTCTTTCCTTAGAGAAGTGGCTTTCAAGATGGCACAGGAAGGCAGGACTGGCTATGGACACACATGTAATTGAGGCTAGGTGGTGGTACAGAGTATCAAAATTCAGAATGCTGAGATGGCAAGCTATGGTAATCATCATTTTTATTCATTCTAGCTGGCATGAAAAAATAGAAAAAACACGCAGATGATGAAGAGAAACCAGAGAACGAGGATCTTTGCGTGCCAAATTCCTCAACTTGGTATTTATTTTGTAGGCAGAAAGTCTGGGCGTGCTGTGGGTCACCTGAACCACCAAGCATCAACGGAAAGGGTCATCCCTATGGATTCTACTGAAGCAGGTCCAGAGTGAACCCATCTATTTTAGACGGGAGCAGTGTTTAAAAGGGTTTTCTGGAACTCTTTACTGCAATGGAAAATCCAATTAGCCCAACTCTGACAGTTATTCAAAATGCTGGTTCATTTGCTGTTATGTTTGGAACAGATGGGCCCCCCTTCCCCATTAAAAAATATGCTAATGGTTTGAGCACAGAAACTAAAGTCACCAAGTTTAATTATTGGCAAACTATCTAGATACCAATTGCATAATGTTATTCCTCAGCATATGATCAACTGAATTTCCATGAAGTTCAGTATTAATTTATAAATTGGCTTTCTTACTCACTTCTGTTATTATCCTGAGTCACTGCCGGCTTGACCCTGTTCTCATACTCATTCATCAAAATGTAGTAGTCCCTCCAACCAGAAGTTACCTACCTGTCCTTCCTTGTGGAATGGTTGCAGCATTCAGCAGCCAAAGCAAACAGACCTGGTACAAGGAGGCAATGAGCTAGTGGCCAGTGGCCAGGGTCAGTGCCCACAAGCAGCTCGTCTTCCTGTGTGGTGGGTCTGGCAATAGGGGTAGTGTATAAACTCTCCTAAGAGGAAGGGCCTCATATACTCCATGCCTCAAGTGATTGCTAAACTGTTATAGCTGAAAGGGATCATTTAATTCTACAGAGAGAGGGGGAGGAAGGGAGGGAGGGAGGGAGAGAGAGAGAAAAAGCTACATAGGCTGGGAGAGGCTTCAATGGAGGCCTGACTATAATGATATGAAATGATGCAACCTGTAGAAGTTCCTGAGTTTATACTGTTGTTTGTCTTCTGAGTTCAAGCTCAGGAGGAGCAGGGAGTTAAAGGGAGTGTTAAAGCCTAGTAATTTACAGAACCACTGTAAGCCAACATACACAGAGCTCCCAAACACGCTAACTTGGTGTTGGGACAC
Organism: Arvicola amphibius; assembly: GCF_903992535.2. NCBI lineage: Eukaryota > Metazoa > Chordata > Mammalia > Rodentia > Cricetidae > Arvicola > Arvicola amphibius. The sequence continues at coordinate 82,685,083 of NC_052055.2, forward strand.
ATCAGTAAGAACAGTGCTAAGTGATCAAGAAAATTCACAACCATTGAAGCATGGCAGGCTACTTGAACACTCCCGACAGCCGATGGAGCCAGGAATGGCCTAAAGGTCCAGGAGATTTAAGTTCTTCCATCTCTCTTTTCTAGTTTGTTCCTTCTCCATTACTGTCATCCTGTCTTTGCTTCCTTCATTCGCCAACCTACTCTCATTTGTAGACAAAGCAAAAGAGAAGATGACTCTTCTAAATAATCAGGAATCCTTAGGAGCTGCTTGAAGGAAAGAGGATCTTGACTAAATTGTGAAACCAGTCAGGGTAGAAGAGTTTCATCTTGGGATCGTCTAGAGTCACCCATTGCTATGTTGGGTGTTGTATATACTTCCTGCCTAGAAGTAAGAAAATGGACTAAATTCTATTTTGGGTCCTTTTGGTCCCATCTGTTATATAATGACCATCATTAGCAGGGGTGGGCAGCTGGTGTCAAACAGCAGCCTCAAGACAGAAAAACTGAGATTTCCTGAAAATGTCGTTCACTTTCCAATTAGGCAGTTTTTCATTAGCAATGTATCCCTACAAATGATGTGACTGAATTAAGGACAATGAACTCAATTGCGTGTTTGTTATTAATCAGGGCTGAATAAAGGATCCTTTTTTTTTTTCTATTCTTGGATATTTGGGACAATAGTCAAGCGGCAATAACGACTATCTCCTTCCCCGCTCCAGATGGTAAATATTTACAAATCTCTTTTGGAAAAGGTGCACTACTGCAGAGCTGTGGTGTAATTAGCAGACTATTTTGGTTGTTAGGAAACTGAGACACAGACATTTGTGCCATTAATGATTTAATACCCAGGCCGGTTGTTGTCGTAATTTATACAACGAGGGGAAATTACGATCATATTATAGCAGTCAGTCAGCTGTAGCTGTTGCATGAGCCTTCCAAACTTGTAAACACAACCTCTACTTAAAAAAACTGAAGTTTCAATGTTTATTCATTTTATTTTCATGTTATCTCTCAATCTTCCGAAATGAGCAGCTAATGTGTTTAGTCTCATCTCGGTGGTGTCATTCTCACTTGCTGCTGGCTGAAAATTGATGATTTCATAACGGAGGAGTAGAAAAGAATAACAAAACATGTAGTATACATGTCTTCTATATGTCTGGCACTGTGTCAGAGGTGTTAAAAATTGACTGAGTTATTATTGCTGGGAATAAATTCATACTTGCCATAACTTACCATGACCAGGAATGTATAAGTACTAGAGAAATGAAGGAAACTTATGAGGGTTTATGTGTGTTTCATCCTTTAGCTGTTCATACACTGATTGCATTAGCCAGTTGGTCAGACTAAGACTCATAAGATGCTTGTGGAGGAATCACCAGAAGATGACCAAACACCATGCTATTCATATGTAGAGGTTAGAAATAATATAAGTAAAGTAATATACATTATAGCTTTCATCTATCTATGAACATCTATCGTTCTTATCTATCATCTATCTATCATCTATCTATCTATCTATCTATCTATCTATCATCTATCATCTATCTATCTATCTATCTATCTATCTATCTATCTATCTATCTCTATCATCTATCTATCTATCTATCTATCTATCTATCTATCTATCTATCTATCTATCTGTCTGTCTGTCTGTCTGTCTGTCTGTCTGTCTGTCTGTCTGTCTATCTGTCTATCTGTCTGTCTATCATCTCTATCTATCTATCTATCTATCTATCTATCTATCTATCTATCTATCTATCTATCTATCTATCAATCTATCTATCTCTCTCTCTCTATCTATCATCATCTATCTATCTATCTATCTATCTATCTATCTATCTATCATCTATCTCTCTATCTATCATCTATCTATATCTATCATCTATCTATCTATCTATCTATCTATCTATCTATCTATCTATCTATCATCTATCTATCATCTATCTCTATCTATCTATCTATCTATCTATCTATCTATCTATCTATCTATCTATCTATCATCTATCTATCTATCTATCTATCTATCTCTACCATCTATCTATATCTATCTATATCTATCTATCATCATTTATCTATCATCTATCTGTATACCATCTATCAATCATCTATATCATCATCTACCTGCATCCATCTGTACATTGATCATTTATCTATTACTCTTTGGTAAAGAGCTACCCATGGGCTGCATTGCCTGGGCAAGGAGCACCACATGTGAGCTGAAGAGCTCGTGGAAGGCAGCAGAACCAGTCTACCTCAGTGCCCTCACCCTTGCTTTCCGGATGTCTCAAGGCCAGAAACGAGTCCATACCATCCATTGCCACTTTCTGTGTCCCATGTAAGTAGAGGAAGTCGAGTGTTAGGCAAAGAAATGCAAGCCTTGCTCAAGCTCAGGTAGTTCATGGCTGTGTTTTCAAGTAGCTGAAATTTCTAGAGTCCTGGCACAGTGCACTTACCTGTGAGGATGAAGCCTTCTCTGAAGCAAGGACTGTGCCGTGTGCTGAGTCACGGCCTAGAGTTAATTTCATGGAGTCCTCCACTAAGATGGTAGTGATATGAATGGATGAGAAGGAAATGGTTAAAACCAACAACCCAAGTTCCTGATATTGGCGTTGATCCAACACTCTCATCCCTAAACAAATTTCTTTTTTATACCAGTATTATGTTTTGTGGCCTTAAAATGGCAGGCATTAGAATAACAATGGGAAAATTTAGCAAACTATTTGGGGATTTGAATTAACTGAATTTTAAAATGGCCATATGAAACTGACCTGTCTTTTACATGTAACTAATCCTAATTAAAGCTTATCAGGGAGGATCTTTGAAATTAGAACAAAACACCTGAAGATTTCCGTCATTCCTACTAAGTCTCCTGGTCACTTTTCCCAAGTGCATTTTGGGCTTGTTAATTTTCCTATGTGCATTAGGTTTTTTTGTTTGTTGGTTGGTTTTGTTTGTTTGTTTTATAGCTGTCCTGGAGGGTAAGGGGCACAGCTGGCCTCACGTGTGGCCCAGCCTGACTGTGGATGTAGAATATACTCACCATACTGCTTGTATTTGGTATGTCCCGAAATCTGTCCAAAGTCTGAAACTTCTGATTGAGTTCCTGAAACAATTCCATGTGTCTCTTCCTCGTGTGCATGACCTTCTGCAAGAGAGAACAGGGCGGCTTGCATTCCTAATGTGACTCACATGTTCTTAAAAGCTGTCTTGTACTAAGGGAAGCTAAACCAGGCAGGAGCCAGGAGTCCCCAAAGACACCACCTATACAAATGACATGTCCCACATTTTTTTCCTATTCCTATTTCTTTCTGAGAAAGAAGGGCATTTTCTTTCCTCTCACAAGATTACAAAAAAATATAAGGTTCTTCTTCTCATGGGTGCATTAGGACACAGTCATCATTCTTGTGTAAGATTTTCATCCCTTAAAAGTGAAGTCTGTTCTGCAAAAATTGTTGCAGTAATTTTAAAATGTTAAAAATTTGGACTTCGTGAAGCTCACGAGTTCTTGATGTTTGTCCTGGGAAATATTACGTCTTTATGTCTTACTTCTATAAACAGTGCAAACATAGCTCGCTGCACTAAAGGGGGAGCACCATCCCAGACCCCGCTGTTAATGCTGACTCGCAGCTCCTAAGCACCCGAAAGATGTGTGCGATCTAAGACTGTGCACTCTCCATACGAATAACCGCTGAGCTTTGCAGAAGGGAAATCTGGCCCATAGGTTTCATATACTTGTTTACCAGATGGTGCAGAATCGTAGCAGTCACGGTTCGGAGCACACATTGTGTGGCCGATGAGCTATGAAAATCCCAGGTACAGTTACATGCCTTTCTTTCAACTTCATTATAACCCAACAATGGGCTTGTAAGCAAAAATAATCTTGGGGCATTTGAATATTTTCCTATTATAAAACATTTAAAGGGCACTAGTAGAAAAGTCAGAGAATAAGTTCTCTGTATTTATAAGTGCTATTTGGTGGTGATGTTGATTTTCAAAAGTTACGAATCAGCATCTTGGTCATTCTCCAGGACTCTGCAGTCATGAAGAGTCCACAGCATTTTCAAACCTACACATCTGAACACCATTTGCTTATGTGGTTTGAAGGAGGCTGTTAGGTCTTATGTCTGGGCTCTGATTTTAATTTTTGGCTCACTGTCTTAGCTAGCAAACATTTTCAGCTGTAAGGATTTGTTGAGAAAGATAAATACATCTTTGGGGGTAAGATTGGCAACCCTTAGGTTTTTTGTTGTTGTTATTGTTTTTTTTTTCTTAAAAAGATGCTTATAGAGGGGACAAACAGGGAGAAGGACAAATGGAAAGTTAAACTGAATCTTATTACAAAATTCCACCCCCTCTGCCGACTTCGGTTTCCTAACCTCGGGAGTAGGTAGTAGGACCTAGGTAACTTGACTATTTAGTGCCTTTTGTTTTCCCGCTGCCCTACGCTCATGTGAGAGAATGCTGCCATTTTAAGTCATGCAATAACCAATTTCCATCTTGCTGCTGGAGCGCTAGGACTTGGCTGTTGAAGAATCAGGTGGTTGAGGATGAGAACACGGCAGCATGACTCATGATGGAACGTGAAACATAGCAAGCAATTACCGCGCCATTAACTTCCCATCCGTCTCAAAGAGAGTACACGAAAACAGGCTTGTGGGGTTCAGAGAGAAACACCAGGCAAACATAATTTGGCTAGTGATGGCTGATGGATATTTATGAGAGTGAGGATCTGCGTAAGCAACTCAGTGAAGGGATCTGAGGACCACATAGCTGGCAAGGTAATTCCGCGAATCCTGTGCTCAGTAGGCAAATAGTTCTGTGAAGTACCAGGTCCTAAGACACTCATTGAATTGGCCCTGGGACACAGAGAATGCTTCAATAAAACAGCCACATTGTCATAGTAATGAACATTTCTTCGCAGTCATTTCCTTCTGTGTAGGAGTGACGCCACACTGCCATCACTTCCCTCAGAACATTTTAGGGCATCATTTAATGCATCCTGATGAATGCCTCACAGTGTGCTAAATGCTAGAGTAACAATGGCGAAAAAACATAAGGCTAAACTACTGCCTCCTGTTAGGTCAAAGTCTAATGAGAACACCAGAATTAATTGCATTGGAATCCCAATAAGTGGAAATTTGTAGCTGTGATTAAATACACGAGGATGCTATATAAATTAGGGAGGAACTATGGGAAATACAGATAAGACAATCTCCAAATATTTACAAGTTCATATTTAAGTTAAAAATAATTAATTATGGTTCTGATTGTCTATATTTTACCCTCTCTCACACTCTATTTTGAGATTTCTCATTTCTAGCTTACTTTCCACCCATGCTCTTGAATCTCTTCTCCTTGGTGAAACCAACCCTCTTCAAAGACAAGCAATGCATTGTCCTGAAGCTCCTGACACCAAAGGTGCAGCACTTTTGCTACAGGCATTTGATGACTGTGTTTTTCAGGCAGCTTCATTTATCATTTACCTTGTGAGCTGATTTTTACTGTGTTTTGTGTGAGTGTTCTAGTCTCATGTTGCTAGCAATCAAATTTGCTACTCTTCCCTGGCCAAAAGCTAAATGGGTTCGTATCTTTCTAACAGGAATCCTTTTGTGTGTGTTTGAGTCTTATTCAAAGTCTTGTCTTGATTCTTGCAATGAATACCTTTGTTTTATAAAGAATGTTTGAAAAGCAAAGTCTATGTCAAGAGTCTCACTGGGAAACTTGATACCTTACCAGATTGAAGGTTTTATGGATATGGTCTGTTTGAATGAGCAGCACTTGATTCTGAATTTGATGGGCTTTATTTTAAAAAATTAGATTGGTTGGACATACTAAAAATATACAATGAAAAATATAAAGTTATGGTGGCTGCCAATGCTATATAAACAGAGATCATTTTGAATATTTCACATAGTTCCATGAGAGGTATTCTAATAATAAAGCTAAAATACCCTGCAATAAATAGGGAGGGAAATGACAACTTGAATGCTGAAATATAGAGCTTTTCCTACTTGCAAAAATTAGTTGCAAATATATTCTCTTGCCAGATAATCATTTTAATTGAAATGGCCACCGTGACACTGCCAGAAACACCATAGCAATAATAGCCTTCATTCTGGAAGAGGTATCAATTATAGCTACAATAAACAGCTCCCATCTCTGACCCAGGCTCAGCTTGGCTTTGCCTACATCATTCCTTCTTCTTCATAGTATCAAAACATCTTCCTACCTTCATTGTGAATGAGGGAGGTTCCTTCAATAAGAATGCCAGCTTTCCAAGAGGATGTTGAAGAATATCTATCCGGTGATGTTCTGGGCTTGGAAACTTAGCTACACTTTCAGCTTTTACAAAATATTAAGGGGTTCTTCCTTTTCCTGCTTCAGAAACTTTTCATTTGTAGCATTTATACTTTTGGTGATCTTAGACACCCTGGTAGACTTTTTCATGCTTATGCATGTTATCAGTCCATTTTGACGACTCTTCCCAGATCTTGGCTAACCTAAGGCTTTGTTTACTTCTTTCTTTCTTTTACAAGTTAAATATCCTGTTTCCCAAAGAAACCAACTTCTATGAAAAACTCAATTTATACTTCAGTTTTTGAAAATCTTAAAATGAGGGTAAAACTCTAACATGTATTTAACATGTACTTTCTGTGTAAAAGCACAAAAAATACACAGTGTTTGGCAATATCTTCAGAATTTAGTTGCTTTCATCATATTTCACTGTAAATACTGTAGGAGTGTTTTGCAATAAAGGTCAGTGCATAGTAATATTCCTTTCCACTCAGATTAATATCCTTTAACATTGTGTTGAAAGATTCGTGAACCTCTGTCCACGATGACCGCCAGACTGACCACATGTATATGCTCCCCCAAGCAGCTTGGTTCTTTATTTCTTTTTCATTTTTCATTAAAAAAACATTGAACAAAAACAGCAACGACAAACAACAGCAACAACAACAAAACCTCTTTGAGTGTCAGATACTCAGTTTATACTTTTATAACAAAAAAATGCACCCTTTGGAACCTGTTAGTAATTGATACTAGAGAAATAGCGATGGGTTGAAAAGCACATTCATTATAATTTGGAAAACTTTAAAAAATGAGATCATAAGGTACTCTGTAATCTGATGTCCTAAACACATACTATACCCTAAGAATCCTTGAAGACCCTTTAAATTCTTGAGGTATGTCAAGTCTGATAGCTCCAGACCTGTGGAAATGCCATCAATGTCAAGTTTCATGGCCTGAAACAGGAATCCGGTCTCCCTGGTGGTTGCAGCTTCAGCAATGAGGCCTACCTGCTAGGGCTATCATGAAGATTTTACAAAGGATGTAGAACACTTGACACATGACCACATAGACAAGAGCCACCTACGAGGAGGCAGCCATTAGTGTCATCCTAATGCCTCACAGTAACTTTGGGAGGCAGCAGCCATGACCTCTACTTCATTGGCTAGGAGGCTGAAGCTGAAGGAGGCAGTTTGCTCTTGCAAGTGATAAGTGATCTGAGTCCCCAAGTCAGTTCAGCATGTTGCTATCTTAGATATATTCCAGAGGTTCAGAAAGCATCCTGCTAGAGACTGCTGAGGGTTTTAAACTATGATCTGTTCAGATGGGAGAAGAGAGAACTAGGAGGGTTTATGCGTCCCACATAGCAGGCCCTCCCTACCTCTCTAGATGTCGAGTAGCTGAAACTATTTTGCAGTACTGCAATGATGTTTGTAATGTGGGCCCTCATGGTTCGCCCTCAGGACACCTCCTAGCTGGTGATCTCTTCCTCTATGCATCCTTGACATGGAATATACTGTCTGGTAGTCAGTAGCTGCTTAGTGAATGTTAGCAGGATGAATGAAATCAATGGGATGGCATGGGCATATCAGCAAGGGCGGTCCCTGTGTCATGGAAAACTATTATAAATTTTATCATCTCCTCCCATTAATAACATTTCTCCATTGGAAGGGATATTTACTTTTAAATTTTAAAAATTATTTTCATATCGTGTGCACATTTGTGTGTATGACTACAGGTGCCTGCTGAGGTCAGAAGCACTGACTTTCCCCTCGAACTGGAGCTCCAGGTGGTTGTGAGCCATGGGTCCTGAGCCCCAAAGAGCACTTGTGCTAACGACTCTAGGCATGAGCCCTGCCTTCTCATTCCCATCCTCTTAGGTTTTGAGGCGCTGACAGTGGATTTGCGATGAACTGGTGATTTCCAATTCAGAAGTGTGAATCACAGAGCTGTGTTTGAACGACAGAGAAAAAGCCTCAATTATAAAAAAAGATCTACTGGTGCGTATGGATTCTTCACCCTGATGGGAATTGTTAGGGGTCAGACACTCTTCATTCACCTTAGAGCACAGGGCTGGAGAACCTGTGCTCACACGAACTAGAAACACATTTGGTAAGTCACCACCACTTCCAGCCTTCGAATTTTATGAACCTACATTGCCATTGTCCATATCCATCTGTGGCTTTGCTCATTAGTGCTCTGTAATTCACTCTCGCGAGAGTGGCCTTTAGAAAATGATCTGTAGAGAATGCCAATACTCATATTGACTTTTAAAAACGGCGCAGGTTGATGGGGTTAAGCCTGTTGCTAGAGGATGGTGATTTATGGTCCATTACCAGGTCAGAGTGTCAATACATTCACAATATGGAAGCTGCATCCAGCAGAGTTATGCCCATATCTGGCTCCAAATATGTGATGATTTGGACAAAAATGTACTTTGGTTTTCAAATAAACTGTACAGAGCGTATATATAAGAAAACTGAAAAAGTTATACATTTTTTTCAGTGCCACTCAAGAGTATGCTTGGTTATAAGTGCATGATTTTGAAACAGTTTAAATTTAATCATATGAAAAAATGGATACAGTCTAGGATTAAATTGCTCAAATTACTTGCCCTCCAAACGTGTCCTATAAAATAAGTCCTGATTGCTTAATGGATTGTACCTACTGTAGGGGTTCAGGGAGAAAGCAGGGAGGAACCTGTTTTGAACAAGACATTTTTTGAAAGACTATGCCTTGTATATTTAGAAATTAATATAAGCTACATGTTATTGCTTAGCCTTGTTTCCAATGATATCAAATTATTCTAAATGACTCTCTAACATGCCCCTAATTCTTCCAATAAAAGTCAAGTCCTGTGAAGAATGGCTCCATTAGCCAACATCTGAGTCTGCCCTTACTCATTGCTCATGACCATTGATGAAATTCATGGATTTGGTGGCTCTGTGAGGTTTCTCTGAACCTTCAGAGAAACATCCTAAGATATTTTAAAGAATACATTATTCAAGTGGAGAAATGAAACAAGGTTTCTGTTTGTGTTTTTGGAAGAGAAGATTTTAAAAAAATCTTTCTCTATTTTTAACATGGAACAGATACTATTGTGCATTACAGTGTCATCGCGGTTATTGGTAACTGTGCTTCTAGGAATTCCGTGAGCTTTGTCTCATCCAATAATACCAACTTTAGCTGCTTGATTCTTAGAATCACCTTAGGCACCTCCATGCCAATGTCACACTGGAACTCATCCTAACCAGATGTCCATTCTCTTCCTTGGTTCTGTTCCCCATACATATAAAAATGCAAGCCCATAATGCAGGTATCTTTGTCCTGCCTTTCCATCCCCCATTCAGTTATTTGACAGACTTCACAGATTGACCTGTCATGGTCAGTTCATCCCTCCCTTTCTAGGTGAGCCACTTTAACTGATATTTCCATCTTCTTGTTTTACCCTATCAATCTACCCAGAATATTACCAACAAAGTCACCTTTAAATTATATACCGGATAGTAACAAGTTACTCCCTATTAGTAAACAAATAAAAAGGCTAGACAAAGTTTAGTCAGACAGGCTTAGCAGCATGTTAGGTAAGAACGTCTCTTGGAGGTGTAAGATTTTAAGTTACCCTGTTTATTTCTTTTCCATTGACCTTTGTTTAAGAGAATTCTGACTCATGTTTTGTGAATGTGCCACACTTTTGCCAATCTCTCTGTCGTATCTTCTCTCTGGAGTTTCAACCTGCCCTTCCCATCCTCGGGTTATGTTTGATGTGCCCATCTGTGTGATCCAGAGTGGAAACTCTTCAAGTGCTACCTCCATACTTGCTTGTTTCCTATACTAGTCTTTGTCTTAACTCAAGTTTCATTCAAAAGCTTTTTGTTAAAGCAAACACCATTGAAAATCAGCTGGAATTTAAATCATTCATTCACTCATTCCACAAAGAAACATAATGAGTGTTCATTGTATATCAGGATCTCTGCTGAAGGTGGAATACAAACCAAGGAATATGTCGCATAACATAGAAATAGCGTTATTGTATTTTCTGTATACTTCCCAGAGAGCAAGAATTATTAGTCTTTCTTCACTTTATAGCTTGTCTGCCTTTTGGGTTATTTGTTCAGTAATACAGTGTTATCCTGGAGGCTGTCAGTCTGAAACAAAAAAACTTTTCTCCAGCTATAGTAGCCAACAATTTTCAGAGGTTATTATTTTTTTATCTTCATACAACAATTAGATCTCAGCATGACAGTTTTCAATCAAAATTTGTGTTTGCTTTCCTCTCTCATTTTACTCCTGTTCTCCTTCCCCTTGTGTACCTGCCTGCTTTCCTCTGCCATGTGTCTCCCTGTGACACCTCTATCTCCCCTATTGTGGTCCTCTATTTAGTGTCGTCGTCTATACCGTCACACCCCCTTATTTACATGCATAAAAATATTAAAAGTTAGAATGTGCATATAGGAGACATGCAATTTTTCTTTAAAAACTCTTCCTGAGTCACCTCACTTAATGTAATATTTTTCAGATCCATCCATTTTATTCCAAATTTCATTCCTCCTTATGACTTAATTTTATTAAAAAATTCCATTGTGTGTATGCGCCCCATTTCCATTCTTGTGTGGATGGGTATAGAGTCTATATCCATTTCCTTGCTAATATGAACAATGTGACAGTAAATATAAGACAAGGAGGACTTTGGATGTATGCCTAGGAGTGGTGTAGCTGGCTCATGCTGTAGGTCTGTTTTAAATTTTTTTTGAGAGATCCTCATGCTTTAAGGAAAATTAATTAACAAAATATTAAAACTGTATATGAGCCTTGGATAATGTGTAAAGGGAAAAGTTTGACAGTATGATGCTTTCAGGAGCCCATAAGGCAGCCTGGCGAGAGTAAACTGTTTAAGGTGATTGTTGTATGGTAAAGCCTACTCAGGAAGAAGGGTAGCAGGGACCTTGACATAAAGTCAACTAGTCAGTCTAAATTTAGAAGAGGGGACAGGGAAGTAGCCTGCTCCTCATTGACAACCCAAAGTTCCATATACATGTGCTAACACCATGAAAACCTTAAAAAACAGTGTGATTTTTCTGGACACAGACCCTGTCAGACCTCTGTCATTGTCCAAGTGCAGAAAAGGGAGAAACAGCGAATGGTCAATAAGGGAAAAGTGATGTCTGAGTATTCCCCACCCCAAGCTTCACCTCCTGCAGTAACCGTGCGATGGCGATAGTAGTCAAAGAGGTGAGGAAATGGCGCAGTTCTGTGCTGCAGATATCTTCGCTAACACTACGGTTCTATGTTTGGAATACTAGGCATAGCATCTGCTTGCTAGCGGTTGCCATAGAGAATAGAAGGAAAAAAGAGCAATTTTCTCCTAACGTTCTCAGTGACACAGTGTGGTTTAATTTGTTTCCAGTTTTGTTCAGACCATATAACCCTGGCTGGCCTGGAAATGTCTATGTGGTTCAAGTTGGCCTTGATCTTACAAAGATTCGCCTCCCGAATGCTAGGATTTCTTCTCAATGTTTGGTTTTGCTATTACTTAACTTGTTGGCTGTGGTTAGGCTTAATGTTAGATCTAGGTTTTTATTGTGTCTTGTCATGGAGGTCTAGTGAGTTCACTCTTTTGGAATAACATAACAGATTATTACTTTCAGGACTACACACACACACACACACACACACACACACACACAAATTTATGTAGCCACAAGAAAGGTGATGCTGTACACAACATGCACAAACAGATATGATTTGCGTCTTTATTCCTTTGATACCTAAAGAACTAACATAGTATTTGTCCCATAAAGGACACAAAAGACTCAAATGTGGAGACTGGTAAATATTTTTGCTTGATTTTTTCTTATGAATCTGGTACTTTTTGGTTAAAATTTTAGGTTTCAGTGAAATATAGATTTCATGCTAGGTGACTACACTGGAGCTGCCTAGATATTTGTGATTTAAGCATTGAAGCTGGATTCTTTATTATTATTTTGTGGCATACGCTCCGAGTTACTACTAAACAAAATCATTTTCCTGGGGCTCCATCCTTCACCATCGTGACAGATACAACCGCTAAGGCACACAATGATGTGTGCTGTATGCTGTAGAAACACAACACCTACTTACACAAATGAAAAGATTGAATCAGAAGTTCCCATATTCCAGGAGGCGCCTATAATTTTGGAGATATCAGTTAAAATATTGAGTTCTGTGTATGCGTCACAAGGGTAAAAATATGCTGGAGAAATTTATCATATATTATACCCAATTATGTCAGCGGGCTATGAATCACATCCAATTATCAAGATGCATAAGTGCATTTATGTGATACTTAAACATCATTAATTCTGTGCTAAGCACAGGCTGCATAGACAGCATCATTCTAGTGACTTCCAACATCACTGTCACAGCATCAATATAAATTCAATGCAAATTGGAAAATGAAAATCTTCATCTTGTTTATATCTGTGAAAAGACATCTACTAAACACAGGCATACATTGAATCAACACTAACTATTGGGGAAAATGGAATCTGAATGTACCACCAAGAACCTCAGGACAGGAGTCACAGCTCAATATAGGCCAGTCTGGGACTCAGCTTTGCTCGCCAGCCAAAGCATCCCCTTGGGATTTCTACAGGTGGTCATTGAAGTCAAATTGGACCAAAGTGGCTTATGTTCAAAAAAAGAAAACAAACAAACAAACAAAACCCCAGGAAATTGGCACTCCTATCTCACAATGAACTGGATCAACCAGTTAACTTCTAACTGTAAGTTATCTACATTTACCTATTATAAAGTAGACCTTTACTTGTCTAGAAAATGTCCTTAAAGGAGTAACTAGAAGTCTAAACCACTTACTTCCAGCCATGTATAGAGGAAGGATCCTAATTTTAGAGCCTGGATTTCCTTAAATAATGGTTACACAATGGCAATCCTATATCCACAGAGCTACAGACGGTGCTGTGCTTGAGTAGTTACAAATCAATCTTGAGTTAAATAATTAAAATTATAAAGCAATTCATGAGGACTTACCTCAAAGTCAAGGTCGGAATACCGTGATTTTCTTCTCTGTTTGATTTTAGAAGAAGGAGAAAAGCAACAAAATTATGTTTAGTCAGTTAAGCCAGTAGAAGTCATTACATTCTACGAAAACAATCGCACTTGCTCTTTGTGTTATGCCATGTCATTAAGATTATTTTTCTGATTCCGAAAATTTCCATCTACATGTTTTTGTCACCCTGAACTTGAAAATTTGAAGGCTAGAGAAACACAGACATTTTCCACGGTGAGTTCTGACGTCAGTTGTCAGTCAGGAAAGCTGCTTCTTGGGAAAATTCCATCTGCCTTCAGTCTTGAAAGAGATGCTAGTTTTAGCAAAAACCACTTTGCAGGCATGGAGGATTAGAAGTTGTATCAGAAAAATAATCTAGGAACGTTGACACCTCCCACCACAGATATCCAGCTTATTTTTCAAACAGGCTCTTGCAATGTTGCTCAGGCTGTTCTCGGCACTTAGGGTTTATCTTGCCTGAGCTTCTGGGGTGCTGAGACCTCACCTCATGTCAAGCAAACTCCGTCTGCCTGTCTAAGTTCTGAAGTTCCTAGTGTCAGTCTTGTACAAATTTCTCAGAATGAGATCATCTCCTCTCCTAGTCCTTCTTGTTACTAGTACTTAGGAGCCAGACAATATATGTATATTTTTAATTCCTATTTCATCAAACTACTGTTATTCCACACCCTAACACAGTGTCTCGCAGTGTTTCTCTCTGACTCTAAATCTGTTAAACAACATCCAAATCTAGTTACAGATACACAGACATTGATGAGATAAAGCAATTAGGCAGTGGGCTTGATAAAATAAGGAAATATGATTAAAACAGAATGAAAGCAGGCCCCTGTGAGGATGCGGCTTTCGTGATTATTAATATGGGGGTAGTATTTTTAGCATCTGCTCCAGGGAGCCACCAATTCTTAAAATGGATGAGGTGTAGAGGGAGAGGCCTGTAAATGTCTAAAAAGATCCCAGCATTTTTAGAGAACAAAGCAAATCTCTGCCGTGCCTTTTTTTTTTTAAGTGGACTCTGCCTCTCCTTGAAGGGGTGGGGAAGAAACATATGGGAGACATGCAAACCCTCTGGGCAGGTTTCGTTTTGTTTTTTCCCTACTCCCAGCTCAATCCTCATAACCTTAAAGCCACTAGCTTCTCAGGCATCTGTCACCCTGAGGATTCATGGCAGCTCTAGTTGCTATTATGACTGTTGCTCCCTAGGAAAGACAAGAAAAGGACTCGTGAAACGTGATTTTCTGCAGCTAGAGCTCTAATTGTCATTAGAAAACCAGACGCTCCTGTGCAGCCTACCCTCAGGAGCATGTGTCAGCAGACAGAAGGGCTAAAGGAGGAAACAGGGACCATTCGGATGCTGTCTCATTGGGGTGGAGCTGCTGAGCGCGGGGAATCCACTATGAAGAATACTGGGGAGAGAGCAGGAAGGGACACGCTTTATTGAAATGGAAACTCAAACACGATGCTCTCTCATTTCCTCCCTGTCTCATCAGCATGCTACCTTCATGCTGGTGACATCCTTGGGAGAGGAAGGGGTGTGAGGACATCTCTAAACAGATCTGGCTCTGCACTGCCCTTTGCAGTAGTCTGCTAGACTGTGTGTCAGGGGTTCCATTCTTGGCTCCTAGGGACGCTAGCACTGTGATTCAGCAAGGCATTTTTTTTCTTTAATAAATATGTGTTAAGCAAAACTCTTTATAATACAGAAAATCTAATCATGAAAACATTTAGTAAAAAGCAGTTATTATGAAACATTAGTCATGAGCTTCACATTCTTTCTGAAAATGAACCGGTGGAATCTTTCAAAAGAGATTCAACCAGCTAGAAGGAGAGAGCCTTCTGCTGCATGCTCCGAGGGCCTCTCTGCTGCCAAAGGTGAAAACGGCCATATGTTACCGCATTTGTTTCGGATCACAAGGCATTGCTGCCTAGGAACTGGAGATTTCCATGCACGCATGCTGCAAAAGGCTCCATGCTGTAGGAACTACAGGGAAAGACGGGAACCTAAGGAGTTCAGCACCAGATTCCAGCCTAGAATCCCAAGGCCGCCTATGTCGACATGCCACAGGGAAAAGAAAACAGATGTTCCTACAAACGGCACTCTCCTTCTCCCTTTTCTCCTATTCAATTTCACTAAAATTAGAGCCAAACAAAGGGCACAGCAGGTCTGGCAGTCTCCAAGATTAGATGAAGGCATGAGCAAATGAATCACACAGATTTTAATCAAAACCCGGTGCGGTGGTGGGGATGGTTACTAAATCAATCAGGCAGGTTTAAAGATCAGCTAGTATGGGAAATGTGTCAGGTATTTTAAATCCAAAGGGAAAAAAAGGGGCACATGGCTATTCACTTCCCCAAAAAACTGAGTGCTTCAACCTTGTGCATCTTATAAAGTGATTTCACATTTGAACATGATAATCCACTCTGTGGAATTGTTGGAAAATAGTGGTGTTTTATGAATGAGTGTAACTGAGAACCAGTAGTTTGACCCAGAAGGTAATCAAGTGAACTGTGCTGAAAACTGAGGTCTGATTATAAGTTCAGTGTTTTCCATGTGAGGTCTCACTAGCTCAGGTATGCAGACTAAGAGTTGACACACAAGATGTCTGGGGTATTTTGCATACTGTTCTGGAACTGAGCAAGAGTCACACTGTGTTAGGGTAAAAATCAAACCAAAATAAAAAAAATGTGATATCATTCTAATAGACCAATTGTGAGCAACGCTACAATAAGAAAGAGATGTGACACTTGCTACTGAAAAGGTCAGTTATCTATGTGTCAGGCCCTGACACATTGGCAGTTCAAGGGGGAAACCAGAAAAATCCCAACCCTTTTTGTTTCTGTGTGTGTCTACCTTGTGGGCATATACACGCAATGTTTGGGAAAGTCTTTTGAGGCTGAAGTTTGCTGAGACTGTGACTCACCTCCGTGCTTACTCCAGTGTTCCTCTGAGCCTTGTAGAATGCCACTGTAAGGCATGAGAATGGCTAGAAATATTGACTGTGTTTGTATGTCTGTTCACATGTGTGTACACACGTTCCTGTGTGTGTACGAATGTGTGTGGGGGCTAGAAGACGTCAGTTGTGGCTCAGGTACTGGCCATACTCTGTTTGTTTTCTGTCTTCCCAGTGTTGGGGTTAGAAACATGTGATGCTGTGTCTGGCTTTTTTTTTTTTTTCAGGTGGGTGCCAGGGACTGAAATGGAGTCGTCATGATCACAACGCAAGCTCTTTCCCAACTGACACATGCCCTCAGCTCTGACCACACATCTAAACAAAGAGAATCAACTAAGTATTCGAGCCGCACGATATTTTTTAAAAATCATTTGATAACTAAAAAAAAAAATTACATGTCAAATTAAAGCAAGCCAATGTGACGTTAAATTTTTGTGAAGATCCGAGTCTCCCTGCCTACAAAGCCTACATTTCCAGGGAACCTAAAACCCAGCCTTCTTTCTGATGCAGTTTCCTTATTGCAATCCTTCACTCAGAACTCATCCCAACTGCATTATGCTTTTAACACTCCATTAAAATTCTTGTCAAAGGCCTTTAATGAGCTCCATTTGGACAAACAGCAAGGTCAATTTTCCACCCTCCTCTCACTGGACTCTCAGAAGCTGTAGAAAGTTAATCACTTCCTCATTAAAGCTCTCATCAGCTCTCGGCTCCCTCCCCCCCGCCCCCTTTTTCTTCTTTCAGTTAACTATGGCTCCTTTTGAAATCTCCTTTTGCTGGCTGTTTCCTATGCCCGGTCTTTCTAAATCTGGAGCTCCTGAGATCTGTTCTGTCCTGTATGCTCTCCTGGATAACATGACTTACCCCTTAGGTTTTAATACTATTGCTCGATATGCAAATATCCTTTTTTACATGGTCTTTCTTATCACAGACAATACTAATAACTAGTCAACCAAGACAAAATCTCAACTGTCCCTCCTATACACATATCCCTCATCTTCCATATTAAATCCACTCGTGGGTTGTGTATTTGATCTCTGAAACGTACCTACCTGTCTGTCCCCTCTTTTGCCACCTACACGTTTGCCTTTTTAGTCCTATTTAATTAGCTGCGTAGCCTTAGCATTTGGAAGAAGATATGTCACAACAGCTTGCAGCTGCAAAATTCTTGATGACTGATTGAAGGAGTGTAATATGACAGCCCCAGAACTTAAACTCATGTGACCTTTGTTTTATTGTTACTGTTTTAAAGAAGGATCTGGATAACCAAGCGACCTACACACAGAGTAGACTAACAACGGAAAGAGTCAGAACAATTGATTGGGAAAGCATACCTTTTACTGATAGAAGGGAGACATTCTTTAAGATCCTTTAAAAGTTGAAAAAATGTGTCATGGTCTCAGGCTAAGAGGGCCACTTAGTGCATGTGTGCCTAGAGAGGCCTCCACGTGAGACTCTTGTCAAATGATGAATAATTTCTCGGAGGAGCTATGTCATTCTTTGTGTCACTGAAAATTAAACTGGACAAGACACTAGACGATTCACAGCAAGTAATGAATCCCATTGACTAATGAATGGCAATATGAACGCTATTAAAAGTTTCTATTACAGGGTGAGCAATGGACTCACTCACAGGAAGAAAGCTTTGATAACAAATCCATTAAAAATAGCTGTGGCGATGAAGTCTGGGAATAATTAATTTTCTGAAATGGCTTTTATTCACGCTAATTTTGTTTGTAGGCCTGCATAAAAGATAAGACTCTCTAACCCGGGAGCAAAAACAAGGCAATAAAGATGGGAAAACTTTCCTTTTACCAGATCGACATGAGAAAAAAAAAATATATATATATATATATATATATATATATATACATATATATATATATATATATATGAACCATGGTTTCTGCACATGGAGAGTTTTATATGGTTTCTGTTTGAGACAGTACCTTTTGGTTCCCAAGTGAGACCATATAACAGTCTGTGTAAATTCCTGAATATCGACTTGATAGTGTTCAAACTTCTTTACAGACACTCAGAGTGTGACGCCTCACATCTTAAGTGCTCCTTACAATCTTCAAAAGGTTTTCATGTAATTTGAGCCTCACACCAGCCACGAGGTGGTATGACAGCCACCATGAAGAGACATTTTCACTAAAATATTTTACTTCTGATGACCATTCTGTTGAGTGTTCTGTATCTGTGTCCAGGGGCAAAGCCTAGAATGGTATCTCATTCCAGTTATTTGTAAATGCAGTGAGACTTATCTGAGATCTTATCCAGATAGATATTCTTTGGTATAGAAGCAGTCAGAGAGGCTGGAGTAGCAAAACTTTATGTAGGTAACGACATAATGCTTTATTGTAATACATTAACTTTTTCCGTTATGTAAATGTCTTGCAGATAAGTGGCACTAAGGCAAGGTGACAAGAGAGTATTGGAAATCACTTCCGTGTTTACGTTAGGTCACATTCCTTAAGAACTCAAGTGCTAGGGAAGCTGAGAAGTCACAAAGGGAACCGAGAGGTGACCAATGGATTAGCAGAAGAGGCCAATAGACCTTTAAGATGGATGGGCAAAGGAAGATGACAGTGGGACTCTATCCCAGGACTGGGGCACCTGGCAGAAGCAGAAAGTATTTAGAAGCTATGGCACCAACTAATGTCAAAAGCAGGAACAGAGTAGAGCTCTCCTCTGTTTTCGCATCCCCCTCAAACCTAGGCTCTGGCCAGGGATTCACACTGGCTGAATCCAGCAAGAAATCAGCTCCACAGGATCCCGTGCTAATGCTGAGCGATCAGGGAAAAGGGGAGAGAATGGGTCATGACCAAACAGATGTAGGACATGTATAATCACAAGCTGTTCAATAAATTGTCTGTATTTCAGACTCAGAGCAAATGCTGCCCAACATTAACTGGCAATAACGTATATATAAAATTTCAGAAAAATAGCCGGGCGGTGGTGGCGCACGCCTTTAATCCCAGCACTCGGGAGGCAGAGGCAGGCGGATCTCTGTGAGTTTGAGACCAGCCTGGTCTACAAGAGCTAGTTCCAGGACAGGCTCCAAAGCCACAGAGAAACCCTGTCTCGAAAAAACCAAAAAAAAAAAAAAAAAAAAAAAAAAAAAAAAAAAAAAAAAAAAAAAAAATTTCAGAAAAATAAACCAATAGGAAGCACTACAATCCAGAAATTGTGTTGACCTTCCTTTAAAAAAATGTAATCTTTTTAAATTATGATTTCTTTTTTGCATTTAATTACTGGATATCAACATGTAGAAGAATGAAAATAGATCCATATCTATCACGATGCACAAAACTCAACTCAAAATGGGTCAAAGTCCTCAACATAAAGCCAGCCATACTGAACCTCATAGAAGAGAAAGTGGGAAGTATATTTGAATGCATTGGCACAGGAGAGCACTTCCTAAATATAACCCCAGCAGAACAGATACTGAGAGAAACAATTAATAAATGGGACCTCCTGAAACTGAAAAGCTTCTGTAAAGCAAAGGACATGGTCAACAAGACAAAACGACAGAATGGGAAAAGATCTTCAGTAACTGCAGAGGTCTAATCTCCAAAATATACAAAGAACTCAAGAAATTAATCTTCAAAAGAAGAAATAATCCAATAAAAAAATGGAGTACAGACCTAAACAGAGAACTCTCAACAGAGGAACCTAAGATGGCTGAAAGACACTTAAGGAAATGTTCAACATCCTTGGTCATCAGAAAAATGCAAATCAAAACAACTCTGAGATTCCATCTTACACTGGCCAAGAATGGCCACTGGTAAGAATGGCCAAGATCAAAAATATTGATGACAACTTATGCTGGAGAGGCTGTAGGGTAAAGGGAACACTTCTGCATTGCTGGTGGGTGTGCAAGCTGGTACAGCCCCTTTGGATGTCAGTGTGGCAATTTCTCAGAAAATTAGAAAATGACTTTCCTTAAGACCCAGTAATACCACTTTTGGGTATATATCCAAAGGATGCTCGGTTGTGCCACAAAGGCATGTGCTCAACTATGTTCATAGCAGCATTGTTTGTCATAGCCAGAACCTGGAAACAACCTAAATGTCCCTCCACTGAAAATGGATAAGGAAAATGTGGTACATTTATGCAATTGAGTACTACAGAGCAAAAAAAAAAAAAAAAAAAAAAAATAATGACAGCTTGAATTTTGCAGGAAAATGGATGGAGCTAGAAAACATCATTTTGAATGAAGTAACCCAGACCCAGAAAGACAATTATCACATGTACTAATTCATAACTAGCTTTTAAACATAAAACAAAGAAAACCAGCCCACAAGTCCAATCCCAGAGAACCTAGAAAACAATGAGGACCCTAAGAGAGACTTACATAGATCTAATTAATCTACATGAGAAGTAGAAAAAGACAAGATTTCCTGCGTAAATTGGGGGCATGAGGACCATGGGAGAGGGTTGAAGGGGAGGGGAGAAAAAGGGAGGGAAGCAGAGAAAAATGTAGAGCTCAATAAAAATAAAAAAATAAAAAATAAAACTAACAAAAAATGTAATCTTTTATTCTTTGAGAAATCTCTAAAATGTATTTATATCTTATTCACGCTCCACTTCTCTCCCTAACACCTCCTAGGTCCTCTCTCTTCAGTCCTACCCAGCTTCATATTTCCTTTCCTTTAATACCTCACTGAGGCCAATTTGTGCTACGCATATATTCACAAGTGTGGGACCATCCACTAGAGCAGGGTCAACTCATGACGGGGCATATCCTTAAAGAAAACTGACTCCCCGAGTTCCCCTAGATGTCATCAACCATTGCTGGCGCCTTAGCTAGGGCTCATGGCTAATGAGGCCCCCCATGGTAACATGTTGACTGCTTTGATCTTGTGTATGCCTCGTGTGCATTATCACTGCTGCTGTGGATTCATGAGTGTAGAAGTCCTGTCATTTCCGGAACTGACTTGTCCTCTTATAAATAATAATACACTTATAATTTTTAGACAATAAATCAAAAGAACTACATTCTAAAATTTAAACTAGTGCTTAGGCTCATGATCCACCCTTGTCATCGTTGATTTTTCTTTGTTCTTCCATATACATATATACATCATGCAGTCGACATATGTAGTTACCCGAATGTGAATATTTCGAGTGCTGAAGACAATTTTATCTTCACCTAAAGTGAGGTCGTTATGATTGCTTGGGTGAGTTCACTTATGAAAACTTAATATGACGATTTTTACATACTTTTATAAACTCAAATTCTAAGAATTCTCAGAATCACTTAATGGATCATCCTGGAAATGACCACAGTTAGGGCAACACCACGTAGCAGAAATAAAGGCACAATGTAATAATGGGCATGGAGAAAATCTGAATACACTTTTGTGCCAAGGAACTCCATGAATGTCTTAAACATTTACACCCAGTAATTGGGGGTTAGGAGAACAAACTCCCATGGAAGCTGGAGCCTTTTCTGATGGTGCAGCAGCAGTTGGAGGCTCCTCCTCTCTTTGTTGCTCCTTGCTTACTTGAATAAATGCTTCCACCCACTCACCCACTCAGCTCTTTTGGCTTTCTTCATTTTCCTCCCTCAACTTGTGTATTTTCTTGTGAGCTGTTTTCTCATGACTACGGAATTCTGTGCTAGCCACTAGCAGCATTTGCCCTTCTTGTTCTTCTTGTCACCTCTTTTGGAGGCAAACTCCTGAGTTAATGTCACGACTTTACATTATGTCTATGAATAGGTCATGCAACAGCTTGTCGTTGCTGCACCAGCCTCCAGGTTGCATGCTCCCACATATTTAACCTCCTGTTTCATTTGGAGGGGCCAAAGACTTGGTAGCTTTATTTCTTAGATGCTTGCTCTGTCTCCTTGAGCAGATGCTTTCACTTTGGAGATTAGAACAACTTATCTAAGTGTTGTGAGAATTAATTAATTCTGTTCTAAGATGATTTGAGGATCTGCTAATGAAAAATTCTATTAAAATGGTAATTTTTACTATTCACTCTGTCATGTATATATTCTCTTTCAGTTGTTCCCTAAAAGGTCACCTAAGTGGTTACTATTAAATGAAGAACTTAATTTTCTTCCTTTGCAAAATACAATCTTTGTGATCACTAAGTCATTGAAATGTGAATCTTTTATCATATATATGTATATGTATATCTATAATATTTATGCTTAGAAATAACAGTACAGAAATTTGAAAAAAGTCACAAAGTGAACTAATCAATGCTCAGAAAGTACACTCTATTGCTCAGGTACACCAAACCTGTGTAACATGGATCTCAGTTGGGTTTTAGATGTGAAATGTAAAACACTTCACAACACCCAAATTATTTTAGCGCAATTTCATTCAAATTTCTTTAGTGACTTTCAAAACAGTCATTGTACAGTAAAAAAGTGTCCACATTGTACTAATTAGTTTTGATGCTATATCCTTAGATATACTCTTATTCAAACCACTTAGAACACTTTGCAGTTTTGCATGAACATTTTATAGTTTATGCTTATGTTGGCATTATTATCGTAGACACATTACTATCTGTGATATAAGGTTATGGTTTGGGTAACAGTAACAAGTCAACTAATTTAAAAAAATGGATGCTTTCATCCAGGGACATGACAGCTACTCTAGAATAGGATTTGCTCCGCTGTACCTATCTACATCTTTGATTTGAGAACAATACAAAACATGGATTTGAGCCGGGCGGTGGTGGCACACGCCTTTAATCCCAGTACTCGGGAGGCAGAGGCAGGCGGATCTCTGAGTTCGAGGCCAGCCTGGTCTACAAGAGCTAGCTCCAGGACAGGCTCTAGAAACTACAGGGAAACCCTGTCTCGAAAAACCAAAAAAAAAAAACAAAAAAACAAAAAAACAAAAAAAACAAAAAAAAAAACATGGATTTGTGCTGAAACCATCTTCTAGTTGAGGTTAATCCAAAACTTAAGACTTTCTTTATATTCTAGTTTTGGTCTAGTTTTCTTGTTCTACTTGAGAAAACTAGAACTATCTACACTTCATGATCTATTTAATTTAGACTGATTATGGCTTTGGGGAATCTAGAAGAGCTACTAAACTTTGGGAACCTCTGCATCTTAGAATCTTAGAACATACATTATCAGAATAATTCTGATTGAAAGACCATGTAACCAATTACAATGATTTTTCTCTAAATAATGTCTTATGCAATAATATACATTAAAACAATTGGATATTATATATGCATATGTAATAAATAAGAATACATGTTGGTTTTTTATATAGACTATCTTAGCAGTAGTTTATATTAAGACTTCAAGATGCAGGACACATGCAAATTAGTAGCAGGGTAATGGGATATGTTATTAGAAAATCAGATATCTAATTCTGTGACGCCTGCTTGCGTAATTCTAAAACAGTATGAATGATGATAATTGTTAGTAACCCTCTACTTCATTGGGAAGAAAAGAAGATGAGGGTAGTATACATTTTTACTGCTGATGGCCTTCTGTAGGGCAAAGGTCCTTGTCTGACTCTTAGTCCTGAATCTTAGTATGCTGAGAATATATATTTTGAGCCGGGAGGTGGTGGCACACGGGCATGTTTAATCCCAGCACTCGGGAGGCAGAGGCAGGCAGATCTCTGTGAGTTCAAGGCCAGCCTGGTCTACAAGAGCTAGTTCCAGGACAGGCTCCAAAGCTACAGAGAAGCCCATTCTCAAAAAACAAAACAAACAAACACACATAAGAATATATGCTTGGAATACTCAACAGTAACACTTAAAGAGGTCAACATTCTATAGAAATAAAAACAAAATATTCATTCTGAGTAATATTGATCTGATATAATAATGTTTATAATCAATGTAATGGCACCACTCATAGAAATGTTTCAATTTCATATTAACAGATTGCCTTATAGGAAAGGATTTAGATTAGCTTTGAATTTGCCAGACAACCCAGTTATTATTTTATATCCGAAAATCCCCTCCATCATATCAGTGAAACCTCAGAAGGGTCTGCTGTATTTTCTTTAGGTTCCACTTAAGTCCCATGGTGAGAGAATTAGGACTGATTACTATAATTTTAAACACATTGGACTCTACTTCTTAATAACATCTTGAACCGGGAGATTTGAATGTACCACTAGGAAACCTTTATGTCAAGGATCTTAATATGCACGTATCAGAAACCCCACCAAAACTAGCACGGATCTTCCTAACACCAACATTACGTGAATTGGCCTGTATGCCCTTCAAATACCAAGGAACAGGTTAATCTCTATGACTCACCTCTAGAGAACTCATGGATATCGTAGATCCAGTTTCGCTTCTTGACAGTCCTGCATTATCATCCAACTCGGAGGCCATGAAATTCTTCACAGCCGTGCGAGGTTCAAAGGGTAAATTCTGCATATGTTCCTGGGGTGCAAGATGCTGATCTAAGTTCATATTGAACTGGTCCATGACAGGGGGATTCATACTGAATTCAGGATTCACCTTGTAGTGCAATAGCCTTTCGTGCGGCAAGGTTTCCATGCCAATATTCATCTTGCTTTCCTCTTTCATCGACGGCTGAGTATTTACAGAGCTTCGAGGCATCACGATGTAGTCACTTTCCATCATTCTCTCTTGAGGGTGGACTATGTCCATATCAGCCCCTCTTAAATTGTCATCCGTGCATAAGTACACAGTT
Organism: Arvicola amphibius; assembly: GCF_903992535.2. NCBI lineage: Eukaryota > Metazoa > Chordata > Mammalia > Rodentia > Cricetidae > Arvicola > Arvicola amphibius. The sequence continues at coordinate 82,710,049 of NC_052055.2, forward strand.
CTCCGCAGCTCATTGTTCTCCTTTTTCAGACACTGACTGCTCAGCTCATTCATACTCATGGGCATGTGCAGACCTGTAGGCTGTTGGATGATGACCTTGGAAATGACATTCCCAGGCAATGTTGAATAGCTTAGCCCTTCAGGGTTCGTTCCCTTTTCTTCCTCGTCGTCGTTTAGAGAGATCCTGGAGAGTGTTCCTGTTATGGTTGCTGCTCGGCAAGGACCAATCTCCTTATGGAGCACTGCAAATTCGACCATAGCAGTTAATAAAAAGAAAGCATTTCTTTTTATCGTTGTATGCTATTATGTTTTTTCCTACTAAACACTCTCTTAATAAAGCAAAAGAAAAATAATCTTTTAACAAATCATTTGTACTTGTTTCTTCATAATCCAGGTTACTGAATTTTTATTGATTTGGTTATTTATCTGATATGGATTATTGATTGTTATTGATTCTCCAATGCTGCCATAGAGCGTGAGCAGACCATAGGTAAAGCATATCTAAAAAACTGATTAACTGGCTTTCAAAAAGTTTCAATGTCTTGCCTTGATTAAAAAAAACTGCATTAATTTTCAGGCAAAGGGCAGACAGCCAGAGAATATTTTGCCATCAATCCACTTCAAATATTTCCATAAAAATGTAGGTTTTAGTTACATTTACATAGGCCTTTCTTCTAAAGTTTTCTAGAAGCTTTGGTCATTAAGACAGATTCTTGAGGGCTGAGAGTGGTGGTGACCTCTTTTAATTCCAGCACTTGGGAGGCAGAAACAGACAGATCTCTGTGAATTCAAGGCCAGCCTGTTCTACATAGTGAATTCAGGACAGCCAGAGTTACACAGTGAGACTGTCTCAAAACAAAACTGGTGTAAAATTCCCACAAAGCAAAGCAACTATAGTAGAAAATTTCATCATGTATAGCTAGAAAACATTTGTTTCTGAAAGCATAAAATCTTTCAGAATTTTGCCTATTATTGTCCAAGTTTTTAGCAGAATCATAATTATGAATTATCAAAGAAGTTGAAAACCAGATTATGAATATCTTTTGCTACTATGAAGAAATGAGGAAATGAAGCCTTTTAAGTATTCCAAAGCATGAAGCACTCAGACAGTACCTGTTCTCTTTAGAGATGCTGTATCTGTTCTTGTACTGTCATCTCTTTGTTTCCTATACATGAATGACATCATGCTAAATATTCATATATAGTTTTTAATGAATACACAATATGGTTGTAGTTTTTTATATTTTACATTTTATGTACAAAAATAAGAAAATATTAAGCTTTATGATGTCTAAATTTCTAAATCTAACATGATGGTAGTGTGTAATATCAGCATTTGGGAGGCTGTGGTAGCCTTAGCTACCTATACTTTGTAAAAGCAAAAACAAGAAAAAAGTAAAACCTAAACCTCTTTAGATAATAAGATAGCAGTAAAACATTGCAAATTCTGGAAACAGTTATGAATAAAATGTTACGACATTAAGTATGTTGACTAATGAATGACTCAAATTTAAAACATTTCCAAATTCACAGAAAAATAGTTTTAGCTTCTAACTTTACACAAAAATTAATTCAAAATCAAAAGCACTAAAATTTAAAGACACATTATGACAATCATTGCTATATATTAGGGAGGCATAGATGGTTTCCCAACTTTATTAATAGTTTATAAACTATCAAGGAAGCCTTGGTAATGGGTATTGATTTCATAATCTGGATTCAAGATGCATTTAGATTTCTACAATGTGCTCTCTATATAGTAAGTATTTGAGAAATGCAATTATTTTCATGAAGTAGTGTCCACAGTACGTGAGAGATGAGTCTGCTTCTTTGATTTGCTTAAAACATAAACAAGACTTGAATATACACCTCTTACATATGACAACAATGTTGAAGCAGGACCTTTGAGATTAATTAATCAAGTTGTGAAAATGAAAACCAAACCACACAGAAAACAATCTAAAGTATAAGCAGATGTATATTCCAACATCTATAGAAACAATGTAAAAGATTAAAACAGATTACTAGGAGCCCAGAACTGAGACTTTAAAATTTAGTACAGTCAACATATGCAGAAATCTCTAGAAAAATTCTGAGGGAAGATGAGGATGAACTCAACTTAAGAGGGTATTGGCCAAAAAATGAAAACAGAGAAAAAAATTGCAACTTGTTTCATAATAACACAGTGGTACTAGTCTGCATTGAAGAGGCTTAGCCCAGACTGCAATGCAGACTGGGAGAATGGAATAATCTATCATCAGACAACATTGTGCATGCTGAAGGGCTGGAAACAGCAGCTCTGGGAAGAGGGTCTGTGAAGAAAGTTTTCAGCACTCGCAATGCATCTGAGTGACTTGAATGTCTTCTAAGACCCTGGCTAGTGTGACCCAGACCCACAGTTTCTAGTCTAGAAGGTCTAGGTAGGTCTTTAAAACTGAATTTCTGGCAAGCATCAGGCAATACACTGCTTGTTTGGGTACCACACTTTGTCAAGCAGTGGTTTGATATGAGTAGCTGGTAAGGAAAAGACAAAAGTGTCTGTTCTTATTATTCCCTCTGTCAAGAACTCTAAGGAGTAGACAAAGAAGCTAAATTGAGGGTGGGTGATTAGGAATTAAATAGATAACTAATCATTAAAATAAGTCCAAGCCTCTAACACAGCCAAATTGTATTCTTGTGCCATGGCTTGTGAATTTTAGAGATCATAAAAGATGGATAAGATTTTTTTCTATAAGAAAGGACAATTCCTACTCCCCTTCAGGCCCAAATCATAGCTGATAGCTTACGACTATGGTGACCATACCTCACTCAGAGTGTTTTGATTGAATCCAAGAATACAGATTAGTTTCCCATGTGACTACGATTATGGCAAGAAATATGATCTGACATTTGCACAGATTTTAATGGCTCTGAGTTGAATCTGAAAACAACCCATAAGGGAGTCTGGAAGGTAGGAAGTGGGTGCCTTTCCCAACAGAGCAGGTACTGTAATAGCTGTCGTGACATTTAACTCCTTTGTAGACAGTTTGGAGGGAGAGACTTAGAAGGTACTCTATCAAATGTTCATTGGCTACACAGTCTCAAGTAGATGCCATCCTGAAAGAAGTTAAGATGACAGTGTACAGGGATAAATGCAGAGGCTGCTTGCTTTTCTACAAAAACATGCCAGAAACATAGCTTTTTACATAATCTCAGGAGAATCCTTGACAGCACCTATAAAACACGGTAGGGCTTTTAGATGACAAGGTGATGCTTGTACTGAAGCATAGATCAGATGTGAATGCAGACCGCATTACTACAAGTCAATCGCCAACTTGATGAAAGCTGCATGGCTATGCATATGTGTGCACACTATAATTTAAATTTATTGACAAATTGGGGGCTATTTTCAGCACCAGGCCTTGGAAGATGCTATTAGAAATGAATGATGACACATGGCTGTTAAATCTGAAAGCAAAAAGCACTCAGATTGAATTAAATGATAATTGATTTCAAATATTTGGGTACTCAGGTATATATCTACTTTCAATATGAGAAAAGATAGCATAGAGAACAACAAATACAATGTAAAATGTGGTACATTTTGATGCACTTTGGAAGATAATTTCCCAGCTACTAAAAAACATCCAAAATAGAAAATAAATAATTTTTAAAAAAAATTTAAAAGCCCTCTTCTCTAGTGAAAAATTAGCCAATGGCTAGAGGACAGCTACCACACACACACACACACACACACACACACACACACACACATTAGTAGTTTTACCAGTTTAGTGGTTCATATTCTCTATATGATAAACAAAGCAGCTACAGCGAGTTGCCTTACAAGTGCTCTTATTCACGAGCCTGGAGATTTATGAAATCTAGTCATTTCTGCTGCTATGGTGCTCTCAATAGTCTATTCCTCACTTCCCACTTCTCTTGCTCTCCCCTCTCTATATAGATCCCAGATGGCACAGTGATTCCCACTGAAAGATGCCACTATTCACCCACCCAAGTATGATGCACAAAGCATAGTCATTTTTAAAAAATCAAAACCCACAAAATGATTTCATACCCCTACAGATTATATTTAAGAGATCAAATTCTTCTTACCTGATCGACAAGCAATGTCTACATCCTTTTCAAAGTCTGTCTGTAACAAGAAATAAGGCGCAGAATCATTTAATGAAGACGTCAAATGTTTTTAACATTAAAATTCTCTGAATGTTATAGATTTATAGCTAGCCAGTATTAGTTTATTGTTTTGTGCAAAAGTAGATGCTTAAGACATAATCAGAATTTCCTAGAGACAGAACAGTGTGTGAAACCCATGGAAAATGGCATAGTTTTGATATGGTAACGTAATACCCCATATAATATGACAGAATTTTAGCTGGAAATGGTGATTCCAGTGGTAATTCTAGCTACTTAGGAAGAAGAAGCAGGAAGATTACATGTTCAAGGCCTTCCTGACCCAGAGAATGAGTTCAAGGTATGTGAGACCGTGCTTGGTCTAGAAGATTAAAGGGGTAGAAACAGGGACGTAGATCACTTGGTAGAGGATTTGCCTGGCATGGCTAAGGCCCTGGCTTCAAACCCCAGAAATGAATAAAAGTACGAGAGTTGGCACATCTCTGTAACCTAGCACTGGGGATGGTGAAGGAACTCGAATCTTAAGTTCAAGGTCATCCTTGGCTACATGGTGAGGCTAGCCTAAGATACATGAGATCTTGTCTCAAAATTAAAAAAAAAAAAGTTGGGGCCATAACTTAGCGGCTGAGCTTACATAGGCCTCACAAGGCCTCGGTTCACTCTTCAGTACTTCCATAAACAAAACAGAGGACCAGAATTTTAAGGCAGTAGCCTACCTTTACTAAAGCAACCAGAAGGTACACAGTTAGAAATACTTTTAAATAACGGACTTTGTTTGTTGTAGTTTATGCTTCCAGTTTTAGTGTGTTACCTGCAGCCTCTCAAAGGCCATTGGCTAAAGGAAGTTTACCATCAAGCTGTGATACAATATTCTTTAATACAATTATGGTAATGCTTATACTTCTACAGAATTATATCTCCTCTGCGGTAACCAATGGCTCTCAACGGCAGAGATTAAAGCTGAGGGCTAAACATCTATTCCTCTGGCCTAGAATCTTCTGGATATTGGTACCACCTACTCCCAAGTTCATATTTAAGCAAATCAGCTTATTTTTATGGTAAAATCAAGTTAGCCTGTTGTAAGCAACTTTTTTCAACTATATTTCTTTTTCTTCTTTTTTAATATTAGTTTTTAAATTTTTATTACTGCTGCTACTACTCTTACTATTATCATCATCATTATAGTTATTATTGCTATGTGTGTATAAACATTCTCACATGCTGAAGCACACATGTGGGGGTCAGAGGAAAACTTTGCAGTTGTGGTTTTCTCCTAAGTTGAAGTGGGTCCTGGGGATCAAATTCAGGTCACCAGGTTTGCACAACAAATGCCTTTCCCTGCTGTGCTATCTGGCCAGCCCAGGATCACTATCTTAAACAGATTTTTATGGCTATCTGGTTTTTTTTTTTTGTAAGGAACTGATTTTGTTCCTCATCTTTTAGCTGCTAACATATTGCTTAGCCATATTTCTTATGTTCCATACTCCAAAAATGTTAATAAGAAAACAGTTTTATGCTGCAGAAAGCTCATTCCTGTTCAGTCTCAGTTCTGTTCATGTTGTTGGTTGAGTGCCTTGTTTAGAGACAGAATCATGCCATGATGACCAGAGTGCCCTTGACCTGGGGCTCCTCTTACCTCAGCCTCCCTCACAGTACTGGCATACCAGGCATGCACAACTCCCAACTTCCATTTCTGTTTTGGTGACAGCAATTTTATCTCATTTCTAAAGTTTCCCGAAATGTTTATGTCTATAGCAACCTCCACTCCAACAGAGCTCTGGGCTCATGCTCAGGTTGGATCCGTCACTGGAGGCGTGCCTTTTCTCTGTGTTTTAGTCTCTTGGTGCTTTCTTTGGGCTGTATAGGTAAACCACCATTATCTGTGCTCACCTTTAAAGATACATATTTAACCGCTTGAAGTTGTAGCTCCTCTAATGATTCTATCATCTTCAACTAAGTATGAGTTAGGAGAGGGGGGTATGATCAAAATTTATTTTATTAAATTCTAAAAATTTGATAGAGAGAAGGAAAAAGCCCATAACACACACTCAGAAGAAACAAAGGTAAAAAAGTCCATAGTACTCATGTGTAAAAATCATTATCTTGAATTGGATTCTAGACAAGTTGAAAATACACTTCACTGTTGCATAGGATACCATTCTAACCCCAAGAGAGTCAACAGCAGATCCTTGATTCAAAGGCAATCCAGAAAGAACATTTACTGGATGTCGAAGTAAAAAGTATTTATTTTAAATATTTATTTTCTGATTTATGCATTTATGCGGTGTGTGTGTGTGTGTGTGTGTGTGTGTGTGTGTGTGTGTCCATTGTAGGAATAAATGGAGGTCAGAAGAGGGAATCACATCCCTTGGAGCAGGAGTTATAGGTACTCATGAGCTGTAGATGTGGGTGCTGGGAACTGAACTCCAGACTTCTGCAAAGGTAGAAAATACTTGAACCATTAACTCATCTCTCCAGCTCATAAGGTATTAGTGTTAATGAAGTAAAACCAAATTGTGATTTTATACTATTTTATTAATAAGGAATTTGTTATATATGCACATATATTTTTTCCCTAAGAAACCATGACTTAACTATCATCCAGAATGAAAATAGAAGCTCACCATGATTTGAGCATGTCCATTAGGAAAAGAACTTGAAGAATCAGCATTGATGGGATCCTGACAGTTTCTCAACCGGCATCTAAATGCATCTTGTACCTGTGGATATGAAACACATATTGATTTTAATTTTTTTCTTCAATAATAATTAGATGCTGTCCATATTGCCCATCAGTTATGAGAAAATGCTATTTTTATTTGTACAGTATAAGACTCATTTTGTTTCCTGGCTGGCCTGGAACTAGTTATGTAGATCAGGCTGGGATTCTAGAGAGAAGTTCACAGAGATCTGCTTGCATTTGTCTCCCTAGTGCTGCATTTCTGAGCAGCACCACCCTGGCTGACATTGTTTACTTCTTAATTAAACTATAGGGGTACTTGGATAGGGTCACTGGCCAGTGTATTTATCATTTGCCATCATCTACCAAGTTAGTGTTGGAATTCTTTTTTTTTTTTTTTTTTTTTTTTTTTTTTTTGGTTTTTCGAGACAGGGTTTCTCTGCGGCTTTGGAGCCTGTCCTGGAACTAGCTCTTGTAGACCAGGCTGGTCTCGAACTCACAGAGATCCGCCTGCCTCTGCCTCCGGAGTGCTGGGATTAAAGGCGTGCACCACCACCGCCCGGCTGGAATTCTTGAAAGAGCACAATAGCTATTTCTGTATTAATCCTTTTCATTCCTATCACAGAGTGGGTTTTTCTCCTATTGTTATAAACCAAGTGCATACTGTTGTGTGTTTGTGTGTGTTGCAGGGGAGAATTTGCTATTGTATAAGGTACATAACAGATTTGAACACTGTGAAAAATGAAATCACGCAATGTTCTTTTGGCTAGAATTGATTTATGACTTTTCCTTTTCTGACTCACATAAGAAACTTTGTGAAGACTATTCCTTCTCTCCCTTCATGTCTATGTCCCCAGACACAAAACCAGGAAACAACAGACCAATATAAAACCATCTCTTGATTTCCGTTTGATTGACTTGGGAAAGATCAAATTTCTTGAGCTCAGTCAGACTCCCTTGACATCCCGCCAGGTCTCGGATGCAGCGTAAACATCTCACAAGAGGTTCCCAAGGATGTTACATTAATTGTTTTATTACAAAAAAATCTCAGCAGAGACAAAGAGCTGAAAGGGGAACACCGCTGGTTGTGGAAGAAAAGCAACTGCTCTTTTCTGATCATGACACCTCAGCATCAGGATGCACATCCCACTTCCTGTGGTCTCTTGGGCTCCTCGCAGGTTGTTGATGAATATGTTCACAGATGGTGACTTATCACAAATCAACGGCCAGGTCATTCCTTTTTTAATCCTTTGTTTGTCTAACTCCATGTGTTTGATATTCTTCTCATCTACTATACTCCGTTTTACTGTTATTAAAAGCATAGATGCTGTTGTGTTTTCCCTATGCTGAGTCACTATTATAGACTACAGGGCAATCACTTATGGATCTTCTCTTTTGCAAAGCACAGCAATATAACAACCTGTCTCAGTTTTGATGTGAGATGTGTAGAACATATACGTTGGTCAGGAAGCAAACAGGACCAAACAGAACATAGTGAATCAAAACCTGAGTCCACTAATTTGTTGATTTGGGTCTGGAATGTGGACCTGAGTAGTCACTATCACAAATCTGCTCTGGCAGTCCTGCAGAGACCTGCACACATATCTCCTCTCGACTCTCGACCTAGGGTTCTCTGCCTGGTGGGGTAGCCAATTTCTGTGAAGTCGAACTGAGAGCAGGTGTCTTCTGACGACTTCCATGCTACAATGCTAATATTGCTCATCTGAGATTCCTCCAATAAAACAATCAGTTCCCTAAATAGCATTTTTTGGGTCCAACACATCAATTAAGAGTCCGGCTGCACTGAGATCTACTCCAATTCTTCTTCCAAAAACTCCAAGAAACAGGATTGAATTACAGAGAGGCAGACACACCCAGGACAGAGAAAAAGACTATTTCATCATCAGTGTTTCCAGAGATGCCTTTTTAGACCAAGATATCATTGTAGGTTATAAAATAATACATTAAAGATAGAAAATTGGTAATGACTTTAGTATTTGCCTGGGTACCATTATTTTTCTGTTATTCTTAAGTCTGAAGATGGGAACACTCAACGTAGGAGTGTTTTCCTTTTAAAAGTCCTATAAACCATTGTCAGAAGAACAGGTTCATGGTAAATTCTGTTTCTACCCCAAGGCAACCGTTAAAGTACATTTAATAAATAAAAATAAAGAATATGTTAGGAACATTGTCTTTTGGGAGTTTGTCACACGAAGATTCCCTTCAAATGGACTTCAAAATACCAGCCTATCTAAAGTATGAAACACTGTGGCAGGAGTGAAAGTTGCCATGCAAACTGTATCCGCAGCTCCCTGTTCTGCTTTCACTGTCTACTTGTTTCTATTGATGGAGTTGAGAGGTGGTCTGATGGATGCCTATCTTTGTTCTGTTACAATAACGACTACATCAAAGTGTCGCCGTGTTGGGACATGGAATTTTGACTGACCTAAATATGTGTTCTTGGGCCCTGGTCACTCATATATTTAGCTCCAGTATAACTAATTTTCCTCCTTCTAAAGGATGAGGGTTGTGTGCTCGCACCGACAGTTGCAATATTAAGCATCAATTTCTCTGACCCTTGCTAAAGATATTTTTTTTTATTTCAAAGCTATGGCCAAAACATTGTCAAGTATTTTACAGCTGACATTTTAAAAACATGACAAAGCAAATTCTGTAAATTTCTCTTCCAAATCATTGTCTTGTTGATTGAAAGAGATAAAAAAGAAATATCTTTTTCAAAACATATACATAGACACACACAAAATCAATACTTTAGACTGCCAAACTTCCAGGTGTGACAGTGAGCTAAGGGCACATTTTCATTGGAGAATGGTATCAGCTTTATTTTATCAATACGAGAGAGAAGACGGAAAAGCACACAAACCTTCCACCATGTTTAAGGCCATTTTAAGGTTCGTACAGGTGTCATAATTTAAGAATTAGATTCTAACATAGCTTTAGTGCACAACTCTCATGCATAAGGATTTCCTGGGAAATTTCATTTGATTCCAAATGCTTTGTTTGATTTTTTTCTTTAAATCGGAAAATACACGAAGGCTATCATGATGAATTGGCATTAAATATTTGCTCAACAGCATGGGAAGAAGTGATGAGACAAGATGCACAGGGAGAATCTTCTTACCCCAGAGGGGCTGACGGGAAGAGAGTGTCTACGAAAAGATTGAGGCACGTGCAAGCATTGTGGTAACTGAATTTTCTAGCAGGCATGCAAAGAGTTTCGTCCCTGGGTAATTAATGTGAATTATACCAAAGAAAAGCTGGAATTGGCTAAAATTCAAGTTGTAGACAAACATAAAAATAAAAAACAAAAAGCGAAAATAGACAAGTTATTTTATGCCATAGTACGATTAAAGTTCCCCTGAATCTCCTATGCTAAGGTTACATTTACAATGATGAGCAGCAACTGTGCTTTATTTACTATTTATGTTAACAGTTCTATTTAAAACTATTATTATTAGTTTATTATTAGATATCATCCCTACAAAATCTGAGTTTTTGTGAAGTTAACATCTCAAAACTTTCTGAAGCCTGGTAAACTCAATTTTTAAATGAATCTGTGGGGGAACAATGAAATATTTAACATTAATTATGCCACACTTCATATCTAGATTATAAAATGTCTTGTCTTTGAACCATTCTGAAATAGGTCTGTCATTCTAAATGATGATCAGATGGAGCTAAAAGTAAGAGGGAGTAGCAAGGGACAGATATGTCACTGCCTTTAAAATATTTAGAGTACTTCAAGGATCCCTGGTGGTCTGAAGTGAGATAAAGGTAAGAACAGAAGGCGACATCTTTAAGAAAACAGCAGTTGATATCAGTGATGTCTCAACTAAGTTTCAAAGCAGCTAGCGGGCTTTTAAAAATGTCTAGAGACACAATCAGTCTTTCTCAATGCACACGGTTTCCGGATGAGATCTGAGTTCAAAGTAGCTTGCAGGGTTTTCTCAAAGCAGCAGCAGCGGCAGAAGCAGCAGCAAGCCAGTAGCTTTTCAATTGGTCCTCACTCCAGAGGCAGCTGGCAGAGAGTCACTGTGCAAAATCCATGCCAGATTTAGAGGTTTGCAGGATAGGGGCACCCAGAACCCTTGGCAGTGTTACAAATCGGCGAAGCTTCACAGAGAAGAGTTTCACAGTCTGAAATGTGTTCTGGATTTAGCTGCTAAATTGCTCAGACCACAAGTCTTCTCCTCTAAAATATGATAAAGTCTTAACTCCTTGATATGATAAAGTCAAGCTACTCTTTGTGAATGCTTGTGAAGTCACAAGAATATTTTAAGTCAGGAAGACGCCCATTTTTTCCCTTGTATTCATTTGTTATGATTTCTGGGGAGAGGGCTTTCTTACACGCTCCGTGTCTTCTTAAGTCTTGAGTCTACAATCACATCTATTGTTTCAGACTTGAACAAATGGCACAGAGTTTTTTTTTCACCATAATGTATTTTATATTTAATCATTAAATGAATGAATAAGTCTCAGTTTCATAAATATTACGGCAATTGACATAAGGAGCATGAATGACTTGACATTTAAAAAATATTGCTTGACTTTTCTCCTAGTGAAAGAAAAAAAAAACAGGAAGGTTTGTCCTTTGCGATGCCATGAAGGGTTTGGGGTGCACTCTCAGATTCAACAACTGATGGGTCTTTATGGGGATCCCTCAACGCTGAGGGATCTACCACTTGCTATCTCAAACATCCATGCTTTTGACCTTCAAAACCATGTTTTATATCCCTCTTTGGGGGACGCTGAAACTTCTTTAGACTGTCTTTCAAACATGTGGCCTGAAAATGTAGCTGTGCTCCTTTCATGTGCAAATGTGAGAGGAAAGAATTCTGCGCTAGACACCATGCCTCACACCTTCACAGGAGGCATTTCATTCCAGCCTGGTGCCCTAGCCTTTGAGACAGACAGGCATGCACGGAAGCTGCACAGAATAGCAAACTCCCGCTTCGAGCCCGCAAGGAACGCGCCTGACATTATTGCCATAGGTGACGATAGCTGAAAAGGGAGCCATGTTTCTTGCTCTGAAAGTCCTCATTCCTGAACATCATTCTATTTCTAGCCTTTCAAATTTACTGAACAAAGCCTGGACTACTTTAAGACAAGGAATGAACCAAAACAAAAAAGACATTTGGGGAAAAAAAAATAACCAAATAAGTTTTCATTTTACTCCTTTTGTCGAGACACATGCACCACATGAGTATAACAGAGCTGGAAGGTGAGCTCTTGGGGGTCTAAGAGGAGAGGGGAGTGGGAGCCGCTTGACACCCTGCCAGTGTCCAGTCTCTGCTCACTGTAGGCGGCATCCTGATGCTGCTCCCCAGAGTAGGGGGCATCTGGAGGGAAAACGTGACTGGAAGAATCTAGAGCAGCCATAAATCATAGTTGGGGGCTCCCTGGTAGGCACGCCAGTATAACAAGTTGGGTTTAAAGCTCCCTGTGTCTGAAGCCATCTCTTCCATGAGATGTCACACGTCTGTTAACCTCTTAGGCTTCTGTATGGACATATGCCTGAAGATTCAGAAGGATGCAGGTGTTGACTATGTAAGTAGAACAATGACAACCTGGGGGAAGCCTTATCTAGAAGCAGTAAGATCTACACTCCTTGTCTAACAAACAGGATGTGGAGTGAGGTGAGACTGGTGGCTTCTGGGGAAATGTAAAGACCGACAGCATGCCGTCCTCTGCTGGGCCGTGTCCAGCTGAGGCTTATTCTGTCGCCTCTTGTCATTCTCCTGCTTCAAGGCACATATTTTATTTAACTAGAAACAGAGCGAAACAATAGGATCTTTAGGTAGTTTTCTTTTGGAATTTCAAATTCAGTCTGAAAAGTATGAAGGTGTTAGGAAATGAGTTGACTATCTCGTAATCCATGTGCTATTTATCTGTCTTCCAGGCAAAATGTTCCAATCAAACCCTGATCCTCCCCACACTTGGCCACTTACTAACTCTATAAAATACAGTCACGGCTTTTCAGGTACAAGATGGAGTAAGGGGCTGTCATCGAGACTATCAAATGCTCTAACTGGAATTGTGATATGAGGCAGGGAGGGAGGGAGAGGGAGAGAACACAGTTCATGTTTATTTTAATGCTTTTCCTTCAGAATTGCTTCACAGGTTCGGATGAATATTTGAGGCCTCATCTGGTGCAGTCTGCCTTCATGACAGAGCTCGGGAGAGAGAGAAGAGGATCTTGGTCCTGACACTAATGTCACAGGATGCTTGCACAGGGACACAACAAGATCATCCATTTTAAACACCCCTCCCTTCTATTTAGTGAGGGCCTTATTTTAGATGATTTGGTATCACAGTCTTGTTATTTTTCCCCCTCTGACATCAAGCTGCAAGATTGTCTCAAAGCCTAGCACAGCTAGAGCCAGAGATGAGAAGAATGTGCAGGGACCAAAAAATGTGGTTTCCTAGCAACAGGAACTATTCCAAAGGTTTCCTAACTCTTGTGTAGTTTCATTTCCATAGCAATGAGGAGAATAGTAAATAGTATGTGTTCTTATCTGTTCAATCCAAATGAATTCTAATCACCAAATACAGGAAACATCTATACTTGTATTACAAGATTCAATCTGATTGTCTAGAACACATATTACTGTCTAGATTAGATGTAATGTATTTTGATAAATCAGATGCCTGAATATTTTAAAACTATTTTTTCCATTTTGGTTTTGCCTTTTTTTACCCTTTGAAACATTTGCTAAAATAATAAAAAAGGACAAAGTTCTGGTAGAAGAAGAAACTATAGTGTAAGAAAAAAATGGTATTCAAATACTAAGTTTGTCAGGTCTAAGGATTAGGAACAGGTATTTAGATACTCAATTTTCTTTTTATGTAAATAAATAAGTGGTTTGGTCAGATGGCTCAATGGGTAAATGTGCCTGCGTTGCAAGCAGGAGAATCTGAGTTCGAATCCCCATAGTTCAGGGGTCAGTGCTAGTGCAATTATCTCTCCCTTCTTCCCAGATTAGAAATGATTTAAAAAAAAAAAAACTGAGCCCATCAAAAGCAAAATCACAACTAAAATGCACTCTCTGCATAATGCATCCTACATGTCACCACTGCAATCGTTCATTCCTCCTGTAAGGACAAGACTATATTTCTCATCCTCAAAGACTGGGCAAGTCAATATGCATAAAATAGCAACAACTCAAAAGAACCAAAGAAGAAGATGAAGGAAAAGGAGGAGGAGGAGGAGGAGGAGGAGGAGGAGGAGGGGGAGGGGGAGGGGGAAGAGGAGGAGGAGAAGAAGAAGAAGAAGAAGAAGAAGAAGAAGAAGAAGAAGAAGAAGAAGAAGAAGAAGAAGAAGAAGAAGAAGAAGAAGGAGGAGGAGAAGAAGAGAAGAGGAATGAGAATATGTATGCACCCAAACCCTATGAAATTCCTCTGAAGACAATAGCAGAGAAATAAAATGATGAAAAAAGCAATAAAGGCAAAAAACTGTATTCTTAGGTCTCTTGTGGATTATCAGCTAAGAATTACAAATTAAGTATTTAAGAGCCACACATTACAATCAGTATTTCACAGACATTATTCTACTAGCTTTGGTGTGTTTTTCTGGAAACAGTACTGATAGGAGGCACGAAGGCTATGGGAAAAGGGTGTCTTTTATACTACATTCGGTGTTAGGGGAATATGGGCACCATATGAGACAGTTCTACTGCCAATGTCAGGTGATACATGGGTGGACTAGAAAGACCCTTTGCCTTCAAAAAACTTGCTGTGATGCAGCCCATATAATGTATAAAGTGGTTTAAATTATAAATTTAAAAACCTTAGTTCTTTAGTAACAAAATTTCTTTAGGAGTTCTGAAGATCACTTGCCCTTAACTGAAGTATATGCATTTTTATCAGGGTTACACGGTGTTTATATGATTCAATGAAAAATTAAAAGAAAAGAATATGTTCACTTTGGTGTTAGAACTAAAGAATGCTATAATGATTCACTGTGAATTTGTCAATAATACAGTTATTCATTTTGAATTATCCACTGAAAAATAGCAGAGAAAATGGCCATGCTTTTGCTCCTGCTAATAGGGAAAACACGTATTTACACATTTCTTATTTAGTAGAAGCATTTGTTACATGGTTTGACTTAATTGCACTTAAATCATGTTTTTGACAGCTACTCCTCTAATTAGAAAGTACTGAAAAGTTCTGATTGGTATCAAGAATTTTTCTGCCAAATATTTTTCTCCCTGTAAGCAGCAAAGATTTGATAATAAGCCATCATATCTGTCACTTAAAATTCTGTTTATTTTGAGGAAAGCTTAGCAATGTCTAAAAATGAGACATGAGTTGGGCATGTGGCTTAGTGGGTAGAGAGCTTGCCTAACATGCACAAAGCCCTGAGTTCAGGCCCTAGCACAGATAAAACTTACACAGTAAGTCTGAGATTACTGTAGGTTACACCAAGCCATGCCTTTAAGAAAGGAGAGAGAATTCACTTAAAGGTGGAGTGCTTGTCTATGCTTTCATAACTGGGGCATTCATTTCTTTTGAACATTGCATGCAGATATGCCTTGCACTTTGTTTATTTTAGGTAGAAGTTGGTGAACAAGGTTTGACAGTTGTAAGCTACTTCAGACGTTGAAGTTGTGAAATATCCCTCCCTTGCAAGATGAAGAAGTCACACCTCATCTGTTTTCATGGCTTCTCGACATAGAATATTCTTAGAATACACCTGTGAGTTTACTGCTGACATCTGTGCCTTCCTGAAATAAGGCAGAAATACGGCTCTTCCCACCTAATAAATCAGGTCGAGGCCTTTCCTTCCCTTCACATATTGCTGTAAAATGAAGGGGTGTGTGCTTAGAAGCACGCACACTCTGTGATGTATACAACACAACAAGTTACTCAAGCACACTCGCTAACGTGGACTGTCAGTCGACCGGTCTCAAAATCACTCACATGGCACGGTGTCAGCTTGTTCTTTTTAGTCCCTACTCGTCCCCAGAGTAAACACTGAGATGACTCATAAACCATGTCAACACTTCGTCGGTGCTTGCAAGCACCCAGGATAATCTTCACACTGGTAGGAAAACAATATTTTAGCCCGAAACCACACAAATCTGCTGTCTCTCGCTGTTTTAGCGATTCTCGGGGCCTGTCAAGGTCTCTAATCCAGAGGAGGCTTCTTTTTCCGAAAAATAACTGAAACTGTGAGCCAGACAAGTGCTGGGATTGCAGGCCTGTAGATCCGATGGACAATTACTGCCTGAACTGCCTTAGTATGTGAAGGTTCTGTAGTTGTTGCCATAAACATCCAAATGAAGATCATTTTATCTTTAGTAAACTTTCAGATGCAATTTGCATGTAAAGTAAGATCAGTTAATAATAGGACCAGGGATATGCTGTATGTAGTAGCTATGTTAGGAAACAGGTAAGAAATAGCAGGGTATGATGTCTATGAACAGTGCGTTTAAGGCATGCCTACTTTACCCTTTCTCCCTCTAGTTTCTCCAGCATGCCTAGTTTATCCATCTGTCTTGAATCTGTTCCTGGTGCCTGGCATCTCTGGATGTGTTCCCCTTGTACAAACCCATGTATTTCACCCTGTCACTTTATGAGTGTCCACGTCGCGTGACTTCTTCCTTAGATTTTCTTTTCTCCTTGGAATCTTAAGCAACAGTGAGTGGAGAAGATCAGCTTAGTCTGAAGAGCAAGATTGCAATCAAAGATCCCCCTGGTTAATTAAGACGCAGTTTCCCACGTTTGCTTATCTCTTTCACAACAGAAATCAATTCCTCACCTCTCTCCGAAGAATGCAATGGACCATGACTATCACGAAGCCTTGTAATGAATCAAACACAGCAAAAAGGATTTGGAACAATATGGAACGTTTGTCTGTCATGGCCAGAACTGCAGACATCCATGTCAGAGCCAGAAGGGGCAGTACTACACAGGAGCTCCAGAGTGAGGCCCTGTTGAAAGAGAAAAGAGAGCAACGGGCAACATTACGTAGTTGCATGTCACGCTCCAGGCCATAACCAACCCCCCCCTTCACTCTCCCAAAAAGAATTCTTGTGTGTGGCACCAAGACGATTAACTTGGAAACCACCAAGCAAATAACACTTGAGATTTTGACTTATCTTTTATAGACTATCCCACAATTGTTATAAAGGTAGTTGCCCAATTATAAATACTCAAGTATTAGCAAACACAATTTTTTTTCCATCATAGCATTTTTTTCACATGCACATGTAAACTTTTTAACAAGAAGATGTAAATGATTGGGACTAACATGGCATTACTGGCGGTGGTGGCTGACAAAGCTGTTGTAGAAACTACTCCACACTTGGCACATTTGAGCGTCAAACCGCTATGAGGCTCACTCATCTGACTGCAAACAAACAGAACACCCACAAAAAGAACACAAATATTGAATTGTCACCAAATAAGTTGCAGCTGCAGGTTAGTTTTTAAATACTATTTCATGCAGAAAAGGTATACTTATCAAGGATGAATATTGTAGATCATTTTACAGATGCAGTTAAACATTGTATTATCTCTGCAACATTTACTTTTTAAGACTGTGGGCTCTTGGAGCATGCAAAGCATGTTTCTATCACGTACAGTACACATGGCCCTGTGTCTATAAAATACAGTTGGCTAATACATTGAGTTAAACGCATGCATGTGCTTGCACCCACATACAGTAATAACTCTTTATTCAGACCCATGGTAAACAAACATGTGAGGACTCCAAGACTCAAAGATTTTCATTGTCATATGAAGAAGTTTCAAATGTTTGGAAGACTTCCAGAAATATTAACATTATGGCAAGAGATCTAAGAAAGGAAGATATGTGTCATACATATACATATATATATAATATATATGTAAAATCTTCGAATGTGAGAGATGAAGTTTCTAACTCTACAGATTCTTACTCTGAAATTTTTATAGCACCAATACTTGTTCAAATTATAGGATGATCTGAATACAGAGACTGATAGAATGAAAGATTACATAATTATAAAAGAGCATAAGACATATTTATAACAGTAATTAAGTTTAAAGTAAGAGATTAAAACATACAGCACTTAATGATCTATGTGGGGCCGAAAATTCAGATTCAAAATATGTAGATCTTATCTTTTACTTTATGGAAGCAAAGTGAGACTACATAGAAAACCTTTGCATGCATTTCCCTTGCAAAATTGTTCCCCGAAACATTATGTGTTTATTAGTACATAAACCTCCTAGAAAACCCAATAAGAAATAAAATAAATCAAAATTCAAAACTTTCCTGTGGCTTACTTCTGCACTCCACTCCCATGTGGTGTCAACGTCTACTATGTGTTTGGCATGTAAGTCTTTACATTCATGATACAGTGGATCTGTGTTTCTGTATATGGTAAGCGATGATGAAACACAAAGTTGACTTGTCCACATTGTCTGATAAGTACATCACCATCAGGACACAAGACGTGGGCTGCTACCCCACTCTCCCCATGTTGTTCTGTCTGCTCTATCATTACCATAAGACTTGGAGTCCACTGCTCTTGTCCCTTCTCAACTCATTCTATTATTTTTAGGAAAAATTTGTTGACTATTTTATTGTTAATATCTAACATTTTCCCTCGGAAAAAAGCATTCTCTCCTCCACTTGAAGAAAATTCACAGAATGTGTTAAGGGTGTGCTGAGCTAACTTCCATGATTTCAAGTAGATATAACAGAGCAGTTGAATACAGTATACAAGAAAACACCATTGCAAAGAAGTTGAGAAAATATAATTTTTGTTTTGATATTCCAAAAAGATACATTATAATTTATGTTATGTTCAATTATTCCCACTTATTTTTTATATAATATATACTGTTATTTTCAATAACTCACCAGTGGTTATTTTATGTATTAGAAAACATTTAATATGGTTAAAATGATACACAGCTTTTCAGGCTTGTTTTATTATTTATTAAACATTTATTCATTCATTCCTTTATAAATATTTATTGAGGACAAAAGATATACTTAGAAAGTTCTTAGAAGCGATTATAAAGTATAAAAAAGAAAACAAATGCAGAAATAGAATAAAATGGAAGAATGAATAACTAGGCCCTATATTTTACTTTAAATTATATAGTCTAGTTTCATAAACTACACCTCTCTTTATGTATATATAGACATATTTATATGTATATATTCAGCCAACCTGAAATAGCCAACTTGACAATTAGTGAAATCAATTACTAAGCCAGTCAGCATAAACCATGCTCATTGCTTTCTCAGTGCATCTGATTAAGCTCCTCTTTGAAGTCTTTATTACGCTTGTCACTGCTTCTCTGAAGACTAAAAGTAACTTCACACATTCATCGTATTTTTTTTGAAGTTTCCTTTATTCACACTTCAGATTAGAGAACAAATTTGAATGTATATCTACTGGGTCTACCTTAGAATTTCTGTTTGACAAATGTTTAAGCTTGATCGTTACCTCGTTAGCTCTCCTGTGCTCCGGACAATGATCATAAGTCTACTTGGAGAAAGACTTTAGTATCTTTGTAGAAGTCCCCATATGAAGAGGAAGACACTGAATCAGGTTTGCCAGTGAAATTCATGTGACTTCTAAGAATGCTTTTAGAATTAGGGGTTTTCAATTATAATTATCATTGCCAAATATATAGATTGAGATCAATAATTTTTAAATTCATACTACAACAATGGTATTTAAGTCGAGGTCAATGTAAACCAAACTTGGCACGATGCACTAAACAAGGAAGGGTGAAGAGAAACACTGGCCACGAGTTTGAGGGATCCTCAGCACTTTATTGAGCTCATCTCCCTTTCTGACCCCAGTGTCTTGGATGATGAGGTCATGGTCAGGTACATTGCTCATATTTCATTGCTCATTCCATTCATCATAAGATTCACTGTTTGTTGGGTAAGGCCTGTCATTTGCTAATGTTCTTTTGAAAACATTATGCACATTACTTCATGTATCTAATGAGGCAAAAGCAATTTTCCTGTTTACTGGATGAGGAGACAGGGCATCAGAAATATGAAGTAACGTGCCTGAAGATACATGTACAGCTATTGCGCTAAAGAGTTCTGACTTCAACTACCTGCTTTTAGGAGTTGTTGATGCCACTGGTATCAGACTCAACATTTTCTAT
The DNA here is from genome assembly GCF_903992535.2 of Arvicola amphibius. Lineage (NCBI taxonomy): Eukaryota > Metazoa > Chordata > Mammalia > Rodentia > Cricetidae > Arvicola > Arvicola amphibius. Next base: position 82,730,011 of record NC_052055.2, read on the forward strand.
GCAGGACTTAGTCCAATCAGCAGAAGAAATGGTTACTCTATCTCAGCTACAGGTGGCAAGTTAACAAGGGTAATTCTGTGAAAAGCTCATGTCAAATGGAGTAGAAAACTCAGTGTCAACATCAAGTTGGGAAAGTTTAGAAACTAATCTGTAATGAAAAACAGTGTATAATTTAAAAAGTGCCCCTGTGCCAGGACAGACCCGTTTGATTCTACTATTTATGTGAACAATATTAAGGGTTTTTTTTTTATTGAAAACTGTCTTTTACTAGGGAAAAGAATTGTCTGAGATCTTACTTTATAAACATCACATAAATTATAAGAACAGAAAGATCGTTAATTCATCACCAGTAAGTGATCACATATTATGACCGTTAAAAAAATCATAAAATATTTTTTAAAAAAACAATTATAAGAATATGTTTTGAATGAAGGTACTTTTTATAAAAAGGAAAAAGCTGTAACTTTTTTTTTTGCAAGAAAAGACCCATGAGAAAATCAAGGGCATCAATATCTCACTCAGATTTCTACAAATCCTTAGAATGGGGTATTGCTGTAATCTAAAATGCTTCTTTAAATCTAAACAGGAGGTGTTGGTTGATATTGCAATAACAGTAAAAATGAAGCAGCTGTTTTTATATATATTGTAGATGGCAAATAAAAATTACAAATAACTGTTCTAGAAAATTGTAAATATATGACAAGAACGATGCTTGATAAGTATCCATTCTAAGTGAAATGTTTTGTGTTTTTTTGGTCTACACAATTAGCTAGAGAAGAAAGAACAAACAAATAAATCACTTTTTCATCAATTTAGATTTTTGGGGCCCAGTGTGAGTAAAGATTTGGGTTTTGAAATCCATTATCTCAAGACAACTATCAAGACTTAGTGTTAGATCCTAATAGATGGGCAAGGAATGTGCATACCCCATATCTTTTTAATGCTCTGATTTATTGCATCTATTTAATAAATACTATCAGAGAATCCTGAAATAGCAGAATCTACAGAAACATTAGCACATCAAGAGCAGAGTTTAAGGTCTAGACCCACATACGTGACAGCCCGGACTTGGACTATGAGATTTACTTGTAAAGAACCTTCAATATCCACCAATGGCAGCTTACCCGGCTCTGTGTTTGAGCTTTTTATCTAGGATTCCATCTCTGGAAACAAGTTTATTAAATACCAAAATGCCAATCACCATGTTGACCTGTCAAATAGAAACAAAGTTGACCTTTCAATGATACTGAAGGGGATCAGGACCCTATTTCTCCAGTAAACAAGTCTTAACCCCCTACGGAGGGCAGGACTCTGAAGAGTGATGTGAATGACTTCTTAAAGGTGTAACGAGCATCTGAACAGTGGTGCATGCCGCTAACATTTAGAGTCCACCAGATGCATCTCATTTCCATGGTTGGCAGTTTAACATGGCAACATTAACCTTTGATTGCCTGGCTTTCAAAAGGCACCAAACCCCCCAATCAATCTGGTCTTATTCTTTCTAGGGAAACTGCATAAAACAATGGACTAAATGAGTTTTATTCTATACTTTAAAGCCAAAGCATTTTAAACCTCCCAGCAAGGGGCTGGCCTGAGCCTAGGCAGGTAAAGGGACTGAGGATTTTCCACTAGCAGAGAAGACAGAATGGCTAGTCTCTGCAGCTGTGTTGTGGCTGCTCTCTCCCAGGTTTGGGGACTTTCTGATATACTCTTTTCTAGGAAGGGAAAGCCTAGTCAATCTCCAGATTCCTCCAGAGGATGGAGACTGCTGTTAGTTCTTAAAATGCACTCTACTGAATGCATCTTATCAACTTCTTTCAAAGACTCCTTATTCTCACTTACACGGCCTTTGGTATAATACTAATGACATGAAATCAGCAAGAAAATGTTCTGCTGATAGAAGGCAGAAATCTGTCCACTTGTTGGTATGAGAAGGATCCCAAACCTTTCTGTTCCTAAGTGATTTAGGAGAAGTCACTCTTAGTGTCTAGGCAATATACCACTCATCAGAAGAATGTACCTTGTACTTCATTTTACTTGAACTAAGAGAAAATATAAGTTCTAGGGATTCTATTAGTTCACAACTTAAAACATGAGAGAATTTTTTTTTTTTTTTTTTTGGTTTTTCGAGACAGGGTTTCTCTGTGGCTTTGGAGCCTGTCCTGGAACTAGCTCTTGTAGACCAGGCTGGTCTCAAACTCACAGAGATCCGCCTGCCTCTGCCTCCCGAGTGCTGGGATTAAAGGCATGCGCCACATGAGAGAATTTATGACCAGTAGACAGCCACCATATTGGTGTCTCAATTAAATACATACTGGCTATTTCTTCACTATAGGGTTATATGTATGTTAACCCAGCAGCTTAGGAAAATAACTTAATTGCTTTAATAAAAATCCAATGCAACAGACAAAAGTGTTCCCAGTAGTTTCAATTTCCCTATGCTTTTCTGTAACACTCATGTCTTCAGTGTTGTGGTTTGGTTTGGTTTCTTTCTTGTAAACCATAAGGCAATTTTTGTTCCCTGTTATAGCTTTAAAGAATGAAGGCTCTTTAAAAGAAGAAGCCTAAAATAGTGTTACTAAGAAAGAGGCTTCCAGTGTCCAAGTTATTGAATGAGCCATTCAAAGAACTGAAAGGTAATTATCTAGCAGATAGCCTAATTGAACAGTGATATGTGTCTTTGTATTTAATATATCTTTTCTTTCCTCCTTCATTTTCATCACAATGATGAGTGAGCATAAGAGAGAAGGAGGGGGACAGAGGTCGGGCGAGAGAGAGAGACAATGGAAAGAGGGTAGGAAATTTTATATGTTGTAATTTTCAAAATTGGGAGACTATTTTGTTATTCTAAAAAGAAAATGATTACAGTCCTTGTACTTAACAGCTACTGGTGGTTTTTTTAACTTGGAATAATATTGACCCACCAAAAATATTTGGAAATGTGGGAGGCAAAGGGAAGGATGCTCCTGAACATACTAGAATATGCAGGACTGACTGTGGAACAACGACATACCCATTCTAAAATGTTTGTATCACTGAGTTTGTGAAACTGACAGGCGTGTATGTATGTATGTATGTATGTATGTATATGTATATATACATATAGATGGATAATTGATAGGTAAAGATATTTGGGAGTGGCAATCTTGATTAATCTCCCTATTCATATATAAATACATTATACAAGATGATATAGAGGTTTAATGATATAAAGGATGGGATTTTATATATTGCATAGGAGGAATTTATTGAAGTTCATTTGAGCTTCTTCACATATCGGAAATCACTGTAGGAGGAATTCGACCCTCCCAAGTTTAATAACCTTCAGTACTTACATATGAATATTTTAGAGTAATATAAAATAGAAAGCAATTGATATTAAAATTGATGTAGTAAGTAGTTGGACTTTAAAATTTCTACCCACCAAACGCTTTATCAAACTTGCCACTCTAAAGGAGCCCCTGTAATCTTTCCGCTTTGCTAATCCATCAAGTAAGTGAGTTTCAGAGTTTACCAGGACAACAGCGGCTGCAGGTCCAACGAAGGCGTAGAGCAGTCCTCCTTCAAGTGACAGCCAGCAGCTAAAAATAGCATTAGAGAAAACTAACAAAAATCAGTGATAAGCATCAAGCCACTGGATTGCGACAGCATGGGCGGCTAGGATTTGACCTTGAGGAGTTGGCGCATTTCAAAGATTTATAGCTTAATACTTAGAAGCCATAGAAAAAGTAGGATTAGAGCATTTCATGAGGAGGAAACACTACCTACTCTTCACTACTGGGCTTTTGAGGCAGTTAAAATATTTTAGACAAATTATTTGTATATCGCAATTTCTACTTTTACTTCTTGCAAAGAGATTATCCCAACAAATGTTGCTTTACCTCCTTGGTTGACTCTTTCCGAGGGATTTCAAGATAGTAACAGCGTTTTTACAAAATCTTCCTTCAGGCCACTGAGATACTGGGGGAAAGTGACTTAAAAGATATGGAGGAAGGAAATAGATAACTCATATTTGCATGTGTGTGTGTGTGTGTGTGTGTGTGTGTTTGTGTGTGTGTGTGTGTGTTTTCTTTTTTCCTTTAATTTTACTGCTTCCTAGATTACCAAGAACATTCTCTGGAATAAGTTTGTGAATTAGAATGAGTGCAGCTGTGTTTCTCCCATTTACTAATGCCACCAAGAGATGTAGGTTTGCACAGACAGCGCTATGGAACTCTTTCGGGGACGAGGCGGAGGGGCGGGGGGGATGTTCATGCTCTGAATCAAAAGGAAATGAAGAAGTCAGAGGGCACAGCACTGTTTGCAGTGGGAGTCTGCAGACGGAGCATGTGCAGTTGCCCGCAGTCCAGGCAGTGCTGAGGAGAGAGTGAGGGGCTGTATCTCACTGCTGGTGGAGCCAGGCCCGTACTCACGCAACCATTTTTCTGCTATTTGTCCCTTTCACCAATCAGACCATGCAGGCAGTGAGCTGCCTTCAAAACTTACACTATGTGGTGGTGACTGCACTCTAGCTCTTCTAACAATGATCTGCTCTATTATTATTGAGGGTGTAATTCCATAAAGTATGCATTTGCCAAAACCACAGAAAATGATATATTTAAGAGCATAAATGTGACTCTCTAAATTGTAGCTTAATTAAAACTTTAATCTAGTAGTGATATATACATACAAAACCAGTGTATACATTGACAAACATATGTATATTTGTTTAAAGATAACACACGGCTTGGCATGCTTTGGAATTTGATAAACTTGAAAGTGGGACCCGTAAACACTAGTAAGGTGTTTTATATAAATCCTTGGTTTATACCAAAACAGTTACTTTAATAGAAAAAGTAATAACAAAGCAATTATGTTATAGTAGTCCTTAAATAAACACAGCATTTTACTTCAGTGATATTGATTGAATGAAAGAAAATCAAGAATCCCCAAACGAGGAGCTTTCCCAGGTCGAAGAAGTCTTTGTTTGGGAGGGGCAGGTGAAGTGATGTCCTTTTCTACGCTCTTAATTTGGTGAGTACAACATGTGGCTTCATTACTAGTAATTCCTAATTTACACCTGGAAACAGTTACAGAATGTCACGTTGTAACGTTTATTTATTCAATAATATGTACAGTCTCCATTTCTCAACTACATCCTTGATATGAAAACCGGCGTCATAAACTATGAAAGTGTATTGCTTCAAATTAGAAACGTTAAAGTTAATCTTTACCATAAATTGTTTCTTGGACTTTCTGAGCATCACAGGCATAAGATGGACATCATACCCCTTTCTAATTTCTTCCACAGTCTAGGCATCTTCTACTATAAAATCTGTCTCCTGACCAATCAATTGCGGCGTAACACCATCAAGGAACAACAAAACCCGAATTAATAATAGCTATTGATAATAGACCTGGACATCTGTCTGTAACTGAGAGAAGAGTCACATCCTAAAACATAATAGAAAAATAACGTCAAGTTTTTAGCAGTTCTAACAGAGAGTATTTAAGTTTTGGCATGTACAGTACATGTTGATGTATGGTTAAAGGAAAATATTTTGGTCTTAGGAAGAACTGGAAACAGGAATGGGGATTCTGAATAGTTGATCACTTTCTTTACTTTTATGCGTAGAAGTCACCTGCTAGCATTGCTAATGACTCAGTGACAAAGTGAATGGCATCAGGAGGCAAGACAAATAAAACCTGCTTGGTAACTTCCTTAATTACCAACATGGTTAGCATTACGGATGGACTTACTAGTGATCCGTGCCGTATCCCTTCGTCCTGGTGAAGCCTACAGAGGTGGCTACTACTAAAGCTGGCAGTCCTGCAAAAGAGCAAAGCAGCATTTCATACTCAGGTGACCTTTTGTCTTCAGCTACAGTCACTTGTGGACACTTGCTCAGGGCAGGCCCGGACAAACTTCAGATACTCAGACCGCGGCAGCTACTGATGGAAGAGTCACCTCGCAATGGATGTTTGCATTGCAGACTTTCAAGTGTGAAACTACAAGAGGCAGGTGGGATTTTAACTGAGTGCACTGCCCTGGTGTTGCTAGGTTACCACTGCATTTGACACGGTTTTAAAGGGAAGTAATAACACAGATTTAGTATATCTTTTAAGTTATTTTTTTCCCTAGGGGTTTGCATTGTTATAAAGGAAATTTATAGTTAAAAAAACCAGAAAGGCAGAAAACTGGATGCCCTGGTGTGATGGCCTGTTGTAAGAGTGGAATATTCAGCCGGCCACATATTGATCCATATCAAGTTTAACTTATAATAAGAGCCCCAAAATAATATCCTCACCTAATACTTTCTTTTCCATTTACTTATAACAGTAAACAGGAACAGAGAACTCAGTTACCTGAAATTCTAAGCCAGTTTTGACCCTAAGACTTCCTTTACCGCATGTATGCACATATTTGGACATGCAGCATAAGACAAACATGTTTACTCTTTCAGTTAAAATGAAATCCCCCAGTTAATCATCCTCTTGGTTTGCCCTTCTGCCTGTCTTTCCATACTTTTTGCTATTTTCTTTCTTCTGGGAATGTACCCTATTGATAGTGTATACATTCATCAGCTTTAAAGACAAGAACTGTGGGCGGTATGCCAAGGGATGTCACCACGTTTACACTCATAATATAAATTATGAGTATGAACATCTTTTTTTTTTTTGGTTTTTCGAGACAGGGTTACCCTGTAGTTTCTAGAGCCTGTCCTGGAACTAGCTCTTGTAGACCAGGCTGGCCTCGAACTCAGAGATCCGCTTGCCTCTACCTCCCGAGTGCTGGGATTAAAGGCGTGCGCCACCACCACCCAGCGAGTATGAACGTCTTTGCCTCCTTCCTCTGCCTCACCCTCACCCAGCATGTTATCTATTGACTGAGTATTGTGATTGAATGGATGGAGTTCATTAGAAGCAATCAAGCAAACATGCATACCCTAACAATCCCTAAGGAGTTAGTAATCTTTATTCCATATAAATTGGACTTCCTTTGTTTACTAAATTGATTGTGGCGCGTTTCTCTTTGCTGATATTCTATACAACTCTTTGCCGTTTAGAGAATATTGATATTACCTGTAACTTTGCAACTTTTCAATCCCTTTCTTCAAGATCTTTAGTAGCAATATTAGATAAGGAAGCTATTGGTTACTGGCAAGGAAATCATTCTTTAAGAAAGAGCTTCCTGTACTTGCTATTTCTTCCTTCGATCTATGGTCCTAATTCACAACCAAAATGAACATTCGTTCAATACTGCCATCGTTTGAGAAGGTCTTTGTCGTGGCATCTAGACAAAAATCTTTCCAAACTCCAAGTAGAACGTCTTCTTTAACTTTTCATTTGCTTCTAGAAAGAGTCCTAATACATCAACTAACTATGAATACCTCTGTGCTGAATGCTGGCAGATAACCTCTAAGTGGTTTTGATCTTGTGTTTCAAGATGAATTATTCTAGTCCTGTAGTAAGTTCACGAGTTCAGAATTGCCCAGATTCCTTTGAACACCCTGTTCTCACTGTCTGTGAGTCAATGTGCACACATGTATGTGTGCTTACATGTGTGTCTATGTGTGTACTCATGTGTAGTTGTCTCAGTGTGGGGATTTTAAAACTCAAATACAGACATGAAAAACCCTGTCCTGTTTTCTAAAACTAGATTTTTAAAAATTAACTATGCTTTCATTCAAACTGGTCCCATGAAATCACTGATCGTTGAGATGTCTATGCCATGAAGCATTTGGAAATGTTCCCCAATAATGATGGGCAGTGAATTAATTAATTCCTAGTGTGGCAGCAATTGTACATTTCTACTTTTGAGAAATCCCTTACCTACATGTAAAGTTTCCTTGCCTCTCTGACGGGTCCTTCTGTGCTCCTTCTCCCCTGTGCTTCTTTTTTAACAGTATGGATATTTTTCCTTTTCTTTTCTTTTTTCTTTTTGGAATAGAACACAGAGGATTCCTAGGGTTTGGTGTATGTCCTGTGGACATCCTGATTTGGGTGCCCAAGCAATTCAAAGCATTTTGCAATTTCAGAAACTATCAACAGGGAACACATTGTCTTTCTAACTTTAGGTAGCTCAGGTCTCAAGATACACCATGTAGGTACACTGAGTGTTTCCTAGCTAAAATCTTTGATAATTATCCTCTTATAAAGTTCCAAATGACCCCATGGATATTTACAAAAGGGCTTCTCTCACATTTTTCCACTTCATGTTTCAAGTTAGATACCTTAGTAATGTGGCTACAACCACTTTTTACTATTTTCTGATGTCCCTCCCAGTGTCACATCTCACATCAGCAAAACATGAAAAGTATATGCTTACCCCATCCAAGGCACAGAAAGCGTTTCCGTATAAGCCGCGTCCTGATTTTTCCAGTTACAGCCATATATGACTGCCACGCTTCTGTCAAAACCCAACAGAATGAAGCCAGGAAGAAAAAATGCAAGAACGCAGTGGTGGTCGTACAGATGCTCTGCGGAGACAGAAGGAAGCGCATGCTCAACCTGGGCAGAGACCTATGTTTCAGAGGACTGGACTTTTCCTTCCCTCCAGTCCCCATCCTTCCTTTGTTCAAAGATAAAAGGACCTCCTACTATGTAGTCTACGTGGCCTTTTGCTTGTCATCCTCCTGCCTCAGTCTCTTGAGTTCTATGATTACAGGGTTCTGTGACCACTTTTCACTTTAAGAGGTTAAGTTCTGATGGATTTTTGCTTTGCATAAAAGCGAAACTATTTACCGAAACTAGAACCCTTACCGACTCTAGTCTCTATACTGTATACAATGTGTGCAGCACAAAAATACGTGTCCTAATTCCATTTATGTCCTCAGTTTCTTTAATGAGGAGAACCCACACTATGTACTTAAACTCAAGGAAAATTAAAATTACTGCTTTAATTGATTTTTTAAAAATAAAATTATGGAAATGGCACTTTCTTTAGTTTAAGATGCAGACACCATGTATAATTGCTTTGGTTCCATTCTTTATCTCTCTTATTTAACCAGGGATTCTTCTTTTTTTGTTTTATCTGTGTTGATGGGAAGATTATACTGGAAAGCTCAACAGCTTTTCAAAAGAAAGAAAAACACTTGGCTTTTATATGCATGTGATACCAAAGTTATAACAGTGAAATATAACATAAGGTTCGGCCAATAGTCTAGAGCCAAGGTAGGTTGCACTGTAAAGTATTTAGTAGCTGCAGTTGATGCTGCTGCATTGCCCTGCCTGTCTTAATCAAGTAATTTTGAAAAGCTAATTGAGTCACTGGCAGTACACAGCTATGATTTCATAGATATTTGTCTTCATGCAATCTAATCATCCTTAATGTGTGGGCCATTAGCAATGCCTTGTCTACAAACGACCAGCAGCTTCATTTTAGTAAAAGCTGCTACTTATTTCCCCATTGGTACGACTTCTTTGTGTATATCTTGTAATACAACGCCGCATAAAGCAGAACCAGCAACAGAATAATTTCTTTCTTCGTCAGTCAGCCATTCCAGGAATTGAAAATAGACAAAGACGTTAGGCCACTAATTAGACATTAGCAGGCTTGAAGGCACTAGAGATGGCCCCCTCCCTCATAGTCAATGAAGTATAAAACAAGAATCAGGAAATGCAGGGCTCTGATCAGAGAATGACATCCTGACCTGCATTTACGTCTCAGGGAAGAGATCTGATGTCTTGAACGGCCTAATTGATAACTGGTTCCTTGGGGTCCTGATTTTATCAAAGACAAACTATTGCCCCTTTCTTTAAGAGTCAGAACTGTAATCACTGGGGAGGAAAGCTGTCTGTTCCAGGGATTTTAAGAATCGTACAAAGCACACATTGGTTGTTATTATTGTTGTTTGCAGTTATATTTGCCAAGCTGTAGTAGCATAACCTCTAAATGACAACTTTCATACAGAGCAGTTTTCAAGTGACTGCCGTTATTTTCCATAAATGCTGTAAGTTCCCACAAGCACCATTATACTCATGTGCAAGGATTCAGTTTCTTTAATCTCTTTCCCCCCATACACTCCACATTTGACATCAGCAACCCTGCAGATCAAATACTCTCTAAGTCTCCGCAGGATAAGGCTTTTCCCCCTGCTAAACCTCAAACTCCAGCACCTCTTTCAGGTTCCTATGCTGGCCCCTTTTCAACCATTGCGATCACCTGGCCCACCACAGTGATTTCGGTCACAAAGCCCTCTCTTTGTACCCTCTCTTGGTCTGCTCTCAACTCCCATGATAGGCTGGTCCTCATACATCACAATCCCAGATTTGTGACTCACTAGCTCCTCAAGTTCGTCATCGACATTTGTTTGGCCGGCCTTGCCAAACTCGGCTCTACTCTTGAACTGTCACGGATGATGAGGGCTATTCTATCACAAAAGTCAAAAGCAGATTTAATTTAGTAAATTGAATTTTTTCTGCGGCTATTTTCTTGATGTGTAGCCTTTACCCCCAATTCTTAGGAATAGTAGAAAATGTTTTCTGAAGGCAACTGACGTAAACATATTACCTTTAATGAATCAGAAGCTGCGAATAATCCTAGATTTAAAAAAAAAAAAAAAAAAAAAAAAACTAGATAAATCACATTGCAGGTTGGTGTTCCAGCCCTGTGCTGGGTATCTGGAGAAGGACAACACAGGAAGAAGAAAAAGGATGAAAATATGTAAATGTCAAGGAAGGCCTAGCATCTCTACAATAGTGCTTCCTGAACAGAGCAATAAAGAAATTGAAAGAAAGACAGCATTTAGGGACGACCATGGAAGAATTCTTCAGAACTGAATGCAGTCTTGACTACGGGGTAGATTAAACAGGAAAGGCACACATACTCCCACCAACAAACACACATTCCTAAATGCATTGCCATGAAATTGTTAACATCTGGAATGAGACTAAAATTTAAAAGTGCTCAGAATTGAAATAATGATAACTTACAAAGGAGTAAGAATCAGAGGAGTATTAAATTTCTTGTGAGCCACCCAGGATCCAAGAAGACAGTGAAAAAGTGTCCTTGTTCTAATGAAAGAGAACTTTGAAGTTAGAAGTCTACACCTAGCCAAACTATTATCCAAGTGACAGGCGGAGATATATTTTTAGAACTGAAAGGGACTTTGAAGTTTATTATTTTAAGGTTCTCTCTGAAAGAATTTCCAGACAATATAAACCACCAATAATGACTTCAAGAGGAGAAAATGGGATAAGTGATAGATAGCAAACAAAAGCAATAAAATATATTAAATGTAAATAAAATTTTATTTAATATATTTCATATAATCTTAAAAATACAGCTATCCAGATATAGAATTCAAAAATAATACCAGTGAGGGTCAAAAGGGAAGAGACATGAGGGCTACAAGGAAACAGAGAAATATAAGAACATGCCAAACCTCTGTTTTCCCCTTCTGGCATGTTGGAGAGACTGAGTGACATATGACAGATATATTTGAACATTTATGATAACCATGATAAATTAAGGTAGTCATTATAAAGTAGAAATAATATATTTAGTAGTTAACAAAAGAAAAATAAAAGTAAGAGATATCATTACATTCGATTAAAGGTAAGAAAAAAGGAAAAAAAACAGAATTTCAATACATAGGAAAATGTTTCCAAAAATAGCATCAATCACGATAGCTTTAAACTCACTTAACAAAGAAAAGTAAAACAAAACAACCTTTCATACTTGATTTAAAATAATCTATTTCTGTAATGGCTATCTGAGAAAGTACCAAAACCACAGACACAGAAAGATGGGAATAAAGAGCTAAAAAGACCTATAGTGAGCAAAGGCGGATATCCATCAGATGGTACAGTGGTCATATCAGAAAAAAAAAAAAACAACACACACACACACACACACACACACACACACACACACACACAGTAAGTAAGATGAAGAAGGAATTCCATGCTGGTATAAGGAGCAAGCCACGGCAAATGCTTACAAGTAGCAAGGCCTCAGAGACCGTAATGACTGTTCACAAGCTATCAAACAAAAACTGAGGCAACAGAAGAAAAGCAGATTCTGAGAAAGGACTCAGGATATAGTTGTCAGTCCAGACAATTGCAGGATAGAATAAGTACAGGATACCGTGGGTCCTTATAACTGCTGGGTCCTCACAACTGCTGCCCTTCTCATAATTGGATGCTGCTCTTTCTTGTCTTTGCGGTGTGTTCTCACTTCCTATGTAACTAATGAAGCAGGCAAAGTAGATGGGTTACTATTGTCATATCTCCAGCCTGAAGCTTCTCCCTAGCCCAAAGCAAATTCTCTCCTTCCATTACAGACTGCAATAGGGCAAGCAGGAGTTGCACCTCTGGAACCACACACTGCCTGTTTTACTTGCTGAAATTTCTGGACTGCTTCTTTCTTAGCTTAGAATTGAAGAAAAGAAAATCCACCTCATAAAATGACATCATACAAACTGGGTGTGACGGTGGATGCCATTAATCTCACCACTCAGGAAGCAGAGGCAGGCAGATGTTTGAGTTTGAGGTCACTTTGGTCTATAGAGCAAGTTCCAGGACAGGAAGGCTACACAGAGAAAGCCTGTCTCAAAAAACAAACAAACAAACAAACAAACAAACAAATCCAACATCATACAAGTATTATTTTGGGGGCGGGGAAAGGTGATTTTAAATTACTGTATCATGAAATGTAGTACAACTTCATATATTTTACAAGTATATATGTTTATTGACAACAGATAAAGTCTGACATACTGTGATTGAATTCACCCACAAAGCTAAAAACACATCAAAATGTTGAAGGTTCTAAGAGTAACTTCTGTTTTTTTATCAACAGAAATAGTAATTATATTTAATTACACGAGTTAACTATAGTTTCCTTTAGCTAGCATGTATGCATAACATTTTCACCTACAAACAAATGTCCTGAAAGGCCTTGTTTAAGTCAAACAAGGCTCCTTTTTGCAAGTTTCATTTTCTCTTTGTTTTCAATAGTGGTCAAAATTCTTGATAGGTTAAGATACACATCAAGTTCCTTTTGACTTGTTCCTTCCTGATGCCTGGAATCTCCTTCAATTTTGCTTCCACAGAAATCCTGATTCCCAGTGCTAATAAATGGAATTATTAAAACCTTGAACCTCTATGATCTTACATAAAACTACAGTTTTAAAAAATATGTTCTTTAAGTGTTTCCTTATCTTGAAAATTATGGAATACTATAAGGCATCTAATTAAAGATCTTGACAGTTGACTTATTTGCTGTTGAGTTAGTTTTGGGAAATTGTGTTTTCCAAGGGAGTTATCCATGTCATGTGTATTTCAACCTGTTAGAATATGATTTTATATCAGAACTGAAAAGGGGGACATAACAACTAGCCAGAGGAAATACAGAGAATCATCAGGTCATATTTTGAAAATTTGTACTCCGCAAAATTGGAAAACTTAAAGAAAATGGAAAACTTTCTGGATAAATATTACTTACAAAAATTAAATCAAGACCAGATAAGCAAATTAAATAGACCTGTAACTGCTAAAGAAATACAAGGAGTCATCAAAAGTCTCCCAACCAAAAAAAAAAAAAAAAAAAAAACCCAGGACCAGATGGTTTCACCTCAGAATTCTACAAGATTTTCAAAGAATAACTAATACCAATACTCTTCAAATTGTTTCACACAATAGAAACAAAAGGAACATCGCTAAAGCATTTTTATGAGGCTACAATTACCATGATACCCAAACCACAGGAATGTTGTGTGGAGCTGGGGGCCTCTTTCCAGCCACCTGGCTAGCTTATGCCCCAAAATAACAACACACAAATTATATCCATTTAAACATTGCCTGGCCCATTAGTTTCAGCCTCTTATTGGCTAATTCTCACATCTTGCTTTAACCCATATTTAGTAATCTGTGTAGTACCATGAGGTGATGGCTTACTGGAAAAGATCCTAACCTGTGTCTGTCTCGGGTTAGAGAATCATGGCGACTGACTCACTTCCCTTCTTCCCAGCATTCTCTTTGGTCTACTCTGCCTACCTGATTTTCTGTCCTATCAATGGGCCAAGGCAGTTTCTTTATTAACCAATGAAAATAACATGGACAAATGACCCTCCTCCATCACAGGATGACATTACTAAGAAACAGAATTACAGACAAATCTCACTCATGAACATTAATGAAAAAATGCTAAATAAAATACTGGCAAATAGAATCCAAGAACACATCAGACCCATTATCCACCATGATCAAGTTGGCTTCATCCCAGAGATTCAGGGACGGTTCAACATACAAAAATCTGTCAACATAATCTGCCATATAAACAAACTGATAAATAAAAACCTTTAGATGCTGAAAATACAACATTAACAAATACAACATCTCTTTATGATAAAGGTCGTGGAGAGAGCAGGGATACAGGGAACATACCTAAACAGAATTAAGGTAATATACAGCAAACCAACAGCCAACATCAACCTAAATGGAGAGAAACTCCCAGCAATCCCAGTGAAATCAGGAACAAGACAAGGTTGTCCACTCTCCATATCTATTCAAGATAGTTCTAGGGGTTCTAGCTAGAGTAATATGACAACAAAAGGAGATCAATGGGGATACAATTTGGAAAAGAAGTCAAACTCTATTTGCTGGTGATATGATAGTTTATATAAGCAACCCCCAAAATTCTACCAAGGAACTTCTATAACTCATAAACACTTTCAGTAATACAAAATACAAGATAAACTCAAAAATCAGTAGCCCTCCTTTACACATATGATAAATAGGCTGAGAAAGAAATCAGAGAAACATCACCCTTCATAATAGCCACAAATAGCATAAAATATCTTGGAGTAACTCTAACCAAACAAGTGGAAGACTTGTATGACAAGAACTTTAAACCTTTGAAGAAAGAAATTGAAGAAGACACCAAAAAAATGGAAAGATCTACCATGTTCTTGGGTAGGTAGAATTAACAATTCTACTAGGTAAAAATGGTAATCTTATGGAAAGCAATCTACAGATTTAATGCAATGCCCAGCAAAATTCCAGCAAAATTCTTCACAAACCTCAAAAGAATAGTTCTCAATTTCATATGAAAAAGCAAAAAGCCCATATAGCCAAAACAATCCTGTACAATAAAAGAATTTCTGGAGGCATCACAATCCCTGACTTCAAGCTGTACTACAGAGCTACAGTACTGAAAACTGCCTGGTATTGGCATAAGAACAGACAAGAGGACCAAAGGAACCGAATCGAAGACCCAGATATTAATCCACACACCTACGAACACCTGATTTTTGACAAATAAGCAAAAAATATCAAATGGAAAAAAGAAAGCATATTTAACAAATGGTGCTGGCATAACTGGATATCAACATGTAGAAGAATGAAAGATAGATCCATATCTATCACCATGCACAAAACTCAAGTCTAAATGGATCAAAGACCTCAACATAAAGCCAGCCATACTGAACCTCATAGAAGAGAAAGTGGGAAGTACACTTGAAAGCATTGGTACAGGAGACCACTTCCTAAATATACCCCAGTAGCAGAGACACTGAGATAAACAATTAATAAATGGGACCTCCTGAAACTGAAAAGCTTCTGTGAAAAAATCTTCACCAACCCCACATCAGACAGAGGTCTGATCTCCAAAATATACAAAGAAGTCAAGAAATTGGTCATCAAAAGAACAAATGACCTAATTAAAAAAATGGAGTACAGACCTAAACAGAGAGCTCTCAACAGAGGAATCTAAAATGGCTGAAAGACACTTAAGCAAATGCTCAACATCCTTAGTCATCAGAGAAATGCAAATCAAGACAACTCTGAGATTCCATTTTACACTGGCCAAGAATGGCCACTGGTAAGAATGGCCAAGATCAAAAACACTGCTGACAACTTATGCTGGAGAGGATGTGGGGTAAAGGGAACACTCCTGCATTGCTGGTGAGAGTGCAAGCTGGTACAGCCCCCTTGAATATCTGTATGATGATTTCTCAGAAAATTAGGAAACAACCTTCCTCAAGACCCAGCAATACCACTTTTGGTTATATATCCAAAGGATGCTCAATTGTACCACAAGGACATGTGCTCAACTATGTGCATAGCAGCTTTGTTTGTTATAGTCAGAATCCGGAAACAACCTAAATGCCCCTTGATCAAAAATGACTAAGAAAAATGTGGTACATTTATATAATGGATTACTACACAGCAGAGAAAAATAATGACATCTTTAAATTTGCAGGCAAATGGATGGAGCTAAAAAACATCAGATTGAGTGAGGTAACCAAGACCCAGAAAGACAATTATCATATGTACTCACTCATAAGTAGTTTTTAAACATAAAGCAAAAAAACCAGCCTACAAATCATAATCTCAGAGAACATAGACAACACTGAGAACCCTAAGACAGACATACATGGATCTAATCTGCATGGGTAGTAGAAAAAGACAAGAACTCCTGAGTAAATTGGGAGCATGGAGACCATGGGAGAGGCTTGAAGGGGAGGGGAGAGGCAGGGAGGAAAGCAGAGAAAAAATATATATCTCAATGAAATCAATAAAAAAGAATATGATTTTATACAATTCTTTTTTTTACAACTTAAACCATTTCATTTCTAATGTTGCTTACTCATGTTTTTCCTTTCTTTCTTATTAGCTATTTTTTTGAAACAGGAATTCACTTAACTAGTTTTCATCTTCTGAGTACTGGGAATGCAGGCAGGCTTGCGCTTTCATTTCTTATTTGATCTATTGAAAAATCTATTTTACCAATGCTTTTCAAACTTTAATTATTGTTTAGTTTTAACTTAGAAAAATATTATACAGTTCCAGAGTTTTTGGTGTGAAATATATTTTTAGTGCTTTTTATTTGACAAGATTTCCAAGACTCTAATATAATGAACACTACTATGCTTTTCCCGTTCCTACTATTTAAATGCAAAAAAGAAATTAAGCAATGCTATACAGTTGGATTGTAGATACTTTAAAAATAAAAAATGAACCTTTTAAAGAGATATACAAGATGCAAAAACTTCATGAAATATAAAGTTAGAAAAGCTTGGTTTTGCTAAAGTATAAAGAAAAAAACAAAATATTGGGATGAAGCATTTCACCATAATGTTTGAAATTCTGAAAAAAGTGGTAGCATCTACAAACCACACTTATGGGATACATTGTACATTTTAGTGTATGAATCAAATTATTTATTTATTTATCTGATTTCATTATTAAACTACTGATTTTTTAAACAAAAATTTAATTAAAAATGACATTTGTCTTGATATTCACACATATAGGACATGATCATTGTAATCTTGGAACACAGGCAATTACTTGACAGCATGAGAAGAGAGACATCCTTAACAATCATCATAGTACATCATTTGAAGCAGTTTTTTTTAAGTTTGTTCCTAATAAATGTGGATTTACATTATTCAGAAGATGGTAGTTTTCTAATCTAAAAATGAATTATGTTGAGGATAAATAAGATAATGAATAAAAGGAGCTTTAATCAAAGGTAATATATATTCAATAAATATGAGTTTGCTAATAATTACATCACTTTAGGAGTTTAGTCAACTCCATAAATTTTTCACTGTTAAAACAAATATGTCTGAAGATATTTGACTACCTCCTAAAGAATGATAGGGGAAATAACTTGTCAGATACCTATTCCATCTTCAACACTGATTTTGCAGCAACAATAAAATGGGAGTATCTTAGGCAGGAGGTAGTGGAGCTCTGAGAAATGAAATAGCTGAAGATACTTAGTTATTTTTACTGTCATGTATTACCCTGTACACTGAAAAACTCTTGACTTTGCTTACGTTGACTTTCCCTGGTACATCATAGCTCTTGAAGTCACTCCAAAATGTTTTTCACATACAATGACTATAAAATGTGAATCATTATAGAAATGATTATCATCTAAGTAATCATTAAATAAAGCAAATAAATGTACCATTTTCTGGTGTATTTTTCTTGTTTTATAGATGTCACCAACAAATATCCTTTGAGGTCACCCAGAGAGAGCACCTACTCATAATAACATAATTCATAAAAGTCAATATGAAAAAGGTCAATCAATGCATAAAATTAAATGGAAACTATTACATAAATATTCCAAACAGAAACTTGAATGTTAATGTCATGTTATCTAATTTCTCCTATTCCATATTTGCTATAGCTTATAACACACTGAGCATAATACCATTCATAGGCATTTAACAATACTTCTCCTTGACCCAAATACTTAGCCTGTGCCTTGTACTTCCTCTTTGTAATAATGTGGGACATTAGTGGAAGAGATAATGATGAGCTCTAGTTCCTTCTTGTGCACTTTTGTTCACCTTTAAGCACAAGTTGAAGAGTTAAGGGCAAAAACAATCGGTTCTTGAGTTCATGATCAGCCTGGGCTACCTTGTGAAACTTTTTCTAAACAACAAAACAAAACAAAAAATAGAACAAAACAAAAACAAATATAAATGAGCAATGGTGGAGAGTTATAAGGAGAAACAGCATAAGATCTCCCACCACTTTGATTGTGAAATTTGAAGGACATTATTTTCTGTATCATCAAGATCTCTGCCAGAAGACAAACTCTAAATGCATAAAGCTGAAGAGAGAGTTAAATACAACACAAAGTAACTGGGTGAATGAATTGTAACAGAAGTGTTAATTATGAGCATCTTTAATACCTTATTTGTTAGTTCCTGTAATTTCATATTAAAATAAGGGAGTGCTATTAAAAAATAGAAGCCAGATAAGTGTGAACAGAGATAAAAAAAACATGCTCCATAGATGTCAAAAATATGTATCTCAAAGAAAACATGCTCATATTTTGATGACCTTGAAAAGGTCATCACGTACAATGGGAAAATCTAATTTTTTGAAGTATATCTTTTGGGAGTCCAGACACTTGCATATCAAACATATCAGGTACCACATTATACCTTATTATTTCCTGGTTTGTGAAAATGGCATCCATACTTAAGATAAAATGAAGGTTTATTGCTAAATAAGGCCACAGTTTAAATAACAATAATTCAAAATCTTCAAAGTGTCTTATAAGTTCTAAGATACACCTGGGAGTTGATTTGCCCTGAATTCTGTGTCTGTAGAGGAAATCATTTGTTAGTGGGCTCATACCCTAACTCAGATACTCCCTCACAGTTTATAAACACTACACATATCACTTACAACCAGAGATAATGATGCAAATAGAAGTTGCTTTCTCATGAGTTGAACAAGGGTGATAGCAACAGACATGCCAAACTACATGTGGAAAAGCCATGAGGCCTCGACCCTACACAAAGAAGCACAGGTAACTTAGCAAAGCTGGGAGCAGGAGAGGTGATCCTCCCCAGGGAAGAGCACAACAATTGGTTATCCAGTGCCAAATGGATACAAATTACATGTAAATATATGTGCATATAATAACAACCAATGAAAAAGGAGGCCATGAATTTGAAGGAAAACAAGGAGAAGTATATGAGGAGGTTAGGAGAAATAAAAGGAAGGGAGACATGTTATTAAAAAAAATCACAATCTCAAAATAAACAGAAAAAAGTTTCTTTCTGAACCAAATAATTTTCCTGCTAAAAGAATATAGTAATAGAACTCCTAAA
Organism: Arvicola amphibius; assembly: GCF_903992535.2. Taxonomy (NCBI): domain Eukaryota; kingdom Metazoa; phylum Chordata; class Mammalia; order Rodentia; family Cricetidae; genus Arvicola; species Arvicola amphibius. Next base: position 82,749,582 of record NC_052055.2, read on the forward strand.
GGTATTTGTTGTGAGACATTACTTTAACTATGTAAAAATGTGTTAAATTTGTTTATATTGCAGAATGGAATGTTACATTAACTATGTAAAGGTGTGTTGCATTTGTTTATGCTGCATTTGTTTAACTATGTGAAGATGTGTTGCTGTTTTACCTTGCCTGCCTAAGGCACCTGATTGGTCTAATAAAAAGCTGAATGGCTAATAGCTAGGAGTAGAGCAATAGGTGGGGCTAGTGGGCAGTGAGATAAAGAAGGAGGAGAAATATATGCTCAAAAGAAAGAATGAGAGAGAAGAGAATAAGAAAGAAAGGGAGAGAGATGCCCAGTCAGCCAGCCAGTTAGACAGACAGACATGGAGTAGGACAGACAATGTAAGAGAGGTAAGAAGCACTGAATCAAAATGTAGATTAAAAAAAAAAAACAGGTTGGTTTAAGTTATAAGAGCTAGGGGGACACGCATGAGCTAAGGCTAGCATGCATAACTAGTAATAAGTCTCCGAGTCATGATTTGGGAGCTGGTTGGTGGCCCAAAAGAAAAAGCCTGCTACAGATATCTTGATACACCCCTAGCTCAGTGTCCCTCAGTCATTGCCAGGGGCTCCTTCTGGCAGTAGATGGGTGCTGACCCAGAGACCCACAACCGGACGCTGTGCCGAGAGTCAGAGACTTTAAAACATGCAGTCCTAAATGGAATGTCTTCAGTGAACCTCACCCTTCAGGGATCAGGGATCAATGCCTAAGAGGAGGCTGAAATACTTTAAGATGCAGACGAGATGGGTGACTCCAAGGAAGCAGTGTCTTTGAGAGACAATAGGACAGACACATGAACTGAGAGTGTGTGGTAGCACACACAAGACCTCCACAGGGTCAAGTCAGAGGAGGTCCCAGTGCTGAGAGGGGAGGTGAACAAAAGCTCCTCCCTTGACCAAGAAGCTATCTGCAATTGATGGCCACTTGCAAAGGAAAATTTGTTTTCGCCAAGAGAGTCTCACTGGGTATATTACCTACACGTAAGGGTAGACCCCTCTGTCAATGAGTAATTGGCCAATGCAAAGTGAACTAAGTGCTATTTTTGTAGACTTTTTGTCTCATAATCCTTTGTTTGGACATTTTTTGTCTTATTGGTCTTTTCCTTAGATATTTTGAGTTCTGTTTTTGTGGATTTTCATTTTCTTTTGTTTTGTCTTTTTTTTTTAAAAAAATGAGAGAAAGAAAGGTTGATGGGTAGGGAGGCGGGGAAGATCTGGGAATGGTCGAGGGGAAATGCATGATCAGAATATATTATATGAAATTTTTTTATTTTCAAAAGCTTTGCTTCCTGGTCCAGTGAGATAATGCAGAGGGTAAAGGTGCTTGTTGAGAAGACTGATTACCTGAGTTAAATTCCTGTAACCCAAACGGTAGAAGGACAGACCCTTCTTCCACACCTTCTCACCTACCTTCACACATGTGCCACAGTGCACACACACACACACACACACACACACATACACACACACACACACACACACCAAAGAAATGTAAAGAATTATTTTTTAAAGCATTTCGAATTGCTTTCAGCGTGTAGCGCACATAGCTAACAAATGGCGGCAAGGTTGCTGTGATATGTAGGCTTTGGGAATGCTTCTTGGGTGACTTGTAAAGGAGAAAACATTTTTCTGTCTAGAAGACATTCATACTGTTTATCATGTTTTCTCAGGGGTCCTGTTGGAACATAAAATGAAAGTATGTTTTTATTTTGAGGGAGGAGAGAAGATCCTACGTTTTAGTAGCACACTAGTAATTTTTTGACCTCGCTGTACACTCTTATCACCAGGGTCTCTAAAAATGGACTAGTGCATTAGTGTTGCTGTCATCTGAGTGGGTTCAGCTTAAGCAACAGAATTTGTAAGGCTCCCAGGTGATCCTAATGGGCATCCAGGGTTCAGAATCAGCAGTTCAGTCAGAGACTGCTTCTTGGCAACAGAAGATGCCAAATGTTTGATCTTCCACTAGGTATCCAGAGTCTCACAGCCGCCTTCATTTATCTGTACAATAGGAATGAAAATATCTACTATAGTTAGTTACTCGAATTATCACAGCAAACTTCTAAGAGGTTGGCAGAATCTCAATAATAGTAATAATAGCTACCATGCCCGCTTTCCTTAAAGCATCTTTCCTGGACTCAATTCTTAAAGTTACTCTCTAGAAAATATAATAAAAAAGAAACATTTGCCTTGGTTTCATATTTCATTTAAAATGCCATTTATATGGATGGACTTCCTTTCAGAACCTGCTAAGAAAATATAAGCGAATGAGTAATATTCGGAAGAATTTCAGAACAATGAAAGTTATGAAAAAAAGAAGGCACATTATAGTAATCTTGTGTTTGGCAGTGTGCAGGCAAGAAATAGACTTCAGCTGACTCTGCTTTGGCACCCTCGGAGCATGTGGGAGGAAATCCCTGTTGCTAACCAGCTGACCAATTGAATTATGGTACGTGCCACTATCAGGCTTTGTCGGGGATCTTGAGTGCGGAGATCAATGCAGAAAACTGTTTCCATAGAAACAATCTGAGATTGCTCCTTCCATTTGTGACTATCGTCCACATTCCTACTTAGTCACCTCTGAGCTACCCAAATAGTTCAAGTCCAATATGTATAAAAATGACCTCCTCGCTCCCCCTCTTTACCCTGCTCCTTCTTTTGTAATTAGTAGCAGTGAAAGCACTCTATTATCACAAACGAGATGTCAGCCTTGAAATGTGTTCACATTTAATCAATTAACAGTTCCTATTCAATTATCTAATAGTGACCCATTAAATCCATGGTCTCTTCATTCCCACAACCCTACCTGAGACTATCTCTCACTCTCTCAAAGAAGGCCACACCAAGACACCCTCCACCCCCAATGGTTCAGCCTCTGTCAGCAGGAGTGAAGTGGAGCTTCTAATCTGGGCATGCCTTGATGGGATCCCTGCATCTTGCACTCAACAGATGCTCAGTGGACATGTTTGCACCAGCTCAATACCACTGCATAAATGACCCATGGCATAAGGCCATAGGTTCCAGTCTTCTCTGTGCAGGCAGAGAAATGTTGATTTGTTCTTCTCCTGTTTGGAAATTTCCCTCCTTGTTTACTTATTCACTTAATGTTTTGAGACAAGGATTCAGTACATAACCAAGTACTGGGGGGAAAAGGCATGCACCACTATGCCCATCTTAAGAATATTGTTTTTACAAGTAAGGGGTCCAGACATCTTTGAAATGATATCCATTTAATGGAAAAGAATATCTTGCTCTAGAAAATCTCTAGATATTCTTGTTACCATGTCTTTTCTTTTGTTTGCTTGTTTGATTTTTTTTGTTTGTTTTTGAAGCAGGGTTTCTCTGTGTAGCTTTGGAGACTGTCCTGGAACTCATTCTATAGACCAGGCTAACCTCGAACTCACAGACATCTGCTTGCCTTTGTCTCCCAAGTGCTGGGATTAGAGGCGTGTGCCACCACCATCTGGTCTTTTACCATGTCTTAAGAGATTTTTTTTTTTTTTTTTTTTTTTTGCTGTTAGGATATTCAGGGTCAAAATACTTCTTGCATATCCAATCTCAGAGAATATTAAATTAAATAGCTTATGAGTGATTTATTTAAGAATATGAGCACATAAAACTTTGTAAATATAGGAACACTTGCCAACAATTACAACACAGGTGCTCAGCTCAGATAAGTGAGGTCAGGAGGATGAAGACACTTTTAATTTTGAATTTATATTCCTGGAGATAGGTTCCATAAAATAACTGATTCACATTACTCAATTTCTTTTATCCATACAGAACACACCAAAATTTTGTCACTACAATGCACTTCTCCATCTGGAGCTTAAAGGGATTAGCAAAAACGTTGACTGAAGAAAAGGAAGGAGGCAGCCAACTGTCTTCTATTACTTCCAGAACACGAGCAGTCACGAGGTTACCATCCACTCACTTCTCCCTTGTTTAGGGACAGTGACAGCTGGATGATGTCTGTGGCCAGACACAGAGCTTTCTTATTAAAGCCATTGCCTCTGATCGCCTAGTAAGCTGATCTGAAGCCAGAACAGGAAGAAGTGTCAATAAGAGAAGAGAAGCCAAATCCAAAAGACCATTTGGTCAAAAATAGATCTTACAAAATATTTTAAGCATAGCCCTTTATTTTTATATCACAGCTTTAAATTATACTGTTTAAGACTGGGCGGATGAGCTGAGAAACTCCCTCCATTTTTACTCTCATGCACAAAAGCAGAAAGCTTTCGGAGCCCTGGCTGAAGGGAAGAGGGTGGAGACGGGTGGAGCCAAAGGGAAAATGTGTTCCCGGTCTTCTCTGGAGAGCTGTAATTTCATTCTCTCCACGCAGAGTGGGTGAAAACTGTTCCTCTCACCCCACCTCCAACTTTGCCTGACTCTGTTTATTCCCATACATTTCTGTCTTCTGAGGAGAGACATGGTCAGGGCAGACGTTAGAGAAGGGAAGATGGAAGAGACCAGACTCCCACGGGAAGAGTGCCTCTCAACAGTGCCCACCTAGTCCAACGAACCCAAATCTGTATAAATAACTGAATCCTTTCCAAACAAGCTAATGGGACACGAAAAATACCCAGTGTCTCCTTATCTCTCTCACTCCACTCAATCTTCTATACAACAGTGTATATTTCTAAGAGAAATTAGATTGTTATTGACATTTAGCTCTCGATTCCAACTTCTCAAGGCATGAAGCCTCTTCTTGTTTGTGAATGAACACATTCCTGTCAGAGAAAAATACGTTTTCCTGGGCTCCTACGGTGGCATTCGATGCACGCCTGCAGCAAATACTGACTGGATCACACATCCCACACTTCTTGTTTTCCCTCCCTGCACGGATATGAAATTATTTTCTTCTGTATCATCATCCTCTCACTTTGAAATTCTTATTTTTATCATGATTTCATTGATTACAGCTTCTAAGGAGAAAGGGTGTCTGTTCCCTTTTTATGTCCAGGATGGCATGTGTGTAATAGTCAGGAAATCAACTCTGCTGTCAATAACTTCAAAGAGGATTCTGGTCCGAATAGACGTGTGATTGCCCACAGGTGCTGGAGCACCGTTCTCTAATGTCTGTTGTAGAGAGGACTGTTTCTCCCAATATTTGTTCTCTCTTTGTTCTCATGATAGAATCTTAAAAGCACACAGGTCCCTGTAATGAGAATTGAATTTTCCACCCTTTACTTAGGTTAAGGTCACAGGATTAGAGTCTTGATAAAGCAGATACATAGGCGCATATGCTGACTGCAAGGCATAGCCGTCTCTGTTTCATTTTGCGCTGTGTTATCAGATAGAATGCATGCATGAGAGCTGGATCCGGAGCAGTTGCCCAGGCCCCAGAATAAAAATCATCATACCTGTGTTATGAGGAAAAAATAAATTTACTTTTTTTTTTAAATGCCATTTCTGTCCTTGTTTCTGTATAACTCAAGATTAAATCTAAATGTTATACTTGGTATCAATAAATACAAAACAGACATTTATTATCTTGTCCTGAGTTAATAAAATACTGCATATGATGCTTGAGTAAATGCAATCTTTGGATCAACGATAAAACAGTAGAATCATTTGCGACACTCTACAATTAAGCCAAATATTGATATTTCATTGAATAAACTCAGAGCCATATCTTCCTACAAAATTTCCCTTCAATTCCCCAGCCAATTAATGGTATTTGTGAACTGTGGTTATTTTGCATAGTAGTTTAATACAGACAGTCTCATTTGATCCCTATGTTCTTCTATAAGCTAGTAGTATAATTCCTATGACTAATTTTATGGCTGTGTAAAACAGCCTCACTAAACCTGAGTAACTCTTTAAAAGTCACACTGCAGCTTGAGGACCAGGACTCAAACTTGCCTCTGTTGTTTTGTCCCAGGTCTCACTCGCTTCTCTATACAGTGTGATCTTATGATCTAGAACTATTAAGAGCAAATCTCAGACATTTAGAGCTTCACATTGACAAAGATTTCTGTCTTGGTTCTCTATGCCTCTGAGACACATGCATTTCAAAGTAAATATCTGGATCTGGAAAATATTATACCTAGAGAGGTAACCCAGACTCATAAAGACAAAGACCTCATGGTGTCCCAACTCCAAATCCTTGACTTCAATATATCATCTAAAGTAACTTCAGAAACCACAGAAGTAGAAAGGAACTATGGGGAGAGGAAGATAGAAGTGGGGTAAGGAGGACACAGGTGGTATGAAGAAGGGAAGGGGAAAATGATGGTTTCGCATGGGCAGGGGAGGGAAAGTAACACAGAAGGAGAAAAAAGATAGGGAGATAAATAATACTAAGGATCATGGGGAAATTACAGGGAAATATTATTTTATAAAATGCAATTAAAATATGCATTATTATGTGTGTGTGTGTGTAATTTAAATAGGATTACATGACACTGGGTGACAATGCTTTCTCTAGGAGCCACAACCCAGCTAACAACTATCCCAGGATATGTAAGGGAAAACTGCTTCCTCGCCATTGGTCAGAGGAGAACAAGAGACCCATAAAACAATATAGGCTGCTGCCATTGCTCCTGGTTACCCCCAGAACTTGAAAAGAGTACCCTATTTTTGAAGACACAACACACTTAAGACACAGGATGTAAGGAATTGAGCTGTTATGACTTGGGTGCCTCTGTTACTGACTTGTGACTCGCTCTCACAATATTGGTGCCAAAGAGGAAAGTAAGCAGTAGTTCTACGTAGTGGCGAAGTCTATGGACCACAATAATGACTGGTCTGGAAAGATATCCCCGATGGTAAAAGAGTATATCTTGGGTGTGATCAATAGCTGCCTAATTAGACTTAAGGCCCACTGAATAAGAGGGGACTTAAGCCTGGTACTGGAAACTTAGTTATCAAGCCAATGTTAGAGAGGTCATACATCGTACCAAAGAAGTTTCCTTTCATAATAAATGGAAGCTACTACAAAGAGCCACAGCTGGTACATCTCTAGCACAACCCCAGTACATCAGGCTAAAATACTGTACAAGTCAGAGAACCAGGATGCCTCCTATGAGATAGTATCTTTTAAACATAACAGGTATGTTATACCTATGAAACTGAATAATATGATTCCCTAAAGAAGACCTAAGGACCACCCTAGCCAACAGGTCAATAGGTATAGATGGATGTCCACAAGGCCTCACCCCTAGATGAAGAACTGCAGGTAGTTAATAGGTGCTGAGTGGGGATGATCGATTTCTTTAGGGACAAATCCATTGATAGGTTATCCAACCCTAAGTAGGCAGTCCTAGACACATATACATACAAGCAATATTAAATGGATTCAGCAGGATGTGTGTGTGTGTGTGTGTGTGTGTGTGTGTGTGTAATAAATACAGAAGATCTCAGGAATCATGGGGGAGTTGGAGGAAGAGAGGGAAGAGTTTGAAGCAGGAAAGAATGATGTAAATATGTAAATAAAGAATATTTGTGTAAAAAATCAAAATTTTTAAAATTTTTAAAAGAAATTGATCTCAACATTCTACAATTGCCTGCAATACTTTGTGTAGTGTTAAGGCTTTCTGGGATTTCCCTATTCATACTAGCATGTCTATTATTCTTGTCCTTATTCAGTTCATATTAGGCAGCCATGCTGGAGAGATTTATAGGTGCCCTGATGGAGGAGAGTCATCTGTCTATGTGTTACTTTCATTGGTTAATAAAGAAAACTGCCTTGGCCCTTTAATAGGACAAAAAATTAGGTAGGCAGAGTAGACAGAACAGAATTCTGGGAAAGAGAAGGCAGCTGCTTCAGGCAGAAGTCTTAGGCAGTCGCCATGCTTCTCCTCTCCAAGACAGACACAGGTTAAGATCTCTCCTGGTAAGCGACCATCTCGTGGTGCTACACAGATTACTAAATATGGGTTAAAGGAAGATGTGAGAATTAACCAATAAGAGGCTGAAACTAATGGGCCAAGCAGTGTTTAAATGAATAGTTTGTGTGTTATTATTTCCAGGGCTAAGCTAGCCATGCAGGAGCCGGGCGGAACGAAAAGCAGGCCTGCTCCTCTCATCACTACAGTGCCCTGAAAACCTACACTAAAAGTAACATTGCATAGACTGAGCAGGTTGTATTTATGCAGGTTGTATTATGTGTATATGTATATATATGTATATATATATATATGTATTATGTATTCACATATGCATATCTGTGAGAGTGTGTGCATGCACACGCATGTATGCATTTGAAAAAGAGATTATATGGGAGGATTTAAAGGGAGGAAAGGAGAAAATGACAATAATTATATTATCTCAAAAATAAAAGAAATACATTTTCAGAAAAGATGTTGCATAGCAATATCCTTTGAGTTGATACAGTCCATCCCAGAGAGAAGCCTTTTAAGACCTAGGATATTCTAAAGGGACGCTTCATAAGATTTAAACAGTGAACAACTCAGAAGCATCAAGACATTTTTGAAACTTACCAGATACACTAGCTCCCTCCATCTCCATGCTTACATAGCAGTAAAGATGCTGAAAGACAGTCTCTGATCGTGTGTGTTGCTTGGGATGGGCAGAGCTCTGAGAGTTTCCTGAAGGTGCTCTCCAGCATGCAGAATTGCCTGCGAGCCGTGCAGTGTGCTCTGTGCTTCCTGCTTTTGTTAGCCATGCCCCAGAGTGGGACGGGCTCTCTTTGATGCAGGGGCCTTAAGTCATTTCTGCTCCTGCAAGTTACCCCTCACTCACCTTCTGTAAGTGAACTCCAATAAGCTCATTAGTTCATTAGGTTGGACATTTGTAGTATCACTTAATCATTGATTCCCTATTTGTAGTGAGTAGACATCTGTTCATGTTCTCCTAGGAATAGTGCCATCCAACAGAAAATTTCTAAGCCCTCAGATTATCCTTGGTACAATGTATCCATTAGAATTTCCTCTTCTAAATCAAAATTGAATTCATACTTTAAACTGAACAAATCCACCCACTGTTTCAGAGTGGGTGGTCGAGGCTGTAGAAGTAACTACTGTACCAGCCATGCCCTCTGACCCCTTCCCTTAAGCTCATACTGGACACTTAGCCCACCTAGGCCACTTCAACAAATTCAAAGAACTATACCACAATCCTGGCATTGTTACAACCCATCTCAAATACAGTACAAAGACACTCATGAAGAAACAACACATTTCTGCTCTTTGTGAGAACCACAAAACCCAGACAAGATGCAGAGAAGAGAAGTTTGACAAGAGGTGAATCCAAACAAATCTTGTTCAGGTAGATATTTTGAAAGGGTCAGAGAAAGGCTAAGAAGAGTCACGTAGAAGAAATGATTATGTTCTAACCTCACTCACCTGTTACTCAAAGAGGAGGCTGCAGAACCTCTGAATGAGACCATATTCAAATTCCTTATAAGCCAGAGATTATGATGTTTCACATTTTTAAAAAAACTTGACTTATTTAATGTAGTTTGCCCAAATTGGAAACCTCTTAGCTGTGTTTAAAATGTAGCGCTTGGCATAAGTGTGATTCTGAAACCCATAAGAAATTCAATTACGATACATATTTTAGTCAGCTCAAAATGGGTTTAGAACTTTACTACCATAATTTTATAGACGATAATAATATGAGGACAGATTTTTTTTTAAATCAAATACAGCACGTGATGAAAACGAAAGAAGCTGATAATGGGGAGATAACACCCCGTATTTAATACTCTAACTTGAACCTAGATGAGCTTAAGGTAGATGGTAGAAAACTCAACAGCGAGAAAGAACTGTTGTTTTTAAGAACTGAATCTACTACAATATTTTAACCCAAAACACAGAAAACAAGAAAGGAAGGAAGTAGCAGGCTTGTGAGTTATGAGTTGCCATGCAACCTGTCAGCCATGAGCAGTTCCAGCCTCAAGGCAAATAGCAACAAACTCAATGGAATATTATGGGAAACCTTAACCTCCAAAATCTGGGACAAGTCCTCCCACGATTCACTGGCTTGTGGCTCCCTGTGAGCACCATTAGAAAATTCCACTGTTCAATGAATCACTGTATCTCATCTCATACATTCCCTACCACGTAGGTCCTTAAGATGGAAGGACCCAAGATGGATCTTTTGTTTGATACATGACTGCTGCTACTGCTCGCCCCTGTCATCTCAGAATGGACCAGAGAGGCTGACCTATGTTCAGAAACAAAAATCCTTCAGTGCAATATGAATGATTGACTATGTGTAAACTACTGGCTGAATGGGAACTTTTGGACTGCAGTATGTATAGCCGCTGGAGGAACTGGGCTCGGGGCTCAGATCCATGAGGCAAGATTCATTTCTTCTTTTATTCTCTCTCTGTCTCTCTCTGTCTCTCTCTCTCTCTCTCTCTCTCTCTCTCTCTCTCTCTCTCTCTCTCTCTCTCTCTCTCTTTCTCTCTCTCTGTGTGTGTGTAGTGTTCACCTATGCACAAATATTTTTGTATGCATGTGCATGTGTGTTGACATGCACATGGAGGCCCAAGTTTGATGCTTGGTATCACCTCCCCCCCCCACAATTGCTTATCTATTTTATTCATTTAGTAGGCTCTCCCAGCCAAATCCAGAGCTCATCAACATGGCTAGACTGACTGCCTAGCTTGCCCTTGGGATCGCTGTCTCTGTCTCCCAGGAGTGCACCTGTGGTCACCTGGCATACACATGGGTGCTGACGCATGTGCTCGCTTGTGCTACAGTGACTTTAACTGCTGATCCATCTTTATAGTGGCCACAGAGAAAGTTCCTTAAAGCTCAGTACCTTAGTCATTTCTCTCTGCATTGCTGTGCCTGGTACCCAGGCTCTCAACTTTCTCAAGCTAGGAGTGAGAAGCAATAGGCAGGATAGACCCCTAGAGACTAAAGCATACCAAATAATGCTGTCCATGACACTGATTTAGAAAGAAAGTGCATTTGGAACAACAATATATCCACGCATGGGTGAGTTTGTGTAGATAATATCATGAGGGTAATGGACAATTCCTTGTCATATTCTGAATTTCTATGCCATAAAAGAACACCCACAGCAGTCTAGTAACTTGTAGATCAATACAATATGTACTCATAATCAATAGCTACCAGGGCTTAGAGACTAGAAGAAAAGTCTGTGTTAAAAAGGAAATAGCCAGTGTTGAGAAGCCAGACCTCGTCAGCAGTTAAACTAGAATTGTACAAATTTGGCAATGGTGTAAGTCTGTTCCTTACATGGGCTCTTTGTTTTTGTTTTTCTACCAACTCTAATCACAGTCTCTAATAGACTAATGTAATTTTTTTTAAGTTTGTTACTTACTATTTATTCATATATTTAAAATTAATTACCTTATGAGAGCATTTAAATACAACAAAAATCAGTGCTTAGTGAGTCCATTCATTCAGTCAAGTGTCTCCATAATCAAGATATACAACATTGATCGAAATGCTTCCTTTATATTGCTTTTTAACAAACTGCTAGCCCCAGCTTTGGATTATTATTCATAGTCTAGTTCCTATATGAATTTATCTTTTTAGATACTTTATGGAAGTATAGTTGTGTAGTATGTAGCCAGTTTTCTTCAGGTTTCTTTTTATTTTATTTTCATTGTTTAGAACAAGCCTCAGTGTTTCCCTTCCACTTTCTTCTCTATATAGTACAAATCATATAAGCCTGGTATACACACTCATCTGTTGATGAGCTGTGTCTAGTTTTGAGACATCATAAAGGGAACATTAGAGACTGCTGTGATATGTTGCTGTTTTCCTGAAAATATCTCTTGCTTTTAAAGTTCAAGAAGAAACTTTTACCAGACCTTGCAACCAACCAAGTTAATAATATACCTTGAGATCATTAAGGCTGTGTGCTTACCTGGTGTCCTACTATGTACTGAGCCTGCTTAAGTTTAACCCACGATAAAGAAAACAATGAAAGCAGCCGGACTATATCCTGAATTTCCCATGTAATTGGTTTTTACAAACCTAAGGTAAGTATATAGCTTTAATAGTAAATTATATACTCCTCCATGCTCCTGACCCAGAATAGTGTGTGTGTGTGTGTGTGTGTGTGTGTGTGTGTGTGTGTGTGTGTTTGTGTGTGTTGTGGTGATCATTTGCTGAAAGCTGCCAACATGTTGAAAGCAGTCTTAAAAACATATATCTCATAAATATTGGAAGGAGCTTGTGGATGTGGAGTGTTGATTACCGCTCTGGGTGAGTTGGGTCAGTAAAGTACCTTCTTTCCTTGTAAAACTCTGTTGAAAATTTTGTGACAAAGTCCTTGCTCCCTTTCTATACCACGTTTTGTCACCATTCAACAATACAGAGCAAGGCCCTTTTGTTAGGGGCAGACACAACAGACAGGTGTCAAAGACAGACAGATCTGACATACACAATAGACTGTCAATACAGACAGACCACAGGCCACAGACTACAGACAGATGGAAGGCCGAGAGAGGAGTGGAGCATCCAAATTTGGGAACAGTCTTGGTTAAACTACGCCGAGAGAAAGTTTTTATTTTTATTCCGTTTCGTGACATTGAGGCAATGGGTGTTTGTACGTAAGTCTTTGTGTGAACACAGGTTTTTATTTCTCTTGGCTACACATCAAGTGACTGGAATGACTAGGTTAGTCTTTAGCTTTAGAGTGATCACGGAAAGGTACGTGTGAGCGTGTTTCCAAAAGCGTCTTCCTGAGGAGGAAAAAATCACTATGAATGGGGCAACATCCTTTCACAGTCTGGTGCCCAAAACCGACTAGGAAGGTTCAAGTGTGCTGGGCAGGAGCATTCATCTTTCTGCTTCCTGCCTGTGGACTTGGTGTTCCCAGTTGCCTTACACTCCTGACATAATAGGGTTTCCCCACAATGATGAACTGTGCCCTCAAACTGTGAGCCATAGAAGCCTCTTGTTTCTCCAGTTGCTGTTGTCAGGTATCTTGTCACAAGGAGAACAGTAACTAGTCCAGCTAGGTTCCGTGGTAGGTGCGTGCATAACTCTTCAAGAGACTGGCAGTTTTCACACTCGACTACAGTAACATTTTTACAGTCCTATTATCTTTGTACTTCGGTGGTTTCACATCTTGAACAACACAGGATGTGGGCGGTTCCATTCATCTCAGACATTCAGTGGTGGGTATCCTTAACTCCTTATGTATTAATGTGTGCATTCTTGATTATTATTAATGCTGAGCATCTTTTCACTTGTTTACGAAGAAATCATATCTCTCTTTTGTGATGTGGCACACACATCTTAATTGATCTCAGAGCAACTGTGAAGAAATCTGTATACAGAAAAGTATAAATATCCATCTTGGTTCTAGAAAAAACACCCATAGTACTTCAAGAGCTTATCCTTGGAGCACAACTTCAGCTAATTTTTAATAAATGAGACAGGAGCTCAAAATTTTCTAACAAGAAAATATCTTGTTCTGTTAGCTAGCAATCTGTATTAACTAGAAAAGACAGTTTTGTGAAAATAATATTAATTACTAAAACAATCTTCATGGTACTGTCATTATCTGACCACCCTGTGTTTAGGAACAGGAAGTATTAAATGATGCTCCTTTGTCTTGTGATCAAGTGTATGTAGGATTAGTATAATGTAGAAATTTCAATTTTGATATCCATCTTCCTTGAGTTTTGGTGTTTTGTTTAGAGTGAGGGCTACATGCCGGGCATTGTGTGAAGAGTTTTATCTGCATTTCTTCTAGCCTCTACAATAATTCTTCTAGAAAGCACTATCATTTTTTTATTGCAATGAGAAAGGTGAGGCTCTGATACAGTGCGTTACTTCATAACTTTACAAAAGTTATGGGCCACGCTGACAGTCAGCCTCAGACCCAAAGAACTAGTCAGTCCATGATCTAATTTAACTGCATACCACACCTTAAATATTTGAACATTACAGATTCACACATTTTCCCATAACACACAGGAAGACCATACATGCCATTATGTAGAATTTTCTGTTCGGAGAACAACTTAGGAAACAGGAAAATGAAGACACACCTGCAAAACACAAAGTTTATGGGAACAACTTCCCTCAATCTAGGCACAAATACGATGGAAATGATAAGGAAATACCAGGTCTCCAAAGGTATTACATGTCAAAGTGGAAACTGAGAACTCAGTTCCAAGCTTTCTGCTCTTAATAGCTGCATCTAATATGGGCAAATGATGCAGTAGAAGAAACAGCTGGACACAGACCTTTGACATGCAAAGACTGACAAAAGCTAGTGCTAAGGAAACAGCTGATTGCTACCTATGACTAACGTAGCCAGGATTCCAAATCAATGTAAGACAGAGAGGACAGCATTGCAGCATCTGGGACACCTACTTCCACACAGAAGTTCTATTTCTACTCTACTGTTACTATAGGAAAAAAAAAAAAAAACCTCTAAGAGATCCATGCTACAGGGTTTAAAAGAAACTTTAAAGGGCTGGGCCGTGGTGGCAAAAGGAAGTGGTGGCACATACCTTTAATCCCAGTGCTCAGGAGGCGGAGGAGGATAGATCTCTGTAAGAGGACAGCCTGGTCTACAAAGCAAATTCCAGAGTACCCAGGGCTACATAGAAAAACCTTGTCTAGAAAAATAAAAACAAAACTAAACTAAAAATCAAAAAACCAAACAAACAAGAATAACAATAACAAACCAAACCAAGAAAAAAACCTTCAAAGGTCAATTTTGTAGACCAGGCTTTAAATTCCAAGATTCAGGCACTTCCTCTGCTCTTGTATATATGACCACACATATTTTTCTTATTCGAAAGCAAGTTAACAGACTTTTCCATAATTAATTACTGATTTCAGGGGGGAAGTTTACATCCACAGCCAACAGTTTAAGTTGTCTTACTTTCCCTTCACAAACAATGACCCCTGAAAATGTTTAACTTGGAAATTAGGAAGTCATTTCTAATCTCACTTTCTTGAAGTGTTTGGTTTGGTTGAAGCTTTTGCTGGGATGAGATTGTTAAAGGGAGAAAAACAAAAGGTCGAGAGTAGATAGTGTAATGCGTGTCCACTTTAGAGTCGGGAACGATCCACTGAGTGGAGGCGTTGCGTCCTAGAAAGCACTCTGAGGTCAATGGAAACGTCTTTCAGGGCCAGCCATGATTCATATGACAAGGCTGCTACTGAGCTAATGTCAGTCGTACTTTATGTCTACACAAAAATCTCAGACGCTTAGTAATAAAAGCCACTTTCCCCAACCCTTTCTGACACAAAGGGCTCTTTAGAAATAAGCCAGCCGTATGTGAGATTTCAAACAGGGTGTTGAGAAGATAAATTAAAAATAGAGGGAAAAGGAGGGGGGATTTGCAATTAGAGATGAAATCCAAAGAGACTGGGCAATATGTGCTCAGCTGAATAGACGCCCTGTGTAAGATACGAATGTTGAGTCGGTGGGGGGGGGGGGGGGACACAGGACACAGCAAAAGAGGATAACCCGAGTCTCCACTCTCCTTTCAAATGGACGAGCTTTCCATAGGTTACTTCCTGATAGTCTTTACTTCCTAAATTTCCCTTTACTTCTCATGTCTGTTTTTAGAAAATTTGCAACTGTAAACTCTGTTTGTGCCCCTTTGAAATGGTAACCCTCCCGCAGACCAGGCACATCCTCCTCAAGGACCTGCAGGCCTTCATCAACTTGGTGCCATAGCTCTAAGTCTCCGGGGGCTGGAGTCTCATAATTAGCAAGTGCAGAAGGCCATTCACACTGACCTCTCTCTTCTGCAAGGATTCTGTTATCTCTCTCCAGCCTTCAAAAACCCACAAGTGTTTTGTTTCAGAAAAGTGGTGTCCAGTCTCCCACTCCCATTTTAATAGTCTCTCTCTCCCCCTTACAGAAAGTAGAAGTCTTCCTTGTCATTTTTTAACAAGGGTGTAATGACTCCCACAGTAATTCCTGAATAGTACAAGAACATGTTCTCCAGGGGACAAGCATAAAGTAAAGACATTCAGTAGGTGGTAGAATATGAATTCAACCTATGAGCTCTCCTCTTGCAAGACCAAGATCTTTTAACTCTTGCTATAATAGGAGCCAAACTAATGGCTTAGAATAATGTCATTTGAGAGCCAGCAATTTTGAGTGCAATTTTCTTGTTTAAAAATAAACAGAACAAACAAAACTTAATTTTCTATTTTGAGTTAAAGGACAGACATACCTCATTATTGATTTATTTTCACTTCTTTCATTCCAAAAGAGCTCCAAATTACCAATAGTTATAGCTCAATTATAAAATGACCCCAAGGGACCTTACTCCTCATACTGGGTTGCCTTGACCAGCCTTAATACAGGGGGAGGTGCTTAGTCTTACTCTAACTTAATATGTCATGTTTTGTTGATACTCATGGGAGATTTCCCTTTTCATAAACAGAAATGAAGGAGTGTGTTGGAGGGGGGCCAGGGTGGGGGAAAGACTGGGAGAAGAGGAGGAAGGGAAAACTGTGGCTGGGATGTAAGATAGATAGATAGATAGATAGATAGATAGATAGATAGATAGATTTAAAAACAACAAAAATAAACAAACAAGACAACAACAAAAATGCCCCAAAGCCTATGTGCTTAATAAATGCTTGGTTACCATGTATGGGACTGTGGGAAATCACTGGATTAGCAAGGTTCTGATGACATCCGTGGGTTAATCCATTGACAAACCCATAATTTCAGGGCATTATTGGAAGGTGGTGGAAGCTAAGATGTGATGCATAACAGAAGGAAATGGGTTACCTGAGGCAATCCCTATTGGGAGAGAATAGGTTGCTGGGGGTTTCTCTTGAGAATATCTTTTCTGCCTTTCTCCTCTGCTTCCTGACTACCCTGCTACAAGAAAAGCCTCGGTTCAGCATGTCTTTTCTACTAACAAGTTCTTGCTTGCCTCAGGTCCAAACAATGGACTCTGTTGACCAGAAACTCATACTTCGAAAATCCAAGGAAAAAAAATACTTCTTATTAAATTGTTTAATAGGATATTTTGCTACGGCAATGAAGAAAACCAACCAACATATCAACAGATGGCCTTCTTGGTTCAAGTTGTATGGTTCAAGTCACTTTCTAAAAACTATTTTCTTCTCACGTTTTTATTTGCTTAGCACTTACTGAGCTGATACTTACACTCATAAAACTACATTGTGAGGTATATAACTTAAAAATGATATATGAAATTTATAGTTTATGTATTATATATAATTGACATTATTTATTAGTACACTAGCTCTACTGGAGCTAAGACCCAGGGCTTCCACTCTTACCATACTGACAGAGCTCCTAGGATCTACAGTTGGTCACAAAAGCCCACATTCCACTATTACTACAGCCCTACATCAAGCATGCCACATTTATCAATGAGTGAACGTGTGAGAAAGATGAAAGCCTGCCCACACATGGCAAGAAACCATTCACTTTAATACTGCAATATTAGCTACATATGGCCTTAATTTTCCTATTTGTCCTTCTGGCCCTCTGCATTCAACCCATCTCGTGCTTTGTCTTACTCGAGATAGGGTTCCAATTCCCAAGAGCTGAAAATTTACATCCTGTAGAGGCCAAGACTTTAATACGTTTCATAAAAAGCAGCAATAAATTTTCACACAGAACAATGACAATAAATGAACTGATCTTCATCCTGTTGTGACCTCTAAGGATCCAGGCGGTGTCTTGAAGGTGATGGCTACTACAGGGGTTGGTTTGGACTTTCCTGCTGAAGACGCCATGAAATCCCATACTGTGCTCTCTGTCTCCCCGACAGGAATGGCGTGATGGCAATGTGGCACAGCCCAAGTGAACATATCCTCCAATAGAAGGCTTTAAAGTGAGGGGAATTATTTTTATTACAGAGAAAGTGGCCATCTGTTTCTGAAGAACTCAAGTGAGAACACAAATATCTCCTTCACACAGAGCAGTTTTCAGATAATGGGCTTTTATCGCCTCGTGTGCTGGAACACGACTCAAGCTGAACGGCACTCTGTCCCCAAATTTTTGACATGTGGAGGGTTCTAATTATTTCCAAGGAAGGAATAAATTCAGATTAACATGTGAAAAATGTTACCATGTCTCAGAATGTACAGCTGGGAGATGAAGATCAGCAAAAAAAAAAAAATAAGCAAAAATGAAATTAAGTGAGTAACAAAGGATCCACAAGAAACACGGCCACGTGTCTCATTCTTGATAAAGCAAGACTAGGAAATGCTCGTTCGTATGAGGTATTCACTAGAACTAACTATCAGGGTTTGTTCAATCCCTAGTAATGTGCACTGAAATTCTACTTAGGACAGCTGCTAACAATAACCCTATGTCTCTTTGAATATCTGCCATCTTGGCTAACCTGAATTTTACAAGGAAGAGTTCCATGTTTGATGTGGGTAGCTGACATCACAGCTTCTTAAATGCCAGTCAAGCAAAGGAGATAAGAGAGCTACTCAGACCAACTGGCAAGGGATACAAACCATCCTGCACATGCGATCATGGTATTACCAGGTTACCAGTATGGATATAATCTCTCCTAATTCCCCCAAGATGTTAACAAGATTACTCATTCATAGACATATGCTATGAATAATATTATTATGTCTCAAAAGAATAAATAATGGAGATAATAACAGTTCGATGAGAATAAACCACTGAAGACAATGAGAGAGCCAACTCTCGACTGCACTGCTGTTAATCATGTCATTTTCAGGTTCCTAGCTTTTCTTTTCTGAGTGCATCAAGAATGTTCAAGCCATTTTGGAAAATAAAGATGGATTATTAAATATCTTTAATAGCTCACAGGTGAGAGTCAAGAGAAACAAGGTTCCCTGCCTGATGCTTCTGTTCCCAGGATACAGCTGTGTGACTGGTGACATCTCCAGTGGCTCTCACTTCCCCTTTCCTCAGATGGATAGGTTCTGGACATTATTTTTCTTAGGTAGCGTGACAGATCTTTTGTCCAGTCTGTGAAGGAAGCTGACTGCTCTCCTCCACATTCCAAGGGCCTAACCCTCTGTTGGAAAACATGTTCTCTGTCTGCTCTTGCTCTATTACCCAGGAAAGTAACTTCAATATAGAAACTGAGTCAGGTGATACCCATTTCCTTAAAAAAAAAATGATGGCCAAGTTCCTCAGTCTAGGTCCAGCAGCCACAGTACTGACTTTAATAAGGCTTCATCTGGTTTTCTAGCTTAGAAATTTTAACTGGAAAAAAATACAGGGAATCAACAGTAACTATTTGGTCAAATGAAATCCCACTGTTTTGTTTCTCTTCTTGCATTATAATTTATAGGTGAGATCTGGATTTAAAGGATCCTTGCATTTACTGACATGGATAATTGAAAATTGGCTTCAGATTTTAGTAACATCAGGCAATAGAGTACTTTCCCTTTCTTTCCCCTGCCAACACTCAGCAGCGTCTGCTGCATCTGCCAGAGCAGACTTGCTGCAGTGGGAGAGTTCGTAGCATAGAAACCGAAGTGGCAGAACAAAGCCAAACAGACCCGTGATTTTTCTCATAGCAACCGTGTTAGCAGAGATGAATTAGAGAGGGTGAGACCACGTCATGACATGAACATAGAGTTTAAAGTTTTTGTTCCTGAAATCATGATCCTTAAGCCACGAAACCTTGTTTCTTAGCAGAAAATATCAAGGCTCAAAAGTCTGGTGTACATCAAATTCTTGTGCCTTCTAGGAAAAAAGCAAACAATCAAATCTAACCTAGGAATCGAATTGTTACATAACCCAGGCAGGATCTCTCCTCGAGCTTTATCCAGAGACCCAACGTGAATATTTCCAGCCTCACACGGCACAGGCTTTTGTGTTCATTATATAAGAGCCATATGTGTAAGGTTTATTTTAAGAGCTAGCAGTGCACTGCCCTAGTAGAATGACACGTGAGAGGGATCCAGTGTGGGAAGTGTTGGAGCGGATTGTAGAAGACCCAAAGGCTGCAGCTTGCCATCGAAGGCTCTATATTGGGCATGGCACATCATCTAGTTGAATCACTATCACTTTCTTGCTCCTCTGCCTGGAATGCTGAAATATCCCACTTCTATTTTCTCCTTCTGTCCTATTTACCTTGTAACTCCATATGCAAATTTAGGTCCGGCTAAATATACAATGCCTTTTGGAGAATGACTTCTGAAATGCCCATGTGTTAGGAAAGGATTTAAATTGTCAGGAAACATTTTATTCCTCGGAGTCTATCTTTGTCATGCAGCTTATTCTCTTTAGCTTAGATGAAACCAACTAACAGGCTAGAAAATATTACTACAGTCTGTATTTTAAATCCTTAATCAATCTACGTTAATCAGAGGATAGCCAGGGAAAGGTATCTGGTTGTTTCAAGAACAGAATTTAAGGGACTTGGTTGAACAGGTCAGTGAAAAGCTGAAGAGATACCCTGGGTAGTGAGAGAACCAAGAGAGGAGCCAAATCAGAAAGATACTACCTCACCATGCCATGGACCTTCAAAATTGGTGGTACTCTGAAACCAGTGCCCTGAATCAGCACTTTAGAAGACCTCCATCTGCTCCTGACTGCCACGTTCTTTTCCTGCCTAAGAAACTGGGTCAGGAGAGCATACACGCACAGCTGCTTCTATTACTTTCCAGACCATGCTTCTACCCCAGCTTGAAGAGTCTAGGGCCATATCCTGAACATACCTTTCCCTAGACCTGTCTTGGCCCTCCCCTGAGTAACCCAGAATCACAGAGCCTTAAGATGCCCAAGAGGAGGCATCTGTTTACAGGTGAGAAAGACAAGAGAGGTCGGGTGCATGGTCTTTCAAGCCCTGGCATGGTGAAAAATGTATATTATATCCCATTCGTGTCATTTTTCAAGTTCCTAGACAGTGGAGTCTGGCAGGACAAATAGTAGGGTGAGCAGCCGAATCCCGCCCCCTCATCTAATGAGTAAGAGAAAGCTGTTGTTTATTCTGTGGATTCCCAAGCCACTGGTTTTTAGAATATATAGCATTTTGAAGATATTTGTCAAAACAGAAAAAAATATACTATGCTTTTGTCTAGCGTTTTTCCATATTGAGCTTATGTATGTTCTCTTACCCAGGGACTTGCACACATTGGTTCAAGAGAGCCTAAGCCCAGAATCTGGGCCTATCCAATGGCAAATAGACTCATGGAGAGCTCCCAGTTAGGAGATAAACAATGTAGAAGTCCAAAAGGAGGCAGAATCACAAAGTAGATTCGGTCTGCCCTAATTTCACACATACCACCTCCTCTCACCATTCACTTTCTGCCATTGCAGCACATTGATGTTACCACCCAGGAAGAAGAAAGCAACAGCACCTAACAAAGGTGTAGTTTCCTATAATCTGAATGAGGCACGGCAGAGAAGGCAGCACAGAGCAAAAGCAAGAAGATATTAAAGATGCTACGTACTACAAATAAAAGCACTCTGCTGAAGGCTCCTTGATCTGGCTTATATGCTCTCCGAGGGAACACAAACAACTAATTAGTAAGAAAACAAATAATCCAATTACAAAGTAGGCAAGAGGCCTGAATAGACATTTCTATAAAGAAGACTTACAAAAGCCCAAAAGGAATATGAAACTAAAAATGTTCAACATTCCCAAATCACCAAGGAAATGCAAGTTAAAACCACAATGAGTTGTTATCTCACACCTATTAGGATGGCTCTTGTGACAGAGATGATAGATAAATGTTGGAGGTGATACAGAAAAAGGGGCAGCGTTGAACCCTGTTGCTGAGAGTGTAGGTTAGTGTAGCTGTTATGGAAACCTGTAGGGAGGCTCTCTGAGAAATTAAAAATAGAGTACCCATATGATCCTGTAATCTTACCACAGGGCATATATTCAAAGACATGATCTGTCTGTCAAAGAGACAGTTACTATCTCAGGTACAGTGTAACATTATTACATGACCCGAGATACAGAATCAATCTAAGTATCTCTATTCTTTGACTGTGTCCTCCATAGGTATGTGTTAGAAATCTAATATCCAGAGCAACAGCACTGAAAGGCGGATCCTAATAGAAAGCAATTGGTCCAGGTAGGCAGAATGGATAGATTAAGCACTGTACCATGTGGGCTAGGGGAGTCTGGCCTCGCTTTTACTCACTCTAGTGCTGTCTTAATTATCTAGCATCGACTACCATGGGCTGAAATATGACAGGCTGGTATCTTGATATTAGACTTCCTACCTTTGAGTGACATGAAGCAGTTAAAATTTTTAATTATAATAAATTACCAGTCTTGGTACTATGTTGTAATACCACAAAATGAACTTGAGGCACAGTCAACCAATGGATGAGTAAGTAAAGTAACTGTGAAACTTATACTTAAGGTGACACTTACTTGGCCTTAAAAAAATAATGAATCTGTGAATAGACTTGGAGGACACAACGCTAAGTGAAATAAATCAGACACAGAAAGACAAATACCTCATTGCGGCATTATTTTAGAATACAAAAGCATTATCACATAAAAGTAAAGAATGGGGCAGTGTTACCAGAATCTGGAGGAAAGACTTTAGACAAAGGATGCAAACACTTCTGTTAGAGAAGAAGAGTTAGTTGACTGTATTCAATAAGAACATATTTTGTTTTGAAAACAGCTAAAAAATGGGCCGAGCAGCAGCTTGCAGAGGCGGTGAAGGGACTTCCACCATGTTGGGCTGGGTAGGGCAAGCAGGAAGTGCGGTATTTCCCCTAACAATGGTGCAGCTTAAGTTTTTCAGATGTGCTCCTGGAGAGTAAAGAATTACAGACGCACAATAGGACAGATTCAGATGAAAAAGACCTAAATGAGACACAGTATGTTTTAAATATGTACATAAGCTTGGGAGAGAGAAGAAAAAGAGTATAGAGAGTTATAAAAAGAAGTAAATGGTTTTAAAAATATAAAACAAAGTCTTTAAAGAAACAGAATACAGACAGTCATAGATTAAAAAGAAGTAAAAAAATAATAAGCCATATAATAATGGACTATACACAGAGAGTCTGAATTATGTATGCTATTGTGTTTTCTTTGAATTTTTTGACTAAAGAGAAATGTTTGATACCAGGGACTGCTAAGCTAAACCAACATATATACTTTAAAGGTATATTGATTTCAAAATATGGATCTAAGGATATGTTGCTTTGGAAAAGAGGTTCTTCTTTTGTTTCCACAGAGGATGAGGACTTGTGGATTCGTTTCAGGCTTATGTGGTTTGATAGACAAAAAACCCCTGAAAGGTCGCCTTGAACACCCCTCAAAAATTACTTTGCCCAATAAAAAGCAGGAAGCAGTTTGGAGAAGAACTACGCCCATATTCCCAAATATTGTTTCTAAATGTTTGTTTACATTTAAAGGGGGATATGCTATAGAAATTTGAATTGATATGGATCTTGGTTTATTGATACAAATTTAGGTCAATTTTGTTATATGTATATTTCTGCTCTTGATTAAGGTATTGTGTTTGTGCAGCTCATTTAAAAATGTAATGTATAATTAAGAAATATAGGTTAATAAATAGTCATCTGTAATAGTCAAGCCTGTAGTCATGTTAGTTAGATTTTCTAGATGTACAAAAATGTATTTCAGATAGATTGGCATTCTTCAAACCTTTCAAAGAGTACAGAATATGGCATTTCAAATGTTTTAAGAATTTAGGACTTATCATAGCAATGAGACACATCTGCTCCTGGCAGCATCAATTACTTCAAGAGGAAGATGAGCATTGAAGAGGCTCCTTATGGAGTTGGTTAATCATTTGGGCAAGAAACTGCTCTTGCCTAGAGTGCTTGATGAACTGGTTATGCAGGATCCACAGAGAAATAACTGCTAAATTTGCCTAAAGGTGAGACCACCACCCTTCAGGTTCCCACTTCATGAAAGAACAAAATGAGTCTTCCAGACATTCTGAAGGACACAGAAGAAAATGGCTGACAAACTGCCAATATAGGCAGAACTGTCTTTGAAAGTTTCTGTTTCATGGAAAAGTCTGTTGGATACTATGGGCCTGTAGGCTGAAGATGGATGCCCCAATGGTACAAAAGAACTTTGGGTGACTATCCAGGTAGCCAGAAGTTTCTGTCAATTCTAGAGTTTGGAAGTCTCTTACAATGCATCTCCTGTTTACTTAGGTAATATTATATGCTTCTGGAGTCTTTGATGGAGTTGAAGACTGGATAGTTTTCATTAGTTATGATATGAGGTAAAGTAGATATAAATATTATAATTATAATTCTTGCTTGATAAATGTTTTGTTATATGTAATTTTACTGTTAAAGTTGAAACCTTACTTTTTTATTTAAATAGAAAAGAAGAGGTGATATGGGATTTCCTTCTGTATGCTTTGATTACCATTAATGAATAAAAAAATGCTTTGGACCTATAGCAGGGCAGAACTTAAGTAGGCAGGGAAAACTAAGCTGAATGCCGGGAGAAAAGGCAGAGTCAGGGAGATGCCATGGAGCAGCCAGAGACAGGCATGCTGAAACTTCGCTGGTAGGCAACAACCTCGTGGTGATGCACTGATTAATGGAGATGGGTTAAATTAAGATGTAAAAGTTAGCAAATAAGAAGCTAGAGCTAATAGGGTAATAAAAGTGTTCATTAGTCATGTTATACCCTATACCTATCATATAGAAGATGCTTAAGGAATGATTAGTAAAGATGAAGACAAAAACCACCACGATAATGTACAAGTTAGTGTTTTTGTGGTTCTGAGACTCACCTGAAGGAGGGCAAATACATAGAGGCTCAAGTGAACCCCCCCCACACACTACTAATCCCCAGTCAAGCAAATAGAAATTATAAATGGAGCTTCTGCCTGTGATATCAAATATGGTAGACTCATGTGGTTATCAAATCATTATCTATGGCTCACTTAGACATTTACCAGGAAATTTATTTTCATTTTGGCTTGACATGTTCATTTTTTTTATCTTAGTGTTTAATGCTTGTCAGAGAATAATGCAGATATAGAATTGTATGACTGTTGAGTATAACAAATTCGGAACGTAAAGAGGGTTAGCCATACATTGACAAACATAATTAAGGACTTAGAATTTGACTTTGAGTGACAAGCAGCTATCATTTATCACAACAGTAGCAGACAAACTTCAATCACAAACATCCTGCACCTGCCCCATTGCTAACTTCGGTCCATAAAGGGTTATAGTTACCTTCTCTGCGATAAGACCCTATTACTAATTATTTTTGAAACACCAGTGCAGCAACTTCTGCTCATTGAGATTAGTGCTTTCTGTCTCTGAAACTCCCTTCTGTAATTAACCTTGCTATTATTAGCTGCGAAGCATAGATCCTGTTGCGGGCTGCTTCAGGATTCTATTTTATATTTCAATGGCCAGTAACTGTCAAGGAGCTTCTCCTAAGAAGGGGCCTATAACATCCACTTATTTTAATGAAAGATGACTCAGTCCTTCCATGCCCTCTCCTTTCCTTAGCAATTTGAACTGAAATTGTTTATTCATGGCCAGACCTGGGGCAGTTCTCGTCTTGAGATGTATGTGTATCCGTAGCCACTCAAAAGCAGAGCTTCCATAAAGCGCTCCATTGCCTGTGGCTTTGGAACAGACCCTGCCCTCTCGGCTGAGATGCTGCCTATGAACGGTTCAGAAGTGATTCTTCAGTGCTGAACCTGGCACTGCTTCCGAGGGTGGCCCCACACTGATCCAATGGGAGATAAGCTCCACAGCAAAGGATCAGCGTGGTACAGTACAGCAGGTCTGTGAGGGATATCACTGAAGTATCACTGCAGACAGCAAAGAGAGAGACTGCTCTCCTGGCTCAGGTTGCTTAGGTATCTGTCTGCAGCAGAGGCGAAACTGTGTGGCAATTGATGTTTATGGGAGCTGAAAGGTACACATTCCTTTGCCAAAGATCAAAAACCTTGCTCCTAATTTGTCATTTCCAAGGGGACCCAGCCAAAGCCGTCTTCGGTGCCAGGGACAGGCAGGTGTGTGGGAGAGGCACAAATGGGACTGTATAATTAGAGAGTTGGAGATACGGCTGCCTCAAATGTGGGGACCACCACCGAAAGGATGGGAGTCATAGAGCCTCTCCACTCATATCAGAGTTCTATTAAATGCATGGTTTGGGGTTGTTTTTAAAATTCAGGCCCCTACCTCAGCGTTATAATGTGGAAGGATGCATATCAAAATCCCCTTTAACACACACCATGTGATTGGTTTACAGTTCCTGGTATCGGTGTCATTCTTTTGTGCAGATAAGTTGACTCTACCTCAGGAGGTCATGTCCAAAATGTCCTTTAATTAGTAAGAATCAGCTTCTCCTCCCCCAATACTGTATTACTTCATTTGCTAACTATATTTTTATTTTAGAAACAGATAAGGGTACCAATAGAAGATAGAGATGATTCACTGAGGGGCTTCACACAGGCATGAAATGTCACACAGAGGTGAGTATGGACTGTCATTGACAACTCTGTTGCTGTGGCGGACAACCAGCTTGGCGGACAACCAGCTTTCTTAAGTGACAGTCATCTGCACACATACTGAAAACTCAGTCTAGAAAGTAGTTTTGTCTTCTATTGTTTCTTTTTCCTTTCTTTTGAGATGCACACGTGTGTGCATGTGAGCGCAGCTGCACAGGTTTGAGTGGGACGTGCACATGTGTAGACCAGGTGATGATGCCAAGTGACATTTCCTCAGCAGCTATTCACCTGGTCGTTTTGAGGTAGAGTCTCGCAGTCCAGTGTTTGGCAATTAGGCAAGGCTGGTCGCCAAGTGGGCCCTAGGTTCACCTCTCTGTCTCCTCAGCACTGGGATTACGAATGTAGTTCCACGCTCAAATTTTATGAGCTGAGATGCAACACAGTCCTCAGGCTTGCACAGAGGGCACTTCACTGGCTGAGCCAGCTCCTCGGGCTCTTATCATTTCTTTATTTTTCTAAAACGTATTTATTATTATTACTCTGTAGCTATATGATGCACGCACACACATACACACATATTTGTGTCTATAAGGGGTGTATACATACCAGGATTCATGCGTGTGTGGAGGCCGGAGGAGAGGAGCCTTGCAGAGGTCAGTTCTCTCCTACCACTGTGAACCCCAGGGGTCAGAAGCAGTTTTTCAGGCTTTTCAGGCAAGTTTTTTTTTTTTTCACTGAGCCCTCTTAGGGCCATATCTTTATACATAGGCTTAATTATTAACTTCAAAATCTTTGTATAATGTACGTCTTCAATTAAAGACAAATTCTGGTTATGGAGGCACAAGCCTGTAATCCCAGCACTGAGGCAGTGAACGTAGGATAATAGGAGTTCAAGTTTTTTCGGAGCTATGTAGGGAGTGAGAGGGGAGCTTGTCCTACACGAATCCCTGTCTCAAACAAACATACAAACAACTAACGGGGAACAATAAAACCGGACGTGTATCCCAAAGTGTAGCAGTGTTTATGCTAACAGTTCTCTTGGGCGGGGGGAGGGGGAGGGCAAAAATGCAAGTACAGCCATTAGATTGTTGAAGCTTAAATCAGCTTTTCAAGACGTAACAAAGCAAAAAGATCAGAATGAGATTTCAGTCCAGTTGCTAGACAACAGAAAAGCAAGGAACTCAAACGAAAAGAAAGCTGTTTCAATTGCAATATAAAAGGCACTGTCAGAAACCAAGTCTTGTGCTTCTGCAAAATTCAGCCACCCAAAATAATAGAACACGGTGAGAATTCAAATCTCTACTCTTCGTAAGGGCATGAAATTTAAAGCAACCTTTAGTGAGCAATAGAAAACAAGAATAGTGATCACTGAGAATCCTGAGGATACCACATATTGAGTAGAAATTCTCAGCTCTAGAAGATATAAGTAGAAATTCAGGCAGTCAGCCAAGCCACTTTCATCTACAGGGCCAATTTGGTCTGGCATGATTAGAAGAGAAACTGAAGTAACTTTGTATTCAGAAGGTGTGTGTAATTAAAAAGAGCATGAGCTGTGGATTCCAGGGCACCTGCCTTTAACTCTGAGCTCTACCGCTTGTGACACTGGCCTTCAAGAGCCTCTATTTCTTGGAAACCAGTTATATTATCTGCAATACATGGTGGAATTTCAACAAATCAGCATTAGGCAAGACATCTGGCATGGTGCCTACTACATAATAGATTACATTTTTTCTCTTCTCTTTTCTTTCTGTGATAGTTAATTTGAGACAGGATCTCATGTGGTTCAGGACGGCCTCAGACTTGTTAGGTAGCTGAGGATGACCTCGAGTGTCTGATTCTCCTGCTTGCCCATTCGGAGTTCTGAATTCAAAGCAAAGCATGCACAGTCATGGCAGTTTATCGAGTGCAGAGCTTCGTGCATGCTAGGCCAGGATTACACTAACTGAATTGCATACCTAGTCTATCTGTCTGGAGTAAGTTATTCCTTGATTACAATTTATTTTTATGATGAAAGTCACAAATGAAAGGTCTTCCAAGCCCAAATTTATACATAAATCTCAATGCATTTGGAGATTGAAAGAGGTTTTCACCTTTCTCACGCAGCAGCCATTCTCCGTTCTGGAAAGGGTTAAAGTGTTGGCACAGAGTAGCTTCAGAAATACACACGGAAGCTGCACAGCGCTGAAGAGGGGAAGTAAACATGGCCACACACATGTGACTCACAGGCACAAACTCAAAAATCGTCAGTCTTCACACTCTTTTTATTTTTCATTTGGATTAGTATTAATCACATGATGCAAAGGCTGTGTGAACTGAATGCAATATTCTTGGAGTTACAGACTTAGCATAGCTGTTCAGACAGAACGCTTCACTAGATGCTGCAGGGCCTTGTGTGTCAGTGAGTCTGATAATTATTAAAGAGAATCAGCAACGTGTGAGTCGTGATAGCCTTAATCTCGTCAGAAAGGCTAACATAGTGGCCACTACAATTACATATTTAATTCTCAATAAAATGTGAAGATTTTTATAGGAATTTTAATTCTTTTCAGATACAAGATTCATTCCCTTTCCTTACAGTTGACTGCCCTTGATTGAGGAGCTAGATGGAATCTGTGATAGACATAGATACAGTGATTTTTCAAAAGCACTTGTTTTGGTTTTTAAATTCAGGTTTCCATTTTTAAAAGACTCCAACATAGTTTCTCTCCAGCTGGTCTAATATTTATGGTGGTAACGGCTGCTTTCACCACTTGGATCCAGAACCATGTTTTGGCAGGTGTTCTGTTGAGCCTGTATCTGATATGTAGCTCATTCAAGTCCGGGCTGCCAATCCTGACTCAGTGCACCTGGGATGTCTGGCACACGCCTCAAACACTGGTGGCATGACGATTAAGAAAGGGCAGGTAAAGAGTGTCTCCTTTGAACAGAAGGGCTCCCCCACTGCTACCAGAAGTAATCCCTGGAGGGTGGGAAACAAGAGGCTTCAGAATAACGTGGAAGGAAACAGGATGGGAAGTGGGAAAGAAGAATATAGATTCAGGGACAAGAGAGGGGCAAGAGTCAAGTCAGGAGAGAGAGCCAGTGATTATGCCAATGTCCGAGAGACATGGGAACAGAGAGTTTAGAAGTAAAGGGATAGATTTATGAAAGTTATTTGCAACTGATAAACAACAACAAACCTAACCAGTGTGAGTCTCAGGACACTGTTTCTTTCCAGATGACTCTCATTTATTTGGAAGACTGCCTTTTAGAAGAGTGGCCCATTGTAACCGGAAGGGCAGATTTGGGTGGGCACCACACTGGGAAGGGGAGGTGTGAATCTTGCTTCATTTAATCAAGGAAGCATTCAAACAGGTTAAGCCTCGCCTAGGTAAACCCTACGCTGGCGCTGGCAGTAGAGGCTGGCACCCGCCTGCAGGCAATGGTGTGAGGAGACCAGACTCAAGTTCTGCTCTGGGAAGCCTGAGGTAAAGCCAGATGGAGATAGAGTACGGAGAGATCACACAGAAATCTCAAAAATATGGACGGAAGCCTGAAAGATGGTTTTGAGTGGGCAGAGGCTGTTACAATAAAAAGACTATTTCAAGATGATTTTACTATTGGAAACAGGTGAAAGGGGATTTGGATCCAGAGGCATCTGCATGCCTGCTTAATGAGCCAGGTTTGTGCAGACAGAACTGAGGAGAGAGGACTACAGATGAATTTATCGAGGCCTGTACTTGAAGGCTAGCTTTTGCTCACTTGCTCACGATGCCGAGCACGGCCCCTGCTTCCTTCTACACAGTTCTCCTCCTCAGCATCCTGGTAAGGGAGCTGGTATCACACATCAATCTTTATGGTTTATTTAAGCCTTTCTACCTCTTAGGCAAACAAACTCAAAAGTAAGAACCTATAAATTCGGAAGCTTTCTCGGAACATCTTATTATGCCCAAAGGTGTTGTATGGCTTTCCGTGTTAACTTTAATCATTTTTTTCCATTTTCAATGAATAGCTATACTCTTAAAGCTTTCTTTTCCTCTGAATTTTCTTGCCAAATTTATGTTAGAAGCTGAACTTTATTTCCTAAGTTTCTTCTCTTAGGTTTCTTGATTCCCTCTGCTGGATTTCTGGACTGACCATAAAGCCCTTTTTAATATTACTGTTTTTGTCTTCTATGTTGTTAACCTTTCAGTTCAATCAAACAAGAAAAACAAAAGGCTTTTATCCTAGGGACCAGACACTTGAGAAGGATTTTTTTAGTCAGTGGTCAAATTAAGTGTCAAAGTTCACATGAACCAGCTCAAACTCAGGTTATTGTTGAGGGTGAAACACACCGTGTTAATAGAAATGAAGGCCTGCTCCCACTCACGTTTGCATTGCTGTGAGAAGAATCCAGGTAAACAGACAGATGTTAGAAAGGCATTTCCAACACTCTTTGTCCAGTTTCACACAATGCCTGTGAGGTCTCATTCATTCTGACTTTGTATCCCTTTCAAGTCTGGCCCAGGGATCCTGACACTGGTTGTCAATAGCATCAAGTGAGCTGTTAGGATTCTGTTTTCTGACCTTTATCAAGAACACAGCCAGGATCAATTATTGTTCTTGCCAGGGAAGCTGGACTACAAACGTAGAGAGGGAAAAATATGATGACTCTGTAAAGTATACACAGAAAGGCAGCGTGCCAGCGGGAAGAGATGAACCCTGGGTGTGAGCTGGGGCTCACCAGAGAAAGGCTTAGGGTTCCACAGCCTGATGGCCCTGCCAGGTAAGGTGGAAGGTGACAGATGATCAATTCTCTCTGACTAATATAAGAGCACAAATCTTTTTTTTTTTTTTTTTTTTTTTTTTTTTTTTTTTTTTTTTTTTTTTTTTTTTTTTGGTTTTTCGAGACAGGGTTTCTCAGTGGCTTTGGAGCCTGTCCTGGAAGAGCACAAATCTTAAGAACAATGGTCACTGGGGCTTCTTCACCCATTACAAAGCTTAGCAGCAAAAGCAATTTGGGGTAAGGCAGAGGCATCTTTCCAGGGCCCCTTGTGAGACACGCCTTAGCAGCCTATGAGTCACGGTTGCTTTCTCTCTTTTCAGGGAAGAGCTTGCAGAGCACAGTAACTGTCTCATGCTACTTTGGTTTTGGAGATGGGGCAAAGCAAATGCACACATAGCTCGTCAATATACCTAAACATGCTTGGGTGATGCAGTGATGTCCCTTCAAAGCGCTAATGGCTTACTGATACATCCCCTAGGT
This sequence comes from Arvicola amphibius, assembly GCF_903992535.2. Classification (NCBI taxonomy): domain Eukaryota; kingdom Metazoa; phylum Chordata; class Mammalia; order Rodentia; family Cricetidae; genus Arvicola; species Arvicola amphibius. The sequence continues at coordinate 82,781,125 of NC_052055.2, forward strand.
TATCTGTGAATCTCCATGAGTGCGTCCGACATGGAGCAAAATGCAGGCCGGTTCACAGAAAAAATACTTATGAACACCACTTGTTCATGACTCTATGCCTAATCACAGCTCCTGGCTTGACTGACTTTTTTACCACGTCAACCAATGCGTGACCTTTTCCTCCCAAGACAAGACCGAGGTGTAAAAAGGTCAAGTCACTTTGTCAAAGTTCACAGAATCGCAATCTAAACACAGGTGCCACCGTCTGGACCCCATAGCCAGGTCCAGTGTCTCTGTGAAAGGTCTTCTGCTCACAAAACAAAGCTGCAGCCACACCATCAGCTAGCTGGGGGCAGATGCTTCCTCTAAGCCCTGAAAGACAGGAGTGGAACTTTCTGGGGGCCCCACTGGGCCTGGTGGTTCTCTGGGGGTAACCTTTGGTTTCTCAGTCTTATTTGATTTTCATCACAGTCTAATAATCTCTTCCTGAAAAATATTTTGTGTGTCGCCACCCTGTTACAAAACAGAAGTGAAAATGAATTTCTTTTAATATGTCTCCCAGCCCCACTGGCGGTTTCCCAGAGCATAAGTTTCCAATTATTTCCCGGGTTCATCTTTCTTTATTCCACTTTGGACATCCTGATCTTGGCGCAACAACTCAGCGGCTCACCTATTACCTTGTCCCCCACCTCCACCTCCTCTCAGCTTTTCGCTTTGAGTCTTTGCCATCCTCTGTGTAACCCTCCCCCCCCCCCCCCCCCCGCCGCCGCATTAGTCTATTATTCCCCAGCTCATTCTGATGCTAAAATCACATGTCCTTAATCTGGTTTTATCCTCTATCTCTTGCTTAAAACATGGAAATGCAATCTGAGCCTTAAGACTGTTATAGACTGATAATATAATAAGCTTAATTTAATGCTGTATAGTAGGTTTTTAAATATTACATTTGCCTATTTTATGTGTAGTGTATATGTGTGTTGTCTGTCTGTCTCTCTCTCTCTCTCTCTCTCTCTGTGTGTGTGTGTGTGTGTGTGTGTGTGTTGGAGGTGGCTTGTGTGTCACAGCCAACATGTGGAGCTCAGAGAGCTATTAGTCTCAGTCTGTTCTCTCCTTCTACCACGTGAGTTCCAGGGGTAGAACTGTGATGGTCAGGTTTGATAGCAAAGCCATTACCTGCTGAGACATCTTACTGAGTACTTTGGTTTTTTATCCTTTGGTAGAGCTGGGTCTCAAGCATGCTAGGAAAGCTCTCTACCACCGAGTTCTGCCTCCAACTCTCTCTTGAAAAGCGTTGACTCATAAGATGACATCTCTTTTATATTTGAAGCCCCTTAAGAAGAAGAATTCTCCTGTTTGTGTTTCTCTTTTAGATGATACCTAGCATAGTGAGAGACAGAGCTTGGATGTGCTCACCTTACTTGTTCTGCTCCTGTGCTATATACTCACATTTACCACTATGCCATTTATGGTCACTCAGTAAATAACTAGTCCATTATTAATCTTTTAATTTATTTTCTACCACTCTGACCTATACTCTATAAAACAGAATGAGTTCTTTATTATTTTGATGTGAGCTTTATAAATACATTTTAAAGTTACAGTACATATTTTAATGTCAAATTCTGACAAATAATTGCTTATATAGGCTAACCCAAGTACATTTCAATTCGCTTTTTATAAACGTAGGCCAGGTTCTTCAATGCATTTAATACATTAAATTAGCATACATTAATACCTAATAACTAATTTGTATAATAGACTATAAATAATATTAATAATAAAGTACTTATTTTATAATTGTACAGCTTTGTATATTATATAATTACATGCAATAAACATATATTAATAATTTTAATACATTAAATTCAATTGTATCTCTTTTCCCCAATTTATAAACCTTTGGCTATATTTTTGAGGCAATTTTTCTCCTATCTCTATTTTGTTGTTTAGCATTCTGTTAATCTCACAAAGTCATCTCCTCATTTGGTTCCGGGAATAAACTTCAAGATCTTTCTGCTTTTTTCCAAACAGTGGGTGGGTTTCCATGTAAACAGCTTTTAAATTCAGATGCTAAAATCCTGATTTTCATTCCTTTTGCCAAATGAGTTTCATCTGGATCCATTTCTCCTGAGAAAACTGGGTGGGAGGCAGAAGCAAGACCCCCCCCAAGGGGCTGGAGCGGCACAGTTTCCCATCCGAAACCCAAGAACACAAGAGAGCTCTTTGGAGAGAACAGAATGGGAACTCCCCACCCCCACCCCTTTCCCTGTGTGAGCCTCCTGAGCTAACCTCAGGCTATGGGGAGTTGCCCTGTCTTCTGCTTTATTTTGTACCATTCTCATTACCATGGCAAAATCAGAATGACATTAAATTCTAAAGGAAGCTGGCTCAGCCTGGTCACCAAGGAGCTTCCTCTCTTCCTTCAGAGATAAGCTATATCATGCTAAATTAAATGCATTTGATTTTACTCCTTGCCACAACTATCCATGAAGCAGTTTCAATTGGCACCCAACAACGGGTAAGGCTTTTTCATTTGTCTAAAAGAGTGGATTCTCCTAAAATGAGTCATTTAGCATGGCCTCACTTTTCTAATCCTGGATCTTGGCAGGATGCACTACACTCAAATTACAGTGGCTTTGCCAGTACCACTGAAAACTCATACTGGCTGAACCTATAGCTCTGCAGGGCGAGGGGCAGCAGGTGTAGAGAGGCTGAGAACCTAAGCTCTCCTACCTCCTGGAGCCAGAATCCCTGGGCTTTAATGGAGAGAGGAAATTGGGCTGCACCAGGGTGCAGCTCTCTATGCAGCAAAGCATTCAGCTTTGGTTCCAGTTTGCTGCAGGTTCTCTCACACCACTTGGTTCTCCTGCCAGTTTCCTGGAAAGTGAACAAATCTCCTCTTGTTCTGTGTGTATTTGCGTATGAAGACGGACAGTTTCCAAATCCCTACCACCGATGGATGAGAACCGGGGAGTCCATCCCTGTTGTATCCACAGTGTGATCGGAGTATGCTGCCTGTTTATCTACTTCTGAACACATATGACAGGCAGAAAGGGGCCTCTGCAGAAGACCCAGATCCGAAAACATGCTCCAGTGCAAATGTATGCTCTAAATTACCAGACAAAGTTGTTCCATGGTCTGCGGCTTAATTAAATACTGCGAGGCTGACTGAACGTCTCAGTTCTCTAGGTACCATTGTCCTTTTGACTAAGCCTTCCTACTAATTAATTGGCAGGCTGCTGCATTTCAGAAGGGGATTTTGAAAGATTGGTCACTAGGACATTTCCATTTGATAGAAAAGCAATCCCATGGAGATTCTGTTTACTGTTACAGAGTGGAGGGATTTTTGTTTCTTTTTTGTGTTTCTTGTGTGTGTTTACTACACACACACACACACACACACACACACACACACACACACATATGCCACTGATGTCTACCATGGAGTATTTGTTCAGAGTCATTGGAGTTTTGAGAACTAGGCTCAGTACCCATAGTATGTGTTAAGCCTTGTACCTGTGCCAAGGCATGGAAATGGGAAGACTGACTCAAAACTGTTCCCCTCTCCTAGAAATGAAGACAAAGTTGTGGCAGTACCAGCCATTCTATGCACTTCATGCATGTTAATTTATTCAGTCTTTACAACCCAAGACAAGGTAGACTGAGTTGTAGTTGCATTCCAGTTATCTAGCTAGTGTAACTGGAGACAGGGAAGTTGAAAATGTGCCCAGTGTCGCACAGATAAGAAGCGATAGAATCAGGATTCACAACTTGGCACTTACATATTATATTGATTTTAACCATAATATAACACCTCTCAGGAACATAGGCTAGATTCCATAATAGAGCTGGGAACTGCAAAGACAGGTCATTCTCCCTATGATGCCAGGAAAAACCTTTACAGTTCATAATCAACAATGTTGAGTTGTTTGTGGATTTTCCATTGGGAGTCACAGGCTACCTGACCAGATAGATTTCTGCTACAGTGAATTCAATTCTCTTGCATAGACTAGGATTCTGAGCAAACACAAAACCCAAGATACACATTTGTAAAAAGTCTCCGGGGTTTGCCATTCCCTCCTTGCTCTGTCTGACACCTCTTCTTTGAGGAATTCATCTCCTGCAGGTCACCTGGGAGCCCAGCCAGGAGACACTAGCAGTGACACCTCACAGCTGTGGGAGGCCTGTGGCTGTAGCAGCTGAACGCTATAGGAGGCTTTCTGTGCTAGATCTTTTTCTCCTTGGAGGGTTACCCTAAAACGACGAGACATGAATGGGGAGGACTGGCTACCTAGTGTAAGAAGATAGGAAGTCCCAGGCAGCTTCAGTATGATGCAAATGAACAAGTCTTTCTGCAGACTTCCCTGTACCTCCTACTACAGTGTCTAGGATGTGAAAAAACTAAGAATCTTTTCTTAAAAGATCTGACCTCTCTATATAAGGAGAGTAGGTGTGACCGGTGCAGAGGAAGAGGCTTTGACCCCCAGCCAAACATTGTCCACCTTCAATTGAACCAGTCAAGAGAGCCAGTATTAACCTTAAAACTGGTGGTGTTAGAATTTTTCCTAAAACATGAAATGTAGTTATTTATGCAAATGTATGTGATTATATAATTAATATCAGATACAGATGAACTAGACAATGTCAGTTTTTAAATATAAGTAAGGCTTTGTTATTAATTAAATAACTTTGTAAGAAAAAACAATAAGGAAAAAAAGTGACCTTTATGCAAAAGATTAGCATGAGCAAGTACAAATGTAGAAAATTGTTCTTTGTATAGAACAACAAGCTAAAAGAACAGTTATAATAGCTAATACCTATCACCACGTTCTTAACCATGTGCTAGATACTTTTAAAGGCAACTCATAGATCCTAACCCCTCTATAACAGCATGGATGGGTTCAATGAGAGAACAGTTCTGACAAATGTATTGTTAAGAAATATCATTGCTGTATACACATCCTGGAATGTACGTACACCAACTAAGAAGGTTATGATGTCATTAGGTAACATAATCTGATGGACTCTTCATCATGTATGTGATCCACTATGTCAAAAGTATCATATACATGTGGATAGCTGTATATCTATATAGATGCACATTTATACATAGGCTAATGCACACACATGGAAGTACCATGTGAATTACTGCAGAAGAAATAAAGCAAGAAGAGAATAGTTGGAATAGAATTCTTGTTATTCCTCTGGGAGAGCGATTGGTAAAAACATGTAAACAGAGGATTCATTTTCTTTTCAAGTACGCTCTGTTGCTCTCTCTAGATCATATCTAAATGTAATATCAGTCAGTTAAACTAAAAGGAACACTTTCTGCTATGACAGGAACTGTTAGTTATTTCGTAATCTTTATTATCTTTAGTCTCAGCGTAACCTTCTAAAACAGACAATCTTTCTGCTGCCAGTTTACAAAGGATGCAACTAAGCCATGTCGGATGGGGTAGGAAACTGAAGGCACAGAACTGTGCACATGGAACAGACATTTTCACTGGGACAAAACTGTGTTTTACTGTGCACTGTGACTGGATAGACGCTCACTGATGGTCAGGAAACTCGACTGTCACGATGGAGGCCCAGAAGAGTGATATATGTGGAAGAGTTACTGTGAAATCTGTTGGAATGTGCTTATGAATAACTATCGATGCTATTCATTAAAAACCGAGTGAGATGAAGAGAAGGACAAAGTATCAAACAATTGGGGGGGGAGTCATTTGTGAGATAATAGGGGGATTCTACTACCTCAATTGTTACCCTGAATTAATTCATCACTAATACATGAATTGATCAGGACTCAGTTCATTAAAACCTCTGATGTTTAACCTTCTTTTAGTATTTTGATGAAACGAGGAAGCAGTTACAGCAAAGTGTTTCTTGCCTTCCCAAAAAAGCAACTCATTTGAAGGTATGAATGTCTTTATCATGAGATGAGATTAAAATTGCTTTTCCAGGGTGCCGTGTTGTATACAAAATGCTAAGAACAGTATGTCACAGAGTGCAATAACGTTAGAATACTGAAAGTAAACTTGTGAGTTTCATATCTCAAAACTCTTTTCTTTAAAGGAACATCTGCCCTTCCCTTAACGCAGCTCCATAATGAGGTAATAAGAAAATAAAATACTTTGTGTAAGGCTGATTGGCTTGAGCAAGCACAAATGTCTCCGATGATGGCATCAAACATCCTTCTTGCTGTGTGACACAATAGTGAAACAGTGGGAACAACCACAGTTGACACTATTAATCCCTTAATAACATGCCTGATAATTTTGGAAGTATGCCCCTTGTATTTTGTCACGGGATGCTTACAATAAGACTATGGCGTGAGAACCAATATCTTCCCCTGCATTTTATGAACTTGAAACTACAGCTAGAGCAACTGAGTAACCCTCCAAGTGCCTGCATCAATTTCAGAGACAGGCACTGTACTCCTGGACTTGCGTTCTTTAACACCATTTATCCCATCCCATAAAAAATGAATGGGGGTGGGGTGGCAGAAATGGCTCCATGGGTAAAGTGCTTGCTACCCAAGTGTGTGGACGTGAGTTCGGATCCCCTGAATGTATGCAAAAGCCGGCATGTGCATCTGTAATCCCGGTGCTCCTCCGATGAGATGGGAGGCAGACACTGGAGAGTCCCTGGCAATTCCAGGATAGCTTGCCGGCATCCACATTCAGCAGTGAACAAGTGAGGCCATGTTTTAAAGAAGGTGAGAAGCTATGGGTAATACATAAAGTTATCATGTGACCTCCATGTGTGCCCTCGATCATGAATACACACACACACACACACACACACACACACACACACACACACACACACACACACACACTTGGAGGTAAGGGGAGCACTAATTCCATGCAAATCCTTGGTAGGGTTGCTTCTAAAAATGAAGCTTCCTAAAGGCTGGCACTGTGGCGATTTAGGAGCTGACAGCTGCAGAGCCCTGTGAAGTCCCATGGAAGTGCTGACTCCCTGAGCTATGTCGGCTCCATGGAGACTATGCAATCTGCTGGCATTCTGTGTTTACCAGTGTGTCAGGTTGGTATTTCTGCTGAATACCTATGGAACATAGGGCCACAGGACAGGGCGCTTATGAGAGGAATGTTGGTAACTGGTATAGCACAAGTTCCAATACTCAGTTCGGATGAAATCAGAGTGGGAACTGATGTAATGATATTTTTTTACAAGACACAAGATTCTTAGGATGATGAGCTACTGGGGGAAGGCAGTGAGCTGGGCTAATTTCCTACCATCTGTAACCTGGGCATTTATTCGCTCAGAACTCCCCTGCTCCAAATCCTCCAAACGTAGCTCATGGAACAACCTTAGAAAGCCTCTTCATGGGGCCTGAAAAAGGAAAGGTTTGAACAAGAAACCCTTCCCTATCTCTCTCTCTCTCTCTCTCTCTCTCTCTCTCTCTCTCTATCATCTATCTATCTATCTATCTTGTATCTATCTATTTATCTATCTATAACTATGTTATGTGTATATTGTGTATAATATATGTATGCTATTATGCATATATTATATATAATGTATGTATAATGTTGTGTATACACACACATTAACACACCAATTATTGGGGGGGACTATGTTTGAACATTTCTCTTTGGCAGAGAATTCCTCCCTCTCCATCCATCCCAGGGCATGCGCTTACTCTAGATTGACTCGGATTTGGAATGACTTTAACTTGAAAGGGTGTTTATGGGATACTCTCTCCAAACACGCACTGGCGTGTCAGCTTAACTTCATGAGGTTGCTTGCTCTGATCTCTTCCTTTCTGTCCAGCAGTTCGTTGATGCCTAGACATTTGGTATCACTTGTGAATGTGGTCAAATGATTCCAATTTCCTTCTACTGGTGTCCATTCCCTTTAGTCCAACAGCGGGGGATGTGCAATTCTAGGACAAACCTCTTTGTCACTCAAGGGGTTCACTGTCACACCCATCCACAATCTTCCCACGCTTTTTCCTTATGAGAAAGCCAACATTTATGATACAGAAAAATGAAGGGAAATTTCATTATTTAATGCAGAAAATGGGATGGATGCTTAATTATGTGGCTGAAGCAAAGAGCAAGAGAACGCCTGGGCTTCTGTCGACTTTGGTGATGTGATAACAAATCTCACGGCCTACGTGTGTGAATGTGATGCTTTTCTTACTTTGATGGATTCTCCTTCCTTTAGAGGGAACTGGCCCTAGGAACTCATGGAAAAATCATTCCATTAACTCCAAAATACTCGGAGGACACCACAAATAAGTATTTTTGTAAATCCTTTGTACTTAGAAAAGAACTGCAAGCCCGTTGAAGTGTTTAAAGCTGTATCTATTCTCAGGCATTTTTCAACATATAATTTTTATTTTTTTTTTTACCTTAGGGGTCCTCTTTAACCAAAAGATACATTTAAAATTCAGTTACAGATCATTTCTTATATTTGATAAAAAGAGATTTTCTGAATATTTATTGTAGTGGTATGATTATGTAATATATAGTTTGTGCCTTTATGAAAAGAAGAATAATAATAAATTATAATTATCTATAATTAATCTGAGTTTCTGCTTCTCTAAAATAATGAATTTTTGAGGCTATAGTTGGGATCTCCAAGACAATGAGGACTAAAAATTGTTAAAGCTACAGCGCTTACTTTTCTTTTTAGTTTATTTTAAATGAAAAGTAGACAAATTTTCTTCCTACAGAGTTTCACTTAAGTAAATATGTAACAAACTGAGAGCTCTTAAGCACTTTTGATATGCAACACGAGGAATCAGATTTTTTGGACCCAATTCAGTGTGGTGGGTCTGCAAGATTCTAGAAACAGGCAGGCTTACTCAGCTTGTGATGTTCTTGTCGTTTTACATCATGGACAGGGATGAGACACCAGAGGCCTGGGATGATCACTCTCAGTACAGTCATGACATGTCAAGCTCTCCCTTTGATATTTTCATCCCATCTTTCCCTAGGAAGAAAACTAATTCTTTATAAAATCTTATGGGGGTTGTGTGATAGTTAATAACAACGTCCAGCAATGAAGAATGCTAAGAATGCATAAGAGAAGTTGGGGCATACAGGCAGAACATCAGTATATTTGTAAGATTTGGCTTCTTCTTCTTTTTTTTTTTTTTTTTTTTTTTTTTTTTTTTTTTTTTTTTTTGGCCAAACATCCCAGTGATGCTTTATTGCTGCTCTGTCCAGAGCTGCCCTCCTTCAACAAGAAGCATACAGCAAGGAAGGTACAAGAAAGCATTGACAGATGCCACTGGTGTCTGATGGGTTCCTTGGGGGTTTTGTTTCAACCTTCCTAGCCAACTAAACTGAGCTTTCTACTGAAGCACAGAAGACAAAGCTGAAATAAAGCAGAGAGAGATAGATGGAAGAAGGGAGAAAGGGGGGAGTGAACAAGTAAGAGGGAGGAATAGAGGGAAGGAAAGAGAGAGGGAAGAAGGGAATGAAAGAGAAAGAGTTATATGAGAGAGCACCATTTTTGTCTGCAATCTCCCATGTTCCCACTACCACTGTTTCTGTAATGAACTCTGAAAGTTTTGTTTCCAGACATGAACCCTGCAAGTCAGGTAAAAATGTTTTGTTGCTTGTGACCTACTGATTGAAGGGTAAATCTCACAAAATTGGTTTGACATTGAATCCAGAGCATTTCCCCTGAGGTGAAAGGTTTGTGTACTGGCACATAAACCATCGATTTCTTTTTCTTTCTTCTCAGACCTTTTCAACTATAACCTGGAACTGTGACCATTTCGGTATCTGGAAATCTTTTCATCTCCTTGACCTCGTTTTGCTCAAAATGTTCATTTCACCTCCTTTTGTGTTTAGATAGTGACACGTTGATCCTCGATATCTCTAGTCGCACTTTGACTGGCTTTCTGTAAAGAATCCAGGACCACCCCTCCGTCCCATCCATTCTCACCTTCCAGAGGTGTCTATTTTTACTCTGACTGAAGTGCCATGTGTATCTCAGGCAGCTGGTGACTGAGCTGGTGACAAATTTACTCCTGTTGTGCATATTGTTTCGGAGTCCATATGCTGGAAACCCAGACAAAGCTCAAAGACCAGCAGGGCCTCCCTCCCATCAGCAGTAGAACACAGCTCGCCTGCAACCCCTGTGAACTTTGCCCAGCCCTGGAAGGTTGTCTTTTCTCCTTGCAGCACAGTCATTTCGGGGAATCACACAAAGGAACTTGAAAGCTACCACATTATTTCTAAGTGTTCAGCCTGTAAACACCAGCAAATGGATGTACAGAGAAAATGATCCATGCCACAAGAGTTAAGTGTGTTTAATTTTTAGAGTGTGCGAGCCCTAACCCGTTGCTTTGTTCTTTCTTATCCATCAGGATTAATACTGATGTGAGCTTTATGATGCTCGAGTACTACAAAGACTCAACAGAAATGATTTTGAGACCTATAATAAACACCACCTACGCAGAATAAAAAATTGCCATTTATCTAAACTGAAGGGAGTTTGTCTTTTTTTTAAAACCATGATGTATGCGGTCAGTAAAAGTGTTACTCTCAGTAGTCATGTTTGTCTGCTACAGAACTGAACGTGATAAATGAAATTTGCATACCTTGGCCTAACAGTAAATGATCAATGGCAGAATCTAGCCAGACCCAGTGCTCAGAGCAGTCAATTTCCAAGGAAGAACATATAATTGAAAATGAAAATAAGATAGATATAAAATAGTAAAATAAAATAAAATAATAAAAGGGATCCTACGGCATTTTGAAATAATCCAAAAGTTATGTCTTGTGGATCTGGCTCCTACTTCAGCAAAGATACTGGAATCTCTGCTTCATTTCTGCTACCCCAAATCAGCTCCCTTTACAGTCGCTCTGCCCGAGAGGGTGCCATTTCTTACCCATGTGTCCTGTCTGTCGTTCATCTTGATTCATAACTGCCAGTTCTCTTTCAGATTCATCCCTCACACTAAAGCCAACCTGTTCTTGATCATCATGGTGAGATTCAGGGACCACCTCCACCCAATCCCAGGCCCCCTCTCTGCTGTTCTTTTAGACTAAGGTTGGAATGGGACTGCTCTACTGGCTACTGGTTACCTCATCATGATTTTCTTACTTCAGCAAATTCCAGTTTCTATATGGGCTCTTTTTCCAATTCCATCCCATCCCAGAACTTTCCCTAGCTCTTCGTCTCCATTCTTATTTTATTGTGTCGAGTTAGCTCCTCCCTCCTGTCTTGAACAGGACAGTAACCACAGCATTACTCTCCTCTGCCCCCTGGTTATCTTCAACAGAGTGGAGAATGAGACCTGGTTGTCTCTCTCCTGTTAGGACCTCATGAGGAGGGCGGCATAGAAAGGCGATCTACGAATCTCAGAACACATTTCAACGTCACATGGATGATCCTGCAGTCATTTAAACCAAACTTTCCTATTCCTACTATTTACTATTCTTAGCCAGTATGTGTGTGTGTGTGTGTATGTGTGTGTGTACTTGTGTGTGTGGTATGCATATGCATATGCATGTGTACTTCTAAATTTTACATTTTTACTTTTTTGATACTCTTGATTCTTAATGCCTTTGACATCTTTATTGAGCTACCCTTTCTTTCATGTAAGAGATGTGTGATATGAAAAAGCAATATGGAATGTATTCACTGTGATTATGAAAGATTCAAATTTGTAAATTGCTGTACTGCAATTGATGTTCATATTTTAAAAGACTGAACCCAGCAAAGCCAAATTTTATTATTTCTTCCAGGTTTTAGAAGTGAATGTATGTGCTGTGTGTCTGTGTGCGTGTGTGTGTGTGTGTGTGTGTGTGTGTGTGGTGTGTGTGTGTGTGTGTGTGCATGTGTGTGTGTGTGTATATGTTTTGAAATACGGCAGGTAAAAGGGAGATACAAGATAACAGAGATACATATAATGGGAAAAACACCTTTCTACGTTTTCCTCCTTTTTCTCCAGTCCAAAATGTTTACATTTTTTACTTGAAACTGGTTAGATAATATTTTGTATGAATAATGTTTGGCTTGAAATAGAAAATACATATTCAGAAAAAATGCTATGCAATTAAAAAACCTTAGTTGTTTCCTTGCTAATTAAAAATACCTAAAATACCATTTATAAGCAAAAAACAGTCATGAGATGAATGCATTTACAATTAATTTTTTTCTTATTTTTGATAAGTTATTAGACTGATTATAAGGCTTTTGGAAGATTTTTTTCACTAATGTGTATATACTTTTTAAATCACCAAGTAACTCATGCATTTAACGTATTCTTGTGTCCCAGTCACCCAGCATGAGAGATGGGGTCTTAAAAATGTCTGCTTCTCCCCCATCTCACTAGCTTCTAAGCAATTCCTTAATTTTCTCAACTTTGAGTGGCCACCGGCCATCATTCTGACCTTCTTCACATTATATATGCTCACAGGTATTCCCATCTATGTTTAGATATTGGTTTTTATAGAACAGTCTTGGAGCATTCTTTCATTAATAATACAATTCAAGGCTTTTTCAGTGTAAGAAAGATTATATATCCCTTTATGAAATTTGACTCTTTGAAGGGCAATACTGTCAACTAATCTAAAACGAATGCATATGGGGCTGAGAGGTGACTTAGTGACTAAGGGTGCTCGCTGTTCTTCTGGTGGACCCAGGTTTGAGGCCCAGCACACACATGGCCCTTCACAATTGTCTGTAATTATAATCCCTCTTTCTGGCCTTCTTATGCGCCAGGTACACATGTGGTCCAGATACATGAATTCAGGCAAAACACTTACTCCTCAACAAAAGAACAAGAATAAACAGTGAAGAGAAGGTCATTCTGTCACCAGCATATTGGTTTTCCTCGGGGAGAAATGACTTTTTCTCTAAAATTTTTCTTTTCCTTTTAAAATGTTCTTAGGTTCATAAGTGATAAGAAGAATAGGAAAAGAAAATAGGAAAACAAATTTAAATTTGCTTATCACCAACTTTGTAAATTTTAGCAAATTAATTTGGAGTTAAAATGTGTGTGTTTTTTAAAACCAACTTACGGTGTAGTGAATAGAATTTGAGATTAATTCTTGCTTCCTTCATTATTGTTATTTTCAATACGATTTTTACCCAAGGTTCAAATTGGTCCTTAAAAAGATTTATTCTTTGCTGGACTCAATGTATTTGAATTTGATTCTGTTCTTTAATTTTATTCTCAGTAAAGTATATATAATCACTGTGGTTTCCTTAAAAAGTTAATTTGACTATGTATGTAGTCTTTCAAGATATTATACAACCTTGTTTCTTTTCTTAATACTAAAGTCAGATAGATCAATATATGTTATTGTTATACTAACAGTAATGACCCACAAGTCAACTCTTAAACAGCCTTCTAAGTTCATTTGAGAAGCCTTGACAAGTGGGAGCAGAGCCTCACAGCCAGTCGAGGGAATGTTCCACATCCCAGCCTTTTCTCTTTGACAGACTTTCTTCTTGTTACCAAAACTTTGCTCATTTGCAATTAATTCATTTAACTGATGAATGTACTTGACATTCTGGACCAAAAGCTCTAATCGTGGAAAGCCTAGTGATCTGAAAACTCATTTTTGACAAGAATTCACGGCTGGAAGTTTCATATCAAAATGCCAGCCATCACGGAGTGAGCATGCTCGTTAAGTGTAAGTCCATCAATGGCTGCAAAAGCCGGTGCAGCTGAGTGTGCGGCGAGGGCAGCAGAGCAAGGAGAAGCAAAGGACAATGTGTTTTTTGTCTTTATGCTATAGGAAATTGCCCCTAAATTATCAAAATCATCTTCCAATTTTCAATATTATAACATTTATAATAATTAACATTATAAATGTCTTTAATATTTGATGAAAGAAGAATTGTACAGAACAGTAAAATATAATGTGACACTATAGAAAATTCTATTTGATAAAGCTAAAATGCCAAGAACATGATATGTAACTGAGTCAAAGCTTTACAGGCATATGAATTTTACTACTTGTCCCTCCTCTTAGGCATACCTATAAAATTATATGAGATGCCTGGTGATCATTTGGGGCCAGTAAAAGACAACCATCATATCTCTAGATTTGAAATGGAAATGATTTAGGGCTGGAACTGACTCTTACAGAACTATCAAGGCTTAATGCCAACTACAGGACTACAAGCATTTTTAGCTAGATTGCATATTTATGTAATTGCAACTCTGGTTAAGGAGAGACACTTGGAATGCAACTAATCGTGAATGCACTGCTACTAATGCAAACTAGCAAAACATACACCGCAGCTCACCTCAAGCTGCAAAAGGATCCTTCATTTAAGATGACTTTTTTTGTTTACATTGAAAGACTTTTTAAATGATCCAGAACTTCAATATTTTACGTTCTATAATGAAATCTCAGGGAACACCAGTATTTGATGAAGGTTGTCCCCGGCCTTCATCCTAAACAATCACATCTATATGTTATAGCTAAAATCTTGGCTCTGCAGCTACAAGCCTAAATTCAACACTTGGCTCTACTTTATATTGGCTATGCGACCTAGGGCAAGACATTTGATATTTGTAGTTTCGATACTTAGAAAAAACAATATGGATTTGTTTGTAGATGACTGAGATGACAGACACAATGCTTAGGACCTTGATGAAGTGCTCACATGTGATGGGAGTAACAGTCACACTTAGGGTGGGGATGGTACCACCAATATGAGTAGGATACTGGACAGCTGAGCTTGCATGTGCAAAACAACCATTGGACAGAACCTCTGTAGTTAGAGCTATCTGTGAGAGATAGCACCAAAAGCAAAGGCAGCTCAGAGCCAATCCTGGGCTGCCAGTTTTCCTCTGTGAAGCGCTCACACTATAACTGACTTTGCCCTGATTTCCAGCAAACCTGTTTCAGGACTGGATAACAAAACAAGGGCGTGATAAAGCCAAGGTGAAAGGATGCTTTTCTCTAATGAACAGAGACTGATCATGCATGAGAGAAGAGGAAAGTTAAATCGCTTTATTGATTGCTCTGAAAATCAATATGAAGTTTCTATCCAAACGATCTCTTCCATGCTGAGAACAAGAAAATTCAAAGCCAGAGGAATGAAGGGCCTGGACTCTCTCCTTCCCCTGAGCCAGGATATGTCAATACTTGTGTATGGGTCCTGGAAAGGCCTAGGAGTCTGAAAGCAAACCATCCCTCTGGCTGCTTTCAAATGTTAGCAGGGTCATCCTGTCAAAGCAGTGATTGCTCAGACAGAAGTCTAAAAGGAGCTGCAGTAAATGCAACTGGAGACGATGTCATGACTACTCAGTGTAATCACCAGGCCTGACCTCTTTCCCATGCCCAAAGAAGCTTCTTCAGAGTCTTGCTTCAATGATAATGCTTGACACCAGTACAAAGAGGGTTTTAAATTACAGTCGCACATTACAGAGCACTGGAAAGTGAACATGAGAAATCTTGAAGTACTCACAATATGGTTCAAACCTTGGATCCCACATCACTATTTTAACAAGATCATAAAGTCAAAAATAAATCAATAACACAACCCCACAGGACATAGCTCTTAAGGATATTCTCTTTGCTTTCTGGCACTAGTAAAAAGAAGAAGAAAGCTTGAAAACTGAATTTCTAACGAACACTGAATAAAGATAATTTTGAAATTGTTTTGTACATAAATAAATGTACATTTATGACTGCTTTGAGGCTGTCAGAAATACTCACAGCTATAGCCAATCAGAATTTACATATTTGTAAACTTTTGTTTTGTTTGTTTTTTGAGACAGGGTTTCTATGTGTAGCCCAGGCTGTCCCGGAACTAGCTCTGTAGACCAGCCTGGTCTTGAAATCACAAAGATCTGCCTCCTAGTGCTGGATTAAAGACAAGTGCCACCACTGCCCGGCTCTTAAAATTTATATGTTTTTAATGAAATAACCAATATAAAAGTATCATTAAACTTTTCACGCTCCAATTTCTGAAGCCACAATTAAAGTTCCACAATTTTCAACTGACTGACGGGGACAGGGCAATGGTTTTACTGCAAGGAGTTCGACAGGAAATGTGAGACAGTAATGCCAAATGTGAGACATGAATTCCAAGCCTAGTGACAAAGTGCTGAATTTGCATTTCATTGGATAGTAAATGGAACTAAAATCAATTTTCAGTTCACCTTTAAACAAAGTTTACTCGACTATGGCAATATTTTGAGCCCAAATATGTTTTATATAAAACGAATGTTTCATTTGCTATATCGAGATACACTGCCTACATATATGTATTATGTATCTGTATGTACACATTGTAATATGGTCTTCAAAAAGCTCAGAGCTCTTGAAATAACTCAGCAAGTAAAAGCACTGTGCCAGAGAACCTGATGAGCTGAGTTTAATTCTGCAGGTTCCATGGTGAGATTCTTCTCCCCAAAATTGTTCTCTGATCTCTACACACCCCATGTGGCAAATGCATGACAGGATTCAAACACAGATATGTGCACAAACACACAAATAATAATAGTAATAATAACAACAACAACAACAACAATAATAGATTTTTATAAAGAAAAGTTCAATATGAAAGATATTTGGCATATTACTAAAATTAGTAATCTAACAAATTTTAAATTTCATTTTACACGTGTATGTGTGTGTGTGTGTGCATGCATGCATGTGTGTTCATGTGTGCAAGAATGATTGTGCATGAGCCACAGTGGGCATAGTGAATTCAGGGCACAACTTGCAGAGACAATTCCTTCCTTGAACCGTGTAGGTTTTAGGTACTGAACTTAGCTCATCAGGCTTGGCAGCAACTGCCTTTCCTCATTTGGACTACCTTGTCAGTCGAAGTGCAAACTGTTCTTATAAGAAATCCTTTACAAACCAAGATAAGACATTTGGGTGAGATTTCTAGCCATAAAAATGTGTATTGAGCCACAAGGATGGCATGTTTATATACATATACAACTCTAAGCTTGTCTTCCTCCATATCACAAATCACACAACAAATCGGAAAACTCGGAATTTCCCTTTTAATAAAAAACATGCAAACACAACATGTTTTAAAGTTTTAGATTGTTTTGAAATTATTAAAATGAGTCATTCAACACAATAACAAAATTTGTTAGAAAAATTGTCCTTTCAATAAGAAAATAAGCAGTATTTTTAAAACACTCTAAGAAAGCTGTTACCAATATTTCTTAATTTTCTTATCTTTCCATGTTTTCTGAAGTAATTCAAATAGTTTAAACCATTTCTATAATTTCTTTTCAGTTATTTAGCATGTGCATAATGGGCACGAAATGGAGCAGAGACTGGAAAAAAAAAGAAAAAAGAAACAACAAACTATGCCTGCCTTGAAGGCATGATCTGACTTCTGCAGATGAGTGGGCCATTACCAGCTGGGAGGCTGGCTGGCTGGTGTCAGCACACCACAGAATTAGGGTGAGCTAATGGAAACGTTTTTCAGGACACATGGGGAGACAGCATTTGGGGAAAATAACAAAGTAGAAACAAAGTGACCAGCAACAATTTCTATTTTAAAATTATCTAAGTACTAGGGTAGAGGAATGGGAGTCTGGACTTTTTAAGATTGGATCAGAGTTGTTTCTTTCATTTAGGACGTATAATTTGGTAAGGCTTTGCATAGATCAGATTGCTTTTAAAGGTACCTTCATAATAAAGACACATTATATCATATATATATATATATATATATATATATATATATTTCTTCCTCTTACGAAAAGTCAATAATTGCACTAGGAAGTTTCTCCATCCTGAAGATGTCAGGTAAGGCATAAACTACAAGGTTGCTGTAAGAATAAAATATGTGACCAAGATGATTTGGGCCATGGAAGAGTTTTTGTGAATCTGGACTTGGTGGCATATACTTTTAATCATAGCACCCAGCACTCAGCACTCTGGAGGCAGAGGTAGGTGGATCTCTGAGTTTGAGGCCAGCCAGGTCTGAAAAGCAAGTTCCAGGACAGCCAGGGCTACACAGAGAAATATTGTCTTGAAAAACCAAATTAACCAAACAAACAAAGAAAAAAAAACACTGAGTTTTTGTGAATGGGGTATAATCTGAGGATTTGTGGAAGAAAGACGGTGTGAAGATATTTAAATTGTGCTGTATAGGAAGCTGAGTCTTCCTAAATTGAACCACAGATTATAAAGCATCCTACAGAAAGGTGACCAGCAGGACATGGAGAGAGGAGACAGAGGGTAATGGGATGAACATAGTCACAGTTTATGATCTACTTGAATGAAATGTCAAGATGAAACCCACCACTCTGTGCAATGACACTAATAACAATAGAATAAATAACTAACCCGCTTTGTTAAGTGATTCAGCTGTGGCTGCATATCAGTGTTATTTGTGAGAGCTTTCCCAACTTGATTCCCCCAGGTTCGCTCAAGGGAAATCTAACCTGGTCAGCTTCACTAGCAGTCCTGAGGCTTCCAGCCATGGGAAGTCTTGCCAAAACGAGGCCGAGAACCACTGCATAAGATAACGTTTCAGTTTGTTGCTGGCAAAAGGCTTTATCTTCTTCTTCTTTTTTTTTTTTTTTTTTTTTTTTTTTTGGTTTTTCGAGACAGGGTTTCTCTGTAGCTTTGAAGCCTATTCCTGGAACTAGCTCTTGTAGACCAGGCTGGTCTCGAACTCACAGAGATCTGCCTGCCTCTGCCTCCCGAGTGCTGGGATTAAAGGCGTGCGCCACCACCGCCCGGCTAAGGCTTTATCTTCTTAACTCCGGTGAGAGATTCAAGAGAAGGAAATGTGGTGAGTGCAGGCAATTATATTTTGGATAGTGATCTGACCAAGAGAAAACCAGTGGGATCATGCTTCCTGGGCAATGATTCAGACTTTCCAGAAACTTCATTCATTAATAAAATACACAAATGTGCTCTGCTATCACCCTTCTCTTAATTCATCCCTAAAGTGCCCATACCTAGCATCCTGGTCTTTCCAAGCACTTCAGTTTAAACACAGTACGTGAAGCTAGGATCTGCATTAGAAAGTATAGGTTGCATTTGTAATTTTTGTGGCTGGGTTACCTCACTCGGTATAATTATTTTTCAAGCTCCATTCGTTTTCCTGCAAATTTCATAGTTCTTTACATCTCAATAAAATTCCATTGTGTGCATGTACCATAATTTCAGTTTTGATACCTCAGCTGATGCACATGTAGAATGGCTGCATTTTTTGGCTTTCGTGAATAGAGTAGCAACAAACATGCATACACAAGTATTGCTACAGTAAGATCCAGAGTGTTTGGGGTATATGCCCAGGTGTAGTATATCTAGTACATCTAGGAAAAATAGCCAATTTATTTGCAGATCTTTGAAAAAAACCACACTGATTTCCACAGAGGCTGTGTCATTTATATGCCCATCAAAATAAGGGCTAGAAAAGTTTAAGTGGGGATAAGAATTAAGAGAAGGGTTGGGGGTGCATTAAAGAAGAGGGGAGGATAGAAAGGGTTAACCAAAATTAAGGATTCTGAAAAGGTTTTATGGATACCTACTATTTTGTTAGTCTATTACAAACAAACAAACAAAACAAGGAGATAAGATTGCTCAGTGGTTTACAGAATTTTCTGCTCTTGCAGAAGACCCAGGCTGAGTTTGTAACATACACAGAGAGGTTCACAATTGTCTGTAAGTTCAGTTCAAGGGAATTGACTCGTCCCTGTGCAGGCATCAGGCACACATTTATACATACAGGCAAACACCCATATACATAAAATAAAAAGATATATCTTTTAAAAAATATTTGATTGCAAGACATTGGAAAATCAAGCTGTATCCTAGCCAGAAGTTTCCACCGTGCTGGCCAACTCTCATGGTGCCATGAAGTACTAAGCAAGTTGCTTGGGAGGAAGAGTCATCAATGGTCCTATCCAAATGTGCATCCCATGAGCTACAGTAATGAACTGTTTAACACTGTATGCCTACAACTAAAACAGTGTCCTGAATATTGTTTTGGTTACTGTCTGCTTTCTGATTGGATTTAAGTCTTTCATATAGGAGAGAACTCATGCCTGGTACTGTAAACTTGGCAAAGGCCTTGTGGCTAGAGAAGTCATAGGCCCTAGGGGAGAACTTAATACTGTTTTACCTAATGGACATGGTATTAAGCTGTCTTCTAAATATGCATCCATTTATCATAGTATTGCTGCTATCAATCATTATCGGAGAGTTTGTATTTGGTGTGTGTGTGTGTATGTGTGTGTATGTGTATGTGTGTGTATGTGTGTGTATGTGTATGTGTGTCTATGTGTATGTGTGTCTATGTGTGTGTGTTTGTGTATGTGTGTGTTTGTGTATGTGTGTGGCAGGGTAGGGGGACAGTTAATACAGAGACTCACCACTGCTGAAAATGTGGAGCAACTAACTATAATGTTTGCTCCTACAGGACATGTATGCCACTTCCTTCGAAGCTCAGGGAACACCTCAGAAGGGGAGGAAAGACTGTAGATGTCAAAGGAGAGGGCAGAGTGCTGTGACACTCTGTATCTCAGATGACAGGCAATCGTGAAGTCAATGTAGCTATGGCTGACTGAACACAGCCTGTACAAGATTAGACCTGTTGCCATCTTATCTTGCGTGGGGTACTCTTGGTGCACTACCCCTGAGGGGCTCTGTTCTTAATGGGCTCCTTGGTGAGGGGCTGTCATTTTCCTCAGTGGCATATCTACAGTAAATAACCCCATGCTCATGCTTAGGAAAACAACCTCAGTTATAATCAGTGGATCAAAAACAAATTTAAAAAGCAAAAAGAAAAGAAAAAAATTGATACAGTTTATTTCTCTTAGGATTATGAAATAAACAGAATAAAATTTTAAAAAATGAACAGAAATGCAGAGTACTGTCAGGTATCTAGTTTAGAAATGATTTTTTTTCTGGCAGTTATATAAAAGCATTTTTCTTTTGTTTTTAACGTAAGGTCTCCCTGTGTAGCTCTCGCTGTCCTGAAATTTCCTGTGTAGACCAGACTGGCCTTGATCTGACGGAGATCCGCTTGCGTCTGTCTCGCCATTGATAAGACTAAAGCAGTGTGCTGTTATACCAAGCTTACATAAAGATATTGGTTTTTAATTGTGGAAAATGCCTCTTCTGACTGTTGGATTCATTACTGTTGTCTTGGAACAGATTCTACAGGACAGGCTGGAGAGTCTACGGAGTGAGCATAGCATGCGAGGAGATCTAGCATGAGGATGAAGGCCTGAGTCCTAGCAGGATAAACGGATAAGTTATGGCTTTGGAGCAAGGACTTCGTTTACTACCCAAGATGGGAAAGGCTACAAAGCAACTGCTGAGAAGCATGAAAGAGACAGCTATGAAGACATCTGTAGCCTAACAAGGATAAGGTACGAAAGAACAGAGAATGACTAGAGGTTCAAGGAAAAACAATCACACCGATGGATTCAGCACACGAAAGATCGTTGCTGGTCTTGGGGGAGCATGGGCTTCTAATATAAATCTTGTTCTGTGGGTAAGGGGTACCCTAGTTGTACCTTGCTTTCGTACTTCAAGAGGAGCAAACATCCAAAGGGGATTCTGCCTCACTTTGTAAACTGGATTTTCTTCAGGAAATCTTAATTGGCTATAGATTTGTCTTAGTATACTTATATCTTTTCAGATCTAGGCATCGTCCTTTGGTAAGAAATGGAGACTAGCTGCATAATGATGATGACAGATGCCTCACCAGTAGATGAGTACACGGCCTGGCTTCCTGTCACAACATGCCTGCCGTGAGATTTCAGGATGCTTGCGCGGTGACTTTAAACCTTCCCAGATGATACATAAATGTTCGCCATCATCAAATGCATCTTACAACTGGAGGAAGCTGTTCCTCTCTTCCACTTGTGATGCCAATATTTGCTATGGTCAACCCTTTATGTTTCGGTTTCCCTATTTGTAATACAAGGTGTTTGAAAGACATGAATCAGTCAGCCTTCTTCTAACTCCGTATGAATCCCTGGGAGAGCTCTCCTGGTCTACCCAGCGTTCCTCTTGTCTCACTTCTCCAATGAAGCCTCTTCAAATACATCACAATTAGACACTGATCACCAACACTTAAGATAGGCTTAGAAATTTGGGGGTCACTTAAAAAAACGAGTCTGGATTCTTTTTGGCAGGAGGGGGGAGGTTTGGTTTTTTGACACTGTTTCTGTGTTGCGTTGACTCTCACGGAACTCACTCTGTAGACTGGACTATTCTACAAACGCAGAGATCTGCCTGCTTTTGCCTCTCTAGCACCACCATTGCCCAGCTAGTCTGGATTTCTAATCATAATGAGACAAGACTTGCACATGGGGCAAAGACGATATGTATTTCCATTAGAATGCTGGGTCTTCCAGAGCTACCATGATCATAACATCATGCTGATAGTACATGAACTGGGCTTGGGAAAAGCTATGGTTCACTCCGGAGTCATCACGCCTTAGGTGGAAATGTTTGGAAAGGCAGTAAGGTCCCTCTGGCAAAAATCTCCTGTACCACCATCTTGATTTTTGGGAGGACAACTTGAGAGAAAATTCTCTGGGCCACATCCAATTATATACACGAAATTGGGAATATAATTAAGAATGAGCATTTTTTTCCCGGGTGTATGTCAGTGCTAATATTAAAAATTCACCGATTAAGCAATGATTCTGCTTAAGTCATCCCTCTCTCAAAAAGAAAGTGAACCTAAAAATGTCACAGCAAAGTAAAGTTCCTGTACCTTTGGTGAGCTACTTCACAAATAAAGACAAATTATATCTACAATTAACAACTTTCTAATCACTTTGTTTTACTATCAAGTATCAGAATTATATTACTCCTTAAACCTTCCCAGTAAGCCAGGTCCCAACTACTCCTCTTTGGAGTATATTTCCCAGCCTCGGCCTCCATCTTTGGAGGCCCCTCCCCGGTGCCCCTCAAACCTTGACGGGTTCCTAGAAGGATCAAAGTAGCCCGACAAACCTTGACCCCTCCTTAGGAAAGGTCAAGACTACTCCCACAGGCTATATAAACTGCTCCCCAGAAAATAAACACGTGTTTTTCTCTTTTCCTCTTCGGTGGTCTGATGGTCACGTTGGCAGCTTCCTGTTCCTGTCGGGGCCACCAAGGAGTACCGGTCTCTAATTAAACCTGGATATCGTTTAATCTGGTATGATTTGGCTTGATTGGGATTATTTTGCCTTGGTGGAGTGGCTCGGTTAGGAAATATTCCTAACACTTACATTTAGAAAATGCTGTGTATAAACTCTCGGACACACTGCTTTGTTTAAAGGTCAATTGTTGGAATTTTTATAGCAGTTTGGTAAGAATATTTGAGAAATTGTTGGTAAACGGTAAGTTATTTTTTAATAGAACAACTGAAAGTAATATATATGTCTTGCCCCTGGTACTAATAAGTAGGTGAGAAAGTCATTTGTGCTTGTAGAGAACCAATATTAATAAAAAAAATCTAATGGAAAATGAAGAATAAGAATAGAAACTGTTTCTTAAAACTATTTGCCCTTCAGTTGCTTTCAGGTATGCTTACCTTTCCCACTAAGTGGGAAAAATTAAAAGATGTCAAAATGTCAAAAATTAAAGCTCTCTCGAAAACGAATGTCATAAGGTAAGTATTTAAGAATGAGCAGACAAAGAATTAATAGTTTTTTTTAAGGTCTCAATGTACCATTGTGTTCCTCAAAATAGGGTATCCTAGGCCATGAAGGAAAATCTGATAAGCTATTGTATCTCATACCCCATCCAAAGTGTACTGGCTTAAGGATATAATATATTAATTTTTCAGAAAGATTTATCTTTTCACAGGACATAAAGAGTGCACTGAAGTCAAGGTGAGCTGACAGTGTAAGTGTCACAGATAATATCACAGATATAAAGGCTCTCTAACTCTGGGCAAGATTTCCATCTTTTCACAGAACACTACATATATTTATTCTAATATTAAAACATAAGTGCCCAAGTGCATATGGAATTTTCAACTAACCTTTACTTCTTCTAATTCTGGCCATATTTGAACATATGTCACAGAATATTCTTTTTCTCAAAAGTGCAAAAATATTTTTTTGCTTTCATTTTCAATACATATGGTTGAAATAAATCCTTGTGTGAAACAAAGCAATGATTTATGACACATGTCCAAATGTTATATAGCAGTGTATATCATGACGTAGAAATAGTTCTATCTTGAGACATAGATTCAACTACAAATATGTTTATTCATTCAAGCCTTTCTTATTTTTATGTAGCTCTTTAAAAGTAACATTCAGATGGTTTTGCTGAGACTCAGCAATTTTCAAAACAGAAAATTAGATGTATAGAAATTAGCATGTTTTATTACAATTCTTATAACATCCAGCAATTCTGGAGTATGTTGGAGGTCATGCCTGTTCTGAATTTGTTGCATATGCTCACACTTCATTCTAGATGAACTTTGATTCTAAAAGAACACATTATAGTTTATTATTATTATTATCTTGCTGAGAAAACCTACAAATCTTTTGTTAGCCGAACTCATGGCATTTCTGAAATTTTATCAATTCTAACAGCTGGAGACATTTTTCTTATAAAAATCATGCAAGTTGTTCAGCAACACTCATTAGGAAAGGCCACAGCTATAGATTAGCCTTGCTACCATTTTTCCCCCTTGTAAAGTATTTTTATGATAATTTTCTATTCAGTGGTGCAACTGCCTATAATTATTCAAATACAAAGGCTATTGTAAAAGAATTGGAGATGATGCAAAATCACCCACAAGCAAGTGAACTGCTATGAATCAGACACAGTTCTGTTTTTCAATATAGTCATTGACAATTTCCATTAGGAAGCATCTTCATGTAAGAGACTGAGGGTAGATGGGGTCCATTTGAAGGGAGATAATGTCCCTAAATACTTAACCGACTGCTGTAGACGCATAATCAACAAACGATTCCATCTTCACTGCATTAATGTATCATTGCTAAATTACTGCACAATGCAGTGGCGATTGCAGATGTTTACTTCTAACTATGAGGGCACGAAACTCTGAAAATTATTAATAAAAACAGAACATGGCATAGAATACTTATTAAAAACTGAAATCAAACCATGGGAAGAAAAGAAACGATTTTTCTGTGGGTCAGATCTTAGGATTGTAGTGCAATCAAGATGGTTTCCATTCAAGGGCTCCTCACATCCACCTCAGCCACCCAGCCTCCAGCAAGTAGATCCACAGCTATTCCCATTTTATCGCTCAGAAAGAGGTGTGCAGCAGGCAAGAAGACTTGCCCAAGTCTCTTTGACTTGGAGACAGGCTCTTGTTTTTGCTATAACAAGTTGAGTCGGAATTCATGACTATGAAGAAGTGCTAACACCAGTGGATGGAGCCTCACATATGTCCTCTCTTAGCGAGGGAAGGCACTCTGCAGGCTGTGCTCACTGACACTCGGAACAGGCTGAGTACTCCTTCTGTGTGTCTTAATTGTTGTCCTTTAAGCCTGGTGAAGTTATACAAGTACCTACATTCATCACAGCAAAACAGACAAAAACCGGAGTTCCCCGGTGTCATTATGTATTCAGTCTCATCTACTAGGCATTAAAATGGCAAAAATCATTAAAAATTTTAAAACCTGACTATTAATATTCATATCCTATCTTCCAGCAAAATATAGAGAATGACTGATAAAAACTCTGCAAATGAGATTTTTCACCTCATACACATTTGTGCAGAAACAGACCTACAATATTGTATATTAATAAAAAGACTGTCTGTGAAGCATATCTATGTGAGAGGTGTTTTCCGTCCTGCGAACTTGAGTTAAACATAACTACATCTAAATCTCCAATTGGCTCCTTTCTCTTTGCTAAGCAAAATTTTGTAGTTTGGAGCATACGCTTTATTGTAACTCACAAGGGCAACCTAGCCACTTTAATAGATCCAGTTATTAATCTATGTTCTTATGATCTGAGGTATCCAGGTCTGTTATACGAGAGTCTTTCAGGATTATGTGTATAGAATGGCACCCTATTTCTACTAAAACGTTGTTAGAAATGAAGGTGATGAAGGGAAGTATACAACAATCTTATTTAGAAATATAAGGCTATGGCTATCAACTAACTTGAATACAGATCCAGCAGTAAAGCATTGAAGGAATATAAATGAGAGCTAACAAAATTTCTTCAGGGCAGCTAATCACTGGTAACTTAGAAGCTACATGTTATTTGAAATTAGCCCGTTGTAAGCTCAGCTTTTGTTGAATCTCTCCTGCCTGGAACTGCGAGTGTGCATCAATTTATACTGCTCTGACTCACTTTCTTATTAGGCAAATTTAAAACAATATGTTATTTTTGGCTTTACTGAGTTCCTTTCCCTTAATATCTTGTGCTTTTTTTTTTCTCTTTTTTTAAAAGGAAGGTCAAAGAATTTAGTAATCCTTCAACCATTGTCGGGGTGCATTTTTATCCCTACTTGACATACAGGGAAGCAGAGGCAAGTAAAGGATCACATGGGCACACCTACCTAGGAGAGGCTCTGACAGACATGCTTCTTCTTCTTTTTAAAATCCACTTTTCCATTTCTGTGGCAAGCTTCGGTCACAGTGGCTCTGAACTGGGACCCTTATCACAGCCTCCTACAAGAGCAGCTTCAATCTATTCCTATCAACCCAGGGGCACAGTGGGTTGTGAGAGTGTGAAGAAGGGGGGGACAGAAATTCTCTAAGTGCTCCCCACTATCCAATTCACTTTACTCTTATTAGAAACACTATGTGTGAATATCATCCCATATTTATGAACCCTGGTTCTTGAATAAACTTCCCTTAATTAGTCTCCTTGTGGGAATGTTTGTCCCTGAACCATTTCTCCTAGAGGGTACGGCACACAGTCTTTAGAAATACAGTATTAGTCCTGACATATTTGATACATAAAGGTAACTGATATCTTTAATGACATCATATTTTTTGTTTTTCTGATTAGAAGAACTTTACTGCCTTTTATCATTTAGGTAATTACATTCTGTTCACCTCTGTATCTGTGCAGATACCCACTGGCAAGTCTTTGTCAAGATTCTGTGAAGAAGGACCTCTACCTGGCATTTATTTATGCTTCTCTTGATTTCCAAGAATAAGTAATACCAATGCAGGATGAGAGTTTGAAAGCGGGAGGATGGGCCCCCTCCCTCTCCCTCTATATTACTTTCCCTTGTGTACCTTCGTAGTTATCCTTAATCCACAGAGACTTCTTTACTTTTCTAAGAACTTCCCTTTACTGGCAAAAAGAGTTGCACTCCTTAAATCCTTTTTTGTGAATACCGTTTGATTTTTGAAAATGGAGCTTAGGTATTTTCTTCCTTGTGTTGTTTGCTGTAGAGATTTCATTCAAAGTGTCCTCTTTTCTAATAAACGAACTTCAGAAGCTTTGCAAATATCCTTTTCATGATAGTGGGGGAGGTGAACACATTCCAGCCATCACCAGTATAGAACAGCCAGTGTAGAAATCATGTTTCTACAAATAGGTTGGTCTGCCAACAAGCATTAAGGCCACTGTCATGAGCTCCCTGCAGGGTACTCTGAAGAATCTAGTTTTTCCTTGATGTGCATAGCTTAATTCTATCATCATCAAAGGAAACTACAAACAAATGTCCACCAGAGAATGTATCTAGAAAATCTACTGCTCTCACAAAATCCAGACTATCTCCCTTTCAGACATGATGCAAATCAGTCACATAAATCCTGAATATAATCAGCAGATAAGATGGAATATAAGGAACTTTTTCTCAATGCATTTCTTTTTCAGTTGAGTTTATCACCACTTTCGAGCTGTGGAAATACATATGTAGTGTTTTGTTTATTCCAAATGACATTAAAAATTTTTAATGTGGGTGTTTGGGGTAAAGAAATATAAAATAGTATTTTAAAAAACAATAAATAGCTAATGAGACCAAATGAGAAAGTTACAGCAGGTGCGGGATGGAACACAGATACATTTCAAAAATAAATCATTTTTAATTGAATAAGGAAGGACATTCAAGAAGACTTATCTGTGACATGAGTATAAGATTTATAGCATCAGGAGTTAATGTTCAAAGAAAATATATCAATTTTCTTGACAGTATATAAAGCTAAAAAGATAATACAGATACAATTATCCATATACTCATGCTTCCATATCACCAAAACAACTTTGTGGGCAAAACGGGAATGCTACTAAGAGTAAAGCATAATCCATAGCCCACAGGATTTCTCCACTGTTGGAAAAAGAAAACAAGGAACACCTGCTATTATTTCATTAGTATAAAGGACTGGGTTCAGTCACATAGGTGAATGTCTTTGTTTAACATCCTTATCTTTGTATTAATAAGCAAGTGAGCATCTGTTTTCAGACATTTGGTTGATGAGCAGCTTAGAAATGATTGAATAGTGAATATCTGCTATAGTTTGATTTTTTTAGGAAAAAAAAAGCCTTAAACATGAATGGTTTCAAGACTGAATATTCACTAATGGGCTTTAAAACTTACCAGTTACTGCGGGGAGAGGAAGAATGTTTGCTCAGTTTAAGTTCTGGTCCTTCAGTTTTTCTGGACATTTTTTTTAAATTTGAGAACGATTTTGATTAAATGGGAGACATGCATCTCTGACAGCCTGAAGGCTTATTCTTAGCTTTGTACACACATTCCTTCTCTGTCTAGAATGAAAGAAAATGTGTCTCACATGCTAACGAGAAAAGGCACTTACGATCATTTGATCTGAGAGATAGGCTGTCCCTTAGCTGGTGATGAACAAGCTCAAGACCCTTGAAGCAAATGAACCTAATCTGTAATTGCATTGGGTGTGTTGATGCAATGGAATTGTAGAATTCTGGAAAGCAAGTGTTCTACTTGGAAAAGAAAATATACTTAACAAGAAATCATGTACAGCATCAAAAAGAAAAAAAAGA
This sequence comes from Arvicola amphibius, assembly GCF_903992535.2. NCBI lineage: Eukaryota > Metazoa > Chordata > Mammalia > Rodentia > Cricetidae > Arvicola > Arvicola amphibius. The sequence goes on from NC_052055.2 coordinate 82,809,966, forward strand.
TCAAAGAATTTAAGGACAAGAAAAAGGAAACCTTTATTTTTATCAGAGAACTTTCCCCAGAGCAGAAAATTGTCCCTCCAGGGACTCCTGATTCTCCTTCACTATTCATCTGCACTATAGGACACACGAGCAGATACTCCAAATGTGGATGCATGGCGCATCTTATTCTCAAGTGTTTTTCTAACTGATCATAACCAGCTCTTGTGTAGTCACTCCATATGTGCTTTCTATAGATGAATAATAGCAGGAACTGAAGACAAATATCAGCTCCCTGGTGTAACTTGAAGATTGCATACAATGCCCACAAAATCGAAGGAAGATTCTTCTTTTTAGAAAATGGCAAATTTATCTTAAATTTTATTAGAATACACAAAGGGCCTAGATCAGACACATCTAGATGGAAAAAGATGAATGAAGTTGGTAGACTAGAACTCTGATTTCTAGAAAATATACAGCCATAGTAACAAAAAACCTTACTATTGGCATAGGAATGAAGTGTATATAGGTCAACAAAGTAAAGGTTCCAGAAAAAGACTCATACACATAGGCATTTGATGTTCACAAAGGGATCAAACAATTCAATGGAAAAGAAAGATCTTCCTAACATCTTAGATTGGTAAAATTGGAATCCCACGTGAAAGAGAATGACCCCAAACCCTACTTTCCACCATATTCAAAATTCAAAAAACTATTCTGACGTTGAATTATAAACCTTTATAAAGGCCAAGACTCAAAGGAAGGTTTATAATATTGATAAGTACTTTTGAAAATAATATTGATATGTATTTTTATGACATGGAGGAGTAAAATGATTTATTATAGAGAGGTCACAAAATACAAATCCAAAAAGAAAATATACAGAGTTATAAAATTTACAGGTTCTCAACAGCTGTCTGTCCTCTGGCCTACTCACCCCTCCCTACCCCTCTCTCTTTCATTAAAGGTGTCCTGCCCTCTCCTTCCTGGCCTTCTCTCTTTGACACAAGAATCAATGTCTCTCTCTCTGTTTCTGTCTCCTCTCCACCCCCCCCCCAAAAATCTTTTATTCAAACAACTCGAGTGGAAAACAAAACAAAACAAAACAACAACAAAAACCAAGGAGAGGGGCTTGGAGGTTCAGTGAGTAAAGTGCATATCACGTGATTATGAGTGACCAGTTTTTAATAAGTATTCTATGCCAGGTCTGACTGAAATGGTAAACTCCAGGTTAGGGGAGACATCTTCTCAAAAAATTAAGTAGGACAGCAAAGGGGAAGACTGCTGATCTTGACTTATGGCTTCTACAATTTTTTTTTCATGGCTGAGGACACACAAAATCTTTAAAATATATCTGAGGAAACACTTGACCAAAATCAAAACCAAGAATGTAGAGTAGCCAGAGAGTTTGCAGCAAGGTGGTAAACGTCACCAGTTACTGAGGAAGTGTAATTAAAATGTTGACAATGGCATAAATACTGAGATGGAGAGACATTTCTGGAAAGGGGACTGAATGGTGTGGCCATGGTGTGAAACCATGTCTGTTAATTTCAAGTTAAACACGCTCCAGTCTTTCTTGAAATTGTCACTTCTGAGAACTAAAAGAAAAAAATCAGAGCTTATATCCATATTTAGACTTTTATAATAATTTTAAATGGCTTCATTGATAGTAACAAAAGACACAGTGGGTTAAAAAAAAACAAATGAAGTTTTGAGGGAAGGGATAGTAGGAAACCTGGGGAGAAGAGAATGGGAGATTACTTGTTCCAAACACAATGTGCATGTATGAAATGCTGACTAAAAAATTAAAAGGATAATTCTAAATGCCTATCAGTTAGATGTGGATGCCCAACCTGCTGCTGTAGCACGATGTGATAATTCTTGTGAACATAGAGGGACCGAGTACTGATAACCGTGATACTATTACATCTCTAAAAAGAATGTTAGCAAAAAAAAAAGAGTCAGAGCAGAAACAATAGTCATCTTAGTATGCCAATGCCATGAAACGATGAATTGGACGAAACTAATATGTGAAGACTGAAATCAGCACCAGTGAGGGTGACTGAAAGGAGGCCAGGGCAAGACAGATGGACCTTGTAGGGTGTGGGAACGCTCCACATGTCACTGGGGTTGTGCTTCTCTAGTAGATGCTGGTCAAAACCCATGCTATTATTCGCAGGCATTTCACTGCACGTGAGTTTTACCCCCATTAAAACAGCATAAACTTTCAGTTACAAGTTGAATAGGTCCCAGAGAGCTAGTCTACAACACAGAAACTGTAGCTGATAATAACACGCTGTGTACTTGAGATTCACCAATAGTGTGAACTACACATGTTCTTAAGTCAAACCCAGCAATTGTTAGATGACAGGTGTATGAAATACAGAATTCACCACACAAGGGGTATTTTTTTTTACTTTGTAAAATATTAAACAAGACTGCCAATATCAGTTAAATAACTGTGAATATGAAAAAAGCCTGGTTCTTAGGGTAATGGAAAAATCATTATTGTGGTTTGGTTAGGATGAACCGAGTTTTCCAGAATAGCTTTTCCGAGAGTACTGCATGTCTTCAAGACACTGGTAAGTTAAACAGGCTAGCTTAAGAACGGAAGATGGCTCATGGCAAAGAAATTGCGTGTGTGTGAAAGTCGGGGAGTGGAAAAAAAGAGCTGCATGCCAGGCAGAGTGCTAACAGATGGGCAAGTTTTGAAAGAGACTTCTTGTGATTGCCCTTAGTAAGTTCAAATCAGAAGCATGGCCCACACTGGTGATTGGATGCCTACCGCCGCGTTCGACAGTCAGGATGGCGGGAATAGTGTGAAAGAAGAGAGAAGTAGGGCACATGAGGTGACGAGGTGGGAGGATGTGGAAGCCAAGACATGTGGGAGCTGGAGGGCAGTGTTACAGGCTTTGAATTTCATTCTGGGCGTAATGAAGCTCCGTTTATTCTGAGGGTTTCAAACAGACACACATCACGATCTGATTTACAATGCTAAAAGTCTGCCGAGGCTGGTTGTGGTGAGGAGTTAAGTAACTGGACAAACTGCACAGGACAGCTACTTGGAAGAGTTCAAAGTGGAAGAGCTGGTCACTGGGAAAACTCTCAGGGAAGGTCTCATTTCACCCGGAACCAGTCATTCTGTCAACCTTGCATTCCTAACCAACCCTCAGATGGCTGCAGCGATGGCCTAGCATTACAATGTTATCAGAGACGCTGGTCCAGGGCTGCCCAGCTACATCAGTCCCATGTTCCCGACTCCCGGAAAAAGGAAAGAGAATATTACCTTTGGAAGTCATTAGGTTTCAGGAAATTTGTTAAGTGGCAATCATTCACTAGCACAAAGATATCTTTCATTCAAATAAAGGATCCCTTAGACATAAGGGATTCATTTTCTAGCTTTCTTTCACAGGTTGGGAAATTTGTCCCATAGCAGTCTAAAAAGTGATATATTCACTCTTGTTCCCAACCACCACAACAAAATCAAACATAAATAAAAATCTGTATGAGAAAAGAGAAGAAGGAATTTGTATGTTGCAAAAGCAATAAACATCATTCTTATCCATTAGGAAAGAACCCTTTAAAATATAAGTAGAATCTAATTGCTAGTGGGAATTTTAAAGAAATACAAATCACATTCATTTGAAACGTCTGTGGCTCTATTTATGTATGTATACAGATGCACCATCTACTAAAGACACTCTATGAAGAAATACACTAAACATTGAAGCCTCTTCTAGTCTGACATAGCACAGGGGCATCTTGAACATTAATGAGTTATATTTCTATTTACATTTCCAATGTCAACACTAATTACTTCCTCTTTACATAACAGCTAAATCCTAAACTTTTGATTCAACCTACCAGCCTAGAATAAATACACATATTGCAATGTACTCATTTTTTTTTGAATTTCATACATATTCATCTTCCTGGTTAAGAACTGGTTTTAGCTCAATCCCATGTCATTTCTTTAAGGAATGACATTCAAAAACGAACCGACTTCCCATCCCAAAAGTTCAAAACCTGACTTTAATCTTCACATTCAAATGCATCTAGTTTTCTTCCTGATTATAGTTTCCTTCCTGATTATAAGTCCTTAGGCTTGCTGTAGCAATGTTTGTGATCTAATATACATAATAATATCCAAGAAGGAGACTATACATAATAATATTGAAAGGAGGGCTTGAGACGTAGATGGGACAGCTGTGGGAAGAACGACGTGAAGATTAACAGTGCTCTGCAGAAATCTCCCTTTTGTTTCTGATATTACATTTCTGCTTAAATTGTCAGCCAAGAGACTTCCTCTAATAAAAGACTTAATGTTTCCTGCTCTACTTTAGGAAGTTTTTCTTCTTCAAAGAAAGCAAGCTTTGTTGTCTCACGTATTGGGCATTTGTTAAGTACTTTCAGCTTCTGTAACTTAAAAAAATGCCCTGCTTGGTTCTGAGTGATTTGATTCAAGCTTTTGTGTTTTATATACTGACAACCAATAGTCACTACAAGTGAAGGAATTCTGTGTTCAGGTATTGCTCTTTTAAAAAAAAAGAATTCAAAGTGGTTTGCACCCTTTTCATCTCTGCAGAAGCCTTTTCTTATATTGTCATTGGTTCCCTGTTCCAGTTCTGCAGGCTTCGGGGGCTAACTCTTAAGTAGGTATTTCAGAACTTGAGGTCATTTTTTTCATTTACATAAAAGCATCAGCCTAAATATAGGCTAGCCTTGACTTACACAGAAGTTCTTCCGCTTGCATGTACACTGATACTTTTTGAAAATTCAAGTTGCTTAAGGTTGGCAAACAACAACTCCAGATCAAACCTATCCACACTCCTTCCTTTGTGTAGTATCTAATGCAGGCTACTTCAGTGGAGTTCAGTGCAAAAGCCAGCAAAACCTGGGATGTTCAAAAGCTGCCCAGTACCCTCAAGTCTGCCAATCTTGCATGTAAGTTTTGAACTATGTATGAAAAGGGTACTTACTGTCCAACTGTTCACATTTCATTCTCTAGGAGATATTCAGGGAAAACCTCATCAGCATATTGGCTCACTGAGAACTATTATCAGGACTGGGGTCAGTGGGAGAGTGCTTCCCTAGCCTGGGTTCAGTCTCCAGGACTACCAGGGGAAGCAGCCTTTATTTTGCCTATTACTTCCAGGGACCTTCCAGTTGCTTTGCACTCATATCTGCTTTCTGTGACTTTATTTAGCACATCAGTATTTTAGAGTATGCTAGGGATTCTACTAGGCAGCTATACTTCACCAGGTCTTTGTCAATATTAGCCAGACTTCCGACCAGTTCATATCATGCACCTAGAAAAAGGTTAGAAATCATATAAATGCTTATTATTGATTACATCGGAGAAAAACATAATTTTCACCCTCTTTATAAGATTCTCAGGGAGCCACTCAAGGTCTCAACTCTATTTCAGATAAACACCTGCTTTAACTCAAACATCCACCAGCAACATATGTTCTTGAAAGTTTCTGCTAAGTCTTCAGCGCTTCCCTCAACTTCATCTCATCACAGGATAATAGCAACATCATCAAAACGTAACTGGGTGGCAGTTCTTCCAAACAGGGCCTCCATTGTGGAAGTGGTTTCCATTTTGTTATTTTATGCCTCATTGATGGAGCCCTAAGTTCATCCATTCATGTGACATTATTCATTTCATGTCATCTATAAAATAATTCTATTCTTAGGAGTTTTAAAGTCTAGGAAAGCCCAGCTTGGAGACTCAGATTGGACAGTGTTTATCAGCAAATGATGTTAGAAAGGACGGTGACAACTCTAAAAGCAGAGGGAAGGTACAGATTTCATGGCGTGTTGAAGGGGCAGTAGGAAGACAGCTCTGCCATGGCATGCCTAAGGTGTGATAGAAGGTCAAGCAAAGGAAAATAATGCTAGGGTGATGGTGGTTCCTGTGACATAGGCTATCCTCAAAATTCACTTCGTGCTGTCATGCCATTGATCCTGCTGGAGGCCTTAGCAGCCTTGAGGGAGACAGTGGTTTTCATAATTCCTCTCAGAAGGACTACCTTTCTCATTCTCCACAAAGCCTACTGACACCCCAGAAGCAGCCCTGAATGTGATGGTGTTCAAAACACAAAGGTCTTCTCATGACCCCTTTAGACCACCAAAGAGCTTAAGTGTGGGATGACCAAAATCAAATGCTTGTTTTTCAATCAATGTAACATTCTTGTGGCAAGATGGAAGACAAGCTGCTACAAATAAGAGGAGCAGACCACAGATTGGCTGTGGTAATCCAAAGGAGAGGTTTAGAGGACCCGGTCTAAAGTGGGGGTTAATGGAGAGAGAGCAGGGATTGTTTAAGGCAAAAGGTTTCTGCTCCGCACCACTCCCTGAGGGCCAATGGACAGGTCATAATCCGGGTACACCTGACATTCTCAGCTGCTGTCTGCACACTGCCCTGACATCTGCTGAGTGAGTGCTCCCTTTTGGGCAATTTTTCTCAGATTTGATGTTGGAATTAGGAACAGTTACTGAACATCCAAAGTGGCTTTCTTGTCTCTCAGTTAGTTTGTTCGTGACATCTCAACCATTTTAGTAACTCCTGTCTTTCAAACAATTCTACTTGCATCCATCACCTTTGCTTGTCTTGAACCCATCTTGTTTATTTTCTTCTTGTATTCTCATGGTCTCTGAAATTTTCTAAAGAAAGTTTGGCATTTATTTTTATTTTATTTTATTTTATTCCTTGTGATCACAGTGGACTAAAAAGAGTCTCTGAAATCCCACTGAAGGACAAAACAGTTCTTCAATGCCAGGTACTGGGAAAGTTAAGAATTGAATAACTGTTCGTTTCTCTAGTTTGATCAAAGTTTCAAGAAATTCCTAAGAATCCCAGAAGAGAAGGCAGAATACTTCAAAATAGACTCAAATGTATTATATAGAAGGATTACATTTAAATCCTTTTACAAACACCATAGCCAATCAACAAATTACATTTTAATAAATCTAAATAAGAGGCTTTTGCTTCAGCCATTAGATTCTTATATATCTGAGAGATCATAAAGACACATTTGGGAAATTATTGGCAGGAGTTGTGTTACAGGAAAAGCATTTAAAATAGCTACACTTTGAGAGGTTATAAACATGATTCATGAGCTCTCAAGGAAAAGGTCCATTTTTGTTAGGTCTCTTTTTTGATAGGGTCTCTTTGACTAAAACCTAGGAACTATATTTCTGTCACTGCATGCTGCCCATCACTTTGAGTCTGGAGAAAACATGTTCTAAGAAAACACATCTTTATCAAATTATCTGAGATACTGTCCAGAGTAGGAAATGTTAATCCTTCATAAAACTAACTGCAGCTACTGACTACATAGACCCAAGTGGTATGTTTATGTAAATTCATTATTTGTATCTATTATTTAATATACTATTTTATTTTTGTATTTATCATTTTGTATTCACGTACACACTTTCTCTCTTGTGCCATATGACAAAATATCGGACATAGACATTGTAAAAGGGGAAAAAACCCCTGTTTTAGAGCTTTCAGTCCACAGTCCTTGGTTCTGACACAGGGTATCCTGGCAGCAGGTACACATAATGAGGCTGTTAGCTTCAAGGCAGGACAGGAAGGGAGCATCAAATTAACACAATGGGTACAGTCCCCAACATAAAACCCCAGTGACCCATTTCCCTCATTTCCCGCCCACCTTTCACAGTTTCAATACTTTCCAAAAGTCGATTCAAAGTTTAAACCAGTCAATAAATAGAAACACTCACTAAGTCAAAACTCTTATAATCTGATAATCTCTGGGAATGCACTCGAGACACAATGAGAGGTATTCTTAAGTGATACCTAATCTCTTAGGTATTTTCAATCTATGCAAGTTGGCACTTAAGATTAACCATTACAATTCAGTCATTTAGTAAATATCTGTCATGTTGAAATACCTGGACTGTATAATGGCAATGGATTTAAGGATGGGTATAATGAAGTATTAACCCCAGAAGTGTATAGTGAGGCTGGAAACAGGTAAGACTGCACAAGATGGTAGGTAAGCACTGATAAACATGGATCCAAGTGTGGGAATATACACAGTATATATGCCCATGAACTAGATCAGGTCTTTTGGAGCAATAGATGGCATTGCGATGGAGGAACAATGTTCTGGGATGAAGTACTGCATGGAGCAATAGGTCATCAATTGACTTTGATGAGCCACAAGTGGTGTGGGACAACTGTCTATATTCTGTCAATTATATTTTAAATAAACGCTGGTCAGTAGCCAGGCAGGAAGTATAGGCAGGACAACCAGACAGGAAATAGAGTCAGGTCAATGAGGACAGAATTCTGGGAAGAGGAAAGCCCATTCCTCTGCAGTCCTGTCCCATCCACAGAAGAAGCAAGATGTGACTGCCTTGCTGAATAAGGTACCAAGCCATGTGGCTAGCATAGATAAGAATCATAAGCCGGGCGGTGGTGGCGCACGCCTTTAATCCCAGCACTCGGGAGGCAGAGGCAGGCAGATCTCTGTGAGTTTGAGGCCAGCCTGGTCTACAAGAGCTAGTTCCAAGACAGGCTCTAAAAAAGCTGCAGAGAAACCCTGTCTCGAAAAACCAAAAAAAAAAAAAAAAAAAAAGAAAGAAAGAAACAAAAGAAAAGAATAATGCGCTAATATAAGATATAAGAGTTAAGAAGCATGAGCTAATGTACCAATCAGTTTATAACAAATGTAGACATCTGTGTGATTTCTTTGGGACTTAAGGATTGTGGAACCTAGGCAGGACAGAAACCCTGACAACACACAAACTGTGTGGTGTTGCAGGTGTGATGAAATAAAACCTAATAAAATAGAATGAGGATGGAGCATCAGTAGAATGTTTAAGATCAATGTTTCCCTAGTTTTGTAAGTTGTAGAACTGCTAAGTAAAGTTTATTTCTGAATCCTAGTACATTAATGAAGAAAAAGTAGTGACTACAAATGATGATTAAAACATTCTCCAATCCGTTCATGTGGTCACAATTTGAAAAATAACTTTCATAGACTATACATATGTGCATATATCAGATTTGAATTCTAGTTTGTCAGTTGACCTGCAGAACAAATTGGGTTTAATGATGCTAGATGCAGCAATTGTTTCTGACAGAGACAGGACTGAGTTTGAGAACTGAGAGTTCAACAGACATAGGGAGATGACCTATTGGCCTTGTACGGGGTAGGTAGAGATATTAAGGGTAATTCCTGAAGTTCTGGCATATAAAATTGGTTAGCAACTACACAAAAGGCACTCAACATTTAAAACCTGTACCGATATGGAATGAGGATCCAAACAGTGATGCTAATACAGAGTAGGAAATTGTGCAAGAGGAAATCTGGGCTCATAAGAGAGCAGAATCAGATGATCATCTCTACAGGAACCCAACATTGTCAACACTATGATCACAGAAGACATCTGAGCAATGCTTACCAAGCACTGGACTCTGGGTTCAAAACAACACAGAACTATCTTAGTTAGCCTTGACAAGAAGCTAACGTGTTGGTCTGTATTTCGTGTTTCAGGTCATGTAACTAGAAGTGGAACATTTAGGATATTAAGATTTTCCTTCTTAAGACATTCTTAACCATCTGCTGCTGAGCGAGAGACTGATCCCTCCCACCAGAGGACACAGAAAAATGGAACTTCAAGGCAGGAATTCTGTTTTTGTGGCCTTGGGTGGGTAGAGAATGAAAGCTGAGAGAAACATATTCAGCATCCCTTCTTTGAAGCTGGCGTCTAAGTGAGTGTGTGACTAAGCTTTGTCTATGGGCAAAGAATGTCTTAGGCAAATTAGGAGAAGCAGAAAGAGGGCTTGACACAATTTAAGATATCCAAATGCAGAATTTCATTTTTAAAAGGTTCAAATCTGATCAAAGAAAAACATCTTCCGTTGCCTATAATCTTCTAATTAGTTCCATCTTTATTAAATGTCCCATTAAAAATTACAGAATTAAAATGTGTCAAGTGGACTGGAGAGATGGCTAAAGTTGCTTGCTAAAGGAAAGGCTCACTACCAAAATCACATTTCAGTTTAGAAAACCAAAATAAACAAAGAGAAGCAATTTTGTAGAGTATGTGATTTTTTAAAGTGCTCTAAGACAGACATCCTCTGTACCTTTTACAGTTTTTTTAGTTAAAATACATAGCTAATTATACAATCCAATGCTATATACATAAAAACCCATGAGATCAAACTGTCTAAATATTGAGAAAATCATGCATAGCAAATAGTTTAGCAGTTTCTATTTCCCAGCTAATGGTGACTTTTGATTGAATACTATTCTTCTAAGACTAAAGTTAGTGTTTAATTTTTCCCTCATTTTTGAGTATTTTTCAAAACATTAACCTTTTGCACTGGATAGAATGGCTTAAGGTTATTTGATCATACTTTGGTATTTTTCATATGATGCAGTACTAGTTAGTTTAGTCTTTAATCATGTAGGGGTCCACCAATGTGCAAGTCATAAGGATCAACTGGTATTGTTTCAGAAAGTCCACACTTCAAAGGAGGCAGCTCCATGTCCTTCTTACCTAGTTTTATCTGCACATAATTAACATAAACCTCACTATCTAACACAATGCAAAAGTTTGGCCTCAATTGAGAGATTAGCATTTGGTTAACAGTTGTACAGTGATGAATTTCCTCTCATGAAAATACAGATAATTGATTGTATATGGGTTGACTAATACCATTAGTCATTTCTTCCTTTAGATTTTTGTTTGTTTGTTTTTGAGACAAGGTCTAAGGACTCATGGCTGTCCAGGAGCTCACTAAATACAACAGGCTGGCCTCTAACTCACAGCAGTTCCCCTTCCTTCTGCCTCCTGAGTGCTGGAATTAAAGGTGCGAGCCACTGTGTGCTGTTTATTTATATCCTTTGAATGAATTATATTTAATTTTCCACTGAGACATGCATCCTGAACCTGTTAGAGAAAGGGCCACATGTTTATGCCGAATCATTCTGTACTATATAGACATTGGATTAGGTATATTTCTGATTGAGTCTTGGTGACTAAAGGCCACAGAATTCTGTTAAAGACTGTGCTATGCCAATTTCAGAGAATATTTCCATACAGGTCATGGGCAAAGTATCAAAATATAAAAGACTTGGGTTCTGCCTGAGTCTCCAGAACAAGTTTTGTTCCTGATTTGTTAACAAGGATTGTTCTACTCACTCCGGGTGTGTGATATTTCATTTTAACCCAGTAGTGGGGTTAAGATGCTAACCCTGAGCTATCTTCAAATACACTTAAATTCTTGTTTGCTTATCATTACTTAACTACCACGATAGTCAACAAAACTAATTTTGTCCAACTTTGCTTCATTCTCTTTAGTTCTGTGGAATCTTTGGAATGATGAAGCACATCACACACTTTTGCAACAAAACAAAAATATTTGGGGGAATTTTGGTGAGCAAGTAAACTGTTTTCTGAGTTTCTCTGTATCTGAAACATTCATTGCTTACTGCAAAGTAACAGACAACATCAAAAATAATCTATAACAACTACACAATTGCACAGGCTTTTATGATATAAACTCATGGCCAGTCAATTTGAGTGAAACAAGAATATCCTGGTTGAGGTTTATAAATGTATAAAGAGATCAAATGGCCAAGATACTTTATGAGAAAAGCTCAAAATACAATGAAGCAAGTTATAATTTAATTTTACAACAGCATTTTAAGAGGAGATAAGATAGTGCCTTTAGTTCCTTATTTTATTGACAGCTGTTGAATCTAGAGTTTAAATTTTGAGTATACTCATCTTTTAAACAGTGGATTATTTTGGACTGTTTCTACTCCAATTCAAAAGCAAGCAGAGAGCACAGCATGCTAATCAGGTCAATTATATTTCAACAGAGAGTCGGGAGAAACTACACTTCAACCCTTCAGCACGATGCTGGACAGCAGCAGGAAATGCCAGTTTTCACACAAAGTAGACATGATAGTAGTACCAAATAATTTGCTCATCAAGATTCTTTCTCATATGTTTCCATTTTTTTTACAAGTGGGGAATATTTAAGCACTAGTCAAAACTTATCAGAAAAGTCAAACATAGCAATCAGACCAATTACAAATCATCTATAATAGCAAAGAAGTCCTACAGATAACCCAAAACCAAATACGACACAGTTGGCTACTATTCACTATTTTTAAATTTTAAATCTTCCTTCCTTTGAGTTTATCAGGTTATATTTATATGAAAAATACACATTTTTACCATGTTGTATGGTAATGTCACATACCAAAACACATATAAAATCAAATATGTTCAATTTAATTAGACTCAAAACAAGTATCAGATACATAGTTGTTCCCCCATAGGAAATCTGATACTGTTTAAAATGATTTAGAATAAAATTTTTATTTTTTTCCATTTTTATCTCCTTGTAATTTTAATATTAATAGCCCTAAGCTTGTAAGAACATCAATGCAGAAGCAATAACACAAAATTAATGTAGAATAAGAGAAAAACCACGTAATCATCACCACCTACTAGCCACTCCTCCCCACAAGCATCAATAACTAGCAGCAAAAATTAGCACAGTCAATCTGGAACAAGCCCACTATGGTTCCAACACCACATGAAACCTATTCTGTAGCTAGTTTCCTGGGGAGAAACCATACCATAGAAAACTTTTCTTTAGTTTTTAATAAGCACACACCAGCCATTTCTCACAATCAGAAATGAAAAGGAAAGCAAGGCTTGTCTTATCTTGCCTCTGACATTCAAAATATTTAAAAGCATCAAGAAAAGATACTATTTTTAAAATGAGGACACAAAAACCTTGCAAAGGCTAAAATGGACATGTAAGGAGAATATTTTGCTCATTTGTTTTTGAACATTCTAGCTTCTGGATATTCCTAACATTTGGATCTACACAATCACAATATGGATGCCATTAGCGTTACCATTGAAAAATAGAGATGTAGCTAGTTCAAATGAGAGGCAATTTAAGTATTAAAATATACTCCAGATTATGAAGACTTGAGGTGATAAAATAGTCTACTAATAATTTCATAATAATTACATTGTTAAATAGTAATGTAGTAGGTATAGTGAGTTAAATATAACATCTTTCAATGGTTTCAATTGTTTGTTTTCAGTTTTAAAAATTTAGTCAGTAAAAATGTAAGTTATGGATGTGGTTAGATTTGTATTTCTATAGGTGAGGCAAGATGTAGATCAGAACCTTAACAATAAATTTCTTAATAAACATTATAGAAAGATCTATTCTACTAGTTGCACTAGTAATTTCTTGTTACATCATATGAAACAGTTTTTAAAAATATATATCCTACTGAACAGTACTGTTCTCCACAGTGCAACGAGAGGCAGAACCCTAGCATTTAGGATGTAAAAAGTGATGGGAAGTAAGCATTTTATATGGAAACCTTCAAAGTGGGCTCAATCTCAAACAGATTCTGGCTTGATTTGTTTTTCCTGGTTCCTGGACTCTGGGAAGCACTTCTTTTGCATGGGGAAGTTCAAAGACAGTCAGTCAAGGAACTGAGACTAGGGGCTAAGTGAGCAAAGAGGATCTGCAGCCCAGCACACAGGGAGGATGCAAACAGGAGGAAAGCGTTTCTTTCTTCCTTCCTTCCTTCCTTCCTTCCTTCCTTCCTTCCTTCCTTCCTTCCTTCCTTCCTTCCTTTCTTTCTTTCTTTCTCTCTGCTTCCTTCGCCCTCACTTCTTCCAACAACCCTTTCCTTCTCATCTGAGACTTATGTTCAGCTTCATCTTTTCAACTCAGGTACTTTTGTGCCTTCTTCCTTCCTTCCTATTCTAATTGGTCTCTTGTTCACCGCTGGTCTTCCTTTCTGTCCCTCTGATTTCCATTCTGTTATTGATTTCTTCTAAGAAGTTACATTACTTATTCCTAACAAGGCCATGTACTAGATTTTAATAAATTTCCTATTCTTTTATCTCTTTGTGAAGAAAAAAAACAAGAAACGTATTAAAAACTCAAGAACATGGAAGTAGTTTTTATTTTCTAGGCTAACAGGTTGTTGTTTTGGTTTGTTTTTTGGTTTTTGTTTGGATTTTTCTGGTCTGGAGCAATGTGGTTCAAGGAGAAAGGTATACCTCCGTGGCCCTATTTAGACTCAGAATAGATTCCTTGGGTGGGAATTATGAATCTTAGGGTTGTAAGTTGGCAGGGTAACCAGACATAGTCTTTATACATGTGTTATAAGTATCTATTTTAAAAGCTTCTAAAAAGAAGTATTGGAGTGTTTACCTTTAACTATTGGTTTTGGTGTTTGCAATAAGATTTGTTTTAATTACTTCTAAGACAATGAGGCCTGGGTAAATTAACTTGAGGCTGGGTTTCCTGAAGAACAGTTCAGTAAAGATAGTCATATGGAAGAAAATAAGGCCATTCAATCAATATACATTCATCAATCCCAAAACTAGGACATATAGTTCCACTCAGACAAAAAGTAGTTATATGCTTAAATAGCTACAATTTTGCTTAGGTACCACAATGCTTTCAGCAAAAAAAATTTCCAAAAGGGCTAGACATAGTTGTAGACTCTGTGATTATTGTGTATACACCATTTTGGAGGTAGATTTTTCAGTGATGTTATGATTATAATTCATTGATACAGCCATTTCAGTCATTAGTATACGAATAAATTAGACCTAAACACAAACATTATGTTGAATTCAATTTGAATGCTACACAATTGGGACAATAAATAAAAAATATTGGTTGTTTGTGTCTCAATGCTTTGAAGACTTACAGCTTTAATGTCACGTTAAACACATTTTCTGAGTATGATACAGTCTACAGCACTAAATAATTGTAAGCCAACCAAAGATTGATTGTTGACTGTAATAGGCTGTATTTAGTTATTCATTTATTCATAAACTAAAGGAATAATTAAAATCACGTATTTCAATAGTTACTTAGAATAAATACTTAGACAAATCAGTAACCAACTATATGCTAAAACAATGCACAAATAGAATCGGAGGCATTAGCAATCATACCTTATTGTGCGTCTGGGTCTGTCCAACTAGTATGAGAATATTGGATGAGATGATAGACAGGCAGAAGTTAATTAGAATTATGGACCTCTCAGAGCGGATGTACCTGGTCAGAGAGAGAAAGAAACGTGGCAAATTTTATGTCATATAATTAGTGGAATTAACTCAAAGAAGGAGTTTGAACCCAGGTTTCATATAAGAATATGGAAAAGCATTTTTCATATATATTTTCCTTAGGTACCCAGTTTTAGAGTACATGGCATGTGCAAGAAACCTTTAGACTTATTTTTTTCTGTGATATGTCATAATTGAGAGAACCTAACTTGTACATACATGAGAACAATACTTTCTTTTGTTCTAGGAAATGTAATTTCTTAGAAATACATTAATCATTATAATTACTTTCTTACATATGCACATACATATTTATAATATCTGTATCAACCAATAGAAACACTGAGGCCCAACGGTAAAACCCCACCCAGGTTTTGAAGCAACTCTCCTATATACTAGAAGGATGCATTACTTTTTGTGAAGCCATAAACTTCAGTAGCTACTCAAGCATCTTTATGTAGCTAGGCTGTTCCTTATGTCCTTGAGTATCTCTTTCAAGAAAAAGAAGAAAAAGTAGCAGAAGTCTTTATATGTAAAAAATGGTCTCAAGTGATCATTTACCATTAGACTGAAATACTCTTGGTGACAGCCATATTTTACACTTAGAAAGAAATTTACACACACACACACACACACACACACACACACACACATATATATATATAATCGGTTATATGATTTAAAGTGCACTAAGAATGTAAGTAACAGCAAAACCTGTTCAGAATCAAAGGTTCCACCAGCTGTTTACCCTGAAAGGGCAGCAATTATTTTGCTTAACTGTACCCTGTGATTGCCACTAAGTACCAATACTGTAAAAGAATCTTGCACATGATGTGTGTCTCGGTCTGTTATATTTGTATTATAACATGGGACCTCATTCCACAGCAGGCATAGGATTTTCTGTGCAATGATAGATGGAGAAACCAAAGATCTAGAGGAACTTTATGAAAGTTATAGTCTCACAGGCCAGCCTGGTCTACAGAGTGAGTTCCAGGACAGGCTCCAAAGCTACAAAGAAATCCTGTCTTGAAAAACACAAAAACAAAACAAAACAAAACAAAAAAACAAACAAAAACAAACCACCAAAACACAAAAATTGGGTTTCATAATGTAAGAGAAATTTTCTTCACAAATTGGATTAATCTTGATTGACAGCACAAAATGGGCTTCAAGAGTTGTTGACCATTCTGGATATCTAAACATATGATAAATCATACACTGGGCTGCTAAAGGTAGCGACAAATATTATCTTGTTCTTTTTTTGTGGATGAAGGCTATAAATCTTTTCTGATGTTAATGGCTTCCATGATGATACAAACACACATCTTGACACCATCAAAAGGATTTCAGTGACATTTTCTGTTTATAAACAGAAAAACAAAACAAAACCCAGACTGAGTAATATAAAAGACCAACTGGATGCCCCAAATGCTACTGAGATGCTTCCTTTCCTCAATAATACTGAGTCATGTTGTTGCCTTAAATTCTGCTAAGAATTGTCACGACTTTCCACGCTGTCGTATGACATTTTATATTTTAAAGGAAATTTGTGAATGTGTGGAAATTGTGTCAATAAGTTGACCGAGAGAACAAGCTGTATTGCCTTTTGATGTCACAGTGTATTTCAGCTAGCTGTATGGCTAGAGGGAGAGAATATAGCTTAATGTATTATTATTATCATCCTTATTATTATGACTGAGAGGATATGCTGGATTGTTTTTTGATGCAACAGTGTGCTTTAACTAGTTGTATGGCTAGAGGGAGAGAAAACAACTTAATGTATTATTATTATTATTATTATTACCATTATCAACATTATCATGATAACCGAAAGTGTTGATGGCAAAGAAAGTGATATCTCTGAGAACTGAAATCAAGCGGATCACAAATGCAAGGCAGGCACCGCCACTGAGCCACACTTTCAGCCTTCTCAGTTGTTAAGAAACATCTGGAAAGCACTACATGGAGCAACTACAAGTTTCAAACCGGCATATCAACTATAAAGTAAATTGCATGATACTTCATTTTAGAAAACACTAGAAAAAATTAACCCTAAATATTTTTATTAGAGAAATAGGCAGGAAGGTTCTCAGCACTCTTACAACTGAATCAAAATGTTTTAGAGTTTATGTTCTTGGTGGTGTTTATGAAGCACTTTGAATGGATCTTGATCCGAGATCCATTGAGAAACTCATGAGTCTTCATACTTCTATCAAGAAGTAATTATTATTTCAATTCTCCGATGGATAGACGATGAAGTGATGACCACTTAAGTCTTAGGAATCCAGATTTGTGCAGTTGCTTGGAACTCTTTTCTGTAATTCTCAACATCAGTATAGGTTTTGATAGACACTTTGATGATTTTCAGAAATTCCTAGAATTTCATTGTAGTAAGTGACTGGTCTGTCTTTTCTGAATTTCAATCAACAAACAGATCATATACTGATATTGGCTATTTGTGTGTGTGTGTGTGTGTGTGTGTGTGTGTGTGTGAAGAGAAAGAGGGGGAGGGACATGACAGAAGGTAGAATTGATACCTGAACAGAAACTGCTGAAAACTGAATTTACTTCTAAAGACTCCAGTGGGGGTAAGAATTATAATGTTATCATGATTACCTAATATCTTAGCCAATTGCTTCATGTTTTTAAAAAGACATTGTCCTTCACTCATGGGAAGTTGGCTTCTGCAAGCCTGTCAGTTTGTTTTTACAGGACAACAGCCTGATTGAGTTTTAAACATACAATTCTGTTATCAACAATGTCATCCCAAGAGCAGACATCTTTTAAATTTCCTTTTTCACCATTCTGTCAAGTGTTTCTCTGATGTACCATAATATTGCAGTGATGAAGAACTTCTGTTATG
Source organism: Arvicola amphibius (assembly GCF_903992535.2). Taxonomy (NCBI): domain Eukaryota; kingdom Metazoa; phylum Chordata; class Mammalia; order Rodentia; family Cricetidae; genus Arvicola; species Arvicola amphibius. Next base: position 82,827,922 of record NC_052055.2, read on the forward strand.
TACCCAGGCCTAAATGTATGCACACTTTCTTTTTTCACAAAGCATAAAAATCCTAATATCTTTGACTATTTAAATATCTTTCACAATTAATTCTTCCTTTCAAGAGAGTGAAAACCACAATGGACATCAATGTTTTATTTAAATATCAATATTAATCTAAATAAATATCCCTTATTAAATAGTAATTGATTTTTAATTTTTCAGATGATTGTATAAGACCCTAAGAAAACATAAAAGTCTTTGAGGTAGGCACATCAACTTTTGCAATTTTAAATAAATCAAATAGTCAGGAAACAATAGATAATTATCTGCATACTAATGTAATACAGCATTTTAAACCACCTTAACAATGGCAATGGTTATAATGCCTTTAACTATTAAAATTATAAAATCCATTTAAAAGTTTGGTCATATGGTACGTACATATATGTTGTCAATACCTAAGTAGACACACACCAAACCTCATAGGCCCAATTCTTACTACCATCCTAAACAATTACCTAGAAATTACCACGAAAAAATATTAAATTTTAACAGACTATTAAATAGATGCAATTTAAAATACGAGAGAAAATTTCCCAATAATTCCTTTTCATATTTCTATGATATCCTTTCATCAAACTTGCTCAAAATCTGACTCACAGCAAACAGTAAAGTATGTGACCTTTCGTAGAGAACATTGGAATTTTCTTAATGCTTTTAACATCAGAGCAGTCTTTACTCATTGTGCAGGACATACTGAAATCATGTCTGGCACTTGAGAACTTGACATCCTATTCCTGCAGAGAGAACTTTGACTGTACCAACTATGCACTGAGGTCCAACAGCAATGGATATAAACAATATATCACAGGGAAGGAACTTGCAACATAAGAGAGTTGTGCTTACACATGAGGAACTTGTTGAAATCTACCATCATATCAGCTAGAAGAAAAGTATGCATGTGTGTTTCATTTATCTATTTTTACCAGAGACAAATAAAGGGAATAAAGTTAGCTAATATGGTTCCTGTGTTCCAGTTCAAATACAGAAGTTCTAATTCTGTTACAAAGAATGCTGCTTTCGATATGTGACGAAGACTTTAACACACTGAATCCGAGTTCTCTATCTCAAGTCTACTCATTCATTACATACCTCCATAGCGCTGCATAGACAACGGCCAGGGTGATCAAGGCTAGGCAGGAGAGGCCACTGCCTACTATGAGAGTTACTGAAGGGGCCCCAGAAGATTCCATGACCTGTAAGTTAAGGGGGGAAAGAAAAGAAAGAGAAATTTGACATGAATAAAAATAAATTCTAAATTCGGAGAAATTAAGCTATCACTCAAGAGTAGCATAAATAGTTGTTATAGTTACCAGATAATTAACCACAGAACACTCAGTTCACACACCCTCAAGCTCCAAAATGACTAAGTCTAGCTCCCCTTTCTCTCACACTGCGAAGTAATGAAGTCTTCAGAGTTTAAAATGTTTGATTACAACCCCATTACTTACTTAAAGTTTTCTCAAGGACCCCAAACTACGACTGAATCATCATTTACAGGTGAAATTTCCCTTGAGTGAAATTGGAAGCAGCAGGTTTTTGCTGTGCCCCTCACCCCAACTAAGTACAGGTTAATCATTTCACCATATGATTCTTGGTATGATTTGCCTTGCTACTCCTATTTACAAATCGTGATGCTATGGTACATAGTTACTGAAAAACTGAAACTTTCTGACTTTTGACAACTTTGTTCTGAGGCAAGTATCCCCACATTAAATTTTACTTGCGTGGCTTCCAAGAATAAGAAGAAAATGGAATGCTATACTTAGGATCTTCGGATATAATTTTTCTTACGAACAAAGTATGTGGAGATAATTTCCATAGTGCCAGTATCAGTCCCTAAAACCATGACCTTGAAAAATAAGCTTATAGCTTTTAAAATCTTTTATATACATAGTATAAACATCCACTGATCCAAATGGCTTCTTTTCTTAGACAGTAACATGACCATAGCTAACGAAGACAGCTGTTTTATATAAATTTTTATATTAGAAGTTTGAAGCAATACACTAAGTGTGCCACAAAATCTGTATCAAATTATTAGGTATATGCATCATGAAAACAAGTAAAAGGAGTGATGTCTAGGCCAAATTTAGCCAGGAATAGTATTTTGTCAGAACATTTATTTGTTATTATTTCAATTTTCTGTAAAATTTTGTCAAAATACATTTGGTAAAACATCATTTTTCTTTTGGATTGTTCTGTACAGCTCTCTCTACCTGAAACTATTTCTTTTTCCTTTTGCAAAAATCTACATGCTTTTAAGGAATGCTTTTACAGTTCCAAACAACCGCGTCTCCATGAAAACTTAATTTGATTTAAAAATACACATGTATCCAAGGACACCCTGGGAAACCTGTACTGAAAACGTCCAATGCAGATATGCAATGTGTTCAGCTGTAGTGTCTGGGGTCTTCCTTCCACTCCTGACAGCATTGTCACAAATTCTCCCAGAACAGCCTTCCAGCTTTAAAATAAACGTTGACTTGGCAATTATTTTTATATGAAAGTTTGCAGAATATTAGTGATATCAGAGTACATCTTCAATACTATACTGCAGAAATACCAAGTTATAAGACATAGAACTGAGTAGAATTTAGTTATCGCACACCAACTAGAATTCATTCCACCAAGCTACTGTAGCTGAGGAGAAGAACCCGATTTTGCCACCCTACAACAATTTTCTATTTCCCCCTTTGAAATGCAGTTCCCTGGAGAAACACTCGCCACAATGTCCCTGCCTTTGCATTAAAGCCGTGTTTTCCCTTTGTTACTTACTATTTCTCTAGGTTGCTGAGCCAAAATGGCGAAGGTAGAGAGCCGATCACATAAGCATTTCGTATGGGATGCATCGGTAAGCACAGTTTTACATCCCTGGGTGGACCACGTTCCCAAAGACTCGTTCCTGCAAAAGGGGTGGAGGGGAGATCGGGATAAATACGCCTGACAGCCAAGTCCGTAAAGAAGAAAATGCAGTTTAATTGAGAGAATCTCCTACTGTAATTCCCGTACAGGAAAAAAAAATCTACTTGTTGTTGAACAGGACGTAATTTAGATGCATCTCCAGTAATGCAAAGCGAGAGTGGGAAAAAAGCAAGCAGGCGGTGGTGCGGCGTGCAGGGAGCTGTCCAGCGCCGGAGGTGCTGAAATCAGGACTAGCTCTGTCCAGCCCTCTGAGAGGAACGGCGGCGGCAGCAGCGGCACCAGCAGCCGCTGAGCGTTGGCAGACACTTGCTATGTTCATCGGATCGTTTCAAACACTCAGAGTGTAAAGAGGCTTTTCATATTTTCATACCAGCTCTGATTCCAGGCCCGTGGTTTGGACCGTGAATGCTGTCTTTTAAAATGCGGATTTCTCTAAAAAGCCTGCCTAAAAGGTTACATTGCTTGGGTTGGGTGATTGGATCTTCTCCGCTGCTGGAAAGGGATTTTTCTTCCCTTTAGAATTAGCTGCTGTGAAAATTTCACCCTGGAAACGGGAAGAGGCATCAGCTGGTTCCGACTCTCACTGCCTTTGCCTGGTATCCAGGGGAGGGGTGGGTTTCAGATGTAAGCTTCCCACTCCACATTTCACTTAGTCCAATGCTCCTCTAAAGCCCTTAATATTTCTTCCCCTCAAGACTCTTTGTCCAGGAGGAGAGACATTAAGCTAAAACCAAGTCCACTGAATATTTAGAACAAACCCACCCCAAAGTCCAGCAGGATGGGGGAGGGGGCCTGGTTCAATTTTCTCTTTGGTGTAACCATTTAAAATGTTAAAGCATATGGTTTCTTTCCCACCCCAGCAGAACAATAAAAATGGTATCAACCTACGTCTTGTTAGTAGAGCTGGTGGCGATGGGGGAGAGCCCTGTCACCCCCTGCTGAACTACTCTATAGAAAGAGAGAAAAGGGGGGGGGAGCTTCAAGGCTCAACCAATCAACTTTATTATCATTACACGTGCACTGGATAGAATGCACCAATTGTCACCTCCCCTCCCCCAGGCATGGAAACTCTCCAGCTAGGAAACCTGTATGTTTGAGTGTATTTAGAATTTAAGTCAAGTTACTATTTGTCTTAAAAATGACTCCGAAACTTGAAGGGGGAAAATAAACAACCACATGGCTTAGTGTTAGTTTCTATGTACTTTTGGTTTTGCATTTTACATTTCTTAATGCCTGAGGCCACTGGGTTAAATGCACAGATAGTGTGTTTGAGATCAGTGACGGTTTCTCTCTGTCACTTAGACGTCCAACTTAAGCTACAGAGTACAGTTTACACTGTCCCTTTTTGGTGTCTATAGTCTTGCCTTTTTTGATATTCATGGGTTGATATCAAGGAGGAACAGACTATATTTGGGAACCATTAGATAACAATTATGACCAATTTTAATAGAAAATTTCAGAATGTTGGTCATTTCAAATTTTTGTGTATCTCCCATGATATCTCTCCATACCAAATTAAAATTTAAAACTAAACGTAGTTTTACTTCTAGTATAACTGTTTCAAAATATAATTCTAAATAATCATAGGCATGTAGCAAACAATTTATTTCATTAACTGTATTCTCTTATGGTGTGTGTGTGTGTGTGTGTGTGCGTGTGTGTGTGTGTGTGTGTGTAACAATCAATCAAGGCCAAGATGAAAAACATTTATCTCAACTGGTCAATGTTTAAAGAAGAAGATACACTTAAGAAGCCGACATGTTTTTAAACACTACAACTGTTTTATTAGCTCTGGAAGGCAGGCTGACTTTAATGAAATAACTGTCCACTCAAGATGGAGTCTAGCACTTATGACTTCCACATGATGAATTTATGTCCAGTGAATAAATCCAATGTCTTAAAGGAAAAGAACTTTACTGTTTCCAAGACCTCAAAGGAGACAAAATTACATATTTATGTACATGTAACGAGAGTTCATTACTCAAGAAATTAACATCATTGTATTCTGACTGTCAAATGCAAAGTGTGGATTCAATACAAAGTTGCTAATCTCCAAAGATCATGTAAAATTTCCAAGACATCTTTAGAAAAATGTGTCCATTTGCTTTACTCTGTACAGTGATTGCATGGCCCACCTTCACTAGCCCCAGGCAGAAGTAACTAACTGATTTCTAAGTGACAATCCTTGACTCTTCCTGTGCTTCTCCTCAACATGCTCCATGCCTTTTTCATGTGTATCCTCTCGAGACCTTATCACCTTTGGCCCTTCTCTAAAGTAGCACCCCTGTAATGATTTTATCTTATACACAATAATGTATGAAATACTAAATACGATTTAGCATGCTTTTCCTGATTTCAAAGAAAATACAAAACACAATGTACTAAATCTGGCAGGAAGACAGCAGAATTTGGAGCAAAGTGGTAGGAGAGATGATCTGAAAAGGTGAGAGAGGAGCTGTCAAGTTCTACATCTGGTTACTATTAAAAGTTGAGTCACAAAAGAGGGATGTCATTCTGATGCTAAAGTATATAGCATTTCATAAAACGCCTTGCAATTTTATGACTGAGAACTCCTTTATTTGAGGGGCCAGGCTCCCACCTGGATCAAGCTGGCCTCAAGCTCCCTATGTACCTGAGGATGACCATGAAAACTTCTGATACACCTGCCTCTACTTGCTGGATGCTGGGAGTACAGGCATGGGCCATCACGTCCAGTTTATATAGTGCTGGTGACTGAACTCAGGGGGCTTTGTTCATGCTTTATAAACATGAGTAACTGAGCTACATCTCCAATGCCATAAAACTTTTGGTTGGCTTTCAATTATTAGCCGATCCCTAACCATTATTATCAAACCTCTGGTATGTATTACCTGTATTTTCAAACTTCCCAAGTCTTACTTTCACTGTCTAGAGTTCTTTGAAAGCACAGCCCACATTTCTGATTGATTTCAAGTTTATACTGTAAAACAAACTGATAGGTGGTTGAGCTAATGAGAAGGGAACTTGTTGTCCTGTGCTGCACAGGTCATGTTTTTAAACATCTTCACTGTTCTGACCATCACACTATTGTTCCTCTGTCATAATTTTCACGATGCAAGAAAAGGTGTGACTGTGATTTTTTTTTAAATGTGAAGCTTAGGTTGTCATTCATATGGGAAACACCAGACACTGAAATTCGTGTGAAATGTAAAGATATAATTGAATAACAGACCCATAAAGTCAGAAGTAGATGCAAGGATGATATAGGCATCCACACTCTACTGAATATCATACACTTCCCTTTCATAATGTCTTTCTGTACATTATGTAATTTTTTTTCAAATGGTCTTTAAACACAGCTACGCTTGCAGAAATTCCGCATAACCAGTGGATTCTTTGTTGGCTACACCTACATTCATCAGTGTTAGCTATTAGCTGTCACCTGCACATGTCTTTCTTGCTATTACTAGGCTGGCTAAAAGAAGGAGAAGATTTTTCTGCCCCAAGGATTTAAAAGTGCACCAAAAATGCAATAGAATGTAAGAATAAGGACTCTAATTGTGTTTACTTTATAACTTAATATTTATTTGAGGTCCTTATCCAATTTTCTAAGCATCTACATGGATGATTTTTGGATCACGGTGCTGGTTGTAATTTTGAAATTTAATCTTTACAAAATATAGCATTTGTATATATCCTCTATTGCTAAAAATTACACATTGAAATTGAAGGAGAAATTAACTGCTGATTGTTATAAGATTTGTTTAACTTTAAAAAAACTAGCAAAATTTGTAGTGAAATGTTTCAAAACTGTTTCAGGATATTGTGGATTTAATCTTAAGAAAAATCAGTGCAAGTAGATGTTCCACTTCATTCTTCTACGAATCAGCCATCCTTTCTCATATATCTCAATAAGCTGTCATTAATATGATGGGTTAAAATTTAGAAAGTTTATTACCACTTAGTTTATTGAGCCCACTTACTTAAAAATCAAAAATTACAACAGTAACTTTGAACATAGGGTTTCGATTCTATATCCTTCACAGGAAGAGTTATACCTTCTTTACCCAACATCACTGCAGAAAAATGAAAGTTTTGAGCAGATGACAGCTAACAGCAAGTAGCTTTCTCCCAGCAGAATGTCTTCTGAAGAAATCCACTTTCTCATGGTTCGTTTCTAAGGCTTAAGTAATTGACATTATTTTTTAAACATATATTGCACTCAAATAATTATGCATAAGTGGTTCTTGTTTTAAGTTGCTTATGATATACAGATTTAGAGAGTTCAGATGAGAAACTGTTCTTAATTTTGACTAGAAAGTCTTTGATTACAGTCTCTGCATTTTGGGACCCTGTAAATCCTGAGACTTTACTATCTCTAGCCATTGATACTATGGCTACACGAATTATAAAGCCAGAGTTCTGCTGTTACCTAAGTGACGATTTAATGCATTGTTTTTCAACCCTTGTTATTCATTCACTTCACACAGAGAGTTTCAAAAATTGGCAGTGGGTGGGTCTTGAGCGTGATTACTCAGCACCACTGGCCTTTCCTCTTAGTTTTATGGAGAAGGAAAACGAAGCAGTGAACTTAGGACAGTTGTTTTAAGTCAGAGTAAAAAGCAAAGTTTTTTCTCTTATTCTGAAGATAGGGACTTTTAGAATGTATTTAAATTTTTATTATTTTAAAATATGTGTAGGTGTGTGTGTTTGCATGTGAGTATTTGCACATGAGTGCAGGTTCCCACGGAGGCCAAACATATTGGATCTGCTGGAGCCAGAGCTGGAATTCAAGTGATTTCGAAGCATCTTCTTAGGTTCTGGGAAATGGGTGTTCTGAAAGAGCAACAGGTGCTCATAACTGCTGAGTCATATCTCTGGCCCCACTACTGATTTTCTTTTTAAATATTAATTTTATTGTAATAGAAAGTCCCAGAATTCCTCCAATTTTATCCGACTGAGTTATGGATTATGGTATAAAGTACCAGACCCAGTTTCTAATGTGTTTTAAAACAATACATAATAAAGCTGCCCTCTGACATGTCTATGATGTTATAAAAATCAGATCTAAAGATACGATACACCTATATTTTTATATAGAGAGGTTATATATGTGTATGTATATGCATATACACATAAACATATACATATATATGCATATATATACACATACATATAACTCTAAAAAGAGTAACATTAACATGAAATATTTTGCTTAGAGTGATTATGTAAACCACCAGGAATTTGGGAACCACAAAGAAGATAGTGGAATTAACACTGGAATTAACTGTGACCCTTTCATTCTATAAAGCAGGTTTATAATTAATCACTGAGAAAGTGGGTCCAACAAGCTATATCAACTGGTAAGGCTGTTTGATACCATGCCTGAAGGTCTGAGCTTGACCCACGTCTCCCATGTGGTGGCAGATAACTGACTTTCAGAAGTCTTCTGATCTACATGGATGTGAGCACACACAGAAAAATAATTAAAATATACATTACTTAGTTTCAAGAATGCTGAGTGCTTTGCTGATCATTAACATTCCCACTCAGCACTTCCATATTAGCTGATAAATTAATCTCGTGTTCCTTATGTATGAGGTTAACCCTTACAATGCCACGTTAGAATTCTTGGTGCTTTTTGAGATCTTTATCTTTTTTTGAATCTCTGATTTGCCGCTTAACATTTAGTGGAGACTTAATGAAAAAAATGTTCCATCAACTTAATGACTTTTTTTTGGCAGTTTTAGGGAAGCTTTTTATTCCAGGTACACTATTTTAGCTCTAATCCACTTGCTGTCCTTTAGAACCAAGTAGACAGATAATTTGAGGAGGAAGCAGTGGCTCTAAATAAACTCATCTATTTGCCTCTGGCTTCAGCCATCATTTAATGATAATCTCTGAAAGATTCAACGTTTCTTTCGTAATTATGTTCATTCCAGTAGAAAGACCCACATCAGTACATGTGTACTGAATCATTTTCAAGTGCATGATGAGGGAGAAGACACATAAAAATAACTAAATGTAATTTTTAAAAGAAAACTGAAAGCCTGTTAGGGATGACGACCAGCAATCCTAGAATATGTTCTCTGCATTATTAGTCAACAAATTATTGCAGAAAATGCTGTCGGGTCTGCCCTCAACGTCTAAATCACCACCAACTCTTGCTTGACTTAATTTGCTGCTGGGTTTATTGTTTCCATTTTTGCCTTCTCTCTCAAGTCCAACCCAGGGAGGCCATAAATATTCTAGTGTCAAATTATATCACTCACACACAAAAAAGAAGATCTGTCATTTTTTTGTCTTTTAAATTTTTCACTGCCCACCTCCAGCTCACAGTAAAATGCCATGTCTTCACAGTGGTCTACAACCCCTGTACTGTTTGCCCCTGACTGTCTCTCTACTACCATCTCTAAACACTCACTTTTGCATGTCTTTTCCAACTACAATGAGCCCCTTGTTGGCTCATGTTGGCATGCTGTGCTGGCTATTCCCTCAGTTCAGAATGTACTTTTCAGTTGTAAATATACTGCTCCCTAACAGTGGGAAAGTATCTGCCTTCATCTCATCCTATATGAGCTGTGGTCAATGACAGGACAGTGTGAGATAATGACTCTCCATCCACAGATGGTAAGAAAAAAAATGTACAAATTCCATTTAACCCTTCCCATCAAGAGGTGGACTTTATCCCTTCATCTCTTAAATAGGTCTAACTTGCGACACTGATTGCGCTGTATTGGAAGCATTGTGTGACTTCTGACACCGTGCCTCAAGCAGGCTTACAGTTCCTATTGTGATGGTCTTGAACTGATTCTGTGATGTTAAATAGCCCAGGCTAGCCTCACTGAGGATGAGAGACTGCCACTATCTAGCAGTGAAGCTATACTAAATCATGTATCCCCATGATGACCTGAAAGATGGAGCCTTGTGCATCACATCAGATACGCAGAGCTCAATCTAATATTTGAACCAGAGAATTCTGATAAGCAGAGTTGCTGTTAACCAATGATACTCAAGGTAACTTGTTCTATAACACTGGAAAAAGCACCCAGTCTTTTTGAGATTCTCATTGCTCTTACTCTGAGCTGTGTTACCCATTGAAGCCATCTCATCTGATTTCAGTTACTTTCATATGGATATTAACTCATACAGAGCTTCACAGATAATGACACATATTCACAAATTGAACCCTCCAGTTGGTATCATTTTTCCAACAACTCAGATGGCCATTAGAATCATTTGCACTAAAATAATTTTAAGATCTAATGCTATTGCATAGTATCAATTACAGTATAATATAAGTACAACTTTTATATGCACTAGGAAACCAAAAACCTTTGTGTACCTTTACTGAAATATTTGCTTTATTCTAATGATCTGGTGCCAAATTTATAGTATCTTAAATTTAATGTTTTAAATTCAGCTTTGGTTGTCTTTGCTACTAGAATATAAATTTTATGTTCATTTTTGTATTCTGATTCTAAAATGACCATTGGCATGCCCATGGAAGCTGCTTAATGGATATTTGTTGAGTGACTATCTAGTACAGATTTTGACCTTACATAGATGGACTTTCTTACATAATTCATTAAACAAATATTTACTCCCCAGGTGGTAGGCTGTGATTTGAGGGGTGCTACAGCTCCACTTTGTCTCTTGGCACTTGAGAGCTCCATAGAGAATTTCTTGTAGGTGCGTTGTCCCTGCCCTGTTGTCATAAAATGCACATTAAAACCAAGACTACATCACTCTCGAGATAGTCTGGCATCACTTACAAGAATGGTGGCACCAGTCTTATTGCCAGTAACATACTTTCTGTTACTGTTTTAAATTCAAAATAATAAGAGTAGAAAGGAGTGTGGGCAGAGCATTCAGGAAGATAGGTTATAAATATGTATGAGTGCTTCACCATGATTTATTAATAATTAAAGGTTAAAATATGCTAGCTGTCATAATTAATTATGCAATAAGCAAATAATAATAATAATCCTATTAATGAAAATAACAGCTAACATTTTGTTGAGTACTAATGCTCAGTATTAGGTACTCTAGAGAAAACGTAAAACATATTTTTAAAAATCTTTTTTCGTAGCCTGGTGGTCATAGCATACACCGTTAATCCCAGCACTTGGGAGGCAGAGGTAGGTGGATCTCTATGAGTCTGAGGTCACCCTGGTCTACAAAGACCAGGACAAAGGACAAAGGACAGCCACAGATACACAAAGGGACCTGTCTCTTAAAAAAGAAGGAAAGAAAAGAAATCTTATTTCTGCTATTGAAAATAGACCTTTTCTCATACAATATATCTTGCTTAAAATGATCCCCTCTTTCCCTTTCTCCCAGTTCCTTCTCACCTCCTCTTCTCACCTGGTCCTTCCTTTCTGTCCCTCTTTTGAAAAGAACAGGCTTCTAAGAGATAACAACCAAACATGACAAAATACATTGTAATAAAATGGAGCAAAAACTGTCATATCGAAGTTGGACACAGCGACCAAATAAGAGGAAAAGAGTCCCACAAGCAGGCACAAGAGTCAGGGATCCACTCATTCTTACAGTCAGAATTCCCATAAAAATACTAAGGTAATAGCTGTAATATACACTCAGAGAACCTGGTGTAGATCCATGTAGGCCCTGTGCCTGCTGTTTCAGTCTCTGTGAGTGCATACCAGTGACGGAACACACCTTTAATCCCAGCACTCAGGCTTCAGAGACAGGAGGAATTTAGAGTTCAAGGCTAGCCTGATCTACCGAGTGAATTCCAGGACAGTCAGGGATACACAGAGAAAACCTTATCTCAAAAAGAAACCAAAAATAAATACAAATAAATAATTCTTAACTTAAATGGTACATGGTGATAAGAGATGCCTGGTGATGACTATTTCAGCTATATGAAAGACTGCAGATGGAGGATCATTTGAGTGAGAACAAGCTAGACAACAACATAGTGAGTTCATAGATGGAGCCCACTCCATCTCAAAGTTTTGGGGAAAACATGCTATTTTCCCCATAGGAAAAATGGAGATAAATTGAGCCTCTTCCTCCATCTACGATATGAAGACATGGGGGATAGCAGAGTTTAGAGTTAAAAGTTGCTTGAATCTCTCAGCCTAGTTAATATGCCTACATGAGGCCCCTACTGCCTATCTTTGGTGCTATTGTCTTGTCTTGAAAAGAAATAAATGGAGTCAAGAGATTGTGACTTTCCTAAGGACATCCAGATGATACCAGACTGTGCCAGGATTGGAAGCCAAGGCTGTGGGCTCCCCATCCATTCCCCCTCCTCTGTCCTGTCAGTATGGGGTAGACATACTGAGAGAGCACAGCCAAAGTTAGAAGCACAGGGAGAATACTCCAAAAGGGGAAAAGAATATTGCAACCTAAAACCCTGTAGAAAAACAAAATGTATGGGGAGGATTTCATGAACAAGTGATTGGCCAAAGGTCAAATTATAGACAGAGTTTGAGAATGATCATGGTGAGCTTGGAGGAGGCTACTGAGAACACTGAGAGAACGAGTTTAGTAGAGAGATAAGATAGAAAGTAAATTGTTGGAAGTTACAGAAAGACCTGTGTGATAGCGAAGAGTTCAGCAACAAAAGGGAAAAGACTACATACAAGTCAGGTAACCCAAAATGAGAGCCTTGTGAAAAAAGCCTTTACTTATGGTGGTATCTTGTTCACTTTCCTGTTGCCGTCAGAAAACACCATGGCCAAAGACAACCCACAGTAGTGTTTATTTGGCCTTTAGATTCCAGAGGAATAAGAGTCCATCATCACAAGCAGACATGACAGCAAGGGGCAGGCAAGGCAGCAGCAGTAGGAAGCTTAGAGATATCACATCCTCAACTGCAAGTACAAGCAGCGAGCGAATTGGAAGAGAGATGAGGATTTATACCCTCAAATCCTGTCCTGATGGTGCACTTCCCGTAGCAAGGCTACACCTCCCTTAACTTCCCCACTCAGAGATGCCAACTGGGGACCATGTGTTAAAACACCTGAGCCTATTGGGGACATATTCTCACATAAGCCACCAGAGGAAGGTATCAATAGCCTAACATCTCATGGTGTAGACTAAACAGTCTACCAAGAACTAAAAACAGGATGCTGCGCCGAAGAGAAAGAACTTTCCAAATGGATCCGTAATCATAATGACAGGGATGATGCTATAAAAGAGAGAGGAAAAGTTATCTTTATGGAAACTACAATGGGAAGGACATCAGTTTTTTTTCAATAAGATAGTAAAAAATCTAATATGAAAGTTTCATTATGCCACTATCACTTTTCTCAGAGATTTCTAGAACTTTTGTATTGCTCATTTTATATGCACACTTTGGACCATGGATTAAAAACAAAGAAACAAAATCATTTGGAAATAGAAATTTTAATGACACTGAAAATGTTAGTAGATTTCTTCTAACTAAATTTTGAATGGCAAGTCTAATGAGCAACAGAATATATTTTATTTCTATACATAGTAAGAGCAAGCAAGACTTTCAGAGTTGTTCTTGGGTGTTGAGTGTAGGCAGGGACAGGCGATAAATTATTTTATTTATTTTCAAAGCGTTATAAAATGCTTTGGACATTGAGTGTTAGCTAATCTCAAAATCACAAAACAATTCACTCTATTTGGATTTATTTCACTCAAAAAAGCTGTTTATCTGGGCTGGTAACCAATTTTTAGCCTGACATAATTTGCAACAGCTGAGATGCATAGCCCTGAGAACGCAGAATTATTGAAATAAAATAGAGCACATTTAAACATATGCTGCTCTCCCCCACTACTTAATAATCTGGACAAAAAGCCAGCCCTGGACTTGAGTAGACCATTGTAAAATAAAAACAAAGTGCATCCAAGGTCCCTCTAATTTAATATCAGCTCACTCATTTCCTCATCCTAATGGCTTTTACTTCACATGCTTTTTTTTTTTTTTTTTAAAGAGGATTAATCCCAATTCTAATATACACAGAAAAAGGAGTGGACATAAATTTGCAAAGACAACACTGTTTGCTTCTGGGTACTAAGTTACAAGTATCATTCTTTGCTTCTTTATACTCTTTAGACTTCTCTGTTTATCTTGAGTAACTATACTATCATTATCACCAGAAACTCTTGAAACTCAAAAAAATGGGAAAAGGAAGATGACACAATAAGCAGTTTGGATGATAGTGTACATTTGTAGAAAATAAATTTTTTCTTAAGGAGTTTTATGACTTAAACCAAATTGCTCCCTCACAAGAAAGCTAAAGATGTACCTTAAAAATATGAAAATATATCTTTTTATGTGGATAATGGATATGAGTATTTCAATATTAAATAGGGTATCTTTTCTTCTCAAGTGTTAAGTCATTTTGCAGTGTGTGGATATTTTCTTTTGTAATACAGTAGTGTTATGATGTGCAAAAGTGATGTAAGAATAGCTTAGTTAAGATTATGACTTATTTTTGGTGATAAATGATGAAACATCATCAGAAAATGACCTTTTTCTATAGTTACACAAATACTCTCTACCCATTCTTTGTGAAAAGCAAACATATCTTTAAAATATATGTTATTTTGAATATCGAATCAAAAAATGCCTGGTAAATCAGACGATATAAGTCTAGATGCGTAAGTAGGGCCAGCCATTTCTCATAAAAATCATGCTACACATCTTAAAAAGAGATAACAAAAGTTATTCCTTTCCTCACAGGTCCTTGCAGCTCTAGCTCAACACAGTGTTAAACATTAACTATCAAACAAGGTTCGGAAGCATTTTAACAGAGCAGCAAAAGTTATATGGATGGCGCTCAATAGTCTTCCATGAGCTAAGACTTCATAACAACAAATTCAAAGGAATCACTAAGCAAGTATTTCAGAAGCCTCGTGGTCACTACATATATATGCACATGCCTCTAGCACTTACGCAGATCTGGAAAAGGAGTTCAATTCTAAACATTTTGTTGCTACAACAAGGGATTAAAGGGCTGATTAAGGCTATAGCCTTGAGTCCCTGGTCATATTTACATATTTACATATGGTTCTGAGAGGACCATGAAAATGCAGTTGTACTGTCAGAACTACTTTAAAAAGAATTGAGGATTTTAGATCTTGAGATAATCATACTTAAAAAATATGAGCAATTATTGCCTACAAAGATAAATGTAAACAAATGTTTATTGGACCTTTATTTAGTTGAAATAACAATTTGAATGCAGTACATTCTTTGGACTTGGAGCAGGGGTCCCAAGTGTTTGAGAGATGTGTCTGTTCTCACACTATTATGTCAATTTTGGGAACCCAGGTATTAGTGGAGAGGGAAGAGAGACCAGTGGAGCAGCTGGACAGGTATTACCATTCATGAACACAGAAATTAAGCAAAGTGAGGTCTAAATCTCCCAGTTAAATGTTAACTAAGAAAGTATTAGGCCACCCAAATTGAGTGTTTCACAACTATATATCTAAAGCTAGCACATTAATTTTATATTAATCCTAATATCCCTCATTTGCAAGTATTGAATCCTTTGAAAACTAATCAATACCCCATCATTGCAGTGTTCAAAGTGAAAAAGCTCATTCAAAGAAGCCAAAAGGTAAACTTTTTTTAAACTTATTACATAATAGAGATAAGTTCAACCACCTAATGAAGAGTTGTAATGACGGCTTCAGCAAATGCCAAAGACAATTCAGATTTTTTCCTTCTAATTTAAATCACACTTGGATTTGCTTGTGGTCATTTTCAAAAGCACTTCCTCACTGTCATCTCTGCTGTAGCATCTTGTACAAGAGAATAAATGTTCTTCTTCTACACAAAGCCTTTATCTGTTGTTTTTAAAGTCGTAACTGTGGGCCCCACAGTGGTGGCATACACCTTTATCACCTTTATTCTCAGCACTTGAAGGGCAGAAGCTCATGGAGTTTGAGGCCTGCCTAGTGTACAGAGTGAGTTCCAGGATGGTCAGTACTACACAGAGAAACCTTGCCTTGGAAAAGCAAAAGCAAAAACAAAACAAAACAAAACACCAACACTGTGACAATAAGAAACTTGTTTTTTTATAATTTCATCTGTGCCACTAGAGTGCTGCCACCTAGTTTATGTCCCTGTCTAACCTGGAATCATTGTCCCTGTTATCAATTAGACACTTGCGTATTATGCTTATTTTAGAGGTATTTGTGATAAAGAAACTCAACAGGATGACTGTCCTTGCCAATTGTTTATTTACTAGTTCTATGAGTCAAGCATTATTAAGAATAATGAAAATGAGCTGGGTCTGATGGCTACTGCCTATAATCAAAGTGTGAGAGCCTAAGGAAGGAGGAATGCCATAGTTTGAGGTCAGCCTGGTATAAATACTGACTTCTAGGCAGCTTCAACCATTGTTTGAAGTCTTATTAAAAAAAAATCAATCAACCAAACATCCCTCCGTATAGAACCAAACAAAATCTTAAGAGAAAAAAAGTTCTATAAAAATACAACGTATCACCATACTATAACAACACAATGTTATTAGCAATGACACTATGTTTGAGTATCAGGCAGCAGGAATTATGTATCAGAATTCTCTGGGGAGGGTTGGAGATACAGCTCAGATGGTAGTGTGCCCAGCATGCAGAAAGACCTGGTTTGATTCCTAGCATCGCTTACAGCAGAGCATGTCTGTGATCCCAGGATTCAAAAGGTGGAGGAGAATTACAAGTTTAAGGTCATCATAGGCTATATAAAGAAAGAGTGAGATACACGAAACCCTGTAATAAACAAAAACGTCTGATAATATTAGAGTCTAGGGTAAAGCACTTACACTTAAGAGAAATAAGTAATTAATGCCATCTATGAAGAAGAAAAGAGCTGACTTTATCTGAGTTTTTTTGAGTTATTATAGAGATGCCAACAAGAGAAACAGAATCTTGAGTTAGCAAATCTGTTTGGGACCCTAAACTACATCGTCAACAGCTAAATGACGTCTTCAGTCATGGGCGGTCAGAGTAATATCAAAAGAAAAATTATATGCCACCAGGGGAAAGAATCTATGTCACATCGTGGCATGAAACACAAAGGATGTAATCTTTCCACTCTCAAACCCTACCATTACCAATAGAATACCAATGGAACCCTGTCATTCAAAGTTTGGAAATGTGCATTTAAAATAATAACCCAAGAAGTATGACTACCAAAAGTTACACATAATCTTGAAACTTTGAAATACTGAATCTTATAAACTTCTGAGTTTGGGGAAACTTGAAGATAGATCTCTTGTGGAGAGTTCGTTCATAGTTTGCCTACTCCCTCTAAACAGTAAGATGTCTTATTTAAGGTTAGCATTGTTACAATGAAACACTATGACCAAAGCAACTTGGAAGAAAGGATTTATTTTGCTTACACTGACACATCACAGTTCATCACGAAAGAAAGTCAGCACAGAAACTCAGTTGGCAGGAATCTGGAGCCAGAAGCTGATGCAGAGAATGTGGAGGGGTGATGCTTACTGGCTTGCTCCTCGTGGCTTGCTCAGCCGTCCTTTAATGGAACCCAGGATCACTAATCCAGGGATGGCAGCACCCACAATGGGTTGAGCCCTTCCTGATCAATCATTAAGAAACTGCCTTAAAGTCAGATTTAATGGATGCCTTTTCTAAATTGACAGATTTCAGATGACTTCAACTTGTGTCAAGCTGACATAAGACTAGCCAGAACAGATTGTAAAAGAAATTGTAGAGAAACAGCTTCTGTGGACAGCTTGGAGTCCCCAGGAGTCCATAAGATGCCCTACTAACCTAACCATTACCACCTAACCATTGAGTGACTTGCCAGTTATAAACTCTTGCCTAAATGGTCACTTGACCACAAAGTAACGCTCACGGAAGCCCATGTCTAATTCCATAACTGGTGAGAGTGCACGCAGACGAGAGGAATGAAGAGGCAGGAGAACTGCTAAGAGGGTTATATAGCATGACATTTTATTTTCTAAATTCAATGCAAGGTGATTTGTCAAATTTGATGGAAAATTGAAAGAGCCAAAATGCTTTAATAAACTTACTGGTAAGTGAAATGAAGCTTTTTTTTACATACCAATTTAAATGTCCTAAAATACTTTCATAAATTAAAGAGTATGGACTTTCACCTTCTTTTCTAAAAAAAAAAAAATAAATGTTTTACTGTCTTTTTTTTCCAGTTTATTTATTTTTTATTAAAAATTGCCATCGCCTCCCCTCCTCCTCCCCCTTCCCTCCCCTCCCCTCCACCCACACCCCCACTCCCTCCCTCTTGAGGCCAAACTGTATGCTAGGAATTGAGATTTTTAAAGACTGGAAAGTCAAGTACACATCTTAACTTCACTAAGCATCTATTAGGAAAACTCAAAAAAAAAAATCTATAATCTGCTTAGAAATTATAGGATTGTGACCAGTGTTCTGGTGACACACGGAAAAAAAGTACAGAAACCCATTTTACAAAAAGTCTAAAGAAATACATGTTGCAGTCTAAGTAGGTGTCCTGGTCTCTTTACTGCCCTGCTGTTTCTCTTCCTGATTCTTGTCAGCAGGCTGGTCCTTCAGTTCAGAAAGAAGGCAGATAGTGAAAATTCGTGGTTCAAGGACAGGACTGAAACCTCAATGGCATAATTAACATTCTAATGAGCAGTCAAAGCCTTTTGTGTTTGGGCTCTTAACCGCCTTTGTCCCTTGAGTGCATCTCAATGTTTTGAGCTCAGAAAAAAAGGGGATTCCTTCTATGAGATTTCCAATGCGATCAGCCAGGCCACCTTTTCAGTGGCTTCCTGCCTGTTCCATTGTAAAGGAGGTTCTCTTGTGGTTGAGTGTGTCAAAGGAGAATCTAATGTCACTTTTCAGCTCCTGTTTCGATTTTAGCATTGGCAGACACTGCGGCCACAACACTGACAATTCAGCAGTGCCTAATATTCTGTAAGTGATCGAGTAATTCTGAGTTCTCACTTGTAAGGTGCAGTAGGCTAACTGCTATCTGGGAAACAAAGCAATTCGCAGAGGAAGCATTGGATAATGCTTGTAATTTAATTATTTTGAAATTAAATTTTGCATAATATTCCAAAGGTGCTAAATTTCTTCATTGGAGACAGTTTTGAAGGTCATTAAAATAAAAGTGTTTCATGGGTCTGGAGAGATGGCTCAGAGATTAAGAGCACTGGCTGCTCTTCCAGAGGTCCTGAGTTCAATTCCCAGCAAGCACATATGGGTCACAACCATCTGTAGTAGGATCTGATATCCTCTTCTGGAATAAAGGCACACATACAGATAGAGCACTCGTATACATTTTACAAAAATAACCAACAATAACAACAACAAACCTATTTCTACGGAGGCTTCAGAAATAAAGTATTTCAGCGCAAAGTAACAGTGTATAGAAAACCACTTTAATAGCATCAAACACCAATCTTCATTACTAAGCAAAACAGACAGGCAGGGGTACACTGTCAAGAAGAAAACTCCTATGGGAAAATTTTTAAGCATCTTAAAATTAAGGCTTCTAATGAAAAAGTCTTCCCTGTCATAAGTGATACAGCTCCACTGTTATAAATTGTGGCCTGCTCCTGCCCTCCTGCTTCCCTTCCCACCATTCTAGGACCATTACTAAAATGCACATGTAGGCCCAGGGCAGCTTGGTACACACTTGGCTACACTTCTACCATGACAGAATCAAGATAGACCAACCAGAAAGTAGGCCTGAGTTTCAGTTTACCCTAAGGTAACACCTCACTCCAGGAAAGACCATACACTGGAAGCACCCAGGCACCACCCAGGAATGGGCCAATCAACAGCCAAGGAGAAAGTACCTAACATTTCCAAAGGAAATACCTAACTTTCCAACTCCTATAGACAGATGTCCCTTAGCCCAGCATACATCCGTCCCCTTTCACCAAGACATTCCTAGACAGATGTCAGCTAATCAGGGGTCTTGAACCTTAGAAAACCCTCACCCCAACTTTTGCTATGATTGAAAAAAAATAACTCACCCCAACTGAGCTCAAGACTCTCTGATGTTGCCAATGCTTTGGACACACGGAGAGCCCAAGTTCGAACATGAATAGAGGCTTTTTGCTTACACATACGGGATTCAGTCTTTTGAGTGGCCCCGTGATCTGGGCATAACACACAATATCTACCACAGGATTTATTGTCATCAGACAAGGAGTGGAGAATCAAAAATTTCGACATATTTTCCCACTGACAAGAAAGTCTAACTTGAGTTTCACTGAATAAGATGTGGAATGTAATGAGAATAGTAAAAAATAAATAAATAAAAAGCCTTTGAGGTTTATAAAAACTGCTTTATCAGGAACCCAAGACTGTACCTGATAATCAGAACCCAGCGACATCACTCACTCAAGATGACCCGACACAGTCCTAGACCCCACGACACTCACCCACTGGACAGTATATGGGCAGAGACCAAGAGCAAAGCTCTGCCTTGGACTTTTAGAGAGACACCTGCCCCCTTGATGTGCCCTGGTGCTGGAGAGTCTCCCCAAAGATCCTGACCCTTGAATTGGAGAATTCTGTCTCATCCTGGACCTGACCTTCAGCTCACACAGGTAATCAGCCTCGGGGAGATAGGGAGTTTAGAGTGTGACCCTTGTGCCATGACCCTCAGCAAAATAAAATATAACTTTTGCTATACTAACGACACGCACGTATCTACCTTCTTGCTTGAGACACGGACATTAATAAATCCACACAGGTACTGAAGCAGCTCAACCCCTACTTTCATTTTGCTTACTGATTCAGTCATAAAACCAAGGACACTATGCGCATTTACCTGTGAGTTACATAATCCTCTCAGAGCTGTCTACCGGTTATGGTCCGGTGTCCTCCAGTTCTGGCTTTCGGTTAGCATGCAGAAATAAATGCCTGCATAGTTAGTTGGCTGATTTCTATGAAGAGTTGTCATATGGTATCTGTCACGGATGTAGACTTTATGTTGAGAAGGGGACTCCAAGTTCCCCACAGAGAAGCAGATGACAACACAGCGTTCTCAAATACGAACAGCCTGCTCTGTAGCTAACTACCAACGATTCAAGAGACAACTCCATAAAAGCCGAGATTTTTCTATTGAGAATGCGTTTTGGGAAGACTGGTGCGAAGAGGGTTTGGTTTCACAGTGAAACATAAAACTGACTTTGCTAATAGCAGACTTTCAACTCTGTAGTGTCAAGCCGAAAACAAATTACCTGTGTTCAAACATCTCTAAATGAGGCCATTAACTGATGGCATAGAGTTTAACTGTGGTCGTTTTTTTTTCCGGGACAGACTCAGAGGGGAAATGGCGTTGAGAAACAAAATATCCTGAAGCAGTAATATTCCTGTTTCGGTGCAAAGTGGCCCCCACTGGCTCGTGTGCTGAATGCTTGGTTCTTGTGGTGCTATTTTGGGGATTACTGGAAACTTTGAGAGGCTGGCTTCACTGGACAGAGTCAGAGGGTGTAGGTTCTGAAAGCAGCCCTCTACTCCTGCCTGTCTGCCTCTGGCCACATGCGTCTGCTGTCGTGATGCTCGACCTCATCACAGCCCAGATTAAATGGAGACAGTGAAACCTCGAGAACTGTGAGCCCAAGTAAGTTGTTCTCCCTCTGTGCTGTTCTCTCGGGTATTTTGGCCACAGCTATGCAAAACTAAATACAAATGGTTTCACATGACCAAAGTGGCTTTTGTACCACCTAGCGCGTGAGAGAAAAGCGGTCGAGGCCTATAGCATGTCCAAGTGATGGTGATCTTTTTTTAAATTGATTTTTATGGAGCTCTATATTTTTTTCTGCTCCCCTCCCTGCCTCTACCCTTCCCGCTTCAGCCCTCCCCAAGGTCGCCATGCTCCCAATTTACTCGGGAGATCTTGTCTTTTTCTACTTCTCATGTAGATTAGTAGATTAGATCTATGCAAATCTCTCTTAGTGTCCTCATTGTGATGGTGGTGATCTTATTCGATGAACTAAGTACAGCTTTGGGGAAAGATTCATGTATTCCATTCTGTGCGATGACACAGATTCTTCTTAGCTCAAGTTTAGTCTGGTGACAGTGACTTTCCTTCCCTTCCAGATTTCTTGCTACCTAATTAGGCTCCTTTTGCTACCAGATTTGCAGAACAAAGTCTTCTATAAAAACAGACAGAGGATCTATAGAAAGTCAAGCACAAGAGAGGAAGAATTTGCTTTTTGAGTTCCTCTGTCTTTGAACCAATAGCGAGTGCAAACATCTTATGGTATTTATTTATTCAAATCTTGAGAATTAGTGTCTCTTTCCTATCTAATGTGGCAAGTTAGAAATGACTGCCATTCATAATTACTCAGCTTGTCTTCTCTTTTCCCTTCTTTCTAGAGAGACAAAGTACAGATGAAGAGAACTCTGCTTTATACATCTAAACCAGGACATAATCTACTAGAGGCTGTGGCTTATCTAAAATCCCAGTGTAAAGGAAGCATTAGAGATGGGCAAAAGTTGCTAATGGAGCCTAAATTTGTACTGTTAGTTAAAATACGAGTTACTTCTTTGTTAGCAGAATTAGTCTTGACACTAATGGGTTCCACATATTCAGCTCTATGTACATCTATGGAAATGTTGAACAAAAGGTTTCATATTACTATCACAAAGGCTACTTCCTTTTGAGCTGTAAGATCCGGTGGCTCTTTATCTTTCTTTCAGATGGAAATAAGGATTGCAGATATTCACCACAGTCATTAATGTTGTGTGCAGAAGTATTCATTCAAGACCTGCTTTCTTGGATACTAGAGGGTGTTACTTAAACATGAGCTTTCTGAGACAAACTCTATATCACCTGTTCCAAACCAGTATTTTTTCTAAAGAAACAAATGATGTGAGATTCCCCTCTGTATACTGTGAATATGTTTTTATTACCATTGGTCAATAAAGAAGCTGCTTTGGCCTATAGCAAGGCAGAATATAGCCAGGCAAAAAATCCAAACAGAGATAAAGAGAGAGAGTAGGATGAATCAAGGAGACACTATGTAGCTGCCGAAGGAGAAGGACACTGGAATCTTACCAAAAGGCCACAGCCTTGTGGTGATACACAGATCAATAGAAATGGGTAAATTTAAGATGTAAGGGCAAGTTAGAAATATGCCTGAGTCATTGGCCAAACAGTGTTGTGTGATTATTTGGGTCTGGATGGCTGGGAAATGAATGAACAGTTTCCAATAACAGCCAAACCTGTACAGAAATTAGTGGGAAGTAGCTGTATCTTTAAGTCAGATTAATTCTTTCTGGCCTCAGTGTTAACTCATGTATGCTTAGGAAAGAGCCAAGGATGGAGAGAGAGAAACAAAACAGCCAAACCTGACCGGAATGGAAACAAATGGAAATGTTTTCAGTGGAAATGGAAACTAATCAAAGGTTTATTCATCCAACTGCTCAAAGGAGGGAACATGGTAACACATCTCTCATCTGGTACTGTGTCTTTCAAGCAAATCAGGTCCCAGCTATACCCATGATGGGACACACTGTGGCCTTTGATCTACTGGGTCATTTCATGCTCACTCTTCCTGGGCCAGGCCCCCTTGAACAGAGTATGGCATCCTCCTACAGCCTGGTGGTTCCCTTACCGGTTGTGCAACAGAGCTTTGGACAGACAGTTTATGACTGCAATACTCAGAGATAAGAACGAGAGAAGCAGAGGCTCCCTTGCGTTTTGCACTCTATTACAGTGTACTGTCTCTCTCTTCATGCTTTAAAACAATTCTTTTTCAGTCCCTGTGTTAGGTGACAAGTTAGAAATTAGCAGAGCTGAAGGTCATTGAGGGTGGACCCCTCTCCCATAATCAGCTTTAGGCCCTCACCTCATGCTTCCCTGTTACAAGATGTATCATAAAGACTTGAAAAATGTCACCAATAGTCTCCTTGGAACTGAAAATACTGTGGGGCTAGAGACATGGCTCAGCAGTTAAGAGCATTTATTGCTCTTACAGAGGCTTTAACTCTGTTCTTAGCACTGAATACTGTGACTTACAACCATCTGTAACTCCGGTTCCAGAGGATCCGATGCCCTCTTCTCACCATATGGCATGCATGTGGTGCACATACACACAGACAGGCAAAATATCCATAAATATAAATTTCAATGAATCTTAGACATAACAAAAGTGAGTCTGTAGTTATGACCGAGCCACAGAAGAAGCAAGATGTGACTGCCTCGCCTTGTCTAACATAGACAAGAACAATGAGCTAATATAAGTTACAAGAGTTAAAAAGAAGTCTGAGCTACGAAGCCATTCAGTTTATAATTAAAAAAAAAAAAAGAAAGAAAGAAAATAACAAAAGTGACTGTAAATATCAAGTGAAGAGAGAGACTTATTTTCTGTGTTTGTGGAATGAGTTTGATTTGGGGCTCTTTATCCCAAAGTTCTTAGTCTTCTCAGACCTGCCCAGGGATCTCCGAAGATGGACTTCCTGTCCTGGGTTTCCTTAAAGGTACTGTACTGAGTAACTGGTTCTGACTTATTTATGTCTACACTGCCTCTTTTCTTGGATCAGATGAACTCTCCAGTAGCCCCAGCAAAGCCCTGTGGGGGACATATTTTTTATTGTTGTTTGTTTATTAGTTTTTTAAATCAATTCATGAAGGCTTTATTATTATTTAACTTCTGTGCGAAATACCTGATCCTAAGTCAGCCCTTGAGAACCTGTTCTCTCTAATCATGGGTATTCCATTGCAAATGACCCTAGGCACTAGACTTTGGAGATGGGGTATGCAGTTCTGATTAGACATAAAAGTGCCTCTAGGTTGGGGCTTCAATCCACCTTCTTAGTAAATTTCTATTGTCAGACATTTAAGAGGCATTTTAGGCATATGAAAAGATACTCTGCCATCGACGCCATCAAAATATTTAAAGTATTTGTCAGTTTTAGTAGCTTCATAAAAATATTCTAGCTGAAATAAACATTATTTAGATTATAAAATTCTCATCAGAAGAAGTTCAAGTAGATAAATCAATTCAAAAGACTTGAATAAATTCTCACCATTTGAGTTAACTGTGGGAAAGTATTAAAGGGGTTATCCACATCCTTCTAAGGATTATCAGAACCTAAGAAATTTATTTCAATATGTGAAAGATAACTAGATATTTGGATATTTCTTCACTTTAACAAGAAATCAGAAAATTTTGTTTTCATTATAGGAAGAGGCCTAGAAATCATCTGTAGGAATATTGATGGGACGGTGGGGCCAGATTAAATGGCTTTGGAATGTCTTATTTTCTCCCTGATTCTTCAGGAAATAGAGAGGCAGGCTATATTATTTCCTGTCAATCATTACAACTCTCAATTCAAGAGAGAGAATATTAAATTTAGTTCATATTTTTCCTAAAAAGAAAGTTTGTAGGTCCTGAAATAGTAGGCATTTGTTTTATAGTATAATATACTTAAAATATATATTATGCATTTGGTCCACTTTCTTCTGCTCTCCTTTTCTGTTTTTAAAGGCAGAAGTAGAAAATAAGGAATGCCAGAGGGTCTAGGGCATATTTACTTTCCTTATAAACATTTTTATTTTAATAATCTGAACAACAGTCATTTGCACAGTATATAGAATTCCTGGACACCCTTGACCTAGATTTTCATGTGTTTTAATCTGACATAACATCCAAACAATTGGTCTAAATTATAGATTTAATATTAATATATATTGCTAACCTATCTCTAAACTTGTTCTAACTGCATGTTCCTGTCCTGCTGTGTCATCCAGTATCCATTCTGGGATTTTACTCATTGTCTTTTGCTTTGTTTTGTTTTCCATTGTTATGGCAATGTCTCATTACAGTTCTGATTTACCTGGATCCCAGTATCGACATCACACGGACCTTGACCCTGCAGTGATCTTCCTGCTCTGCTTCTCATTTGTGCAGGAATTTCAGGCATGTGTGCAGCTGCTGTCTGTTTTTACTTGTATTTATATACTTACTCTCCAGTCAGAGAAAGTTCAAATTCTTTGTCTTCATAACATTGATAAGTATGAGGAGAACTGGCCTCTTACATTATAGAATGTTTATTTAGGTTTCAGTGTATTTTCCAATAACAGTTTGACATTAAGCATTTTTGGCAGGAATATCATAGAATCAATGTTTTTCTTAGTACAATATATATCAGCAAACACATGATCTATATTATTCATATTTCTGGTGATATTAGCTTTGATTACTTGGTTAATATTAGATTTAGCAAGTTTCTTCACTTTTTCCATCAGTAATTAGTAAGTATTTTTTGAGGAGCATGGTGGCACTTTAAAAATCAAGATAATGTATCTGGTAATAAGAAACCTTTTATTTTCTTCTTGACATCCGACATGCTTCAATGTCATTGCCCCAAAACCCTACCATACTACTCCTTTCACCAGTTCTTAGTCTTAAATGGAAGCAGATTTGAGGTCTTTGAATATAGATAGATAGATGTATGGAAGACAGACAGACAGACAGAGAGAGAGAGAGAGAGAGAGAGAGAGAGAGAGAGAGAGAGAGAGAGAGAGAGAGAGAGAGAGAGAGAGAGAGAAATGTCAGCAATGCATTGTTTGGTCATTTTTTGGTTGATCTTTGCCATAATTTCCTTTCATTGACATGATATAGCGCTTAAGATTGCTCTCTTAATATAATGGTGTCTCCTTTCCATAGAAAAATGAAGTATGTCTGAATCAGCAGAGGCACAGGATGCTTTAACTCTTAACCTAGTCAAGCATCAAAGACTACAATACTGAAGGTCTGCTGAGTAATCTGCATTGGTCCCGGATATAGTAATTTATAACTAAGCTGATGTGATGACGTTATACCTCTCTCAAATGACAACTGGAGCATAGAGAGAGTTTTTATGCCCAGAAAATACATTCATATCCAAATGCCTTTTCTTTCTGATGTCTTTCCTCCTAGTGTGTGGTGTAAGAATTCCTTCCCAGCCCAGTTTACAGACCCTCT
Source organism: Arvicola amphibius (assembly GCF_903992535.2). NCBI lineage: Eukaryota > Metazoa > Chordata > Mammalia > Rodentia > Cricetidae > Arvicola > Arvicola amphibius. The sequence goes on from NC_052055.2 coordinate 82,854,780, forward strand.
CTTCTGTAAAATTTCTTGTCATAATACAAGCACAGCATTGCCCAGGGCTTTTTGTGCTTTGACTTTTTTATATGTATTCATTTATAGGAGAGAGTTTATGGCATAGGGGTTAGTTGTTGAATGTCTCTTCTCTACCACTCAATTTTCAAGTTTTTAATACCAGAGTCTTATAGCAGTCTACTCAGAACCACAATGTATAGCTTTGAGCATCTTTAGTAGTAAATACATGTTCATTGAATGAATAAAAAAAAACAAACAAATATAAACCTCAAAACAAAAACAAAAAAATATTAAAGCAACAAAGAGTGGGATACTTTTGCTATTGATTTACTTATTGATATATCCTCTATTCTGGATTCATATTCTTGATAATAGGAAGATTAATGGTACTGCTTCCAAACATTCCAGTTAGTGCCCATGCTTCCCACATCCTCTTTCAGGGTCTAGGCTTGTGAATTCCCCTGATCTTTTCACGCATATATTTTCCACAACCCACCAGATATAGTTCAGGTCCCATAACCAGTGCCTTGGCCTAGCCTGACACCTCCTCTTCTGGTACAGCAAAACTGTACTCTTCTGCCAGGATTTTCCTATCTGCAACCATTCACAGGTCTCTTTTGTACCATCTCCAAGATCCTCCTCCAGGGTCTAGTGCAGGGAATCTCCCTGACATCCCCATCCTTGACATTTCTGCAAACCACCAGATCTAGGCTGGATACTACAACCAGTGTACCAACCTAGTCTGGCCTCCTTTGCTTGCACCCCAAAGGAGCATTAGGTTTTAGCAAGGACCCTCACTACCTGTATGACAATACATAAGACTCTCAGATACCATATCCAACTTTTCTACAAGCAAGATCTACCCTCAACTCCAGGCTTGGATCAGGAAACACATCCTATATACCAGCCCAGTTCTCTCTCCTCTGTCTACTTGACTTCAGATATCCCAAGCCATTTCCAACCTCTAGGCCCAACTCACCTGCATACCTTCTCTTCTGCTCCAACCAACTCAGAATGAACAAAATTAACCTACATACACAGATATCATCACAAAACCACTAACAATACCAAAGATTAAGTCAGTATCTTCTCTCAAAAAGCCTACCAATTCTGTAGAAATGTTTGTCAACAAGAATGACTTAGATGAACTCCCACATACAGAATTTAAAAGAAAAACCATAAAAATCATCAAAGAATTCAAGGAGGTTAAAAAAGAAACAGCTTGATTAAATGAAGGAAAAAAAATTAAAGAGAATAAGTGCCTGAATGATGTATCAGTAAATGTAATGATAAAGATAATCTAAGACTTGAAAATGGAATTCAATCAGGAGACAGAAAAGTTGAGGAGAACTAAAGCTGAAATGAAGATGGAATAAAAACAGCCCAGTGACCCAACCAGAAAATTCAAAGAAAAGCTTTATAAGTATACTGAATCAATCAGAAGATAGACTATCATAACTTGAAGATAAAGTAGAGGATATACATCAAATAAGCAAGGAATATAAAAAAGTAAGACACCCACCCAACATACTCACAGAAAGAGAGAGAGAGAGAGAGAGAGAGAGAGAGAGAGAGAGAGAGAGAGAGAGAGGATAGGAGCATACCAGAAAATCTGGGGCACTATGAAAAAAAAAGCCTTGAATTACCAATGTAAATGAAAGAGATGTTCCAAAGTGAATGGCATAGATGTGCTCTCCAACAGACTCAGAAAAAACTTCCCCAAAGTAAAGAAAGACATACCTGTACAGATACAGGAAGCACACAGAACACAAAATAATTGCCACAGCATGCCATTATTAAAATACTAAGTATACATAACCAAGAAAGAGCAATGAAAGCTAGAAAACCAAAACAAAAATACAAGCCACATATAAAGAAAAACCCATCAGAATAACAACTGATTTCATAATGGAAACTTTTGAAAGCTAGAAGAATGTGGAGCCATGTATTCCAAGTCCTAAAGGACTAAGATGGCTAAGCTAGAATATTATACCCGGAAAAAATATGACATTATTGAAATAAAAACATTCCTTGATATAAGCAGTATAAAAAATTTTATATCCAATCAACTAAATCTAAAGAAAATACAAAAAAAACTGAAGAGGGCAATGAGCATAACAGAGAGACTGTGAGAAGAAATAGTTGAAAGGAAGCCCAAACTAGCCTTTCCCTGTAATAAGGTTGGTGAATACCCCAGCTGTCATCATAGGGCCATACAGTAACTAACGGAACCAATGCAGAGATCCACACCCAAACATCAGGCCAAGCTGTGGGAATCCAACTGAAGAGAGGTAGGAGGGAATATATGAGCAAGGGAGGCCAAGATCATGTTGAAGAAATCTATAGAGACAGCTGAACCAAGCTTATGGGAACTCATGAACTCCAGACTGACAGCTGTGGAGCCTCCATGGGACCAAAATGGGTTATCTATATATGGGAGACAGTGGTGAAGCTTGGGCTATCTGAGGAGCCTCTGGCATTAGGACCAGAATCTATCCATGGTGCATGAACTAGCTTTTTGGAACCCATTCCCTATAGTGGGGTGCCATGGTCAGTCTTAATGCATGAGGCAGTGGCTTGGTCCTGCCCCAAATTAATGTGCCAGACTTTGTTGACTCCCCATTGGATCTTTTACTCATTGGGAGAAGTGAATGGCAGCGAGGGGGCTGGAGGGGAGGAAATGGGTGGGAGGAGGGGATGGGAGGGAGAACTGTGTTCAGAGTGTAAAATTAAAAAAAATAATTAAATTAAATTAAGAAAGGAAATATGAAGCCATAATTATTAAGCCATAAAATATCACTGAAAACAAAACAACACCAAAAATCAACAACATAATGAAAACAATTAACACACATTTAACTTTAAAAAGCAATGCCCTCAATTTTCCAATCAAAAGACACAGGCAGATTAAAAACAATCGAATCTATCTGTTGTCTACAAGAAATATATCTTAGTTTCAAAGACAGACACTGCCTTAGAGTAAAATGACGACTGAACGTATTCTAATCAAATAGGACCAGGGAGCAAGCGGTCTTGCTATTCTAATATGTGACCAAATCAACTTCAAACTAAAACAAATCAAAAGAGATAAAGAGTGAGACTTCATTCTAATCAAGGGAGCAGTTTACCAAGAAGACATTACCATCCTAAACATGTTACAGCAAACTCTAGGGAGTCTAATTTTTTTCTTAAAATTTACTCCTGGATTTACAGACACAGATTAACAGCAATCCATCAATAGCAGCTGGTTTGAATACCCACATTAAACAATAGACTAGTCATAGGAACAAAAAAAAATAAACAACAGAACTAATTGACACCATACATCAAATGGAATTAACAAATACCTACTGAATATTTCATCCAAACACCAAAGAATACAGATTCTACTTGGCAGCACACAGAAACTTTTCTAAAATAGACCATATTCTAGGACACAAAACAAATCTTCACTATCAAAAAGAGTGAAATCACTCCTTGTATTCTATCTGACTACAATGCAATAATTCACAAAATTGACATTAAACAAATCTCTAGTAAATACACAAACTCATGCTGATTGAACACTGAATGATGAATGGATCAAAGCAGAAATCAAAAAAGAAATAAAATATTTCCTGGAATGAAATAAAAATGAAAACACAATACTTGGCTCAACTAACCAAAAGAACGAAAGGAAGAACCCATATTAACAGACTCACAAATGAACAGAGGAATATCATAATAGACACCAAAGAAATACATAGTATTTTAAGGAACAGTTTTAGAAACCTATGCTCACTAGCTGGAAAACCTATATTAATAGATGAATTTCTAGATTCAGCCAAACCACCAAATTTAAACCAAGAGTATGTCAGCAACCTGAAGAGACCCATAACAACTGAGGAAAAGAAGCTAAAAGAAGAAAAGAAGTCCAGGCCCAGATGGATTAATAGCAGATTAGCAGATTTCTACCAGATACTCAAAGAATATCTACAGCCAATCTTTCTGAAACTATTTTTAAAAGATATTCAATTAAACACTTGCAAACAGGACACAGACATACATTAAAAAAAACATTACCTATCTTACCAAGTTGACTTTATCCTCTATCCAGGGGCGATTCAACATATACAAGTTAATAAATATATTAAAAACACAGAAAAAAACTTAAAGACAAAAATCATATGATCATTTTCAGAGATGCAGAAAAATCCAACTTCATGGTAATAGTGCTATAGAATGGAGGGCAAGAGGAAACATACCTCTATACCGCAAAAGATATGTATGAGAAACTCACAGTTATCAGCATCTGAAATCGAGAAGAGATTTAAGTAATCCTAGTGAAGTCAGTAATAGAACCAGGATGTCCACTATCCCTACTTGTTTTCAAGATTGTATTTGATATACTAGCTGGAACAAATAAGGCAAGAGAATAAAATTAAGGAAATACAAACAGGAAAAGAAGAAGCCAAACTATCCCTATTTGTAGATGACATGATACTATACATTAAAGAGCCCCAAAATTCTACCAGAAATTAGAAATGATATAAAAATTCAGCAATGTGGCAGACTACAGAATCACCTATCATGAATCAATGACTTTTGTATACGCCAACAACCAACATACAGGAAAGGAGATCGTGGCCACACTCCTATTCATGACAACCTCAAAGAAAGTAAACTATGTAGGAATAAACCTAAACAGGGAAGTAAGGACCTCTGCAATAAAAGCTGCCAATCTGTGAAGAAAGACATGGAGGACACTTGAAAATGAAAAACATCTGAAGTTCACTGAATAGTAAAATTAACATTGCGAAAATTACCATTTTACCAAAAATTATTTATGGATTCAATAAAATCCCAATCAAGATTCCCATCTCAATTTCTTATAAAAATAGGAAAAGAATTACCTTAAAATTCATATGAAACTACAAAAGACCCCTGGAAAGCCTTAACAAATAATCCTGAAGAGATTAGATTTCCAAATTTTAAGATATATTATAGAGCTAGTTATTATCTAGATATTATCTAGCTACCTAGAGTAAGGAAAACAATATGCCACAAAACATACATGTAGAACAACGGAACCAAGTCATAGACCCTAGGCTGGAGAGATGGCTCAGAGGTTAAGAACACTGGCTGATCTTCCAAAGGTTCTGAGTTCAGTTCCCAGCAACCACATGGTGACACAACCATCTGTAGTGAGGTCTGATGCCCTCTTTTGGTGTGCAGGCATACATGTAGATAGAGTACTTATATACAAAATCAAAGCCTCAAACACAAATACATGTAACTTGAGCTAATAAATATACAAAAGACGTCAAAAGCGTAAGAAAAAAGTGAAAAAGAGAGTGTCTTCAGCATACAGTGATGGAAAACTGAGTGTATACATTCAGAAGAAAGAAATTAGAGTCCTATGAGCTGAAAAAAGATGACATTAGTAGACATGCAAACATGGATCAAGAAAAACCACAAGGTCTCAAACATACACAATGAACTACAGGCAACTAAGGAATGCTGATCAATAAGTAAACAAATGAGTTTTGAAAAGTGAAAAGAAAAAAAGAATGCTGAGAATGGGAGAAATAGTCTTCTGCATGGAGAAACACACCAATTGTTTATCTAATACCAAATGGACAGCCTTTCAATACCAAATGAAAATATAGACATGAGTAATGTATAACTGAACAGGTTATATTTAGAAGTAATTACATGCATGTAATTAAAAAGTGTTTGTTCTCTGCAGGGCAATTTAAATACCCCGTTGGAGCACTCTTGAGTCTTTCTGGGGAGGGGCCACCATTTGGTGGGCTTTCTTGGAGGTAGAGTATGGACTGAGGCAACTCCCAGAGAAGGAGACTTGGAAAGAAACTTTCCACGCAAACATTCCAGACACTTTGGGTATAGGGATGTCAGGGGCTGGGGTTGGTGTGGGACAATGGTCTGTATTCTGTCAATTATATTTTAAATAAATGCTGACTGGCCATTAGTCAGGCAGGAAGTATAGGCAGGACAACCAGACAGGAAGTAGAGTCGGGTCAGGAGAACAGGAGAATTCTGGGAAGAGGATGCAGTCATGATCCAGCCACAGAACAAGCAAGACGTGACTGACATGCCGAAAAAGGCACCGAGCCATGTAGCTAGCATAGACAAGAATCATGGGCTAATATGTTATAAGAGTTAGTAAGAAGCCTGAGCTAATGGGTAAATCAATTTATAGTTAATGTAGACCTCTGTGTGATTTCTTTGGGACTCAACGACTGTGGGAACTGGTCAGGACAGAAACCCCAACAACATGGGGTGACACTCCAATGAAACAAACATCCCAGACTCCTTGGGTATAGGGGTGCCAGGGGCTGAGGTGAAGCCTTAACCCACACATTCCAGACTCTTTGGGTATAGGGGTGCCAGGGACTAAGATGACATTTTAACCCAGGCAGTAATAACAATTAATGAAAACAGCAGCTGTGAATTCGAAAGAGAGCAAGGAGGGGTTAGTAAGGAGAGAAAGGAAGGGAAAGACGTAATTATAATCTCAAAAATTAAAAAAGAAAGATTTAAGGTGGCATTTACAAATAAACAATACAATATAAATATAATGCTACTTTTAATCCTAGAACTTAGGTGGTAGAGGCCTGTAAATCACTGAGTATGTGGTGAACCTGGTCCATACAGTGAGTTCCAGGCTGCCTGGGCTGTGCAGTCAGACCATTCCATTAACAGAAAAACAAGCAAACAAATATAGATGTCAAAAAAACAGGCATGTGAGGATGAAGTTGGGAATACATTAAGCAAAACTCAGTTTACTATTCTCCTGCTAGAGATAGGATCTAAATTATGCTTGTAATAAATGCAATGATTATACAGGAAATATGATAAATATCAATAAACAGGTCTCTAAATATTATGAACTCCACAAGACCATGTAACAGGGTTATAAAATATGCCATGTAGTAATTTCTATCAATACATGGCAAAGATTAACTTTAAAAGAAAGAAAAATGAGGCTGAGAATGATCATATAAGCCTGAGTACCTGAGGTAGCATCCCCAGCATTTGTGGAAAAAGCCAGGCATGGTAGCACATATCTGTAATCCCAGTGCTATGAAGAAAAAGACAAGAGACAGGGGCCTGTTGACCATTTCTTCAGTCTAGCCAGTCACTGAGCTCTAGATTTGGTGAAAGACTTTCTCAAAAAAAAAATATATATGGAGAAGAACAATTGAAGAAGACACTTGATATCAGCCTCTGGACTCCACATGCACGTGTCTATACTGTATGTGCACCCACACAAGTGTAATGTGTACACACACACACACACACACACACACACACACACACACACAGGGAAATCCCATAACAATAGTTCTGAATCATAGATCTGTGATTGCAGTCAAGATTTGCTGAAGTAATGCTTATCCTTGTCTCCTGTTTACATCTGTGATTTTGAAACAAAGCTTCCTGGAAACCAAGGCAATGCATGTATCATAATATAAATACAACACAAGAGTTAAGTTACATTAATTAGCATATTTATAAGATTTCCTTATAAAAACAAATTTCTTATAATAGCAATGCTCCTGCCAAGAATCAAAGACCAAGAATCAAAACCCCCAATACCAAACATGAGAAGCCCTCTTTTGAATTGTTGGACAGAGTTGTTCAAAAGACTCCCTAAATACATAGTCTATTGTTATTGCCCTTGGAGGATGCCAGAGGTGGAAGATAAGACCCCACTACTGAAGATACCATGCACTTTAGAAGCAGGTTCCAGAGGCCCTTGAACTGGAACTGATCTAAGTATCTCCTCCATGGGGACTAACTTTCATGGTACCAGAAGGTGCCATATAATTTTCCAAAGAAGAAAGGCAACCAACCAACAGTCCTACCAAGATCTGATGCCTATGCGCCACATCAATCACCAGCATGGCATGACAACCCTAAGGGAGCAGTAGTGGCACACGTACCAAGGTGGTAACCATCAGCTCTCTAATTCAGCTTAAGACCAGCTTAACAAGAGGGAAACCATTGCTGGAACTGGAAACCAAGCAAACTAATCAGTGCTAATGAAGTTACAGATATTGAAGAAGAACCTACATACACTATTTTAATATACAAACATAATCCCAAACAACAATCTATAAACATTTGTTTTTACAACCATAGATAAATGTTGTCATCATCCTCCATCATGGAAACTTCTTTTGGTAACAGATAGAGACCACTATAAAAAAATCACAAATATCAATATAAAAAAATCAAATGCAGAGTTGAGTAGTTCAGTCCCAGTGGATACACCTACAAAACACTGAGTCTCAAGGAACATTGCTGAAGAAGGGGCAGAAAGATTGAATAACCAAAATCAAGAGATTTTATGTAAGATTGTGTCTCCTAGGAATGTCAGAAGATATATCCATAAAGTCTCACCAACATCACTGCCTAAGTATGAGCTGAACACAGATGACATTAGTAGACATGTACACATATTTAAAAGATTTTCTTGTTTCTAAAATTTATATATAAAGAGAAGTAAATCATGTTCATTTAAAAGCTTTTTGAGGTGCAAAGGGTATCATGTGAACAATTATCTGAGTTTTGTCATGGGCATGCACTTTTATTTTATACTAAATATTTTCAGTCATCACACACACAAGCTGACTTCATTATGAAATATAACCTTTATCAATATCATGTGCTCACATATCTTCATTAAATTAGTGGGCTAAATTAAAACTTTGTTCTGAATCAGGAACACTTTTTATATATTTCTATCAGAATATGCTAACTATGTCTAAGAGAGATTCATTATATTTTCATATATACTGTATTTTAACCATGTTTATCCTCTATTATCCTATATTGTCCTCAGCCCATTCTCACTAATCTTTCTCTTCTCAATGACTTTCTTTCTGTTTGGACCTTGTTTGTTTTCATGATGTAATGTGTTTAATTAGGGCTATTTACAGGAGCATGGGTACCTTACCACTGAAGAACAAAGAGTTTTTGCCTCTCCCCTCCCACCCGGGGAATGCTTTTGTCGAGCTATACCTAAACTTTGCTCCCCAAGACAACAGCTTTCTCCTTTAGTCCACAATAAATTTAAATTTAAAATCATATCTGCTGCCTCCTTCCGGCTACCTCTCTGCTGCTGCAGAGAAGTATCTCAGGCTCACAGGTCAAGGAAAAGTTCTAAAATGAGAAGCTTGTTTTGATTGCTGATGAATGTGACATACAAAGACCCTCAATCAACCTGTACATATTCTTCTTTTGTAGAACATTAGGTTTCTTATCAAACCACTAGTCAAATTGTCTGTGGTACAATTTGAAAGAGGAATAATTGGTCAATTAAATAATTCAAATATTCTGCCTTCCCAATCAAGGAAGGGTCCAAGCACCCGAGGAATATGACTTTATGAATGTTCTTATGGTAAAGAAACAAAAGAAAGGGATATATGTAGTTTCTATTAGGGGGTCCTTTTTAAAAACTTTTTTTAAAGTAAAAGTTAGTTGAAAAACAAAATAGAAAACCACCTTTGATCTTAAAATGATTTCCTTAAAATGTAAATTAACTCTTTTGTTTGGTCATCTTTAGAAAAATTTAATGCTCCAATAGGGACGCAGAATAGTCTGAATAACTCTTAAATACAAGGTCTGGTGTTTCTCTCATTTTAGTGCCTCCACTTTAATTTTTAAAATATTGCTCCCTGTGATTTATTTTTCACTAATTCAGCAAAACTAATTAAAAAGCACTACTGGAAAAGGTCTTCACAAAGCACATTTTATGAGCAAATCAGCAATGAGAGTGAGCTGAAGATTTTCAAATACTGTCATATTCAAAGTGAGGTTACAGTAACTTTCATTCCTGCACAGTCATTACAATCATACAGGAAAGTAATTGTCCTTTCACATCAGGATTTATAGAGGTTAGAAGATATTAACCTTATTTTGTATTTAGGAATAAAAAAAGTTCACTATGAAGAATAATTAAAGTATTGAGTTTGTTTCTCTTTCTCTTGATATATTTGCTGGATTATGCAATGTCCAAACATTTATACCATAATAAGAAGGAGTTATGAATGCCAGATACAGGTAGCATGGTAGTAATCTACACAGGATTGAGTGTAAATAATGAAATAGTGAACAATCATGTGAATTAGTGGTTAAGGATGGATGAGTTTGGAGTCATCTACCATGTACTGAACAGATACTGTTCCACACTGTCCTAACTTAAGGTGTCATAATAATGAAGGTTACTGCCCAAATACTTACAAGAGAAGCAGGTGACACTGTAGATCAGTAAGTCCCTACTGTCACAGAAATGAGAACACAGTAAGTGAATAGTTCATGACAGAAAAGGCCCAGGGCTTCCACTGGTCAAGTAGGCCTCCTTAAACCTAGATTTACATCTTTTATGATTCTGCCTACTTCACTGAGCTGCGGTAGCAGAGTCAAAGAATATAACGCAGGTAAAAATGCTTAGGCAGGGTTTGGCACTTATATGCCCTCAAAAACATTAAAGATTTACAAGTTTAGGTTTGGCAGAAGTCCTCAAAATTATTTTTCCATATAAATATGCAAGGAAGGTAGCCTAGGGTTGGTATGGTATTTCACTATGTCAGGAACACGGTCCCCTTTATCTTTTATTGCTTTATCCTGCATGACCTCTGATTCAAACCCCAGGAGGATGGGTCCAGTTCCCAACATCCCAACTTCCTTTCTTTCAGAAGCATGGAAAAATAAATACAAAGATGATTTTCTCCCTTAACTTGAGACTATTTCCCGAAAGTACCAAATATCATTGCTACTTGCATCATTGACTAACTAGATTTAGATTAAAGGGAGGCACGATAATATTATTACTTTTAATTATGAAGCTACAATCTCAGCTGGAAATAAAAGATTTTTTATTATAGAGAATCAGGTAGAATATTGGTAGTAGGCTCTGCTTCTGCCATATGAGACTAACGTAGCTCAAGTTTACTTTCCATAAGCACTCCAAGCATGGAATGTCTGTCCCTTTAGACTAAAGAAGCCTTGGCACACTTCATTTCTAATATCTTTGTAGAGGACAGAGAAGAAATCTAGCTTTGGGGACTCCAAATGACCCAAGTTAAATAAAACTTTCTCATGGAGACTTGAAATTACCTATTTCCATCAGTGTTTGACAACAGGAATGTTAGGCAATATTCTGGCCCATATGTCGATGCTTTTAAAAGTGTTGTTTAAATCAATTATGTTTTAATTATGCTTGTTTATTCTTAGGTTTTAGAGATGTTTAAAAATATTTTAGTATTTAGTATTTAGTATCTACTTGAATGATTTACATGAAGAAAACATAAAACATTTTCAACTTTAAATGAATGTCAATTATTCTACTAAGTTTGTTAAGTATTATATTAGTACTGTATGAAGTGGTATATCATGATCTTTTTAAAAATGAAAATACCATGAAATATATAATATTGACTATTTCTTGATAGGTATACTTAACTCTTTCTCTTGCACTGGAGCCGTAGAAGAAGTAATGACAACTCCATGTGGTTTCCTGGCTCTACAGTCATGGTATCTTGAGGACAGACAGGGTAAGAGTCGCTAAAATAAAAGTAACTGATGGTGGCAGCTAGGAGGCAGGTTGAGTTTCAGATAAATTGCTTTGTAGCAAGCAAAAATATCAACTAGAAAAAAAATTAACTGAACAGATGGATTTTGTGAACCCAACTCTCACTATGCTTAAAATAACAAATTCAGAAGAAAAGAGAACACAAGACATCCAGTTATCATACCAGTACATATATGGCTGAATGTTATATAGATTGTTCAGATCTTGAAATACTTCAGTTTTTTTTTTTCAAATTAAGAATTAATCATTTCATTACTGGCATAAAACATGTGTGATGAACACAACTAGCAAAAGTACAAAATTCCGTGGAGATACTCTAGGGAATGATAATTTGAATGGCTCTGGGTTTTCATATCTACACAGAACATGCAAGATGGAACAATGCCACATCTCAGAGAGGGTTCACAAGTTAGGTTAAAGTAAAAGCTAGTGCTGTTCTCTGTGTGGCACTGCTCAGTTGTCTGTTGGTAAATATCATTTGTTTAAAAATGGATTTGTTCAAATGTTGAGTTCTGAGAGTGTTAAAAAAAAAAAGGTTAGCTCTGTTTTTCTGATCAGAATGATTGATTATCAAACGGTAACAGAGGCTGGGAGGTAGGAGGTCACACCTTTAATCCCAGCTCTCAAGAGACAGAGTCAGTTGGATCTCTGAGCTCTAGACTAGCCTGGTTTACAGAGCGAGTTCCAGGACAGCCTAGGCTACAAAAAAAAAAAAAAAAAAAAAAAAACCCTATCTCAGAAAAAAAGAATGACAGAAAACATTTGAACGTGAAAATGTTGCACTGGAATTAGAGACAAATATAGACATAACGCAGAGCAGACTATTGGGCACCTGAACGGAAGTATTACTAGAATTCTCCTCAGATGAAATTTGGTGTTGAACAGGAGGAAACTAAAGCATGAAACTGCAATCAATATATTTCATTAAAGGTATTTCCAGGTTGTTGCGATGGCATATGGTGCCTGTTTGTGTGAGATACACATGACAACCTCAGTATGTGTATAAGTTGGAAGAAAGATTTAGCAAAAAGAATAGGGGTTTGCAGAGAATTAATTTGCATGTCAAGGAGTACAAAGTATTGCTGCTGGAGAGCGGGGCAGGAGCAACTTAGTTATGGAGTGTAGGTGGCTACATTTCCAATGACAAGTATTGATTTTTCTCTCAAAATCCCTTGAGATTTTGTCATGATTTCAATAATTCCAGATACTTAACTGGAAATGGGTAAAGAAAAGGGAGGAATGGAAGAAGAATAAGAGATGGGGGAGCCGGGTGATGGTAGCGCACGCCTTTAATCCCAGCACTCGGGAGGCAGAGGCAGGCAGATCTCTGTGAGTTCGAGACCAACCTGGTCTACAGTGCTAGTTCCAGGACAGGCTCCAAAGCCACAGAGAAACCCTGTCTCAAAAAACCAAAAAAAAAAAAAGAGAGAGAGAGAGAGAGAGATGGGGGATTATTTTCTCTTCCTATCAGCAAAATATCTAAAGAATCCACCATGCTGCTGATAGTTAACAAGACAACAAGATGCAGCTGCCGAGACTCTACTTACAGACATGGTAATAAAACCACGATAATAATGGTCAGACGAGCAACAGCCCCTGCACTCCAGCTTAGAGATAACTTTCTAAACCTGTGAGCATCACCTAGCTCTAATTTCACAAGTACTTTTTTTTTGTTTTACAAATACCTATTTTTTAAAAAAATGTTTTTAATTGAGGTAGAATTATATCATTTCCACCCTTCCCTCCCTCCGGTCCCTCTCAGATGCCCTCCTCATGTCACCTGTCACACTGATAACCTCTTTTCTTTGGTTATTATTATTGTACCCTGAGCTCTTCTAGGACCTCAGTGCTCTGTTCTCCAGTGATCATAATCTCTATGCAACTGCCACAAAACTACCCTTTATGTTGTTCATTTTCATACACTATTTGCTGTTATGATCGTGCACGAGCATCTGGGAAGACTAATTTATTGCTTGGTCATGACTTTTAAAGGTTGTGTAACTCTAACATCCTGTGAACACATTTGAATACCTCCTGCACGCTCTACCAGGGATGGTCCTCTGGCAGCTCTTCAGGCTTCTGTGGAATTCATCACTCTTTTCAAACAGTGATGCTGAAGTCAGTAGCTATTTACTTCTGGTAACTCTCAGTGATGTGCCCTGTGCTATCGTACCTAGCTTTTCTTAGTTCAGTATTGAAAATATACATACACACACGCACACACATACATACATACATACATACATACATGCATACATACATACATGATGTTTATACAAATTCAGCTACCTATACTCAACCTTCAAATATCAGTTGGTGACTTAGTTCCAAATAGTATTTTAATTCTTACTACGCTGGGTTACCTTACATCTATAGAAGAATATATTCTGTTCTACCTAGGCAAACGCCTATTAAGTCTTCCAGTATAAATTAGCAGATGGTTTTGAGCAAGGGTAGGAAGAGTCTATTATGTACTGCTTTAATAGATGGAGTTGGAAATAAAGATTAGATTGGTGTTGAATTTAAGGTAAATGAGGTAATGCAACTGGTTAAATGACTAGATTTTTTTTAAAAAAAAGATAGACTCCATTTCAGTATAGAAAGGATAGAAGCTAACAAAATCTTTTATGGGTATCATAAATAACTTCTCAATTAGGTGCTGTCTCAATCTCAGAATTATTGTTAACATAAAAAAACACATTAAAAACATAAAATATTAATTTCATGAGGCAATTTGCTTATCGCTGTTTCAATATTTGTAACTAAACCATGGCTCCACGAGTAGATTAATATTTAACAGAAACACTATAGTTTCAAGCGTAAGTTCAATTCTTAGTGTTTTGGAATGCTTGTGGGTGACTGAAAATCACACCAGCTGAACAGTGTAGGAAGTAGAGATAGTGTATTTCTGTGGGCACAATTTGAATGTCATTGCCAAGAAAGATTGGTAAAAGAAGGCTCAGTGTTTTCCTTAATATCACGTTTGATTAGTGACAATAATGATATACTTCTGGATACAGTATTTGTGCAATTTGAAACAATAGAGTTTTTGGTAGATGAAATTGTTAGAATGGATAGCCATAGCAACCAAAAATTCATAGCAGCTGTGTAGACTGGCAGCTGGGTATATCGACACTTGATACACAGAAGCTGGGGAGGGAAAACCACATACTAATGATCTGTTGGTAATCATCTTCCTCTCAGACAGAGGAAGATCAGTGTCTAGTTGTGTTCCCACTGGTGAGCCCACCAGGCTTTAATAGTTAGTTAGTTCTACAACTAAAGATTAGACACATAACCTCAGTAAAACTCTGTGGTGTACTAAACAAGATCCCAAATAGTAGAAAGGAGAGTGGGATTTGTAAGGCATGTGTGTGTGTGTGTGTGTGTGTGTGTGTGTGTGTGTGTGCATGCGCGTGTGCGTGAGTGCGCGCGGATGTGCATGTGCATGTGCACGTGAGTGTAAGAGGTAGGTGAGGAATAGCAAAGGGGAGTGGAAAAACCTTTCCAAAGAAAAGATGAGGAAAAATGGAAACAGTTTTAGATAAATAAAAAGTTTAGACTACCCTGCCCCCCCCCAAAAGAATATAAAGATGCTCTAGGAAGTATTACAGTTTGTATTTACCCGCCTAGTGGGGCATGGCCTCTTATACTATTTACGGGGAAGCCAAACCTGCTTGTGGCCCTTCTCTCTCAATCCCCTTGCTCTGTTCCCACTGGCTGCTCTTTTAGATCTCATGATTCAACCGGTCAAGCGGAGGATTCTGATTTGTGAGTTTACCCCTTAATAAATGACTATTTCTCGATTCTGAGCTAGTGTGGGGTTTCTTTTAAGTGTCCGGCCACCGAAACATAAAGAAGCAAAGGAAAATATGGAGAGCAACTGAAAGAGCAGCCCATGCGAGCCATCTCTTGAAGACTTTGCCATTGAGTTTTTCAGAAATGGAAGGCATTTACAGCAGCAAGAGAAGTACTTAAGGCAAGGGAGCAATGCGGGTCATGCTGTGTTGTCACCGTGTCATTTGTTAAAAGGGAAATAATCCAGGTAGAGGGTTCTGAAGAACCTAGAGGAAGTGACAGGTGTATATATGAGGGATGGCTGCAGAAGGAAAGAGAACGGAAGATGATACAGGCTCTTGTGTTAGAGATGTAAAGCATATGCACTTATCACTTTTTTTCATATCTATAACCACTCAAAAAACTCAGAAAATGTCCGCCAGAAACTCCAAACACAACGGGTTCTCACACTAACTTTGAGAAGCTCTCCTGACATTTCTCCTTTCTATCTCTCCATGCTTTTAAGACTTCCCTTGGAGGAACTAGGAGTTGGCTCTCCCTGCTTTCCCATAGCACTTACTTTAGACTTCCTAACACTTAAAACCACAGAAGAAACACAGTGAAGGAGCCTTGCCCAAGATGCCAAAGCTTCCAGAAGGTCATCAGCCCACTTGGTTTGTGTAGATGCTTACTTTTCAGTTTGAGCAGAAATATTAAACCTTCTGTCATAAGCTTTAGTGGAATGAAAATGCTACCTAGAGAAGGTCCTGCTGTAGCTTAGACTATGTCTTCAAAGCTCTCAACTTAGTGTCACCAGGGTTGAAAACCACAGGTCTCTGTCCTTCCCAGTCCACATGTCTCCCTTCCCTAATTGTATCTGCCAATGTGGGTTTAATTTCATTTGTAGACCAATGACAACAGATTGATGTTATAAAATTAGCCTTAATGTTCTCTCCACCACATCTGTGCTATATGCTTGCCAAACTAATGTCAAGCATAGGGTATCTAAAGGTTTTCTTAAAGTTACTATGACCAAAGTAGCTTCATAAAATGAAGGCAATACTCTACCTATTTGTCTACAGCATTTCAGTTTTGGAAAACGTTGTATAAATCAATACCTCACATAAGAACATAGCAGATCCAATATGCTTTTCTGATCTTTCAAATTAAATCGATTTCTGTTTAAAATGTGCACAAACTAGAAAACCAAAAGTTCTAACTACCTGAACAGAGAAATGTTTTACTTCTTGTTCAGAAAGAAAATGCCAGAACCATAATGATGCTTCTCTTCTTCCATCAGATTGCATTATAATGTCTCTATGGGTTCTTGAGAGACTCATAAACGTAAACACTTACAATTTTTTTGTAAAATCTAGTAAGATGATGCTGATGACAACCATGATGACAATTCTTATATTTTTAGTGAAGGGCATGAACAATAGAGTTTAAGCAATCCCCAATGAGTCCTCAATAGAGCAGGTAGCTAAGCAACAGCGCAAGCCTGCATCTTCTCAAGATCTTTCTACAATCCACATTTATCCCAGGCAACATGCTCTTGTTTCTGAGAATGTTCCCACCTTCTAGGAGAAGAATGTTTCACCCGAGTTTCTAGTATCAGAATAGAATAAACTGTTCTTCTAAAAAAAGGCTGACCGAAACTAGACTTTTAGAAGCCTGTAGAAACAGTAATTTTAAGATGCAATGCCAGGAAAGTGTTATCCTTTTCCTAGATATGATGGGGAGAAACTTTTGTCTCTTGGGCCATTTTCCATACCAGGAAGTTGAAGTGCTATAAATGAAGTGTCTCATTGTATTCTCGTAGCAATGTTATAAAAATTTTTGTTACCCACTCCACTTCAAGAACATAAGAACGAGACAATGATAACGTAACTGTACAAGGTCATCCATTTCGATTCACAAGTAGCTGTAACTCTGAAGGCTGGGTGGATAAGCTAAACAATAAAATACTCAGAATGCAGTTGCTCTACTAAGAAATTGCTTTCTTTTAAACAGCAATGTAGGGAATTCTCACAGACGCCAGGTGAGCAATAACGAGAAAAATGAAGGGGTTAGAGATTCAGACTTGAGAGGTTTGATTGACACACCCAGATGTTCCAAAGAGCATCCTCTCTGGCACATCTGCCCTTTCCCTTCAACACCAACTTCATCTGCTCTGGCAGGATCGATCAAAGGGGTTGCATTTCGTCACATGCTTTGGGGCGCTCATGATTTGCTCCAATAAGCCCATGCCTTGGGCAGTTTGACTCATGTTAAATGATCTGATTTCCTTTGAGTTTTGATCAATGGTGCAATTAGGCTATACAAATGATATAAAGTGATATAAATTTCACACACACACACATACACACGATCTCATTTGTACATCATCTGTTTTCTTATTCACTTACTCATTCATTCAGTAGATTCTTAGTGGATTTAGATAAAACCCACCACTTCTATTGTATGAATATAAAGCAGGACAGGGTTTATCCTCAGCTAATTACTCCAGGGTTGTTTCTTACAACTTTCCCTTGGGCTCTCTTATTGCTTTCTTTTCATTTAATGTGCCGGGCTTATTCCTGCTTTAGCACAGTGGAGTTGCTGCTGTCTAGCCATAATAACTTCATTTCTCCCATTCTCAGTACTTCATTCTCCATGAGGAAGACACCAGCAGCATCCTGAATAGTACATGGCTTACTGATCCTGCCAATCCTGGGTTCCTCATGTTTCCCAGTCTCCGCTCTGTGATAAAATTATTAAATAAAAACCTGACAAAATCCTTTTTATAGTCATGTGTAGAAGGCTAATAAAAGCTACCTTTGTAGCCTTTGTTTATTTATTATTTATTACCTCAAAGGCAATGAGTTAATATACTGAACGCTATCCTTCAGCAGCTTACAGATACCAGAAGCATAAAGCATAACTTCTTTGATGAGCTTATGATTATTCTTATATACGCAAGTGAATCAATGACATAAATAGACAAATCGCCATAGAAGAGTTGGATTGGGTATCAAAAGAGAGATGTCTGAACTAAGGGAAGACAGAGCAGATGGGTGAGCAGAAAGAGGACAAAGCACTGGCAGATGAACTGTCCCCCAAAGGATCCTGGGAATGGGCCAGGCTGCTAAACTCCCTTATTTCTTCCTGTCTTCTATATTGTTCAGTTTTGTTACCTTTAGTTGGCACTCTACCTATGTCAGTGAAACACCTGCTCTTGTCCATAGTGTTAATGTATAGATATTAAATAACACACGGCTCCTAACTCCCTGTGTCTCAGCTGTGGAACATGGGCTAGATGACTGAGGGACCTGGGAACCCCAAGTTTAGAACAGGTGAGTGGAACTTCAGAACTGAATATGTCAGTACAGGGTCCATGGAGCATTCGATGTCCTGCGTTTATGCCTTCTCCTTGAATTAGCATTCTCAAGGACATAAGTGACTGGAACACACATTTTCTTATTCTGAAGTATGATAATGAGTCAGTATCTTATCATAGTTTCTCATTTAAGTAAGCAAGTAAAAATTTAGGAACCTTAAAAAAAAGCCGTGCAGTCTTTTAAACAATGATCATGAGGCACTTTTAAAAAAAAGTTAGGCCCATACATTAGTTCATTACAGAGTGGTGTAACATTTTAAGCACATACCACATGTGAAACATATAAATCTGAATTTGGTGGTGGTGGCACACACCTTTAATCCCAGTACTTGGGAGGCAAAGGCAGAGACAGGCATATCTCTGTGAGTTCAAAGAGTTCCAAGACAGGCTCCAAAGATACACAGAGAAGCCCTGTCTTGAAAACCAAAAAGAAACAAACAAACAAAAACCCACATAATTTTAAAAAAGTGGTCAATAAACTAGCTGAATACCATTATTAAATATCTTGAGTGAGGTAACCCAGACACAGAAAGACAATTATCACATGTACTCTCTCATAGGTGGTTTTTAAACATAAAGTAAAGAAAGCCAGCCTACAATCCACAATCCCAGAGAACTTAGACAACAATGTGAACACTAAGAGAGACTTACATAGATATAATCTACATGGGAAGTAGAAAGTAGAAGAAGACAAGATCTCCTGAGTCAATTGGGAGCATGGGGACCTTGGGGGAATGTTGAAGGGGAGAGATGAGAGGCAGGGAGGGGAGCAGAGAAAAATGTAGAGCTCAATAAATATAAAAAATGTAAAAAGCTAAGAATATTAAACTGATCATTAAAATTTCAATTTATACTGGAAAATACTAGCAGGACTTTTAACCTCTATTTCTTCTCTTGCACTCAAGGGATACGAAGTATCCATACTGTTAATATTAACAATGCAATCGGAACTATTAGACACCCACACAACACGTACAGAGGTGGGTGACAGGGTGCCAAGTATAATTATTTCTAATCCTCACAGAGTAGCAGCATCTCCATGTTGCAGATAAAGCATTGCAGCTTTGAGAGGTGAAATAACTTGTCCGCAGTGATGATTCAGTTCAGATCTGTCCAACCCCAAATCCTACCCCCTTGATGCTGCACCTCCTCTCATTAGATGATCACCCTTTGGGATAAACTAGAGGATTGCCTCATTAAACCAAAATGAAACACATGAACCAGAGAGCTCCATTATCCCATTAGACAAGTGATACTGACTGAATTGTGTTTCCCTAAAATTCATCTACTGAAGTTTCAACCCAGGGCCTCAAAATGTAACTACAGAGGAAGACTGACCTGTTGGATTCTTTATGGAGACTGATGTGATGGAGAAATTACTACATGGAACTCTCATTAGGACTGATCCACATGAAACTGGGAAGGGAGACACTTATCAAGCAAAGGTTTGTGGGGTTTTTTTTTTTTTTGCACCTGTGCGTTACATCACAGACATCAGAAGATAAATGGAAACTTCTATTTAGAAGTAATTTGATATTCTCTAGGCAATCTACATCTTCTATCAGAATATTCAGCATTTCTTCTAAATCAGTCTTTGTTTCTGGTAACACCGACTTCAAAAGATAAATCAGACCTTGCTATGACATTTGCAAGAGAGAAAAAATAAACAACCATAAGTTAAGTTTAAAATGATATCTAGAAAGGTGGTGTCACAGAAAGAAAGCGACGGGGCCAATGAAAAGCATTAGCACGCTGGCCTTGTATATATAAAACCCCACTGTATTAATTTCTCCAAAGTGTAAAACCAATAATCTCCTTCAGAGGACTCAATAAGAAGGTGTGGGAAGAAGAGTGCAAAACTAATTGTAAAACTAATTCAGTTAAATTGTTTCACACTCTGAAAAGGTGGTGTCTTCAGTGTGGGGAGGGAAGGGGTGCCTGTATTTTAGAGTTTTGAAGTACTGCCACCAGTGAAACTTGGGACGCAGAAATGTTTCGAGTCTGATGCTTTCTACAAAGATCCCAGAGGAGGTGAGGAGGCTTCTCCTTCAGCCCCGAGGATGTCTTTTCTATCTTTATTGCTGCTCTAAATAGTGAGATCAGTGTTTCTGCTGGCTCCACCTTTCTACAAACATACATCGTTCTCTAGCCATTTGTCCACAAAGTAAAGGTAAAATGTTAGCAGCTAACATGTAAGCAAGGGATATATACCAGACATTTTACATGTAGCAGCACATTAAAATTTCATGATTTTGTAGTACAATTATACTCTGCTCTACTGAAGTGAGAGATACTAGCTCCTGAGGGCTACACAAGCCGACCACCTTACAGCTCGACCCAGGCCTTTTGAGCACTAAAATCCTTTTAGTGAACTTAAGAGGTCAAGTGATTTACCATCATATTTGTAATATAAATGGTACGGTCACCTCTAGAAGTTAATACGACTCACGTCCAGGCTCATTCTCACATAATCAAGAACCTTATGGTAGCAAGAATGGAACTCGGAGTATTTCCTTCTTTGTCTTAAACTGCCAAACTAGAAAAGTATTAAGAAAGTCATAGTTCTGGAAAAGCTAAAAATACCCTAGTCAGAATATCCAGCAACAGTGTTCCTTGCCACCCGAAAAAGCAAGTAACTTATCCAACATAGCCCCAACCATATATAAACACCCTGGTGGGAGGATAGTGGTCAATAATGTCATACTAGGAACAGTAAGCACCTTAATACGTAGTCACATCACGTTTTGCAATGTTGTGTCCTGTGCAGTTTTACTTTGGGTAAGAGTCATAGTCCCATCATATGGCTTACAACATTGAAATTATTAAAATAAAGGTGGGTGAGAAGATTTAGCATTTAAGAGTGCATAAGGACTTGTAGAAGACCTAAGTTCAGGTACCCAAACTGGGTGGCTCACAACTATGTATAACTTCAGCTCCAGGACATTTACCATGCACTTCTCAACTCCGTGAGCACCTGCATCTCGTGCTCATATTTCACCTCCATGTCTCTTCATGTACACCTAACTAAAAATAAAATAGATCTTTAAAACATGAACCCACATTTATTTTCCTTTAGGAGTCTATATCACCCCCCTCTCAAATCAATACAGAAATAAGAGAGCAGATTTGAGCTGGAACGTGTTACTTTGAAGATTTACAGAGAGAAGCGAAAAGGGTGAGAAAAAGAAAAAGAAAAAGAAAACTTTATATTTTTAAAAAAGTATTTGAAAGGACACAACTGTAAAATGGGAAACAAACAGCCAGAGCCAAGCAGTAACCAAAGCAGTAGCTGCTTCCGTTTGTCTTGGTTCTGCTTTCTTTTCCCCACCTGCCTAGGTTTCTAATGCTTCAAGTCCGGGAACAATGTTCTCTTCATCTGTGCTGTGCACCCTCAGTTGTGTTTTCCTGGCTAGAAGGCCCCTGTGTCTAGCGATCCCATTCCTTGATGCCTTGGGTCTCATCCTATTGAAAGGCAAGCTGATGACTATCTATCAAATTCATGGCCCCTATATATGTTTATGTTCTGGGAAAAAAATAAACTGGGTAATAATATTCTTCTCAGGAGTGCTAACCAAAGTGTTGCAGAGTGAAAAATGTGTGATGAATATACATGGCAAAAATCCCTCTTGTGCATGGATGCTTTGGGTTGCTTAGATGTAAGCAAGTGATGTAGCTTAGCGGTGGGGTGCTTGCCTACAATTGCCAGGGCCATGTTTCAATCTTAGAACTGAATTCGAAATAAGGAAGATGGAAGCAAGATCTCACACAGGAGATTTGTATAGACATCCAAAGATATCAATAGCCTAGTTTTACCTACATGGCAGTAAGAAGCAAATCTCCCAAAGATTCAAAGTTTTAGTCATGTTACTGGTTTATAATATTAGGGCGAGAAAACTAATAGCCCAAAATTTCTGAGG